>NC_079487.1:120159344-120766212 GCF_020520425.1 Spinacia oleracea | reverse complement strand
CCCCACTATCAACTACTACCTATTAAATTAAATAAGTCAATTCAAGTGCCTTAAACTCTGTGCCGGTCAAACCGGGTCGAGTATTCCGGGACGGAGGGAATATACATTTGGTACATTTTGTACGGTTATTATAAGGTACGGAGCAGATTAAAAAAACGGAAAAAATGAAAACGTAATATGGAGTACTGTACCAGCAAGATGCTGAAGATGACGTCATCTTTATAATAGTCTGGTTGAGATTGTTGCAGCTCCAACAACACTTTGACCAAGGGTTTCACCGTATCTCCACCGTTGCTGTTGCTGTTGCCGTTGCCGTTGCCGTTGCCGTCTTTTAGCTCCTGAATGTCTTTAATGTATTCCTCAATCAACTCTCTCATATATAAGTCCATCCCTACCTTGTTTAAACTTATGTAACCTCCTCTCTTTTGTCCAGTCTAACCACCTCAGGTACGGAACAAAATCTCCGATATGAACAACATTTGCGAATCCGAAAAAGGTACTCACCATCTGCTCCAGCTTCCTGGCTTGCAATCCTTCATATCTCTTACCAAATATTAACCTCGTCATCACACTCATTGCCACGTCAAAAAGTTCGGGCCTCATTTCTACCACCTTTGACCCGATTCCCGACCCTGTTTTATCGAAAAGTCGTCGGATTAGCAACCTGACCTCATCCACACGTATGCGGATGCCGGAAACAGACTGAAGTCGGTGGGTGGAGAGGAGTTCAACGGCGGCGATCCTCCTTAGGTTCCGCCAGTGGGGCCCGTATGGTGAAAAATTGATACTAGTAAAGTTGTTGCCGGCGTATTTTCCGATAAGAATGCGGTGAGGACGGTTGCAAAAGGCAACATCGTTTTTACTCAGACATTCCTCAGCGGCGGAGGATGAGCAAACTGAGAGACTGGCCATCCACCCGAACTCTAGAAAAACAACCGGGCCGTACCGTTTTGCTAGCCTGGCTAAGCATTCGGCTAGTGGAAATTCCAGCATTAAAAAGTGGCCAAATACTGGGAAACAAAAGAAGGGTCTCGGAGGCCTTCCTTGTATTTTTCGCCAAAAGTGAAATGTCACCATGTATAATCCTACCGTTATTGCTACATAGTAGAGGTGTTTAGCTTCCATCTTAATTTGCCAAGGTTATGAAACTATAATTGTACTAAATAAGTAATAATAATGGATTATTGGATTGGTGGGTTATGAAAATAACATGGTCTTTAACCAGAGTGTTCAAATTATTTAAATAGAAAATATAAAGTAAGCTAGTTGCAATGCTAAATACAAAAATCAATCAATAAAAATGGAATTCAAGGTTTTTGTAAATTTGAGTTGACTCATCTTGGTCATTAATTATGTTTATTATATATTAAAAAAATAAAATAAAACTATAACCTCATAAAATCTGTGTTTGCGGAAAAAAATAAAAACTACTCCGTCTCTTTTAGAACAAGATTAAGGTGGTCTTGTCTTAGGATTTTCTTCATTTGCCATGTCAGCATTTCATTAATATTAAATAATTAAATTATTGCTAAGACTCCTTAAGATTCAATCAAATTTAGCTCTTCACCCATTAAATCATTTAAGACTTGTAAAGTTATGTAAAATATAATTTTATTATTTAATTTAGAGCAACATCAAGGGGGTCTTATCTTAAGACTTTCTTCATATGTCAGTCAGCTTTTCACTAATATTTAATTAATTAAATTTTGTTAAGACTTCTTAAGACTCATTCAAATTTAGTTCTTCACCCCTCAAACTCATTTAAAGCATATCAAATAATATAATATTTTAATTTATTTATTTTATTTAACTCACATATTGAGTCTTAAGTTGAGTCTTAGTTTTTCAAGACTCGATTTAAGACTTTGTTAAGATTAACGCACTTCAATGCTTCAAATTGATATGTCTGATCTTAAGACTACGTGAGTCATATGCCATGTCAGCAAAATTCAAGTTTTAAGACTTGGCGTTGATGTTGCTCTTAACTCACATACCAAGTCTTAAGTTGAGTCTTAATTTTTCAAGACTCACTTTAAGACTTTGATAAGACTTGTCTACTTCAATGCTACAATTTCTATATGTCTGATCTTAAGACTGATGAATCATATGCCATGTCAGCACAACTCATGTCTTAAGACTTGGGGCTGATCATGCTCTTAGTTTTTTAAGTTTTCTTTTCTTTAGTGTCCCAAAATGTTCTTTACATTTTATTTTATAGGAAATTTTGTAATTATTAATCCAACCTTTGCCCAATTTTCTTTAATTAAGCCTACCTATGCGATATTTCTAAATAATTCAACCTTTATGACTCAACTACTATTATTAAGCCTAACAAGTTACTAACTTGCTATAGGCGGTATTCACCCTTACGTAGCATATAACAATTATAATTTTTTTAATTTTCTTTTTCCCCTTATTTTCTTTAATTCCTATTTTAATTTTCGTTCCTCTTTACTCTACGACTTTCTGCTTCATCTCTGCACTCCTCTCCATTATTTCTCTTCTACCTCTTCTCGACCATTGTCGATCCCTCATACCTCTCCATTCGAAGTTCATAAAAAACAATCAGCAATTGCTATGCTGGGGTAAAGCAATTGCCTGTTGGATCTAGATCTTCTACAAATTCAAGGTTTTTTTTTCTTTCTAAATTTTCAATAAGACCACAATAACCAACATCCCACGACATAAAAAAAAACTATATTATTGCAACATCTCGGGTTTTTACGAACTGACCATCAAGGAAGCCCAAAATTCAAAATTTACCAAAAAAGGAACAAAAAAGCTAAGGTTCGTAATTCACCTTCAATTGTACGATTTTGGAGACGAAATTTGAATGCGCGTGGATGAAGTCACCTATTTCCACAAGAAAATCGCTGATGATGTCATGAACCAGTACAATTGTGGTTGAAGCAGCAATAATGGAGGAGAGAAGAATTGAAATGTAACACCCCCAATTTACTAACTATAAATAAATAAGAATATAAAAGACTTTATAATAAATTTGCGGAAGCTTACACCTAAATCGGAGGCATCACCGCCACACTTGACCACATTGTCAAGTGCTAAGGCTTACAAAACTTAAACTATTACAACTTGATTACTAGGTGGTCTATTTACAACTGAAAAGTATTAAACTGTCATAAAAGACTATACGATAACATGTGAGCTCCTTCATCTTGAATTGCGATCTTTCACGATCAATCTGCTCCAGTTAATATTGACTGCTCACCATAGAGGACAAATTCCAAAAGGGTCGTCGCAGGGCCACCATAAGAAAAAGACATGGCCGCAAACACACATAACAAATAAACACACACGTCAGCAAAAAGCTGAGTAATCACCTGTTACAAACAGAAACATACTAAAATAGAATAATAAAGTGTCATGTAAATAATGTAGTATGAAACTACATTTCAAGTATGATCCCAAAAATAAAACTAACTCCATACTATACGGAAACTATAAATCTTCTCTTCATATGAACCTCAAATATATTGATATGATCTTTTCCTCTACTAAACGTACTCAAACCAATAGGTGCCATATTTGCTCTTTGTTCTATACCTAGCCTTGGACATGGGTAATTCGAATAATAAACCAACAAGTATAAAAACTTGAAACTCTCAATATCTACTAAAAAGGCTCTCTGAGTCAAGGCCACTTTTGGACCAAATCCCACTTTGAGGATATTAAGAAAATAATAAAGATTGTATCTTGCTCCTCTACTAATGGTTATCATCTCCTTACCAACATGCCAAGGACCAAGGTTTATAACATTGAGCCTCAAACCAAGAATATGATAATTCAACTTTTCCTCATGATTACATAATGTGATCAAAATCAACCTTATTGTTAAAATATACGAAAGAGTATTTCTCAATAATAGCACCATGATCCCAAAATCATATACGAATTGAAGTAACTCATTCTATAATATCTCACTCCTCCACTGCAAACAAAACTAATTCCCAAAAAATAATATTTGATCAATTCCAACAATTTATTTTGACTAAACCCAATATAAATAATCTAAGTCTATCACTAACCATAATAACAATAACACACCTACATCGCCATACTTGCATTCAACTACTAAACTAAAAAAAAGCATATATACCAACAATTCGTATGGTACTCTTCTACAGCATCAAATCTATGAACATACAAAAATAAGTCATATACTTTGCACACCAAAAATCGAAATAAACAATATGATAACATATAATTAAGGAATAGATACGAACATCTCCAAAAAACTAGCTAAGTGCGCGTGATTACCTTCCGAGATGATAGTACCAATATCACAATTTCACAATACATCATCATGCGATAACTAGCGCGACTGATCAGGTACTAATAACGGTAGTGGATTCTAAATTTTGACAAAAAATAACTAAATATGGTCTTGACAAAAACACGAAGGAATTGAGATGATTAACAATAGAAAACCAAATTGATTTGATAAAGAGGAATAGTGGGTTTTACATGGATAACATAATGTGATATTGGAAACAAATATCAAACTTGATTTTTCAAAGTCTCCAAACAGAATACGGAGACAAGAAGGCGGAAGAAACAAACTAAAACAAAACGGCACATTAAATATTTAGGGTTAATGGGTATATATAGGTGCTCGTAATAAGAGTCCTACTAATTTTAAAATAGCGTTTTTAAATTTCTGAAAATATTAAAAGGGACTAGCTAAAAACGGATATAATTATATTTTGACTATAAAATATATTATACGAAATTATAAAATATTGGGATATTACATGAAACACGTACAGAGAAGAGAAGGGTTAAGGGTTTTTTGAAAATAAAATGAAATCCTTGTTTAGGTGGCAAGTGATGATGACGTGTCCAATATTTTAGGAGGGAAACCAACTTTAGGTTGTCAACGTTTTTAACGTTGACTTTGTAGAAGGTAACCGGTCATCCAGGCTTAATAATAGTAGTTCGGTCATAAAGGTTGGATTATTTAGAAATATCGCATAGGTAGGGCTTAATTGAAGAAAATCGGGCAAAAGTTGGATTAATAATTACAAATTTTCCTTGACTTTGTAGCAGGTAACCGGTCATCCACGCTTAATAATAGTAGTTAGGTCATAAAGGTTGGATTATTTAGAAATATCGCATAGGTGGGCTTAATTAAAGAAAACCGGGCAAAGGCTGGAGTAATAATTACAAATTTTCCTATTTTATATTATCACATAAATGCCTTAATATTCTATTAAAATTTGCATCCAATGATTATTTTAACCAATTAAATTCATAAGGTCATTTAATCTCTAACACTTTTCATTAAGACATTAAATCTTTCCCATTTTTTCAATATCAGAATTTTGATAAAAGTGAAAACATTATAAATAATCGTAAATTATCTTGTTTAATTTTTTTTTAAAAAACAGAGGAATCTCAATGGACATTATTTACTCCCTCCGTCTCTTGTTGTTTTTTACGTTTTCCTTTTTGGGCGTTTCAAAATGTTCTTTACATTTCCTTTTATATCATCACATAAATGCTTTAATATTCTATCAAAATTGGTGTCAAATGATTATTTAAACCAATTAAATTCATGGGTAATTTAATTTCTCATACCTTTTTATTAGGACATTAAATTTTTCTCATATTCCCAATATCAGAATTTTGATAAAAGTGAAACTATTATAAATAAACGTAATTTTCCTTGTTTAAATAAAAAAATAGAGGAATCTCAATTCACATTAATTAATCGTTAAAACACGTGAAAAATACAAAATGTAAAAATCAAAAAGAGACGGAAGGAGTAGTTGTTAAAACGCGTATAAAATACCAAACGTAAAGAACAAAAAGAGACGAAGGGAGTACCTTGAAACATCACCATTATTGAGCCTTCATTTAGTGCTCAACTACTTTCATAATTGCTTATTTTCCTACCATGTCCGAGTCTTTATTTTTGAAACTTAAACATCAAATAGTGAAACTCTTCAAAGTAAGTTTTCATGATTTGTTAATGAAATAATATTTTTTATGAAACAAAGGTGGCACGTTAATTATAGAATACTCAATTGGTCATTTTAAAAAAGTGTTTTATCCATTAATCGGTTATTTATACATATTCTGCAAATAACGTATCGAGTTCAGGTCGTTGATATACTTATGAAGAATATTTGATTATAATCTACGTAGGGTGGTAGGAATTTTTAAAGTATTAGTAGTCAATTATGATAGAGTGGTTGGTGTAATATATTAAGAAATCATATGGATTAGTTGATCATAGATTAGTTAATATGTTAAGAAATTGGTGTTAATAATTCATCATAATATGATATCATAAACCCTTCTAAAAACAAGAGCTTTTTCTTTGAAACAGTAAATTACTTCCTTGTCCCTATAATCTTTCTCTGAAAAAACTAAATTTCTCTTAGTAACGTATTTACTGATTTACCCATACACACTGCAATTCCTTTGCCGCTTTCGTTTGCCCGCCCACTCGCCAGCCTCTTCCCTTGCCACTTCTACCTGTACAACTAATTAATTTTGCCTATTTATTAATGGCATACTTTTTCCATGGCGTTGGATAGAACAGAGTGGAGGGAGAGAATATGACGTTGGATAGGACATAATGGAGGGAGAGAATATACATTAATGACTTAATTTGACTTATACAACTTTCATGTTTCTGTTTATTTAACTGCCTTAATATTTGTTTTCATGTTTGCTAGAGGAATACAATTAAATTGTTGTTGAATTTTGGTTGTCACATGCATTAGGATTTCCTTTTAATTTTGCAATATGACATTAAATAATAAGTTCTTAGAATTATTATAATTAAGTTCTTAACTAATTAATTAAATTATAAACTTATTAAGGGTATCGTGTATATTTCATAGGGGACACCAAAATACCATTTATTAAAATGACCTCAG
Organism: Spinacia oleracea; assembly: GCF_020520425.1. Taxonomy (NCBI): domain Eukaryota; kingdom Viridiplantae; phylum Streptophyta; class Magnoliopsida; order Caryophyllales; family Amaranthaceae; genus Spinacia; species Spinacia oleracea. The sequence goes on along the minus strand of NC_079487.1, from coordinate 120,759,304 downwards.
AAATTCCCTTATGGCCCGTTTGGAAACCAAGATTTTATTTGAAATCCTGGATTTGGCCAATTACATTGTTTGGGAGAGTATGGAATTTGTAATTGGATTTGGGCCAAATCCCGAGCTTTTGAAAAATAAGGCTTAGGTTAGGAATTTGAAATCCAAAGTAAAATGATGTAATTTGAAATCCTGTTTTTCCTTTCCCATGCTCACAGCCGTCTTCATCCTCTTCCTCTCTTCACTTTCTCTTTCCTTAGCTCTTCCATTGATGAACAACCCAAAACTCAATCGACTCTCTCAACCTCCATCAATTTTCTCTCCTCCACCACCCCTTATCTCCACCACCACCCTCGTTCTCGCCTTCTTCGTATCCTCGTTGTCGTCGTCGTTTTCACCGCCTTGCAATCTCATGTCGACGCCAGAAATTAAGTTTAAAAAGTTGAATACTCTGAAGAGAAGTTGTTACCGGTGATTGTACAGCCGCCGGGAGATGAAAACGCCGCCGAGAATGTCAATGGCGGTGGAAGCGGATGAGGTCAATTTCAACCCCATTTTTAACTAAGACGTTGACGAAGATCCTTCCATTGGTGACGAAGCTTCATGGAATGATGGTGGATCTAGCTTCGTTGTTTAGAATCCTACGGTTTTGTCAATTTTAAAACAACTATTATTAGGGTTAGGGTTTGGTTTTCCCAAAATTAAGAACTTTGTTAACAAGCTGATTTGATTTTGTATAGGCTATTATTGATTAATTGTATAATTTCATGACCAAGATTTGCTTAATTGTTGTTCAATCAAGATATTTGTGTACGATTTTAAGAGTCTATTGAACATTCTACCACCATTATTTACCTTTGATTATTCATCTGATTTAATTTGTATGTGTAATGTTATACTGTTGTAATTTGTTTTCATAATCAGTTTGATCGATATATTTTCTTGGATTATTTTGATGTAATATTCTTTTTCAAAATAAGATAATTAGTTTACTTGCCAAAAGTTTGAAATTCTGGATTTCAAATTCCCATATTTCCCAAACACAAAATTTGGAATTAAATCCCAAGATTTCAATTTCGAAAATTGAAATACATTATTTGAAATGAATTTTATGTTTCCAAACGCAACCTTATATAATAGAGATATGTGTACTCCCTTGTCAACAATGGATTAGTCTTTGCAGGGTGGTTGGTATGTTTGTAAGAATGATTAGTGATTTTCTTTTTTCTTTTTTGTTGAAAGTGATTTGTCAATTATGATACGGTGGTGTAGGTATAATTAAGAAATAATATGGATTTGTTGATTATAGATTATTAGTTAATATATGGAAAAATTGATGGGAATAAGTCAACCTTTGCCCCATTTATTAATAATAAGTCTAACTTTTAATTATATCTGATTAAGTTAACCTTTTATACCCATTTATTTTTAACAAGTTAATTAACCGGTAACCGGTTAAATTAATTGTGAACCGGTAAACTTCCACTTTCAACTCCCAAAATGTGTCTGCGTGGCATTAACTTGTGACAAATACGCACGGCTCACCCACTTTACAATTTTCTCACTTATACAGTTACTCCGTATACGACAACAAATAGAAAATTAAATAAAATAAGAGCATTCAATATTTTTTGCCGATCATCGTTCTCTGCCATAGCTAATGAGCTTCACCCACCTTCGCATCTTCTTCTTCATTGATGTAATCATCGGGAAAAAGTGATAGAGATGCAGCAATGAAAGTTCAAGAGAAATTAATTCATAATCCAAGCAAAATTTGCAGGTGTAAATTGCTAACCCTAATTATTTTGAATTATGAATTATGGGTTAATTGTGTTACTTAAAAAAGCAATTTGCTTAATCATAGGAATAAAATTCATATTCTTGGGTAAATTTAGGTGTTGGTGGGGGAATTATTAACAAAATTTATACTCCATTGATTTGGGTTAATGGAATTGAATTGGGGCTCATTTGATTGGCATGGCCGTAGCTAGAGTACCCACTACCCAGCCATATGGCTACTACCCAAACCATTCTCACGTCCATGGTAGCTGTTGTGGGCATTGTGGCAATCGTTAAAATGGTATAAATTTTTTAAAAAAATTAATCGTTAAGCTTTTTTAAGTGCAATAATTTCACAAAATTACCAAAAACAGGGGATTTGTCTCTCCCCTTCTGGAATAATTTTGCTTAATTAGTTAAACTTACCTCGTTGTAATTGCACGTTATCGTGAAATCGGGTGTGCTTGATGATGTTATTCTGAAGTTTTGGCATGATGGGAGATTTTATACTCCATATTGGGAAAAAAAATCTGGAAATACAAGAAAAAAAGGGGATAGTTTAGTGGAGGGATGAAATTTAATGGAGGGATTATGAAGAAAGGGGAAGTAGAAGAGGGACGCTGAAGAAGTGAAGAGGAAGGGAAAATAGATAGAATTAAATAAACAAAAGAAATTTTTAAAAGAACCCAAAATTGTTGAAAATCACGCAACATATCATTTTTCCACTGCCATGTCATACATGGTACCTATTACAATCGGTAAATTTTAATACAACTTGTTAAAAATAAATGGGTATAAAAGGTTAACTTAATCATATATAATTAAAAGTTAGACTTATTATTAATAAATAGGGCAAAGGTTGACTTATTCCCATCAAATTTTCCTTAATATATTAAGAAATTGATGTTAATAATTCAGCTAATATGATATACTAATATACTTCATTCATTTTTTAATAGATACTAATATAATATGTTAGGAAATTGATGTTAATAATTAGTTGAGTATATTGTTGATATATATTATTAGGAGTCTTGTGTAAACTAGTACACGCTAGAAGTGTTCTACGTAAGACTAATTAGCTATTCCTTATTAGAATAGTTGTAGGAGTCAATTACTGGTATTATATATAGGTGCTTGAGTACATTGTTATATACTCGATCGGTCTATGATTACCTAATTTAGCTAACCACCTTTTTTTTTTGGGTGCAAGCTAACCACCGACAAAAGGTCTTGTGCGCACAAGGTGTACAATAAATTTATTGTACACCAAGATAACTTTAACCATTTTTTTGTAACTTTAATCTAGTTTTGATTAACTTTTATATTAGTAAAAAAAATTGATAGATAAATATTTTAAAGGGTTAAATGATTAATTTTATACATTATTAGTTATTTTGAAGAAATAAGTTTTACTAAAATGAAAAAAATTTATCACTGAAAAATAGATAACTTTTACATATATATGCTTAACTTTTAAGAATTTTGAGTTAACTTTTACTCCGGTGTACAATATTTATTATACACCCATTATAAATAAGAATTTGTGAACCCCCGAATAATAGACGATTAAAATATTACGAACTTTACTTGTTTATCATCTTAGACCTAAAACCCGAACAATTTCCCTTTCTTTAAAAAATATGTGTAATCCAAACTACTCTAATAAAACAAATATTAACTATTATTACTACGACTTGAAATATATATAGAGTGACCAACAAAAGCTTGCTTGTCGTCTCTTAAAAACCGTTGTCTAGCTATTATCTATATTAATATTTTAAAATAGGTAAATTTGCCAAAAATAATCTTTTATAACTCAAATTTTGCGAGAAAGGACCTTATATAATTTTTGTGTGAAAACACACCTTAAAGTAAATTTTTTTGCGATAAAGGACATAAGGAAAGTTTCCGGCATTGACTGAGCTTTTCCGGCCATTGACTTGCACCTGAGCAACACGTGTGACTTACGTTGGCTAAAGACATTGATTATCCCGAGTCTTGAATTTTCAAACTTGATTTTATTTCGATTATTTTTTCAACTTTAGGTTTTAAAGCTTAGAATTTTGGAGGAAAATTGGGTGTGATTAGCAAAATAAAGTCACACGTGCTTCTCACGTGTAAGTCAATGGCCGAAAAAGCTCAGTCAATGCTGGAAATTTACTTTTGGTTGTCTTTCGCAAAAAAAATTACATTAAGGTGTAATTCACAAAAAATTAATTATATAAGGTTATTTCTCGCAAAAAAAATTTACATTAAGGTGTGATTTCACAAAAAAAATTATATAATGTCCTTTCTCGCAAAATTTGGGTTATAAAGGTCCTTTTTAACAAATTTGCCTTTAAAATACAATGTTTTATTTTCCACGTGTCCACATTTTAATTTTCTAATTTTTTTTCCTTTTTAAAATTGATTTACCCTTGATATTTTAATTCTACTTATTATTAAAAAAAAGTCTATATATATTTTTCATTAATAATGTACTTCATAACATCTTATTTCATCAATGGTAGAATAAATTGATTAGTTCGTTGTCCCTACAACTTCTATATCACCGTACACCATAATTTAGATTTGATTAAAACATATAATCGGGCTAAAAACCAGTTTAGATTTTGATGTTTAGAAGATATATTGTCATTGAGTAGTCCTCTTAATTCTCTTATTTGGTCTCATATAACAAGGGATGATAATTTTTTACTCATCACCTTGCTAAGCTAGTGTTGTTTGGTGTAGAACAAAATTAATATGGGTAAATCATTGTCATGTAGGAATCTATTTCTCCCTATATAATACTCCGTATTAGATATTTTATCCTTTAATTTAATTAATGTATTTGTTCGGCTTCGTCTTTAAAACAAGGAAATAAAGATCTTGCATATCTATTTACTTAAATCTTCACGAAAAATTTGATATCCAACAACTATAATGATTAACCTTTCCCAAATGAATACCGACTTTTTGCCAATTTTTGCACCTAACTTGTGAAGTTGTGTCTAAATGAAAGAATATAACTTATAAGAGCAAAGCACATACGGAGTAAAATAAAGAAAGAACAGAAAAGCAAAATACAAATAACATAGATAAGATATATTGCAGACTGCAGTACAATATAATTTTACAATCATTTCTTAATTGTAGAAATGAAGAAAGCGATCCTTTCCCGATATTATGTGATATGCTACTTCCAAATTTGTTTGTCTTACATTTTGATCAACCAATCAATCATGTTTAAATGTTTAATACTTTCTCTGTTCTTATTTACATGACATAATTGATTTTTTTGACACTATTCACACAAGCTCGTTTGACTTCGTTTTGTGATTTATACCTAAGAAAAAATATAGTCATGTGGGGTCTTATTAGATTCGTCTCAATAAATATTTTTTATACATCAACTTTTTATAATTTTTTCTTATTCATAACGGAAGATATTAATGTTTGAAATCGTGCATAAGCAAACGTGCCTAAATAATTATATCATTTAAAAAAGAACAGAGGAAATATTCGTTTATGAGAGAAACGTTCTGCTTGTGAGGTCTACCGGACTACCACTATGTATTGATGGATACATTATTAATATAAGGCGTTATGATTTCCTCTTCGTTTGTATTAAAAAACTTTTGTATTTACTTTAATCATTCACAATAAATATATCATTTTAATGTTCTACTCTATTTAATTATATAAGTACTATGGAGTAGTTTTGACTATCAATATTTTTAATTATATTATATTATTAGTTTTGATGCCCGTGCAATGCACAAATTATTTTAAAATATTTTGTATTGTATTTTATATTTTAATAATTAATTGGTCGATGTATAATTAATGAGCAATATATTGGTTTTGTTAATCCATGAAATTCTTGAAAGATTACTCATAGTAAATCTAAAGTTTTACAGAATGAAACCTTTATATGAAGAGTTATACCTGCAGATAATTTATTACTTAAGACGTGATAAACAAACAATTACAACTTGTTAAAAAAAATCATGAAACCATATATCGATCATTCTTAAAATATACTAGATTTATTTCGTCCCTTTTTATTCTTTATGATTTCCGTTTTCAATGTCTCATTTAATCTTTATACTTTGAATATTTTCTTTTATATTATAACATAAAAGTTCTTAATTTCTGTCAAAAATTGTGCCAAGTAATTATAAACCAATCAAAATCATTAGGTCATTAAATCTCTCACACTTTCCCATTGAAATATTAAATATTTCTCATTTTTCATATGTCAAATTTTGAATAAAAGTGAAAATATTACTCCGGTATTAATAAATATGATTTACATCGTTTAAGTAAAAAATGAATATTTGTTTACATTAATTATTTGTTAAATCGAGTGCATGATACTAAACGTAAAGAATAAAGAAGGACAGTGGAAGTAAAAATTAGATATTTTGAAAATATATAATGAGATTAACCCAATAATTATTTTAAAAATTAAAAAATTACCTTTACGTATTAATAATAAATGTAGGGTACGTCATGAATAGTGTCAAAAGTCAAAATAATACTCAATATTTGGGAGTATATGACAAATATTGGGAGTGTATATTGTATAACTCAATAATTCCATAATCATATCAACCATTGGATGAAATATCAATGGTTCATATATTATCTTTCCAAAATCCCCCCTACTTCTTCTCATCAATATGAGCCATTGATTTTAAAATGTATGGTTTAGATACAACTCTACCTTGTAGAGTTTTATTAAAACTCTAGCGGATCCGGACCCAGTATATTAATACATGATTATTACATTCGTCTAGCTTGTTTGGTTGACCGACCAGCTTGTAATAACGTATGGAGGGGGTTAAGTTTATATAGTAAATAAATGTTACTTATTTTTGGTTTCTTAAGAGGTGATTGATGGAATTATGGGTAATTGTTGTTATTCCCAAGTTTAGCTTACTCCATAAAATATACGAATTTTTCACGAAATACCCCCAACTTTTGCCTTAATTCACCAAATGCCCAATCAAGTTTCAAAATTCATAAAATACCTCTCACAAATAACCTAATACCCCAAATACCCTTCCATGACGTCATCATCCTCATAACTAACCAACTACGATCTAATTACCCACCTAATCCCTAATCAATCCCCCTAATCCCTAATTATCCACCTAATTCCCCACCTAATTCCCCATTAGCCCACCCATTTCTTTTTCTTTTCTCTCTTTCTCTCTCCCTTTCCTTCTTCCATTAACCCATCTTCCTTCTTCCCTGACCTTTCTCTTAGGGGTGGAAGTTTGGTAGCAAAAAACTGAAAATCGAACCGAACCAAACCGAATAAGAAATCCGGTTCGATTTTTTTCTATTCGGTTCGGTTTGGACTGAGATCTTTAAAAAAATTGGTTTTATGGTTTGGATTGGACTGAAAAATCTGAAACCGAATAAATCGAATTAAAACCGAATAAACCGAACTTAGCTAAAAAGTATAATAAGGGCCTAGAAATTGGCTAAAAACAGGTATAATATAAGCCCAAAAACAGGCCCAAATGAAAGGCCCATGAAAATTCGGTTTTATGGTTTGGATTGGACTGAAAATTAAAAATTCGGGGGTTTGGATTAAAAGGTTATTTGGTTTGGATTCGGTTTCAAAAAATGAAAACCGAATTAGTTCGGTTTGGATTCGGTTAGAGCCTTAATCCAAACCAAAAATCGAACTTTCACCCCTACTTTCTCTACCCCCCTTCCTTCTTCCATGACCTTTTCTCCATGGATGCTACCACTAGATGCTCGTCCTCTTCTGTGAAAATCTGATAGAATTAACCTTGAATTGATTATGGTTTCAATTGATGATTAATGTCCTCTTCAATGCTTTCACCGTCTTCATCCTCCTCACCAAATTCAAATTTCAAATTTTAATTGGGAAACAAATTAGGCTAGGGATTTTCGCGCAAATTAGAGCATTGAAGGTATTCTTGCGCAGTTCAATTTGCTTGTCGATTTTCGCCAAAATTGATTGATTTTTTATTTTCGCCCAAATTGATTGAATGTCGATTTTCGTTCTCCCTCCTTTAATTGTGTGTGTTTTATGGGTAATTATTTTCACTTGTTCTCACAATAATCGGTATTTTCACTCTATTTTTTATCTTTATTTATGGGTTTTCTTTGTCATTTTTCGAACAGAAACAAATCTAAGTTGGTTTTTATTTCCCATCAATTTTCTTGTTAAAATCTAGGTTGGTGCCATTTTTTTCTTGGTTTTCTTTGGGTTCGTTTTTATTTCCCATCATTTTTCGCGTTAAAATCTAGGTTGTTAAAATCTTGGTTCTGGGTTTATCAAATACTGTAAATGTATGCTTCATCAAATATCTGGGTTTGTGTTTGTTTAATTGGATTTTCAAGATGATTGGGAGTGTAACTAACTTTTTTTTTAATTACAGAGGTACATTGCATCATAATTACGAAAATGGGGGCGAGGTGGTGGCAGCGGTGATGGGGTCGAGGAGGGAAAAAACGGGGGCGATGTGGCGGCGGAAGAAGTGAGAGGAAGAAGATGGATTAATTAGGGAAAAAAATGGGTTAATTAGGAAAAATTGGTAAATGGGTGGGTTAATTAGATGGTAATTGAGTTAATTAAGGATGATGACGTCATGGAGAGGTATTAATTCATTTGTGAGGGGCATTTTATGAATTATTGAAACTTGATGGACGTTTGGTGAATTAAGGCAAAACTCGGGGTATTTCATGAAAAATCCATAAAATATAATTGCAATAATCATAAATATGATTGAATTTATTTAATTTATTTTCAAATTGCCAATTATGATATATAATTATTCTTGATTAATTTCAGGCATGATTTGTTATTAATTCAAGTGTGAGCGAGGGTATGACTATTTTACAGGGGACACTAAATGTGCAGTTACTAAATTGAACTCTGGAGTTTCCTTATAGAATAGAGATTAATAAACTGGTTTTTGAGTCCGACCGATGCCTCGGGGTTACTACATTAATAACATGTTCATTTACTTATTATTTTCACAATGATAAAATGAAATGTGTCATGTATTAGTGGTAAATGCTTTAATATTAAAACTAAATGTTGGGAGTTCAAAACTTATGCAAACCATATTGACATTTTTCCTGGCCCTTTTGGTAAAATTAGCGGTAGCGGGTAGCGTTTAGCGGTTGAGTAGCGGGTAGCTGTTGGAGTAGCGTGTAGCGGTGAATAGTAGGCGGTAACTGTTAACTGCCAAAGTAGCGGGTAATTAGTGGAAATATCTGGTAAAAGTAGCGGTTGAGATTGTAAATACAATAAAAGCTATATATATTGTTTAAAACTTTATTATGTTTTGTCAAATGCTACATGTTACCTTCAAAAGCTACAATTTTTAGCGTTTGACAAAAGTTACTCAATCGTAGATCTACCACTAACTAAACCGCTACCTTATCAAACATTTACAAATTATATAAATAGCGTTTTAAACAGGTCAAAACGCTACCTCAAACGCTACCCCTAACCCGCCATATATATATATATATATATATATATATATATATATATATATATATATATATATATATATATATATATATATATATATATATATATTATATATGTTATTTGCATTTTGCTCTTATAGTCTTTCTATTTTCTCTTTGTACTTTGTTCTTGTATTCTTTTGTTTATAAACAAGATAGGTGTACACATTGACCAAATGGCCGCGGTATTCATTTGGCAAAGGGTAATCATTGTAGTTGTTGTAGGTAGGGTCGAACGTATACGGTCCCGGAGGAGTCTAAAGGACCCCATTTTTTTTCTTAAACTTATATTGAAGTAATTAATTGCACTTGAGCTAATCAATGTAGTAAAGACAATGTAGTAATTAATTAACTAATAGTAAAGACAATGAAGTATACACGTAACTTTGTGGTTGCTTGATCAAATAGTGAAAAGACTTTAGAATATGGTTTTTGTTTTTGTTTTTGTTTTTCCGTCTTTTAATTGTCCTTTGTTGATGCACTAAATTATTTATGTTTTTTTTACTTTCCTTTTGTTAGTCGTTTTTTCCTCATCATTTTCTTTTTTATTTTGTTAATTGTATAATGATTCATGATTTTGCTTTTACAAAGCACAAAAATTTAGCGGCGTCGTTGTTTTGTAATTGGCATAAGATATATTAGTAATGTACTCCATTTTTATAGACTTAGTTGCATATTTCTTTAAACTTTTCAGATACCTAATTATATATGTAGTAATAGCATAACGCCCATAAGCATTGAGAATGATGTTCAATTTGTTATTAGTTTCGTTGTGTGCTCTTTGTTCAACGACCATTGTAATAACTTGAAGCTCCTTCAAAGTATGAAAGCATAGGCATTATTATTGAAATCGGCCAAATTATTGAAATCATAAGCTTCTTCACTCATGATTTTTTTTATTTTTTATTTTTTATTTTATTGAAATCATGCCAAATTGTTGTAATTAGAATAGGCATTGATTTTATGGTTATGAAACTCAAATCCTCCACTGATTTTATTATGGCGTTAACAATATTTTGATTACTTACATTTTAACTTTAACCCCCTAAAAGGGGAAAATATGAGAAATTATAAAGCAAATTATAAAAAAATTTAGACCCCCATTTGTAAATTTCTGGATCCGCCCCTAATTGTATGTCATCAAAATTTTCGCGAAGATTTAATTTCACTATATTTTTTTGGTTCTAATACGAGGAGTTCCTACCACTTTCGGCGCTAGTGGATTAATCTCCCGCGGGAGTTTGCATGAGTACCTCGATAGGCAGCATCCATCCCAGTTGAAGTATTTTCCATTCTCAAGGCTCGAACCCGAGACCTTGGTTAAGGAGCAAGAGACCCTTAACCACTCATGTCTACCTGAATTGGTATTTGATTTCACTATATGTCTACGTAACTTTTATAAAATATATTCCCTAGCTAGACTTGAAAATAATAGAAATGAGAAGAAAGTGCAAGTATAGTGTAAAACCAGGCGAGGCTACATGGAGAGGTATTATTCCCTTATCAGAATTAGATCAAATAAGTGTGATTACACATTCATCTGTTTTATACTTGTACAATAAACCAACAAAAAAAGAATGGCTTAATCCATCAAACAAGAACAAAATAATAAATTGACGATTTTACCCGTTAGCCGGTCGGGTGAGTTACATAGGTAATGGACGATTTAACCTTGAGTGTAATGCATGCTATGGGTGCGGACCTCATTGAAGTCGAGTCTAGCATGAAAATGGCCGACTTTGGTGATTTTTACTCTGGTGGGAAATTGTTTCGAGATCTTTTAGTACCCATGGATTATTATGGGAAACAAGTAGAAGATATTAATTCCTGTTCTTGCAATACAGGTAACTCGATTTGGATGTGGTGGGTTTAGTCTTGGTATGTCAATGTCACATGTAGTACGTTGCAGATGGGAGAAGTGCGTTTCATTTCTTCAAGGAATGGGCTAGGGTTAGTTTAGGTGGTGAGCCACTAGGGGATTTCGAAGCCGCATGCACCTTCGTTTGATCGTCGAGTCTTGCTAGCTGACCAACCTCATCAACGTCGTCAGGTGGCCGCCAATGGACCACAAGTCAACTATTTTAGTGAGCTTCGTTTGGGTGAAGGGAAACGCTGGGGCCGGGTAAGCAGATGACTCCAACTTTTGTAGTGCTCACTAAAGACATGATCGACAAACTCAAAGCCGCTGCGAATATAAATATAAATATAAATATAAATATAAATATAAAGGATAACCAGCGTCGTCCGTACAGTCGGTTTGAAGTTCTTGCAGCTCATGTATGGAGGTGTGTATGCATATGCAAGGCACGCGATCTCAATTACGATGACATAACAACCTTAATGGTTGTTGTTTCTGCACATGAGCGTCTTCAGCCACCGTTACCATCAAGGTACGTAGTACGTAGTATATTTCTATATTTTTCCATTTCCATTTCCATTTCCATTTAATTGTGTGCTACATAAATTATAAATTATAGTACCTCGTTTCATTAATTTCTGTACGCTTTGAAACATGTGTTCAAAGTTGGATATATTAACCGTCAAATTAACATTGCACTGGAATCCGTGCAAATACAAGCTATGATACTGAAATTGAAACAGCTACCACGTCTCCTACATTTAATTATGATACTTGCGCTGTTCTTATTTATATGACACAATAATATTGTCAATTTCCCCAATGCACGGTTTCAAACATTAATATCTTCAATTATGGACAAGAAAAAATTATAAAAAGTTGATAAATTACTGAGACGAATCTAACAAGACCCTAGACAATTATGTTTTTTCTTAAATATAAATCAGAAAAAATGAAGTAAAAAAAGATCGCGTGAATACTGTCAAAAATCCAATTGTGTCATGTAAATAAGAAAAGAGAAAGTACGTATAAGTTATGCATTTAACTAGCTAGCTAGCTAACATGATCTTGTGTATATATGAATATGCAGCTTCTTTGGAAATGCAGTTGTTGAGGTTGAAACATCTATTCCCTGATTACTAAGCTATGGTTGTAGTGTAATCAGGGAAGCAATCCAGAAGGTGAATAATGAGTACTCCGTATATATTGGAAAATATTAAGTATTTAAAAGATCAAAGTAGCCTAAACAAGTATCAATATTCAATACATTGATGATCATATCGAGGAATAATGGAAGGTCCAGCTTATGGTGACAATAATGTAACGATTGTAAGTTGGTTGAATTTGGCAAACCGAGGCGTGGACTTTGGGTGGGGAACGGAGATCCACATGGGGCCTCCGATAGTACAAACGTGTGACGGAGATATTCAGCTTTCTCCTTATCGGAATGACGGGTCCGTGGTGGTTAGCGCGTGCTTGCAACCTAAGCAAAGATTTGTTAAATGTATAACTTCTCCCATTCTGTGAATTCAAATTTAAGTGGATGGATCGGAAGTGTTTGTTTTCACGTTTTCAATAAATTAAACTTCCAATTTCTCTCCATTCTTAAAGCATGAATAAATTGCATAACCAAATTACTTGAGCTCGACCGATTCAATGCATATTCTAACAGTATTGAACTTAGCACTTACAAGATCTGATTTGCCCCCGTCATCAAGAGAGAGAGAGTATTCCCTTAACCTTATTAAATTATTAACTCTCTCATCTTTTATCAATGTACACTCACATGTGTTAATTTAATATCTGGTTACTCTCCGGCTCTTTTCTTTGGGATATCATTCTAGTTCGTTAGTTTTAATTAAATGATCGAAAATGCTCATGCTGTCACGAGTACTATTTTTCTTGGAGGAACATGATGGAGTTCAAACAAAATTTGAATCAGTTATTTCCCAGATATAATTAGAAAGATCATGAAATACGACAGACATCTCAGAACAAAAAAATTATACATGAAATTCGAATTCTAAACTTTTGGATTTTCTAGCAGTAGCCAAGCCACAAGAATGATCATTTGCAGGCTTGCTACCTGTGTTTTCTACTTTCTAGTTTCTATTACCTTAATGTTAGTCATGACCGGACTTTCTTCGTTTCACAAAAGGAACTATCTTGGCTTCTTTCATGCTCCAAGCATTCAGCTTCGACATTTTTATGCTAAGGTTTCCTTTGTTGAACACAAACATTTTTGCTTCCTTGTCAATGGCTAAAATTGGGTATACTCTGGCTGTGATGCACGCCTTTCCTTCCCCACCAAAACTTTCCACAATTGAATGGTCGATCTGTAAAACAGGTTTACACAGAAAATATGTCAGTCACACTATATAACACTAGTACTTATTTGGTAATGACAGATTGACATTTGACAATAAATCTGAGTTCAGTACTTATATACCAAGGTTCTAAGTGAAATCTTCTCCTGAAGGGGATCGATGTCAACGAAAGCTCCAAAGCTAGTTTTATCAACCACTTTGCTTAAGGAAGATCTGGAAAAAAAAAAGTGAAATTCTTATGAAAAATAAGAGGGAATTTCAAACAAAGATACAGGAATTGAAGTAAAATTTTCTGAACATGGAAATTGACCTGCTCAAATCATTACACATCAGTACAATATGCCTAGTGTGATTCTTAAACACCCGGAAGAAAACTACAGTTTCTTCAGTTGAGTTATTAGAAGCCAAAACCCGCAATCCAAATGGTCCAAACTTGCCTTCTTCTGCTGCATTTTTCTGAGCACAGATCAGCTGAGGATCATTCCAACTAGGTTCCATCTCCTCTGCATCTTCTAAGTTTGTCAACTCGAATGACACCTCCACATCAGCCTTCCAGTGAAAAAGTAAAACTCCATTATTCACACACCACATAGTTAGAAATATTTCTAAAAAGAATGAACAAAAATTCAATATGGTGATTTGCAATATGACTACCTGAGCTGCTGTGATGCCACCAACCTCAACAAACGATCCACTCTCGAGCTCCTGGGCATGGATTGCTACTTTACCCTTGCGAAGACTTTCAATCTCTTGGATTGGCCACTGTATTAATTGCTTCCCACTAGTACTAAGCCATACTTCTCGAGGTAAAGACTGCAAATTAACAACGGATCTCAGAATACAAAGCAAAAACTTCAAGTTAAACCGAGAACCAGAAGTAGTATACCTGAAGCCCTGACCATCCCTTTTTCTTGTCATTTTCTCTACCATTAGCCTCCAATATCCACGCCCATAATATTCGTCTTTTTTTCTCACCATCAAAAAATGTCTTTGAAGCATAAAACTTACTACCATAATCATATCTCCAATCAGTATTATCTTCCATGAAGTCAGTTATGTCTACCTCGAATTCATTTGTTTCAGTCTTATAAAAGCCTAGTACATAGTGATCATGATCAAGAAAGCTCGCCTTTAGAACAAATTTAGTATCTTCCTTCTTAAGATAGTTCTCAACTCCATCTTTACTATCAATGCTCACAGGATAGAAATCAGGACACTCCCACATTCCAGTTCTTGTTGAAGAGTGAAAAGGCTTCTCACTCCTAGTCCACTTAACAAAATCATTACTGTGGTACCTAAATGCTATTCCTCGGCCATCAATCTTTCCACCAATAAGAACTTGCCACGTGCCATCAGACGCTTGCCAAGCAGTTGTTGGATCTCTGAAGTTGCTAGGATCAATATCACCATCTGTTGCAGCAATTACAGGATTATTTGGTGACTTGACCCATTCTTTCAGGTAAGGATCAGAGGGGTCTTTGGGGAATGCTAGATTCTGTGACTGGAAGTTTTGATCATCTGCACCAGTATAGAAAATTACAGGCCTACCCCCTGGGAGCACGGTGACTGAACCGGAGTAGCAACCGCCCAATTCATAAGGGTCGGTTGGATTAAGGGCATGTTCAAGATGAATCCAGTTTACAAGATCATGTGATATTGAATGACCCCATGTCATGTTCCCCCATATTGCAGAGTAAGGATTATACTGATAGAATAGATGGTAAACACCTTTATAGTACAATGGTCCTGTCGTAGGCAAAATTTACACATATTACAGGCAATAACACATCTCAGTTATATACACAACTTTGTCATGAATGAACTACCAAAACAGAACATACCATTAGGATCTGCGAGTTTTTTTCATTAGCCCCGATTCAACAAATCCATCATCAATTGCATACAAATAGTACAGAAAGAACAGTGATAAGCATCAAATTGACAGCAAAGAATAGCATAATCATTCAAAGCAACATTTAAGAATAAGTTTAAATTAAGTTCAGATTGGTTAAGGCTTACCATTCATCCAGTTCTTCGGAGGTTGGAAGTGGTAGGCCGTCCTGTAAGGCTGCTTGGTGGTCTGAACTCCATTAGCAACTGCTGCAAAGAACAAAAGTACAGCCCAAAGAACAGTTATTGCCATGTAATTCATATTCAAATAACACAGCTAAGAGTTAGCTAGTAATGGTATCATATATTATACGCCAATTCCACATCAAAAAATTAAATGACTTAGTCAACTTGTTGCGTTTAATATGCATTGAGAGTTATAATATTCCTGGTTGAACTACTTGATAGCTACAGAAAATATAGAATTATTGACCTGTTTTCTGCAAATGAGCACATCTGCCTCGGTCACACAACTGAAGGTACAGTGAAATAGATGCATAATAAACTTGTTCCTTGTTCCAGATTTATCAAAGTAAGTAGGTAAATGTGAATGTCAACTAGTTTAGACTGGTATCAAAAGCTAGTTACACTATGGGTTCGTTACAGAGTCACATAAAATAATACGGAGTAAAATGAAAATGAGCAACTGGCAAGGTCTTCATAACAAACAAAAGTCAGTTAAATCTATAAAGCCAAGATTTGTTGTTATTCAGATTTTGATATTAAACAAAATACAAAAAGCTATAGAGAACAGCAATGTCAGTAGTGATTAAATTATTCAAATTAAAAATAGAAAGTTATTGAGAAGTATGCCATTGTTAAGTAATTCAACTCCCTTTGTCTTTTAGAAGCAATCAACGTTTCGTACTTTCATATCATCACATGCAATTAAGAGTAATCCTAGCCAATCATTAATACCTCCGCAATTTTGATGGTGCAGGCGTGTACACGTAGCTCTAGCTACACCGGGATCAAAACGACCAACATTATACACAAAACACGCGTTTTTATTAAATTCTTAGAAAAAAAAACAATTACCTTGAACAAAAGAATAATTCCCTTAAACAAAAGAACATTAAAGGCTATGTTTCTTTTCAGCTATGTTTTTCGCGTTTTTATTTGATTCGCTGTTATTTTTGCGATATATATTCTTCTGGGTTTTATGTTTTGAATTCAAACTGTGAAGAGGAGAGAGAAAGTGTGAACTAGGTTTTCTTAAATAGGTTTTAGGGAGAGAAAGTAATGAAATTTTCCAAAAATTCGTTGATTTTTCTGCTTCAACATCAAATTAAATCGATTCTTCTTCTTCAAATCTGAATTCTGCAGCTGAAAATCAGATTTTGGGAGGTAATTTTTCAACTTTGTAATAATAAATTGTATGTTTTGATGATTTTGATTTTGTAATAACCGTGTTTTTGATGATTTTGACTATTTTGAGGATTTTGTTTTTGTAATAATCGAGTTTTGATGATTTTAATGAATCAAATTATGTAATAACACGCTGATTTCGTTGAAATCGTTGATTTTGAAGATTTTGATTATGTAATTACAATTTTTTTTTCCAGAAAAGAACACTTTAGCGTATTAAAAGAACATATGTTTGTATTAAAAGAATTGTTTCATTATGCTCGTATTAAAAGAACAGTTTCATTATAGTAGAAAAACATACCATTTGCGTTTCATAATTTGATCTTTTATTTCATTGTGTTCTTTTTTTTTTCAATTTCATTTTCGTTTCATAATTTGTTCTTTTTATTATATTGTGTTATTTTTTGTGTTACTTTTTATTTATCCTTTGTTCTTTTGATTGCGTTCTTTTTATGTTATTATACATGTTAACTTATTATTTTTTCAGATATTATGAATAATATGCTTGATAATTCATAACAGAATGATGCTAATGATGATTCAGAATCATATGTTATTGTGGGACAAAGTACTTGACTTGTTCTTTTAGTCTATATATTTGTTCTTTTAGTCTTTTCATTTGTTCTTTTTATAATACTATGTTAAAAGAACAAAATAAAAGCACGTGCACGGTTCTCATTATGCACTCTTTAAGAATTTTTCCTTTCTCCTTCTCTGTTCTTCTTTGATTCTACTTCTTATTTTTTCATTTTCTATTTTCCAGCAACTATATATATATATATATATATATATATATATATATATATATAATAATTGTACTTATGAATAATAACCATTAGTCATTTTAGAAATACATTTTAGAGAGAAACAGGAGAGGATTTATATTCTCTCAACATAAGAGAGATTTTTGAGAGAGAAAGAGTAAAAGAGTAAAAACATACATTTTCTCCTTATTCTCTCTCTAAAATTCCTTCTGGATCTTTCTCGTTTGTTGAAAACACTAGTTCAATTTGGCTAGTTTTTGAAGCAAGAGAATCTCTAGAGAGCGTGATATTTTTCGAGGATGAGATCAGTTTTTGAAGATTTATTAAGAGATATCGATGCTCCTGATAAATGTTGATCAAGTGTTTAATGTTCTTTTCAAATTGTAATGTTCTTTTCACAACTTTACTTTTACTGTGTCGTCAACATAGTTTGTTCTTTTAAATCAACATAGTTTGTTCTTGTATATCAACGTACATAGATTGTTATAAAAGAACATATAATGGTTTGAAAAGAACAAATAACACTTTAAAAAGAACATAGTCTGAATCGTGGTAAAAGAACAAAAATACTTTTTTAAAAAAAATATAGATTTAGTTTTAAGTGCATCAAAAAATCGTCGTTTCGTCTTTTTAATCAGAATATAAAATCGTTTGAATAGAACAAATAACACTTAATAAACGAACATAGATCTGATGCGTGGGATAAGAACAAAATACATTTAAATAAAAATATAGATCTAGTTTTAAGTGCATCAAAATATCGTCGTTTTCGTCTTTTTTATTAGAACACTAAGTGGTTTGAAAAGAACAAATACAACTAATAAAAGAACATAGATTTGTTGTTTTTTTCGTCCCTTTCATTCTGTTCTTTTGTTGATTGATAAGGAAAAAGAAAATGTAAATTTTTTTCCTGTGTTTTGTTCTTTTTTTTTGTCGTTTTTTTTTTTTTAATTTTGAGTTTTTGTTATTTTAATTTTCTTTTGATTTTGTTCTTTGTGATTTGTAAAAAAAGTTGTTGTTTTTTTAATTATTTTGTGTTCATTTTTACTTTTTTACTGTTTTTTAAATTTTTTATAATATTATCGATATTATGTTTTTTTTTTCTGTTGCATTTTTCACATGATGTTCTTTTTGAAAAATAGTTGTTCTTTTTATAGTTTATCAGGAGAGAGAATATGTTATTTTCATTTTTGTACATGTTCTTTAGTTTTTAACGTTAGTGTTCTTTTCAGGTTTTGGTTTATGTTCTTTTTCCTTACACTATTATGTTCTTTCAGTTTAGTTTCTTATGTTCTTTCTTGTTTTTGTTTTTGTTTTTTTGTTTTTTGCGTTTTCTGTTAATGTTTTTCCGTTTTGGTGCAGGTGCACGTAGATCTACGTGCAGGCCTCTGCACCATTCGCGCGTTGCAATATCTCATACGAAGTATTTAATTAAGGCATTTTGTGGCATGAAACACTATGGCTTTGTTTGGTTGAGGGGATTTGGGAGGAAAAGAAATGAAAGGAAATGATTTTTTTATGTTCGCATGTTTGGTTAGATAAATGACATATGATTTGATGGGAAAGGAAATGATAGGAAAGATCCTTTACAAAAAATTCAATTTCCTTTCCTCCCAAAATTAGAGTAATTTGAGAGGAAAGGGAAAATTAAAAGCTGTCATTTACATTTCCTTTCTTTTCCCCTCATTTCCTTTCCTTAAACCAAACATAGGAAAATAAAATGTCTTCCCTTTCTTTTCCTTTCTTTTCTTTTCTCTTCATTTCTCTTCCTTTCCTTTTACTAATAATGAACCAAATAGGGCCTATATAATCTTAAACCTTCAAAAATACACATTGTAGCGAATCTAATTAATGTTTCTGCAAAAAAAAAGTGCTAATTAATAAATGGGAGAAGCTCCGTCACTTAGGAGAACCGTTTCCTTCAATCAGGTTGTTGTTTCCGAGTACTTGATTGTTGTTTGTGAGTGTTTGGGTGCTATATTTCCCTACAAAAGGACAAACATAAACTGGCTCGGGGGTTCCCGAGAAAACTCTCTCCGACGCTCAAGTCAGTTCTTGTAGAAAGAGAAAGTAGAGAGAGTGTGTTTTGGTAATAATCATACCTGAGTAATGATTAGGTGAGACACATTTATAGTAATGCAAGATGCATGGCACTATTAGTATAACATGAGCAATTTGTGGAGGTATGAAATCTTGGGCCTGTTGGAGGCTGATATTTGAGCCCCCATATTATGGTGTGATCCCATCAGAAGGTTTGCGTTTGAGAGTATTCTGGAAATTTCTTATAAAAGTGGGTCCCACAACTCCACAAGGGGCCCGACCATTAGCCCCACGCCAAATTTGTGAGTTTGGCCGAAGACTCAGGGAGTTTGCGGAATAAAATATAGTAGGATAATATACACTTTATCTGTATCTAAAAAAAATTCACCACTTTGACTAGCACGTTTACCAAGACTTTGATCATAAATATGTTTAGTTATATACTCCCTCCGTATTAATTTAAAAGATATACTTTGACCGGCACGTAGTTTTAGAATGATGAGTTGAATTTATTAAAATAAGACGAAAGTGGAATATAATTGAGTTATTATTTATTGTAAGAAATTGATAGTGGGTAAACTATTTATTGTAGTAAAAATAGTACGTACTGTTTGGGCTCCCAATTGATTCTCAATTGGGCCACTAAGTCCAAAGCCCAATGGCTCTAAACAAACAGCATCAAACCTACCAATGGCTAGTCAGCCATCCATCAAGGCCCAAGGCCCAAAAGCAATAAATGACCTATGGGCATTTATTATGCAAACACTATAAATAGGCCGCCAAGGCTCACACCTCAAGGTACGTCCAATTTATCGCCTTAAGACTACTCTTCTAGAGAACTTCTCTCTAGAATCCGAGCATCGTTCTTACTTAGGCATCGGAGGGGCTTTCCTCGGAAACACCCCCGATGCTAGTAACTTTGCTCTTGTGCAGGTGAATTCGGACTCCACTCATTCAAGCAAGCAAGATCTTCAACACATACGAAAGGGCCTTCATTCGAAGCCCATTGTTTCCATCTTTACAACACCGGAACAATTTGGCGCCGTCTGTGGGGAAGAACACTTCAAAGCCTTTGAAAGACATCAATCACCTCTTTCCGCGAAAATGGTTAATGATGCTATTAACAACAATGATGACGATATGATAGTGCGGTCAGATTCAGAATCTGACCAAGAGGAGCACCCTCAATCGATGGCGAGGTCACAGCCAAGCAGAGCTACGACCGCCACAAACGCAGGACCTCCGATTCCAACTAGGGAAGAGCTCACTGCGGCCATGACCATCATGCAAAACTTCCTCTTCAATGAGAAGCAGCAAGGATTGGCTAAAGACCGCAGAGAGGAGAGGAGGACCAGGCGAAGGCTGAACGAACAGCCCAGTGTAGAAGTGTCCAGACCCGAAAGAGAGCTCCTCCCCTTGACAGGAACACACCTGACGTCGAGATGGATGGAAAGCACGTGGGACACCCAAAAAAGGGCACAACAACAACCAGATTGGTTTGCAAGACCATCGCCTACTCCAACAGCTCTCCAAAGCGAATCGACTACTCGTAACACTCGGATCCGAAGCTCGGTGCTCAGCAGGTTGAGGCCCTCGGTCCACTCAAGGTTAAGACCTTCGATCCACACGAGACTCGGGGTAGGCGAACCAAGCAAATCTGGCGAACGACCCGAGATCAGTAGCCGAGAAAGAAGAAGAGACATGAGGCATGATCGAACCCCTAGCCCCCATCGTACGCCCGAACGTTCTAATCACAGAACCTCGGCAAACGAAGGCATCAGGGCTAGACTCGGGAAAAGAATCATGACTCCCACGTCATCCCCTTTCTCGGACGAGCTGATCATGGAAGAAATACCGAAGGTAAGACTGCCAGCACACCTAACCTATAGCGGGATCACAGATCCGAGGGATCATGTCATCTCCTACGAGCAGCAAATGTTCTTGAGTCCCTACTCCGAAGCATGTTGGTGTAAATATTTCCCAACCACGCTAACCGGAGTGGCGGGAGAGTGGTTTAGGTCGCTGCCGAAGGGATCGATCAAGAGCTGGAAAAAGCTGAAAAAGAGATTCTGCACACAGTTCGTGAGCAATAATCGCCCCGAGCGAACCACAGCAGAACTGACCTCAATCCAACAAGAAAGAGACGAAAGTCTAAGAGAATTCATGGCCAGATTCATGAAGGAATCAACAAACATACCAAACTTGCAGCCAGACGTGGCCATCTTCGCCTTGAAGCACGCGCTCCAGGAAGGGAAATTCCATGACGAACTCTCAATGAAGAACCCCTCCAGAATAGCTGACGTGCTCCAAATGGCCGATGCGTTCATCAGAACCGAAGAGTTCAACAAGGCCGCTGCAAGATTGAAAGGATCGTCGGATCCGAGAGACACAAAGAATACCCAGAGCAAGCCCGAGGGCGGCTCAAGGAAAGGGAAGGAGAAAGTAGGAGCTAGAGAAATGAGCCCGAAGAAAGACGGGAGAAGGGGTGAACTTCAACCCAAATACACTAACTACACTCCACTAGCTCTGCCCCGAAAAGAGATCTTTAGCCTCAACAGAAATGATGAAAAGTGGAAACTACCGGGGAAGCTCAAGTCCAACCCAGCTCGGAGAAACAAGAACAAGTGGTGCGAGTTTCATGATGACTTCGGTCACCACACCGAAGAATGCAACTCGCTGAAAGACAACATTGAGGACCTCGTTCGCCGAGGCTACCTGAAACAGTACTTGTTAGACCGAAGGGAGGAAAAAGAAAAGGCCGCCAGTAGCAAACAACATGAGCAACCCCAGAAGAGGGTCTACGAAACAACATGACACAAGAAAAACGACATCCTGGTGGTGTTCGGGGGGCAGAAGTCTGGCCAAGCCAGCAAGAAACACCTAAGAGCCCTCTCCCATCGGGTCAACTTCAGCGCGGTGGGAGACAACCAGCCACACCCCCCGAACATGACCTTCACTGCTGATGATTGTTTCGGAGTCCAGTACAAACATGACGATCCTCTAGTCATTTCCATGGACCTCAATAACCACAACGTACATCGGGTGTTAGTCGACGGAGGAAGTGCCGTCAATATCATCTTCAGGAACTGCTTCGAGCAGCTGATCCTCGAAGAATCAGAGGAAGCACTGACGAAAGTCAGTTATCCTCTGATCGGATTCAACGGATCCGCAGCTATCCCCCGAGGGAAGATCACCCTGCCAGTCACGGTGGGTGAAGGCCAAGCAGCAAAAACCCTTCGGGACGAATTTTTGGTGATGGATTGCGATTCCGTATACAACGTAATCATGGGAAGAACCATGATCCACAAGATGCAAGCAGTCCCCTCCACATACCATCAGCTGATGATATACGTTTCGGACGCAGGGTTCGCCGAGCGGATTAGAGGCGATCAAGAGGTCGCAAGAAGAACCTGCCACACTGCTGTCCGAAAGCCCAAGCTAGGGGACGGCCCCGAGGAAGAAAAAGGAGCTACAGGAGAGGAAAGCGAGGCAAAAAGGAGAAGAGCAAGCACGAGCATCCTATCTCCCGCAGAAGTTGATGCCCGCCCCGAAACCCTATCTCCTGAACCAGATCAAGAAATGGAGGATATCTTCCTCGAAGATAATTCAGACAGGAGCGTCCGAATAGGCAAGGGCCTAAGCTCGGGGCTCCGAATCGATTTGATCCGACTACTCAGGGATCACAAAGACATCTTTGCATGGTCAGCAGCAGATATGCCAGGGATAAATCCGAAGCTGATTTGTCACAAGCTGGACGTCAACGCTGAAGCTCGGCCAGTCAAGCAAAAAAAGAGGAACTACTCCTCGGAGAAAAACAAAGCCATCGCCGAGGAGGTGAAAAAGTTGCAGGAGGCCGGATTCATCGAACCATGCATGTATCCAAAATGGCTGGCCAACGTGGTGATGGTCAAAAAAGCGAACGGCTCCTGGCGAATGTGCGTGGATTTCACGGATCTGAACCGAGCCTGCCCCAAAGACTGCTATCCCCTGCCAAGGATAGATCAATTGGTAGACTCCACCAGCGGCCATGCGCTGCTCAGGTTCATGGATGCCTTTTCAGGCTACCACCAAGTGTTCATGCACCCCGACGACAGGGCAAAGACAGCATTCATCACAAGCGCAGGAGTGTTCAACTACAAAATGATGCCTTTCGGCTTGAAGAATGCCGGAGCCACCTACCAGAGGCTAGTTGATCACGTCTTCGCCGACCAGAAAGGGAGGAATGTGGAGGTCTACGTGGATGACTCCATCGTAAAAAGCATCAAGGAGGAAGACCATGTCAAAGACTTGGCAGAGACCTTCGGAAATCTGAGGAAATACAGCATGAAGCTGAACCCAAAAAAATGCGTCTTCGGGGTGAAGTCAGGGAAGTTCCTCGGATTCATGGTGAGCGAAAGAGGAATTGACGCGAACCCAGACAAAGTCCAAGCGGCATTGGATTTACCCGAGCCGAAGACCAAGAGAGATGTGCAGAGGCTAACCGGCAGGTTAGCCGCACTAACAAGGTTCATATCAAAAGCCTCGGACAAGGGAGCCCCCTTCTTCAAAGCACTTAAACCAAAGAACCTCCCCGGGGGAGAAGCAGAACCAGTCAAGAGAAAGGGGGTCCCGAGGAAGGTGGATCCCGAACTGATATGGGAACAGGAGCAAAAAGAAGCTTTTCAGCAACTCAGAGCCCACCTAGCTCAACTGCCGACACTAGCCAGACCAAAGGAAGGGGAAACCCTGTACCTATATATCGCAGTCAGCCCTGGAACCGTCAGCGCAGTGCTTCTTCGGGAAGAAGAGAAAAAGCAACAGCCAATCTACTTCACCAGCCGAACACTCACAGGGGCCGAAACTCGGTACCCGCTCATTGAGAAAGTCGCATATGCAGTAGTGGTAGCTGTGCGAAAACTGAGGCCATACTTCGACTCCCACCAAATCACAGTACTAACTGACCAACCGCTCGAGAAAGTACTCGACAAAATAGAGAGGTCAGGAAGATTGGCTGCCTGGGCCTTCGAACTATCAGAGTTCGGCATCAAATACCAGCCGAGGACAGCAATCAAAGCACAAGCGTTGGCAGACTTCTTGGCCGAGTGCTCATACCAGGAAATGCTGGATGATACGAAAAGCACTTGGGAGGTCTTCACTGACGGGTCTTCCACAATAAACGGCTCAGGAGCAGGAGTTGTACTAATCCCCCCGACGGGGAAAAGCATAGAGTATGCATTGAAGTTCGGCTTCAAAGCAACTAACAACGAGGCCGAATATGAGGCCGCAATCGCAGGGATAGAGCTTTGCTTATCCCTGGAGGCCGAGCATGTTTGCCTCAAAACTGATTCCCAGCTTGTAGCCAACCAGATCCGAGGGGAGTATGAGGCCAAATGGCCCAGCATGACAGCTTACTTAGCAAAAATTAAATCCTTAACGTCAAAGTTAAGGTCCTTTGAAGTCATTCTCATCCCCCGAGGACAAAACACGCAAGCAGACGCACTGTCAAAACTCGCAAGCTCAACACTCATCGACCTAAACAGGTCGGTCCACGTGGAAGTTCACCAAGAGAGAAGCATTGACTTGCTACCCACCACAGTATGCAGCTTAGGTACCGAACCCAGCTGGATGGACGCAGTAGTTGCATACAAAGAAAGGGGAGAACTTCCCGAGGATAAGCTGCAGGCGAGAAAACTGAAAAGATTCAACAAGTGGTTCATCATCAGCGCCGAAGGAGAGCTCATGAGGAAATCATTCTCCGCTCCGCTGCTAAAATGTGTGGGTCCAACAGACGCTGACTACATCCTAAGAGAAATCCACCTCGGGATATGCGGAAACCACATCGGAGGCAGGACATTGGCACATAAAGCCCTTCGGGCCGGATACTGGTGGCCCACTATGGTTTCCGAGGCAAAGCAGATGGCAAGGAAATGCGAGAAATGCCAAAAGTTCGCACCAGCCATCCATCAACCAGCTCAAACCCTACAATCAACACTGTATCCCTTACCATTCGCACAGTGGGGGTTAGACATCATTGGTCCCTTCCCCTCAGCTACGAACCAGAAGAAGTGGTTGATTGTAGGAGTAGACTATTTTAGCAAATGGATCGAAGCTGAAGCTGTCTCCTCCATCACTGAACCTCAGGTCCGCAAGTTCATATGGCAGAACATCATCACAAGGTTCGGCATACCAAGACTGATGGTCTTCGACCACGGGAAACAGTTCGACAACACCCCGTTGCGAAAATGGTGCAAACAGTTCGGCATACACCTAGCTTACTCGGCAGTTTGCCACCCACAAAGTAACGGGCAAGCCGAAGCTGCTAACAAACTCATCCTCAATGCACTCAAGAAAAGAGTCGAGGATGACAAAAACAAATGGTTAGAAGAGCTACCCGGAACACTATGGTCCCTTCGGACCACTGAGAAAGAAGCTACCGGGCAAACACCGTTCCACCTTGTATACGGATCCGAAGCTGTCATCCCTGTGGAAATCGGAACAGAAAGCTTGAGGATCCAAGCATACAACAGGTATGATGGGCTCCAAGGAGAAAGCAACAACCAACTTCTGTCCGAAGCTCTCGATCTACTGGACGAAGCTCGGAATGATGAAAGGACACTCAACGCAGCCTATTTGCAGAGGGTCAACAAGCATTACAACCGAAGAGTCAACGCCAGACCCCTAAAAGTCGGTGATCTAGTACTCAGAAACGCCGCCTCGGTTCAGAAAGGACGGATCCATGGCAAACTCTCAGCCACTTGGGAAGGACCATACATCATCCATTCCGAAAAAAGGCCAGGCACGTTTATGCTGAAACAGTTAGATGGAACAATTTTGAAGAACCATTGGAATACCGATGTTCTCAAGAAATATTTTGTATGATCTTTGTCTGTAAACCAAGTAAGTTGTTTAATGAGAAGAGGAAAGCCATTGGCACCATGTGTTTCATTAAACTTACCTCTATATTTATTGTCCCCTTATATATATATGCAGCCTCGGATCTGATCAATCCGAGACTAAAAGCAGGTTGACTTTGCCCATTCCTTGATAAAATGCAAGAAATGACCAAGTCATACACTTCAGGGAATCGTCCAGAATCCTCGGATTCGCGATAACCAGATAAAACTTGTTCGCCACAAACAGTCGCTCGAATCAAGTTATAAAACTTCGGCTCAGATCCACGGATCGCCGAAGGCATAACTAAGAGGCAGACTAGCGATCTCTTGCCCAGGTTTTCGAACCACAAGAGATCGGAAGAACAATCCAGACCTCTGAGCAGATCGACGGATTTGAAGAGTCTGGAAACTAAAGAGTCTCTTAGCAGATCTACGGATTTGAAGAACTCGCAAACTAAAGAGTCTCTTAGCAGATCTACGGATTTGAAGAACTCGCAAAACTAAAGAGTCTCTTAGCAGATCTACGGATTTGAAGAACTCGCAAAGTTAAAGAGTCTCTTAGCAGATCTACGGATTTGAAGAACTCGCAAATTAAAAAGTCTCTTAACAGATCTACGGATTTGAAGAACTCGCAAGATCAAAGGGTTTTTTAGCAAGTCTACAGAAAGAAGAGCTCGAAAAGTCTACGGATTCAAAGACTTAAAATTGCGAAAGTACAAAATTGAAAAGAAGCAGCCAAGTAACAAACATTCATTTTTTATTCAATATTTGGGGGAAGTACAAATACATTGAAAACCTCAAAAATTGAAAACAAAATGAAACAGTTAAAATCGGCAGCCATCAACAGACAATACCGGCCTACCGAAGTACTAAGAAAACAAAAAGAAATGAGTACAACGCAGCGCCGAGGCAAAAGGGGGAAAAGCAAGCACATATTCGGAAGTCCTCAACTGGAACCGACCGACTCTGAAGAAGACGACTGCCCGAATCCCTAACTCTTGGGAGTCTCAGGAGCAGCCCCTAGGGGAGCATCCTTCGAAGAACCCCCAGCAGTAGTATCACCTTCGGAAGTCGCCTTCCGGGCCCGAGCCTCTGCAAGAGCAGCTTGGCGTTCAGCCTCAGCTTCGTCTCGATCAGCTTGGCATTCCACCAAGTGGTCCTCGGCCTGCATCCAAAGGGGAACTTTCTCGTTCCAAGGGAAGTGAGGTATGTGCTTCGCAAACATGCGCCGAGCACCGAGGATACCATTCCAGTACTGCTCTCTACACTGATCAGCAGTGTAGAGGTCGACTCGCTCTTGCTCCAACTTCCGAATGTAGTCGTCCTTTTCCTGGAGCTTCAGCCGAAGAACAGGCACCTTGTCAGCTTGCTGCTGGATCAGCTCCCGATGCTTGACAAAATGGCAGAGCCTCAACTCTGCCTCTTTGCTCTCCTTATCGGCCGCTTCAAATTTAGACTTCATCTCCTGGAAGAGTCTATCTTTTTCTTCAAGTTCGCTAGCGAACTTAGCGGCCATATCCTTCTTTTCAGCATCGAAGGAAGCGATCTTCTCAGCATCCTCTTCAACTCGGAAGATAAGCTTGCCAACCTCGGCCCCGATCTTCTCAGCAGACTCTCTAGCCTCGCGACTATACTAAAGGTATAGTTTCTTGACTTCCACAAGCTCGGAGAGGAGTTGCCCAGCCTTCTGGTCCAAAATAGGAATATCCCGAGCATAAGCCTCACGATATTTCCTCAATTGTTTCTCCTCAACCGAGCTGCACTCGGAAGCGAACGAGGACCAGAAAACAGCCTGGGAACGAGGGAAAGATGAGCAAAAATAGGAAAAGCATAAAACAAAAACAAAACTCAAAGAGAAAAATCCAGCAATTACCTCGTTCAGATAGTACTGGGCCATCATAGTCGGATTCCTCTCCTCGGCCCCAGGAACCCTCCACTGCGGGTTAGCACGAAGCAGATTCTCCCGAGCAGCTTCGGGGCCCACCAAGGATCCCACGTGAGCCAAGGGGTCCTCTCCCAAAATCGGAGCCCTGGCATACCGAGCCATCGCTTCCCTTACTTCTTCGGGGATCCGTTTCAGCGGAACATCCGAATAGGGATCAGCATGGATCAGCCTATCCAAGGCCGAGGTGGAAGTAGAACCCAAAGTCGAGTGGCGCCTCTTCCTTGTCAGACCTTGCTCGGGCTGCTCCTCCTCTCCAGCAGAGGGAACCTCTTTCTGAACCTCGGGAACCGCAGCTTCGGGGCCCGAGAGATCTACCATCTCCTTGTCTGGACTCTTCTCTCTTTCGAAGGGAAGATCAACAGACTCCTTCTTCTCCTCAGCTACCTCAGGGACATCCGAGGCAGGAGCAAAATCGGCTTCAATCGCCTCCACCACCTCGGTGATATCCTGGATTTCGACCCCCAAAGCAGCAGATGGTTTCAATGGAGAGGGGATGACATCTTCCTCGATCAGAGGCTGGTCCACGGGCGGCGATTCAGCAACCACCACACTCTTTAACTTCTGCCCTGTCAAGGGCATGAAGTGAAGAAGGTTCTTAGGAGGAGGCATGACTTCCGAAACCGCTTCCTACAGGGCAAGCGCTCAAAGATCAGTTTCGGAAAAAGAGAGAACAGACTACAAAAAACTCCAAGTCAGAACAAATACCTTCTCCGAGGACTGAGAAGCCTTTGCCTTCTTCGGATGCGCGGAAGGCCTCAAAAGAGTGCTACCCTTCCTTTTGCGTTGATCCTAAAAAGGGGAGACCAAGGGTCAACAAATGTAAAAGAAGAAAAAGGAAGAAATAAAGAAAAAAGCGTGAAGTACCCAGTTCCTAGATAAAGAGATATCTATCCGAGCTGGAGATGAAACCGAAGGAACGGCACGCGGCACAACGTCAGTCCCAGGACCCTAAAAAGATGGTCCAGGACCAAGACGTTAGCCGACGGCCAACCAAAAAGAAAAAGACAAACAGAAAAACGAGCCTATAAACGAGCACTCACCGGATCCGAAGTTGTCTTCAACACAGGAAGCACAACCTTCACAGGAACAACTTCAATAGAGGAGGCAGAATCCCACGGATCAGCTCGAACTTCGGATATCCGAGCAACCCCCGAGGGAGACAACACGTAATCCTTTAGGCGAGGATTACGAGGATTATCTTTTCCGAACTTGTACTCAGGAGCCGGGTCGTGAATAGTCTTCAAATCCAAAGAAATGCCCAACTTCTTAGGATCAATGCAGCTAAAGCCGTACTCTGCAAAAACAAAGCACAAAATATGTCAGCAAAACGAAACAGGAAAGAGAAGGACAAACTCACTGAAAAAAACGGTCTCAGCCGAAAGACACCTACCCCTGTCAAAAATCCTGCTGAGACCGGCAACAGCAAGAATGTCCTCCCGCAAAATGTAATTAAGGTTCGGGAGCCAGCTAGACGGCAGTCGATAATTATCCTCTTGAGCCAAGAACCACTGGAGGAGATCCACATAGTGGCGATGACTCCGATCCGGAGCTGCCACACCCCTCATATCAGGATCAGGAGCCACGAACCACTTCGGAGGACGATAAAAATTGGGATGCTTCGGATCCGTCGGCACACGAACGAGCAACCACTCCGTCTTCCAATTGTGGTCAGAGCTAAGGTAAGGGTACGCCGTAATGTAGTTCGGCTCCCCCCTCTTTCGGGACTTTTTGTTGACGATGGTCCACCAACCATACCCATCACCCTTGGAAGCATGGTTGAGAACCAGATCGTGAAGATCCCGAAAAATAGCAACAGAGCAAGGGAAATTGACAAAGTCACACACCCATCTAAATCCGATTATGTGCCTCATAGATTTGGGTGTGAGTTGGGCCAAACTAATGTTGTACGACACCAAAAGCTCGGATACGAACGAATCTAAAGGAAAGCGGAGACCATTCTCCAAATGATGAGTGTACACGGAAATGAACCCTCTCGGTGGATGAGTCACCCGAGGACGCTCTTGTTCAGGAAGCTCGCACCAGTACCCCAAGGCGTGCTGAATTCCGTATAGCTCCTCGGCCTTCCGATGATAATTCCCCAACTTCGCTTCCACCAACCAGTCACCAATGACCGATTTCTCCAACGGACCGTCGATCTTGGTGGTCTCGTGCAAAATTGAGGCATACCTGCCCTTCGGATCAGCTTCCGTCCAATGAACTGGAAACTCGGGGTAACGACGACGAACACCCGAAAAACCAGCTTTCTCACCAGAGGTCACGCGTTCAGACACGCTAGATCCACCAACTACATCATCTTCGGAAGCATCCCAACCAATCGAACGCTTCTCCACCGGCCTCGCCGAAGGCCGACCCCTCGAAGTTTTCGGTAACCTCCCCGAAGGCACGTTCTCCCTCTCACTAGAGGAGCCAACGACGAACTTGCTTTTGCCCCTATTCTTTGCCATGGTCGCGAAATCTCGGTCTAGGGTTTAGATTGAGGGGTAGAAGGAAGAACGAAGAAGAAAGGAGAATTCAGAAACAAATTACCTTTTTCCGAAGCGGAATTCGCCGATAAAACGAACAACACAAGTTCCCGAAGTCTAAAGCTGGCCGAATTTCGTAGATCTGAAGAAACTTAAAAACTGCGATCGCCGAAATTTAGAGAGAGAATGGGTTTGAAAGAAAGAGTAAAAAGTTCGAAAGGAGCAAAGCACCCAGTATTTATAGAAAAGAAAGGGGGCGCATCAACTTCCTCAACCCACGATCTCCACGACACAATACAACTCCCAACACTTGTCATCAATGCAAATCATCCCTTTTCAAAAAAGAGAGGGAACTTTCGGACTTCTGACAGCTGAAAACCCACCCATTTTAATTCTAAATGGACCGGGTCTGGGGGGCATGTTGTTTGGGCTCCCAATTGATTCTCAATTGGGCCACTAAGTCCAAAGCCCAATGGCTCTAAACAAACAGCATCAAACCTACCAATGGCTAGTCAGCCATCCATCAAGGCCCAAGGCCCAAAAGCAATAAATGACCTATGAGCATTTATTATGCAAACACTATAAATAGGCCGCCAAGGCTCACACCTCAAGGTACGTCCAATTTATCGCCTTAAGACTACTCTTCTAGAGAACTTCTCTCTAGAATCCGAGCATCGATCGTTCTTACTTAGGCATCGGAGGGGCTTTCCTCGGAAACACCCCCGAGGCTAGTAACTTTGCTCTTGTGCAGATGAATTCGGACTCCACTCATTCAAGCAAGCAAGATCTTCAACACATACGAAAGGGCCTTCATTCGAAGCCCATTGTTTCCATCTTTACAACACCGGAACACGTACTATGTGAGTAATAACTGAGAAAAATTAATATAATTGGAATTGGAAATTTAATAACAACGGTCTTAAAAAATTAAACAGAAAAAAAAAACGTATCCTACGAGAAATCTGTTGTAAAGCAACGGGAAATCATGCATGCAATGCTTATCATATGGCATACAATGATACAATAATGTTGGCCTCGTGCATTGACATGCATTGGCTTAATTATTAATTGCATCTATATATTTCAATTTTGCTTGTAATTATTTCTTCATTTTATTTATACAAATTAAAGGGTGTTTTCTAAGTACGTCTTACAAGGTAACAATAATTAAGTTATAAGGTCAGATAGATAATCACAATTATAATGGCCGTGGAAAGTACGATTACTAGTGATGACAGTAACAATGGAGTCATCGTCGTCGAAAAGAGTCACCACCAAGTGGAAAATGGTAGCACCGTCGTTGTTGAAAATGATGATGGTTCTGAGAACACAGTCACAAACATCAATACAATTCCTGGATGGTTTGCTAATAAGTCTGATGAATTTCCCGGTGAATTTTCACTAATCCCACTTTTATTTTTCTTTAATTGTTAGTATTTGGTTAATAAAAAAATTAAAATTCAACCGTGAGTGGTTAATTTTTCTTTGTGTTGATTATGTATAGGGGAAGCGGATCTCTTCAAAGCTGAAAAAGTTTTATTTGCAGGAAAATCTAGTTATCAAGATTTTCTTGTATTTGAGGTATGACAAATTGACCTAGCTGGATTAATATGTAATTCTGTAATATATAGTTTAAGGAAACTAGGTGAAGTTTTTGGTAGTACTTTTGGATGGTTCAACAGTAGAAGTAAGCGTAACTTTTGGGCCGATGGTTTTTGGATTATGGCCAGGGTAATTTGTAAGTGTGACACCGTTTAATCTAATATAATTCTCCGTTGTGTGTGTTAAAAAAAAAAAAAAAGAGGTATGACAAATTGACGAAACTCACCATATATAGTAGTATCCTTAATTTCAAAAATAAATTATAAATTAGAATGCATCCATTATCTGTAGTATGTACTCCGTACTCCGTATATATGGACCGTATGTAATACATACGTACACCTTTTCATTTCTTGTACTCCCTCCATCCCGGAATACTTGACCTGTTTTCCTTATCGGGCCGTCCCTTAATACTTGACCTGTTTCTAAAAATGGAAATATTCTAACAATATTATATTATTTCTCACTCCACCCCTATTAACCCACCTACCCCTACTCCATACAAAAAATAATTAAAAATTCAACCTCTACTCTCCTCCAACCCCACCTCTTAACCCACCTCCCACTAACTACATTAAAATAATACCCCACTATCAACTACTACCTATTAAATTAAATAAGTCAATTCAAGTGCCTTAAACTCTGTGCCGGTCAAACCGGGTCGAGTATTCCGGGACGGAGGGAGTAAAAATTAAGTACCCTGTTGAACTGGTATATTGATATCTTTCACAATTAACTTAATCTTCCTTCATTTTCACACGTCACCTACACTTATATTCCGCTCCTTCATTATAAATAGTTGTAGTACAATTTAATTATGACGTTAAGGTTATGAGATCAAACTTTTACCATCATATTCACTAAGTTTTGTTTGGTTTAAAGGACCATACATATATTGCAACAGTCTACCATTGGTTGAACAATAGTACGTAGTAATTCGTTATAATTTGATAACAAAATTCAACTTGCCCGTCAAAAAAAAAAAAATCAACTTGGACCTGATCTATGTTCCGCCTGAACCATTCCAAAAAAAGATATCCAATCCAGATTTTTTTACATCCAGAATTTTCGGAAAGGATTTTAAAAAAAATCGGGTATTGTTCCAATTTTTCTATATCTTTCAAAAAAACACTCCATTAACTTATTTTAGACAAGTACATTTAAAATTTTCGGATATCAAGGTTTATCCGATCCAATTTTTAAGTATTTGAAAATTTTCCGATCAGATATTCGGCCAGGAATTTCCGATCCCAAATTTTGGGATATCCAGAATTTCTTGGTAAAATGAACTTTTACTTTAACCCCAAATTTACTTGATTAACGTACGTAATAATAAATACTATATGTATGTTTGTATTTTGTTTTTTGTTTTTTCAAAGAATACAACATACGGGAAAATCGTGGTCCTGGATGATGAACTTCAGCTAAGTGAGAAAGACGAGTGGGCGTACCAAGAAATGTTAACACACCTTCCTCTTTGCTCCATCCCTAACCCAAAGAAGGTTCACCTCCTTAATTATTATCCTCTAATCACACCATTAATCTTATTTTTTACTACTTCGTATTAATTTTTAATTAATCTTCATTTAATTTGTTAATCCTCTAAAGTTATTGTTGATTGGAGGAGGAGATGGTGGAATTTTGCGTGAAGCATCTCGCCATCCTTCCTTAGACCAGATTGACATATGCGAGCTTGACAAGATGTTAGTTGATGTGAGTTGCTTTCTAACTTATTTCCTGCTAGTTACATTTCCGGCTTGTTTGTTAGGCGATAATAAATTACGATAATGATAATTTATTTCATACGTAATTTTGTAGAGAATTAATGTCACATTGCTTTCAATCATGTCCATGGAAAATAAAACTTCATCTTCAAATGTGTTTTAAATTCACTCATGATTTTTCATTAACAAAACACACTCATGATTTTTCATTACCATACAATACAATGTCTAGATTAATGGTAATTATTGATGGAAATAAAGCTTTATGAACAAACCCGAATTGTTTCCTACAAATACCTAGAAATTCCTTCATTATTACCCAATCGCAATCTTCGATCACTCCTAAATTAGTTTTTGAATACTAAAGCTTTTTTTGTTTGGACAAATATTTCAGACATATGCAACATTTTTTCCGGATATAGCAATTGGCTATAAGGACCCGCGAGTGAAGTTACATTTGGGAGATGGTAAGATAGCCAAAGTCGCTCATAATTCTATAATAATACAATATATTAAAAAGTATTTTTAACCAAAGTCAATGTGCCACGTGTCTTCATAACAGGAGTAGCCTTCTTGAAGTCTGTTCCACAAGGTACTTATGATGTAGTGATATTGGATGCATTTCATGTGATGGGTAAGTTATAACTATAAGCACCCATTTTGCTTCCTATTGTTCACACATTCACTGGGTTTGTACATATTTGTTTCTCCCGAAATCAGTTGTCATATTGTTCACTATCCTCTTGTATTTGAAAATATTACTAGACAATTGATTTTACAACAATGTTGTTTGCAATCATAGTGTTAGTTATTTCTATCATGACTGCAAAGCATAATTTAGGTGAGCACCCTAATGTAGTACTCAGTAATTCAATATAACAATTGATTATGATTATGGATAAGTATTTTGTATCACTTAAGACGTTTTAATATATGGCTAATTCATGTAATGTATTTTGAATTTTTGGGTCCAAAATATATATGTACACATGCTACGTATTTGACATATATAGTACTCCGTACAATTCAATGTGTTATGTATAGGGCCTGATGCGAAAGAGGTTGTCGATGAAGGGTTCTTGGAGTCAGTGGCAAACGCACTCCGGCCAGGAGGTGTGCTATGTGCTCCTGCAGAAAGTTTCTGGCACCCCGAATTTGAACTTGAAAGCATTATCGATACGTGCCGCAAAATTTTTAAAGGATCTGTCAACTATGCTTGGAGCAGTGTCCCTACTTACCAGAGGTATTATATTATTCCTTTCGTCTCAAATTAATCCCCTATTAGTTTCGTAAACAAGTCCAGATAAATCAAATTACAAAGGTTGTAGTCGGCTCGTCACAACTAGAAAATGATTGACATGGACAAACGAACAACAAAAAAAATGACTGATATGGACAAACAAACAACAAAAAAGAGAATGAGGGGCTTCTTTCCCTTTGTTAATGACCCTAAAACAAACGCCCCTCGGTAATTTGTTACTCTATAGTAGATACTGTAAGAGGTAAGTAACATAGTACTACTTCTGTTTCATTTAAAAAATTTACGGTTATCATTTGCACAAATATTAAGATAAAAGTAAAAAGAAATGGTAGAATATAATAAAATATGGATAAAGGATGAGAAATGTGTTAAAGATAGGGTGAGTTGGAGTGTAATAAAAAAATGAACAAAAGTCAGAGAAAATGAGTTGAAAGTTGTAAATATGGTGGTAAATTTTCATGTCCAAAAATAAAATAAAGTAAAATGTAAAGAACATTATGAAACGGACTAAAACAAAAAAGGTAAAGATCATTTTAAAACGTAGTATGTGGTATGATATTTTACTAGATGTCAGGCGGTGCTTAACAAATTTGTAATTTCCGATAAATAAAAGTTTTGATGATTTGAACATATTTCTAAATTGCAGTGGCATTGTGGGATACATGCTTTGCTCCACAGAAGGGCCAACACTACCAGTGGACTTTATGCACCCTATCAACCCTTTAGACGAAAATATAAACTCTGGGATATCAAACCAGCCTTTAAAATTTTATAACTCAGAGGTATCTTATTCAATTCTTTTTACAATATTGTCACAGCTACTCTGTACATGTTTGGAAATAATTTTGGCACTCACTAAAATGATAATTACATGGTTACACTGATGTTAAAAATTTTAATTTTATGTTCTCTACTTATTGAGAGAAGTGTCAAAATCAGTTTCCTGACATGTGAACTCATGTCGAAGCCTTAGCGATTTTTATACTACGATGTATGAGTAACTATATATTGCACATTTATATCTTGGACTTCCGCTTAATTACGAGCACTTTGTATTTCTGACCTCTTCTTTATTTGTTTCCCAGATGCATACTGCAGCGTTCATCTTGCCTACTTTCGTGCTAAAGTATAAAACTCCGTCTAATTTTGCAAACTGTTTTGAGTTGAGTACTTAAATTGTGTTGTACTACTACAGCTAGACCTGCAATTACCTTTTACATTAATATTTTAAAGTATTTATATATTTCCATCAAAAATCCAAAATACTTTGTAACAAAGAAATTAAACATCGTTGATTCGTTGTGTGTTACGAAAAATATATGATATGGAAAACAAAATATGACCTTTACAAAGTTTGGAGAAGTTTAGGTTTTAAATTGGAGGTATCGCACATAACCATTTTGACAAGTGCTAAGGTCCTACAAAATCCAAATCTACAATAACTCAAATAAATTAGTGAGTTAATTGCACATTTGTACAAAACTCGATCAATAATCAAAATTAATAATAAGCCTTTAAATTGAGCCTCCTCTCAAATTACTCGTCGTCGGCAAAGTCATTTCCGTGCTACCGACATTGCGATCATGAAAGCCGCTTAATAAAATCCATATACTCCATCCGTATTTATTTAAGAGATATATTTGACCAGACACGTGTATTAAGAAGAACAATTGAATAAAATAAAGTAATAAAACAAGTGGGTTAGGGTAGATATTTTAATAAGTAAAACAAGTGGGGACCATGTCATTTTAGGGGATGGGGGGTCAATTTGGTCAAAATATGGTTTATACACTCGGGATTACAATGCTCACTGTGCACCCTGTTTTACAAAGAACATATAGGTCAAATACAAAGAACATATTGTTCATATCCAAAGAACATATCTCCAATGAACATATAGTTCAAATCCATAAAACATATAGTTTAAATATTTCACTCAATGTGCACCCGGGTGTATAATCCAAATTGCGATAAGGGGTGGGGTGGGGTGTAGATAGATTATTTAATTAGGTGGTGGGGTTGATAAGTTACTAAAAATGGCAAATGTATCTCTAAAAGAAATACAGCCGGAAAAGGCAAGTATATCCCTTAAATAAATACAGAGGGAGTACTCAACAACTCTCACATAAAAACATAAATAAAAATGTGGATCGAGTCCTTTATCCGAAAATATAACTACTCCGATCCGTATCAAATATCCCTTTCTTTCCAAAATATTTGCAATAGTGGATTGAGCACGTAGTTTTAGAGGAGAGTTGAATATAGTAGGAAATGAATAAACTAATTAAGTTGCATGTGTGTTGGTGGAAATATTTTTTATTGTTTCATAAGGGAAAAAGGATAGTGCCTCATTTACTTTAGCTAGTGTGAGGGGGTGCCAATTGAGACTTTAAAAAAATGTAAGAAAATCTGGAATTATCCCATAAAATCAAAATCAAAAGTATTTGATTGTGTTTGAATGCAGAAAAGAAGAAATTGACAGTATTTCAAGCAAGATCGATCGGCAAAACACCGCTCTGATACCATGTAAACAATTAGGAACTCTGATTGTAATTAGGGGAGGAGGAGGAGAGAAGAATATGATGTTTTTTTTCTTTTCAATAAGATAAATTTGCATAAAATGAAAAGTTTACAAACTACAAACTAAAGTATTAGGTCTTGATAGACTATTACACACAAACAAAACAAACTACAAATATAATTCTAAGAGGCGAATAGGTAGTTGGCTCTTCCCTTGCCAGGCCTAGATTGTTGTTATTGCCTTGTTTACACCACCAAAAAGTCGTATTCGTGCCAAGGCCTCTTGTAATTGAGATTCCTTTATAGAAGATGGCGGTGATACTGGATCACTTACCACTAAGATGCCTTAAAACCCTGCAGATATTCAGAGACGAGAAAAGACATGGAAGAGAAACAAAACTACGGTCTTAGTGTGTAGACATCGTAAATTGCGCACAAACGTCTACAGTCATTGAACATGACTTGATTAGCATGCTCTGAACCCTCAAAAATGGGGAGCAACGAAGTAATGAACGTATTTGCATGAAAAAGAAAGTCATAGTATAAAAGGGTATTAATACCCAGTTAACACTAACAACAAACTACCTGCAAACCCAAACAAGTTTGCATGAAAAAGAAAGTCATAGTATAAAAGGGTATTAGTACCCAGTTATCACTAACAACAAACTACCTGCAAACCCAAACAAGTTGTACAAAGAAAATAAGAAGGGGCGATGATAAAGGTCGTAAGTTGTGACAACATTTAGTTGTCGCAATCTTATGTGTCTGAGTTTAATTGGTAAATATAGGGGCCACATAGGCTATGCGTAATCAGAATATTTTTACTATCAATGCAATATTTTTACTAAGAAAAAAATGTAAATAAGGTAGTCGATATAAAGAAAGGAAACAAATTAAAATATGAAGATTTTCCTACCTTTTTTTGTAACATGTATAATAGGTTATATAAGTAAAATATTTTAGTTTCCAAATTAAATCATGGCACATAAACGTATCATGTCATCATTGTGACACGGCTTAAAATTCGCATGTTGCGACCTTTATCATTTTCGAATAAGAAGAATATAATTACAATACAAAAAAAGTACAATTCTCATAGGTATTTACTTTAGTTGGTGTGAGGAGGTGGGGTAATTTTTATTGTTTTATAAGGATAGTGGGTCCTATAACTTGTATTTTTATTGTAGCTAACCTGTTAAAGTGGAATTGGACTGATACCCTCACTCACATTCCAAGGTCATCAAACATGGTTGCACATATGTTAGTTGTTTTTGCAATGGAGATGGCAGTCAGTCTCATGATCTCATCTAATGGTTCCCCAACTGGCTAAGAAATGGTATGAAGCTGATCTTCAGGCGTCCAATCTAGCAGGGATTGCTCCACTTCTGCTAATGTGTAGTTCTTTAAAACATTGGACACTACAATTTTTTTGCTAGTTCTAGTGTTTGGCTAACCATGATTTATATATATATATATATATATATATATATATATATATATATATATATATATATATATATATATATATATATATATATATATATATATATTTTGACAATAGCTAAAGCTCCTTAGACTAAGTTACATGAAAACGAAAAACCACTAGTTCGACAATTGTTAGCAATAATGTGTGCCCTTTGGACTTGTTGTCGTTCAGCCTTAATGATGATGCATGCCTTGAAAGTAGAAGCCACCTCCTTGATTTGTGCTACCGCCCATAATATGTAAATGTTCTTCTCCTTAGTTGCAGTCTCCAAATTTGAAAGTAAGGTTGTTGAATCCGTTAAGATTAAAACCTTATCAATCTGTTGGTTTTTGCACCATAGGATACCACTAAGACAGGCCTGAGCTTCCGATTGTAACAGAGAGAGAGCTAAACCATAGGATCCTCCCCCGTCTGTAGTTGCCTTTGAAATCGTATCCAAAACAACCCATCCTACTCCTGCTTTCCTTGTATGTTTGTCCCACGATCCATCCACCTGCAAAACAAAGTTAGGAAAAAAGATTGTTCTTGGCCAAGCTGTACATGGTGGAATCCGAGAGGTTGGACTAGGTGTTGTGTGTTCAAAGAAGCATCATCATTTTTCGGCCCAACTAACCATGATTTATAATGGCTTGAAGAAGCTCCTTTTGATGTATGATATAGACTTCTTCTTTTGCAATTTAGGCTTAGCATTGCAAAAACGTAGTTTTATTGTCAGGACTTGGGCTTTTAAATGATGGCCTTCCCTAGTGAGGTCCTT
The DNA here is from genome assembly GCF_020520425.1 of Spinacia oleracea. NCBI lineage: Eukaryota > Viridiplantae > Streptophyta > Magnoliopsida > Caryophyllales > Amaranthaceae > Spinacia > Spinacia oleracea. Next base: position 120,719,128 of record NC_079487.1, on the reverse strand, counting down.
ATTTGGGTTTGTACTTTGTAGACCTGGTTTTGTAAAAATCTTTTAATTAAGTTGATATAATTCGTATACCTTATGTTAAAAAAAAGTTGCATAACTTATTACGGAGTACTAGTAAATAATTGTGTAATAGCGGTGACCATTAGGAAGGAGAAATAATAAAATAAGTTTGGTTATTTATCAAAAATAAAAGTATTGCAAGTATTGTGAGTATTTTAAAGCGGAGAGAATAGTACTCCCTCCGTCTAAAATGTTCCTTACGTTTGGTATTTTGCACCTGATTTAACGACTAAATAATGTGCATTAAGATACATTTATTTATAATATTTACCTTCATCAGAAGATTTGATGTCCCAATGAAAATGTGTGAGAGATTAAATATCCCATGAATTTAATTGGGTAAATTAATAATAATCATTGACAAAAGTTTTGATAGAATATTAAAGCATTATATAAAAGAAAATGTAAAATTTATTTTAGGGTTCCAGAAATGAAATACTTCGTATGTAAGAACATTTTGAGACGGAGGAGTATAACTTAGTCTTTGACTTGAAAACTTCAAAGAGTAGAATAATTTTGTTTTGTTTTGTTTTGTTTAGAAAAGAGTAGAATAATTTGACTTTGGATAATTATGCCTCGTGTGTTAGAAGAGATTGACCCGAAAGAAAAGGATTTTGTAGTTGTACAAATTTTGTTCCTATCCCTTCCTTCCTCTTGTAGGCTAATCATTCACCAAACCTCTTTTTAATCCAAAACCGAGAAATTCAATCCAAAAACCCAAAAAAATCCCATTTTCTTCGAAACGCATAGACCCTTCTCCACAAAAATCTGTAAAGCACATTCAAAAACCCTCAATTTAATCTACTAAAAACCCAAAAAAAAAAAATCAAACATATTCTCCATATCCCCCAATTTCACAGCACCAAATTAGGCAAGGCAATGTACATTTTAAACAATCACAATCATCCATGTCCTGGAACAGAAAAAACCTTCCAAATTTCACCATGAACCTGAACCAGTAGAGAAGAAAACACAAATTCCGGAGGGAGGAAGTCGAGTTGGGATGATGTTAGAAGATGAAGGAGACGAAAACCCATCAAAGTCAAAACCAGCAACCTGGTCGTCGTTTTCATCATGGAGGTATGCGACGAGCTTCAAGAGAGATCTAATGGCGGGGGCAGTTATGGGGGGTGTGGTACACACCATTGTTGCACCCATTGAGAGAGCTAAGCTTTTGTTGCAGACACAAGAGAGTAACATTGCAATTGGTGTTGGAAAACACCGAAAATTTAAGGGTATGCTTGATTGCATTGTTAGTATGGTGAAGGAAGAGGGGTTTGTCGCACTTTGGAGGGGCAATGGAAGTAGTGTTCTTCGGTATTACCCTTCTGTCGCTCTCAATTTCTCTCTTAAGGTATATTGTTTTTTCCTTTAATTTTGAATTCGGGTTGTGTTCTTTATTATAGTATAGCCTCGGTTTCGAAATAATTGATAGTCGCCTTAATAGTGAAATTTGAACTAGTAATGTGACAATTGATGTTATTTGGTTTGTGGGTTTTGGTGAATTGTGAAATGGGTAGAGATTGATGAAATATGAGGTTCACTGATATTGGCTGCAATATGAATAGCAAGTATGATTTAGATTAGTTTTTAGTGCATACCTTAGATGAGAATCATTATGTTTAAGGTTTAAGCTCTCCATAGAAAAAAAACCTCGGTGAATAGCTGTACACTTTGGTGTAAAATGGGCGTTCTGAGGATATGTAGGTAGATGATGCTGAAAGATAGTTCGTTCTAAATTTAGCTTTTTTTGTGGATGATGGACATGATTTGTAATGGTTATAGCACCATATCCTGTCGAGAAATAGAACATTGACTTCCGGTGCTTTGCGTTTCCTGCATACTAGTGAAGAGATTAGAGTCATGTTTTTGGCTTGGTTAAGTCTGGGATGGTGGCATGGGTCGTGGATTCGAAGCTTTGTTATCTTTGGGACTTGATAATGTTAGTGGATACTGGATAGAATGGTATAGACATATATTAGTTGCTGATTGAGATGTTCAAGACTACAAGTGTTAAAGCTTTTACTGAGTGGGGGATTAAGTTATGATTTTTCGCTAATGTCATTTACTGTAGTAAACACTAGAGTTTGTTCTGTTTTGGTATACTCTCAGTGCTAAGGCATATGGGACTATGCGTTCTCCTTGATATGTGGCGCCTAAAAAAAAGATTGAATGTCTATCTGTTGTGTAGCATTCTGCTGGAAATTGAACTGTTTCGTCTTATCTACATTACATCATGCCTTTTGTTATCCTAATCATTATGATAATTGTTTACTGTTGGATGAATTTTGGGAGTTAATGGTTTTCACATCAGTGCTCTAAAGGTGTTAAAGTATATTACAAGAACCAGCTATAATCATCATGGATGTGGGAGTATATTAGTAGAACAGTAAAACCACCATGGTAAAGCTATATGCCCTTGCCACCAATTCACTTTAGATTGTGTTGTTGAAAACGCCTTGTTTGGAGGAAAAGTAATGCTAATTCCAAGGGTAGAATGAACTCCCCAATTATCATTATGTCTTTTGTGAGTGAGGGGGATTTGAAGTCACTTATCTTTGTGCTGACTGCTGAGACTCTGTGAGTTTGTTGAACTGTTATGGCTTAAGCTCTGGGGATTTTGGGTGTAATGCAGATTAGTTTGGCTTCCTTAAAAAGCTGTCTCAAGGTTTTTCAGGCTGCTTCTTATAGGAAGAATGACAATGTTATAACTATGGTACTTAGTGTGTTTAATCACTTTGCGAGTGTCACTGGAAGGAGGTACCTCAATTAGTGACTTGTGCCGCAGAGTTGTTTCCTTTACACTTTTCTTATCCTTAGGGACTTTAAGGGATTATCTCTATATCCCATCTTCTGTGATTGGCTAACAAATGTTTTTCTCTAGTTTATAGAAAACTCCCTCCTCTTTTGATGTTTATGTACTTTCTTCCTTTATTATGTAACTTATGTTTCTCTTATCAAAAGAATTAGCATTGGTGTTATTTTTTCCAGAGAAGAATAATCCAACACCTCCTCTGAATTACGGAGTAGTTCATTTAACCTCCTTTGTGCAATCATGAGCAAGAACATGAAACCATTAGTTTGAGGCTAGACATTTTTTGTGTCTAGAAAACTAATCCCTCCATTACAAAATGTCAAAATGAACTCCATGGTTAACTTCGGCACAGTTCAAAAAGCTCAACCTCCTTTCGTAAAAACTTCCCTGGCTTAGATAGTGAGCAAAAACAATTGATCAAGAAATTAGCTTCTTTCTCAACACAGGAAATTCATGAACATGCAGGCTTTCTTTTATAAAGAATGTGCCAAAATCAAACAAGCACCCCCTTTAGATATTTGGGGCTACCTTTAGCTACAAAAAACTGATAGTCTTTTTCATTTTTACGATGCATACCCCTTCCTCATTAACTATGTGTTCTCCCTGGAAGACATATAGCTGATAATATAAAATGTTTTGGATAACATAGATCAAACCGTTAGAACTTGGAAGTTGATGAATAGAGGAAGGAAACTAGGAAAGTATTATGATTGAGAAAAATAAAGGGTTGATATGCCTTGGGAATGGCATTTAACTAATAAAAATGTGAGTGGTTTGAGAAATGGAGATGAATTAGTGTTTGATTTTGCCAGAAGAACCCTGCTCTCATGTCGAAAAGAAGGGGGGATACTATTCTGCTAGAGTACAAAGGGACATTCATGCTTCTTTTTCATTTGGTTTCAGTTTTCAACAATCTCCGTCTCCTGAACTTATTCCATTGAACCTCACGATAATGCACGAGTGTAATGTTTTATTAGTGAAACTAAAATCATTTTGGCTTACTGAGGTGGAGTTTATTTTCCAGACTTAACATCATTGTTACTGGATATGACTTGTATTTTTCTAGATCTTACTCTATGACTTCGGTGTTGCTTTGTGCTTATTTTGGGTGGACAAAAGGATATGGTACAAAGAATTTTCTTGTGTTTAAAGCAGGTTCAAAAGCCTTTGCGACTGGTGAACTAGTCATGATATATTGGATTTTTTTTTGACATAAACTACCTACTCCATATTAGATATGCACTTGGGGAAACAACTACCTTTTCTTTTTGTTTTATTTTCCCCAAAAAACTATCCTAAAAACTCAAAAACTTTGAGTAGCACTACTTACAAACGGATTTTAGCTAAATTTTCCGTTTTTGGGCACTACTTGTTTGTTTTCACACATTTATGGCATGTAAAAGTTAAAATTTCCCCAACTTTCTGTCTCTCCAATGACCTTCTTCCTCCTCCATTGAATTCCCTCATTTTCAAGTTCATCTCCCTCTTTCAATTATCAAAAATATTGAAACTCAAATTCTTTAACAACTTTTTCGCCATAATCCATTCATTTTGTTATTATTATTATTATTAAACCTTTAATACAATAAAGAACAAGCATAAAACTTGTTCCCTAAGGCATCCGAATACAAAATATAGACAAGATTGTTTGTTAGCCATGGTAAACTAAGCTTCTAAATTGTAAGAAATTTAGTTTCGGTAAGAACCTTAAGTCTCCGGTTTAGGTGGAATGCTAAAATTGCATTTGTTTAGATATGTAAGTGTAGGATGGTAGGATGATTTGACGCGATTCAATTAAATTGTAAGTAACCTGAATCCCCAAAACAGAGTAGAATGCATGAACCTTAAATACGAAACCCTAATTCTAGCAATTAGGTAAATCTAAAATACATCTAAACCCTAACTTCACAATCGCAATGCTTAACCAGTTGTCATAAGGTGTTAGAGTTATCTAACTTCTTTTTCCAATTCTTCTTTCTAGCATGGGGATCATTATCGTAAGAGAGATTTTTCGTAGTACGACTTTATGTATTGTTTTGAGGGCATCTTGTCCACTTGTTCTCTCTTCTCTCTCTGTTCTGTTTTTTCACCTATCTGAGTTAATGGCGTTAAGGTTCTTGTCTTTAATAAGTAAGACCCCCTTTTTCATTCTGATCTTTACTCCATGCCATCAAAGTCGAGTTAAGCTAATAAATGGGGTCTAACCTTTTGAACTTTTCACCGTTTAGGACCTATACCTTTTTTTTTCACCGTTTGGGACCTCATTCCCCTTTTTCGGCCAAATTTAACTAGAGTACATTAAAAGGTTAGGTCCTTGGGTTAAAAGGTTAAAGTAAATCAAAAGTTTGAGGACTAAACTTTTCGTTTTTTCACCTTTCAGGACCTGAACTTTCTTTTTTCACCTTTTGAGACCTCATTCAAGTTTTCATGTAATTCCAATTCAATTATTAAAGTTTCTAATCATTAACATATAATAAGTTCAAATTGAAATGATATGTAACTTAATTCATAAATTTAGCCCATATATAAATTGATTTGGGTATCAAATAATCTAATGAATAAAGAAGCAAATAATTATTTACAAGCTGATCATATTTTATATATTCGGTTATGGTGTCCAATGACAATAGAAGAATTAAGCAATTTATATAGTAGAGTACGATATTCATACAATTATACTCAAAGGTTTACGGGGATGGTGGAACTAAAAATACACTACGGAATTTTCCGCCCCGGGACCCAAGTTGTTAGGAAGATCCGCCGGTATATCCTCACAATTATTTGTGGTTTGTTTGAAGAATATTAATAATGTCCACACAAAAACGTAAAAATAATAAAAATAGGTTAATTTTAAACAAATTCTGATTTTGATCACAAGTTAATATATCATACTATTTCTTGATTGTTTTATGACAGTAAAGACAATTGGATTATTGATGCTCATATTTGATGAGGTACTTAAATGATTTATGCTTAACTCGATCAAAATTAATCAACAATTTCCGAATTAAAATTGCTGACCTCAAATTTTCTATAAACATATTCAAATCAGTTGTTATTGGATTACGTAAATTAAGTTTCAACTATTAAAGGTCTTATGAATGAGTAAATATTATCTATGATGTTTGGAGAAGAGTACTATGTAGTTTTAATTGTATGATGGGGTTTGGGAAAGATGAATTATTATTATTATTATTATTATTATTATTATTGTTAAATATATTAATAACAATTATTACATAATAATTAATAAAAATAAAAATATTAATAACTATTATTATAATTATTAATTTGAGCGATAGCTTTTTTTTTTGCATTTCCTGATTTTTTTTTATAGTAAATAACGTTGGTATACAAAATATGGATATGAGGTCCCAAAAGGTGAAAAAAAATATTCGGGTCCTAAACGGTGAAAAAATAAAAAAGTTGGACCCTAACCTTTGTCTTAATTTATTGTTTGAGTGATAGTATGGTTAACGGTAAGTTAAACTATGGTTAACTGGCCGGAAAATGAACATTAGTCCCCAAAAGGTGAAAAAAAAAAGGTTGAGGTCCTAAAGGGTGAAAAAACCAAAAGGTTGGACCCCAACCTTTAGCTTAACTCCATCAAAGTCACCAAATTCCCCTTCCTGTCTACCTCCACCCAACTAGCAGTTCTTTCTCTCAAATATTCCCCTCGGCTTTCTCGGGCAGCGTGCTGCCTCACTTCCTCAGCTAAATAACATATGTAAAGAGGCTACACTTGTACTAATTTTCAAAATAGTGAAGCCTGGTACTTCTACAATAGTATTTTTTTCAAATGTGTTTAAACTGATTATCTGTTGTTTTGTGCCTTATGTACCCATAAATAACAAAAATGCTAATAACAAAGTTGATCTGAAGTTTTACTTGAATAGCCAATGCCTCACCTTTCCCCTTGCATGTCTATGTTCTCGTTGTTTATTCTTGCACTCCCCACGTGTGCCCAGTAGCACCCTAGGCTACCTGTTTGTTGAGGGAGTGATGCTGCTAGGGCGAGGCTATGATCTAGGGGGAGCATGGTAAATAAAAAAGTGCAATGATTGTCTGACGGGCAGATTGGCACTTTGGTACATTAGAGAATTGAGAGAGGTGTGTGTTGTCTGTGAAGAAACAATATTAGCTCAGAACTTTTAATTAGACTGTTTAATTCAAGCCAAAAGTCATATGGGTTTGAATTTGGAAGTCCAATGCTGAACCCAAATATTTTATTTGAGTGTATTCCGTATTTACTCAAAGTTAAGCTCACTTTTATCCATTTGTAGCCATGTTAAAACTCCTCCTAACCTACTACGAAGTATGATTGTCTTAGTGGACATTATGGAAAATTATTTCTCTCGACTTGATTCTGTCTATACAGTTTCTCCAAATATTCAGTTTTGAACTTCTAATTACAGTATTCTAGATTTCGAACTTTCAACTTCTAATCATATATAAGGAAATATATGGTCATGTAATTCCACTGAATTTTCATTGTGAGATGGAAAGTGCACATGAGACTGGGGCTGTCCAAACTAAGTTATCGAAATGATCATGGTGCTTCTTTCAGTCACTGGGTATGATGAAGGTTGGTTAGGAATTTAATATTTTTTGACATGTTTGGTCTTGAGTAGTAATAGCAGTATCAGACAACAGATGTTGAACTTATAAGTTACAAATTATGCTAAATTGGTCAGGACTTGAACTCTGAAGTGCCAATTCAGTTTGATTTGCTGGGGTTAAGGCAGCGGAAGTTCTCTTCTCCCTGGCCCCTACTTTGCTATTCTGGTTGTTATGAGGGGTTTTATATCATGTAAATAATTGATTGTGTTTCATGGAGTTGTGACGATGCAATGCTTGGGCAGTGTCTTTTAGGGAAGAAAATTGAATATTTCAACATTTGAAATGTTTTAAAAGCTGTTATTTTATTAGGATCTTTCTGGTGTACATGTTAGAAGCCATCTAAGAGATACAGTATATTTTAGAGTGCAGCATGTGCTTGATGTGCATCAACAAAACAAGAGCTGGACAAAGAATAGAAAATTGAACTGTATGCTTCAGTATCCACAATCGTTGGAAAGAAAATGGCTTTAACTATTCCCTGTTTTGGTTTCATTGCAGTCCCAAAAAACTTACGTCAGGTTAAGGAAACTTTCTCAGTAAAATATCTTGTAAGTGGGAGGCCCAAGTTTCTTCTCTTGGGTGTCTTTCTGGATATAGTTAATCTGGGTGATACGCTTACCCGTTGTATAGCAATAGACACTGCAAATTGTGGTAATTCTGTGTTAATGCGACTCGCTCGTCAATTTTGTCAGCCACTAGCGCACTACCATTATTATTCAAGGAACTCAAGTCATAACTCGTGACTGTCGTAATAGCTGACAGCTTTAACTATGATGTGGTCAAGTTTTGAAGCCTCCTAAAAATGGTAACTTTTGTTGTGGGGGGGGGGGGGATGGCTATTTCTGTTTTAACTTGTTGGGGGAAACATTGCTGTTTCTGTTTTATCATTCGTGTATTGCATAATTAATGCTGGTCATGAACTAGCAACATAGATGTGGAGTGAGTTGCGGTAGGGGAGTTGTGAAGGAAGTTGTGTGTGTTGTGATTTGGTTGAAAGATACCTGTTTAAAATTTAGAACTATTAAAAGTGTACTGTACTATACCTTGCTGAGTGATTTGGGAGGAACATACTTCAATAATAGTAGGAACCTCCTATAATCAATGACTTTATTCTCAAACAATCCGACTTCTGTACATCTTGTATTACTATCTGTTATCTTGTACTAAAAATCAGTTTGGACTTTACATTTACTTATAAACAAAATTATGTAAATGTATTTTATATCTGGTTGTTTTCTTGTTGCAGGATCTTTACCGAGATGTACTAAAAAATGACAGTGATGGCCAGCCCATTATGACCGGTGTAGCTGCCAACTTTTTTGCCGGGGCCGCTGCTGGTTGCACCACATTGATCATCGTTTATCCGCTCGATATTGCTCACACACGATTAGCTGCAGACATTGGGAAGGCTGATGCTCGTCAATTTAGGGGAATATACCACTTCCTAACTAGTGTTTACAGGGTAGAAGGTGTCCGTGGACTTTACAGAGGACTCCCTGCATCTTTCCATGGAATGGTTATTCATCGTGGTCTATACTTTGGTGGATTTGATACAGTTAAAGATGTTCTTGCCAAAGATGCTGTAGAATTAGCATTGTGGAAACGCTGGTTGGCAGCACAAGTAGTGACAACTTCTGCTGGGTTGTTATCTTATCCATTTGATACAGTTCGAAGGCGTATGATGATGCAATCTGGTCTCAAGGAACCAATGTACAGGAAAACTGTTGATTGTTGGAAGACAATATATAGGACAGAAGGGTTAACCTCATTTTATCGAGGGGCAATTTCAAACATGTTTAGGAGTACTGGTGCTGCTGCCATTCTTGTTTTATACGATGAAGTTAAGAAGTTCTTGCACTGGGGTAAGGCTGGTTCTACTTCTACCAGTAACTGATTTTTTTTGAAGGTATCAATATACAGATTTCGATACAATTTTAACGGATACAGATCAAAACATGCGTCTGCTGGTGTTGCCTTCTAGCTTCTTGGCCATGGCAGCCTTACACTAATTTTTTTAACTAAGCAATAAGAAAGAGAATTGACTCCAGCTTTTTATTTGCTCCACCATCTTTCTGTATATACCTTTGTCATTCAGCTATTTTGCTGCTGATTCTGGAGACTATTTTGCTGCTGATTCTGGAGATTATTGCGTTATGTTGATCTTAGTTCCCCTTATTTTAGGGGAAAAAAGCTCAGGCATTAAGGGTACGTTCTATTCACCTGATTTTTTCTTTTTTTCTAAACTTAGCTGAACTTATTAAAATTTATCAAAACTTATTTTAGTTATAAATTGAATTTGGTCAACCCTTATATATCCTGAACTAAACGGAATATATTTTTCATGAAATAAGTGAAGTTAAGGTGAACAGAAGATAAGTTTAAATATGACAAGTTTGATATACAAGTGTTAACAAAGTACTCCCTACCATGTACAGTTGTGAAGTTCAATTAACATCAGTTAAATCCATATAAGTAAAAATCAGATGAATAGATTAAGTCGTAAGTTGAATATCTAAATTAGTGATACTTTAACTAGATTTGTAAGACTTTTATTAAGTGATAGCCAACTTCTTTACAACTAACCAAAAAGATCCAAATATATAGCATAATACTTATTAATGTCAAATACGTAATGATTATGCTATTTTACATGGACTGGTTCCCTCTTTGTTATAAAAAAATAGAATGAAGTCAGCAACTTTGTGCCAAGTTGATGGGAAAAGGGTGCAAAAGTGGATTAAATTATGTTAGTTTTAGAGAATGTTAATGAGTATTAAGTACATTGTTTTGTTCCTAATGGTCTATAAACTTTCCTAAGTTCCACTAAACTATACTCCGTAATTATGATTTAATTTGGTGAGTGTGATGTCATATGATTCCTTAACCTACTAAATTACATTATCATGCAGTGTACTTCTATATTATGTATAAACGTATATTACTACTAAATTAGCCACTTCTACGTACGAAGTATTACATAAGAACATAACTATTCAGGTATATAAAGAGACATGACATAAAACTTGGTGAAACTGAAACTTCTTTGATCTAAACTTGTAAAAATTGTAAGCGTTTGTTTAAGGTTGACATAAAAATCAATATAGAAATAAATTATACCATCAACGAATTGAAGAAAGTGATTTATTTTGTTTCCACTACTAACTTACGTGTGTTTGGATTGCAATATACGTAGTACTCCGTGGAAGGGAAGGATTGCAATATACGAAGTAGAAGGGAAGGGAGGGGAGGGGAAACGAAACGAAGGGAGGAAGAAGGTGATCCATTTTCCGTGGCCTCCAAATCTCTCCAATTTGGAGGGATATTGTATATTGTAGTAATTAAGTAGAGATGGAAAATCGATCGCATTATGTCTCCCTCCCGTTCCTTCAATTTCCACACCTTTATCCAAACAAGGGAGTTTATTCTCCTTGTTTTTCCTTTCTTCTCATTGCTCTTATCCAAACAAAGTGTTAATCAAATAATAAATTACACTTTTCAAAAAATGAAATTTACTTAGAATTGTAAGTTAACGAAATAAGTTAAATTTCCTGCGTTCAATCCAACGACCATTAGTTTAATATTCATTATAAAAATAGAGTACTCCAACTTGATGGGTAAAGAGCCAAAGAGTGCAAAAGTGGTCCATGTTAACTAAGGTGTTGGAGATTATAGTAAACTTATTGTTTATTTGCTAATAATGTTTTATGTTTTAAACTTGATTATGATTGTACTTTGAGTGGTATGCAATAGATTCAAGATGATGCAATATGATTCCTTTAATTGGTTAGTGTTAATTGCATCATCATCTTGTAGATTTTTTTTTATCGTACTACTTAAATAGAAGTAAAATAAAAAGGTGCACAAAAACGGAAAACCATTGGCAGTTGCCCATTGTTAGTGAATCTCTATGTTTGGCCGGTAGAAAGAAGCACGTAGTAAGCAGTGCATCTCATGTGTGATCAACTACACCATCAACTTGATGGTGTGACGCGCGTAGCTAATACGGAGAAAGTTATTATTTGACTTTCTATGCTGGTGTTATATTTCCTGTTACTTTTATTGTTTTTCTGCAGTTTCTTGAATTTCATATTAGAGGTTCCTTGTATAGACTGATATTACTTGATTTTCTATGTTAGTGTTACTTATACATGGCATTTGTTGTTACTTTTCTTGTTTTATTGCAGTTTCATGTTAGAGGTTCCTTGTATATAGACCAGTGTTACTTGACTTTGTATGATAATGTTACTTATACGTTGTATTCGTTGTTATTTTCTTGTTATACTACAATTTCTTGAATTTCATGTTCGAGGTTCCTTATATAGACTGGTGTTACTTGACTTTTTATGCTGGTGTTACCTTTTAGTTATTGCAGTTTATTCAACTTCATGTTAGAGGTTTATTGTATAACTGATGTTACTTGACTTTCTATGCTAGTGTTACTTATACATTATTTTCGCTGTTACTTTTCTTATTTTATTGCATTTTCTTCAATTTCATGTTAGAGGTTCTTTATGTTACTTTAGTTTCTATGCTGATGTTACTTTATATTCTTTGCTGATGTTACTTTATTTTCTAGGCTTTAAACACGTTAGGCTTATTTATAAGTATGAACATGTCACACACTCACACCATCAAGTTGATGGTGTGGCTGGTCACATATAAGACTTGAGGCGTAGTAAGTATTTTGAACTTATATAATTTAAGTCTAGCTCTACCACTCTACTTTGAGAATAGTGGGGGAACAAGGGTAGTGATTTAGATTGAGGTCATATTTATGTTTGATGTTTGATAACAACTTCATTTCTTAGGTCATAACAAAGGCATATTTTAGGAAAAGTGCAAAACATAAGGGGAATTTTATCGTTCATAGTCCTTTTTTCTAGTTTGAATGTGTCACAAAGACAAGGAGGAAGAAGTATCAAACTTGTAAATTATCATACATATATAGACACTTAATTAGTTTTTGGCACTAGGCCAATACCTCATCAATAAATTTTGTTGTACTATGATTGTGAGGTTTGAAAAGGTTATTATTAGGCTGATAATAGGTCACATAAACTCACCTCACTCGAATAAGGGGTAGGAGTGGGGGTGGGACTATGGGACGAGGGTTGTGTTATATACTGTGAATTAGAGCATAATGTCATGTGCACAAAATTGAATCATAGAAGCAAGAAAGAGTGGGGATCGAGCGGCTATTGCATGGCAAGGAGAAAGGGATTCAGATCGCCACATCCAAGGTTGGATTAGAGTTTGTGCAAATTTTTCCTTACAGGCTGAATGTTTGGCGATTTAGGAAGGTCTGAAGGGAGTTGCTCATGTCTCAAGGAATGTTCTTATCAAGATGGACTGCCAGAATGCAGTTGATGCGTTTTCCGTCCGACGCTGGTGGATGTTCGTATACGAGGAAGTATTTTCGGATATCAGATATTTGTGGACAAATGCATATCATAACAAAAGACAAAATAAGAAAAATGACAAAAAAGAAATTAAATGGTACTTTTTTAAACAAAAATGGTACTTTTTTTAATTGAATGGTACTTTTTTTTTACAGAATGGTACTTTTTTAACATAAATGGTACTTCCTTTTTTGTCTTTTAGCTATTTGTCTTTTAGCTGATATGTGTGTTGCCACACATATCTGATATCCGAAAAAACAACCTCGTTCGTATACACCATATTATCTCAGACATTCTCCTGCTTGCTTCGTCTTTAGATTATGTTGTGTGTAACAAAGTAAGTCGTTCCATGGTTAACTCAGCCCATATACTTGCCACTAAGGTAAGGAAAGGACTGATGGTTTGACTTTTAGTGTTCTTGTGCTATCAAAAAAAAAATATATATATATATACACTATTATAAATGAATATAGTTTGTCACTTTGAAATGAATAGTTATAAATATATTATACAATAGTGAACAATAAAATCAACTTAATTTAATGACTAAAAATAATCATTAATCACTAAATTTAATTTAACTATATCAATTTTTATTTAGTAAATAATATTTATTGAACAAAAATAATTATGGTGAATACAACTTACTTGAAATGGTATAAAGTTAAAGGATTTCAAACTTTCAACAAGGAACAAATTAGAAAAATAGTTAGGGTATGGTTATGCAATCATTTCATTCAAAATCATAGTTTAATTAAATGGTCGGGTTTGTATAAGGAGTCATTTTCCGCTATTTTTTCAATAGAAAATGCCTTTTCATGATGTGCATAAGATAATAATTCGGATCCAATGTTCAACTTGGTCTGAAGTTTTCGATTAATAAAATTGCAATCTTTATACTATTTTAAACTATTAATTATGCGTTATGAAATGCATAATTAAACAAAGAATTTTTCTAAATTCAAATTGATATGACATCAATAACACCAACACCATTACATGTCTTCAAAACCAACGCAATTCCGATGTCAAAACAAAAAAAATGTAATTATGCATAATATCTCAAAAGACAATCGCAAATAGCCAAATATTTGTGTAGTATAAGGCTATTATAACGTTATAATCCAAAAGAAGTAAATTAACACGAAGACAGAATAAATTTCAATATTGTAAAAGAGTTAAATTTATCCATTTCCCCTATGATTTTAATCACAAAAACATACTTCGTACCTATTTCATATAATTATAAACTAAGTCATTTTAACCTCGTATATATACATCATCTATCATTATTCATTTGATACTAGATTACTAGACTACGCTTTAAAGAAAGAGAGACATTAAAGGAGAGGATGAGAAGAATGAAATTATTATAACCAAATTAGTGCAAATGCAAAGGGGAAACCTCCAATAAAGAAGCCAAAGCATCTATCATCTCAATCATAAAAAAAAATGGAAATATTTACAAAGGAAAAAAAAGAAAAAGAAAAAAAAAGAAGCTTTACAAAAATTGGACTTTGGGTGATGCAAGGAAATGGTGGGGTAGATAAGTTAGGTTTAAATCTCAAGTTTAAAAATAATTGGTGATGTGGGGAAATCTATGTACAAAAGATTCAATATTAGATTCTTTTTTAGTTGCTAAAAGATTCTACTATTAATAATAGTAATGTTAAATTTTCTAGCTCTCAAGTGTCCTTTGCATGACGTGCAATTGTTACATGTACATTAGAAAAACAATAATGGGAAATATAATAATGCACATTATATTATTTATGTTTGTTTGTTTTGTGGACCTTTTGTGGGTTGTTTTTGATGATCATATTGTCATCACTTAACCACCATTTTCTACCCTTTTTTCTTCTTTTCAAAAGAATATGGGAGGTGGGGTTAAGGTTCATCATACTCCTCTTCTATCACATCTTTCTTTTCTTAATGCCTTTCCTAAACAGGGAACTTGCTTTAATTGTGTTCTTTAACAACTTCAACTTCTATTTTTTGATTTTTTAAAAATTGTTGTATTTTCATTAAATAGACAACGAAAATTGATCTACCAATCTAATTTTGACTTATTAAAAAGGAGAGCATATATATTTCAACCTGTTAATTTAACTTTTAGAGTTTAATCTTATGACACTTTGAGTGCATTTTAGCTTACAATAATGTCATCAACCCACTTCGTGCAATCGAAAACCGTAGAAGAGAATATAATTCGTGGTAAGATGGATATGCATGCAAATATGCAATATTATATAATCGAAAGGATTACGCATGAGTGTAGAATGTAATGTAAAATTGAACAACTTGTAGAATGCAAAGAATTAATGTAATGTAATAATGTCAACTAGAGAATATGTTTAGACTTTAGAGGGAGGGTTGTTTAATTAGTACTTGGATACAAAATACGATGGAGCCAATTATAGCACAAGGGAATCTCCCCTAATTAATGCCTATTTAATTATAGCTTAATTACGATTCAATATTTGATTGTATTTTATATGCTTCTTTGTTCTTACATTGGGTGCTCTAATATTCTTCAACTTGCTAGCCGCCTCTAGTTAACAAAACGTACGGACAGTTTTTACTAACTTGTATACGAAGTGTGTACCTAGTTTATTTTTAGGTTAGTTTTTTTTTTTTATTATTTTTTTTATGTGAATGAACCTCTAGGCATAATACATCATAAATTGGAGAGGGTGGGTTAAAATATGTGATCAATTGTATACAAATTATCAGTCTTTAATTTGTTAATGCACCGAGACATCGTTCATTCCTAGTAGCAGCAACTATCATACTTCTTATTATATCATATATGCTTACACTCGATCATTATTATAATTAGTGTACATATATACGTAGTAATTATAAAAATATCGTTCATAGTTTATGATATTTTCATAATTTTGGGGTCATAAATGTTCATTTGGTTCCTAAAATGATTAAGAACTATTATAAATAGGATTGTAACATTTGAACTAGCTAAATGTTCAAAATACGACATTAGAAAATGTATTTAATCCTTAAATTATACTACCTCTGTTTTAAAAAGATCTTTACACTTACTATTTGTACGGACTTCGGTGTAATATTTGACCGTTAATATATTCAATTTTGTATGACAAAAAATTATTAAATAATGATATTTAAAAAATACATTCTGAGACGAATCTATGATCAAAATTTGATTTTTAGACACATTTTTCAAAGTATAAAGAACTTAATGAAATGGAGGTAATATACATTATTGCGTATGTCAAAATCGTGAATATAATTATTCAATTCCCTTGATTGAAGGCAAGTATACATGAAATAAATAAATAAATAAAATAAATAAATGCATACGTTGTTGAATAGTAAGATTAGTACTTACGTTAACCCCACCCCGACATTTACAAGATTTAGATCATGTGACACTTTAATTAAGAATTATTCATGTAGAAAGTCAAATTGTAATATCTAAGATGATGAGAAGATCATACGAGGCAAATGAAAAAACAACCATACATTCAAACATGTTATAGATCGAGATAAAGATTGATAGATTGCAACTTGATGAATTATTTCATCTTAGTGCATTTAGATATTATTTCTTCTATTTCTGGTGCTGTTTAGACTTACTCTCAATATAGCTTAGCTAGTTAGCTTAGCTAGGTTCAATTCCTCCTCCGCATTAATCGCTAAAGCTGTGGCCATTTGTAGAATACTCCCTCCGTCCCGGAATACTTGACCTGTTTTCCTTATCGGGCCGTCCCTTAATACTTGACCTGTTTCTAAAAATGGAAATATTCTAACAATATTATATTATTTCTCACTCCAACCCTATTAACCCACCTACCCCCTACTCCATACAAAAAATAATTAAAAATTCAACCCCTACTCTCCCCCAACCCCACCCCTTTACACATTTCCCACTAACTACATTAAAATAATACCCCACTATCAACTACTACCTATTAAATTAAATAAGTCAATTCAATTTCCTTAAACTCTGTGCCGGTCAAACCGGATCGAGTAATCCGGGACGGAGGGAGTAGTAGTTAATTAACTCGGCCGCCTTCTAGTGAAAGATAACGGTTTGTCTAAAATCATTGAATCAAGTATCTAGTATGCACTCGGGTTTATTCATCTTACTCTTTGATGCATGTAAGAAGTATCAGTAATCAGCATCATATCCTTTATATATAGAAATAAATGATTGTATGCACCATGGTGCAACCAAAGTATATTACCAACATTTATGAAATGAACGCAAAATTTTGGTGCACCTAATGCATATAACCATTTTCATCACAGTGGTAGTCTAAGTAGAGGATATATAAGTATCATAAATTGTTAGATACTTCCTCCGTTTCAAAAAGATCCTTACAGTTACTATTTGCACAAATTCCAATGCAATATTTAACTACTAATATATCCAATTTCGTATGTGAAAAAATTATAAAAATTTGATATTGTGAAAATACATACCAAGACCAATCTGACAAGATCTTACATGTAACATTTTGATGTATATAATAGTGAGAATTTACGGTCAAAGTTTTTATACTTTGGGCACATTTTCCAAAGCGTAAAAAACTTTCAGAAACGGAGGTAGTAGATGTTAATTACGTTAGAGATCGATAATAGCAAAGTTAAAATAAAGTTGTCACCTAAGATCCAAAAAAATCCAAAGATATAACTTGTTGATAGATCCAACTTTTGAGGTATCCCATGAGACCAAAAATGTAATGAAAGTAACATCATAAACAAACCCCAAAAATAGATTGTAGAACGTACACCAATTACAATTTAGATATCAATCACGGGAACAAATGAAAACAATAATAAACCGTGAAAATGCATCAATTATATTTTCCCATAGGACATAGGCTTCTTGGATTTATGTGTGGTTTAGACCCACTTCAAATGCAACTTGCAATTTTAATTTATCAAAGCTTGAAAATAATAATAATAATAATAATAATAAAAAAAAAAAAAAGTAGAATCCAAAGTGCTTGGTGGTGTAGCCACATAGAATTCACTCATAGTTAATTGGTGTTCCTTAGCATGGTGACAAAGTTATTCTTGTCCCTAGCTTTGAAAATAGTTATATTTAATCTTGGCCTTAAAATAAAAGATCCATTTATATTCTATATTGCGACTTTTAGAATCTTTTTTTGTTACGAACCACGGAATTAAACCACCCATTTTACTCGATCATGATCAATTGACAATTACAGTGCTCCAAATAGTCTCTCCCTCTCAAATGCATCTACTTAAGTTTTGGATGTTTGATTATACCATTTGTTGGATACCGCGAGCCATTTTTTTTCTTAACATAAGTGAAAGATTGGAAGAAAAAAAAAAAAAAAGTTAACTAAAACTAAAATTACAATCTATCTCAAGATAGGTCGAAGCAAATCTAACTGTATCTGTGATGGCTTGTGAGCCATGACGTGGGTCTTGTTTACCCGCGTTAATTGACCTTTTAGACCCTGCACCAGATGAAAAGTTTTTTCTTGTCGAAGAATGACACAATTGTCCATACTTGTTGAATATCACACTTCAAACTCATTTTTAAGTGTATGAACAACTATACGTATTGATTCAATGTGTGTTTAGTGAGAGGGATAATATATGGAATGCGATAAAGCCATTCTATTCCGACTGCTTGTGAGGCAAAGTGGGGCAGGCCAAAGGAACAACCTCTGAGGATAATCCCGTATGTAACACATTACACATACCACGTATTTCTAAATACCAGCCCATTCATGGAGGGTTTCTAAACCTCAAGTGACTTGTGTCCACATGGACACAAGTGATCCAAATACAATCATCTTGAGTACCAACACATAATATGTCAGTACCAAAATGCAAAATTGCTTAGAAATACCACCAATATAAGTCATATGTGTTATTATTGGCATTCACATAATTTGTATTGATACTAACATATTCTGTATTGGTACTCCAAATTTCTGTATTGGTACTCACTTGTGTCCAATATGGACACAAGTCACTTGTGACAAAGACTTCCACCCCATTCATGACCTATTAGACGCGTTATTTCAGGCGTCGCCTACTTGTACGCAACGGATAATACATATTGACACTCCCCCTGATTCTGTACCTATATTAACATAAAGAAATAGCAGGGATAGCCAAATAGGTAAGGCACAACGAGCGTCTTTCCTTGATTAATTATGTTTATCAGAATTACTATATTAAAAAACCTTAACATGATAACGATAATATATTACAATTAGTACATATCCTAATAATCTCGTTATAAGTGGAATTCTATTCTCTGTCAGCATCAAAAGTCGGAAATTTCTTAGCTTTCACATACCAGTACGTAGTATTCCTTCATCGAAAATGATATAGGTCGCAACATGCGACCTTTAAGCCGTGTCACAATAATGACATGGCATGCTTATGTGTCATGATTTAAATTGGAAATTAAAATATTTAACTTATACTACCTCCGTTTCAAAAAGATGTTTACAGTTACTATTTGCACGGACTCCAATGTAATATTTAACTACTAATATATCCAATTTCGTATGTGAAAAAATTATAAAAATTTGATATTCTGAAAATACATCCCGACACCAATCTAACAAGATCTTACATGTAGCGTTTTGATGTATATAATTGTGAGAATTTATGGTCAAAGTTTTTATAATTTGGACACATTTTCCAAAGCGTAAAGAACTTTATGAAACGGAGGTAGTATTATCTATTATACTTGTTATAAAAAAAAGTAGGAAAATCTTAATATTCTAATTTGTTTCTTTATTCATATCGACTACCTTATTTACATATATTTCATAGTAGAAATATTGCATTGATAATAAAAATATTATAATGACGTGTATCCTACGTGGCGCCTATATGTACCAATTAAACTGCGACACGTAAGATTGCGACAACTAAATGTTATCGCAACTTGCGACCTTTATCATCGCCCTTCATTCATTATATACTGCTATAGTTCTATTCCAGAACAATTTTAATACAATAATATGTACACTTGCATGTATAAATAATAGAGAGTAGGTACCATTCTAAACTTTAGGGTTTACAATTTTTATGAAGAGACCCGATAAGTGGAAAATTAAGTGCCTACTACATACTTGATAGTTTTCCATTTATAACATTTTCTTATCACATTAATTTAATCTACACTTTGGTATAGTAGGTTAAGTCCCTAATCGTTACTCCGTAGTCATCTAGCTAGCCTCACTCTATTTCTTTGATCAACCAAGCAATCTTTTAAATTACCTCGTTTTAAAATGATCTTTACACTTTCCGTTTTACTCCGTTTCATATTGTTCTTTACATTTTGTTTTATTTTATTTTTGTACATGAAAATTTACTGTCTTACCCTTCCAGTGGCGGTGCTAGTAAGGGTTCAGTGGGTTCAACTGAACCCTTACTAAAATCAGGCAGATTTAAAGAAAAAACCAAACCGGTTAAGTAATAGTGAAAGCGCAACATAACACAAACATTACTGGCGCTGCAGCGGTTTTTGTATTAGTTATCAAATCAAAGGTCAGGGTTTCGATTCATTATACTCTTTTTTTCGGCTTCCCCTGTTGTATTTTTTTTAATTTTTTATTGGGTTTCTAAAGCAGCCCACGACACTTAACACTCTAACACAGTAACAGACCCCAAAATATGATGATGTAATAGATCGCTTTCAAAATATGAAAACTCGTGGAGTTCAATTGTAATTATTTTTAATGTTATTGTAATAGAATATGGGCCCCACAAATTATTAGTTGTAATTTGAATTTTGGATTTTGGATTAATATTTTATTATATGTGTCCGAGGATTTCGAACCCTTAATGAGAAAATCCTGGCACCACCACTGTACCCTTCTTACCCCGTAACATTTACAATTTTCGACTTACATCCTATTACGTTATCTATATTTTATTATATTCATCCGACCATTTTTTTTTACACACTTTCACTATTTGTTCTTAATATTTGTATAAGTAGTAACCGTAAAGATCATTTTGAAACGGGGGTCGCAGCTATAGAAAGAGCTTATGTTCTGGCCTAGTTTGGTTTCTGTTTGTACCCATTGCCAAAAAAAAAACGTACTTCATTTATGCTCCGCTTATTTTTAAATAAAATGTTTTTCCCAACATTGATTTTGTTTTTGTTTATTTTGTTAATGGGTGGAAAATATTTTCTTCTGTACTCCATTATATTTCTATTTTGCCTCCTCGGAGTCCTCCCATCTTTCATTTCTACATTCACTTTCTTTTTCCCTATAAGTATTTTTTTAAGAAAATAAACAAATAAAAACTGGAGTACTTTGTATTTTTCTATTGTGCTTAAAAATATTTTATGGACGTTGATCCATACTTCACTTTTGGCATTAGAGAAATAAGGGTACCAAAGTGAAACCGGCTCGGCCCGTACATAGCTAGGCATGAGAGAAATCAGGATAGTAATTGTATTGCAAGAGTTAACTCAAGAAGAATTAGTATTAATATGAGTTAACTCATATTATTGGGAATGGAAAATCATGGAGTGGATATTGATGAGAAAAATATAAGGGGTTTTGAAAAGATAATATAAGAGTCATTGATATTTCATTCAATGATACCAATTGCTTGTTGGTTTAGTGGTGATTGAGGCTGAACTTGGTAGGGAGAACCTGTGTTTGATCCCCGCAACAACAATTGGGAGGGGAATGGAACCTAACCACCCAGAACTCACTCCGAATCCCTATTAGCCATAAGGGTGAACCGGGTCCTACAACCCAAAAAATATATTTCATTATGGTTGATATTGCTCAAATTCTACCTTATAGCGTTATTTTAGAACTTTAGAGGATCCAAAACCAAATTAAACGATGTACAACTTAAATTAATGGACAATACCTAAACTTGGCGTATTAATTAGACAAATACGGGATATTTTAAGGATTCCAATACGTTAGAGTAGCCTGGAGATATTTAAATTGGCACTATACAGCAGTCCATTTTAAGTATTGGTGGAGTAATTTATATTCTGTGATCTCCCATGAATATTTGCTCATATGATCATATCAATATCATATCCCATCTCTCTTAAAACCTACCATTTTCACCGGGAGTGACGTCTCATGACATTATTAGATGGATCACCATTCACGTGGGATGTTGTTGATGACCAAAATGTTGCCGAGGAATGAGATTAGATGAAGATCCTTTTAAATTGCACAAAAAAGTACAAAATCATATACTACGTACCAAGGAGGATCCCGGCGAGACGACATGTTGTGATGTGTGAGCAAACACATCACAGCGTAAAACATGTACAATTTCTTTAAGAAAGAGTACCATTTGATTAAAAAAGAGTATAATTTCATTACAAAAAAATAGAGTACCATTTCAATTGAAACATGTACCATTTCTTTGAATCTTTTTGCTGTTATGTTTTTGTAAAAGCATCACAGACTGCGATTTTTACTTCCTCTACCAAGGAGTACAAAAGGCTTCTAATTTTGAAAGCAGCACTCTAGACTTGATATCGAATATACAACGGGATAAAATTAAAAAAAATATAAAAAAATATCATATTGCAAAAACTCTCATACAAAACGATCAAATGAAGCAAGTAAAATGAGATCGGAGAGCGTTAATCAACATACAGTTGGGAAAATGTATACTAAGATCGCAAGCGCCCGCAGTGTATACTAAGAAATTTTGGGTATACAACCGATCCAATGGAAATGGAATAATCGATCGCATGCATTGATTATTGACAGAGATAGATCAGGCTAAAACAAAAGATACTTCCAATTCAACCACAATTAATCAATTATCATCAAACACGTACGTCATCTAATAATCATGCACACTTCAATTCTGACTTGTCATTCCACTTAATTCATAACTATACAACCGGCTAAAAACTTACTATCAAAACCAAAATAAAATTACAAGCAGTTAATTAAACTTCATAATTTTGGATACTTACTTAATTATCATACACTCTTTTTTTATCCATTTTACCCCGCTTTTCCTCCTTGAAATTACAAATATTACAACTTCATTTAACCCGTATAACCAGTTGTATTTTATGCATGATACATCATACGACCAGGTTAAGATACAACTGGTTGCACGATGAAGATCCTCTAACTTTATTGTTTTTTTAAAAGGGGGCTGGGGGTAGGAATTAATTACGGCGATCCTAATATTATTATTATCATTATTGGACCTACTAAAAATAGTAATTTTCTTTTTTTTGGGAAATTTAGTTTATGGATTGATTCATACCCATAGCGGGACAGCAAGACTAAGAGCGCCAGCATCAACAAGCAAAGGCACAAGCCTATTACTCAAGTGGAGACCCACCAGGCTCTCTAACCCACCAACACGTGTCCCACCAATAAACAACGCCGGAGACTCACCGGAATCTTCGCCGGAATTGAGGGGGATAGCGGCGATCTCGTCCTCGTCAAGCTCAATCACCGTAGGATAGACCCCGATGGTGTGGAGGAGATTCTTCATGACGTGGCACATGCAGCAAGATGTACGGCTGAAGATCACAACTGGATTCTCTGTTATGAGTCGTTGGATCCTTACCTCCGCTGATTCTGAGACGTCGATTGCTAGAGGTGAAGTGTTCCCTGACGTATTCAATTGTAGCCTGACCTGGTGTTGAACTCCTTGCATGATATGATGATGATGATGATGATGATGATGATGATGATGATGATGATTTAGGGAGGAGAGAGAAAATGATGAGAGAGAAAGATGAGTAAGTTAGTTTGGAGTTGGGTGGTGGAGAGAGAGTGTAGTTGATGTCAACGAGTGAGGGAAAATGAGGAAAGAGTAGGAAGATGTAAATTGGTAGGAAGGGAGGGTTTTATATATAAATTTCATTTTTATGGGGGGGGGGGGGGGGAGTTGGATTTGGGAAAGGTGGGGAATTTGCTTACATCATTTTGCAATTCGCTTTTTTTATATGGGTTATTTTCTTTCTTTCCTTTTTATTACCTTTTTTTATTATTGTTTTTATTTTTACTTTCATTTGTGAGTTACTCGAGCTTGGCCTGGTCAAAATCTTGATTTGAGGGTTCAGCCTGGTGAAATTCTGGTTACCGTAAGAATTAAGGTCGAATTAAATTCAATTGATCTTGATTCGACATGAAATTAAGTTGAATATCGATCAATCATGACCCATATCATTAAACTTCATATCAATTTGCATCAACGTAACATCCATGATAATAGAAATTTCATTCCATTTAATTATATCGATAGAATTATTTGTAACATAATATTATCGATATAATAAGTTTTTTGTTTCTATATATACGTGTACTATCTAAAGTGGTAATTAATAATTATACAAGCAACAAGTATCATTTTGACCGTCGAGTTACATTACTTATCAACGTGACTACGTACTATTCGACTATTGTATAATTTTGGAATTCCAAATGAAAGGAGTACTATGCATGTGCTTAAGATAGATAATCCGTGGGCTCCAAGGCGAATAATAGACTAATGGTGTGATATTAAAAATATAAAATATCAAGTCCATTTTTGGTGTACGTGAGCAAGAGATTAGCTATTTGAGAAGTTCAATAAAGAAAAATAGTCAGATTGCATTGACCAAATTATTCATATCCTTTTCTTTTGTGATTTGTTGTTAATTGTGAGAAGTTGAATACATTTTCAAAGTCATTATCCTTTCAAAAGCTAAGTATAATGTCCCAACCTTTTAGTTAGTGAACCTGATTCCAGGATCTAATTAATTAACTTTCAGTCTTTGAGTATTACGTACCATCCGTCCATTGGGGGTTGGAATTTTTACTCGTTGGACCATATATGTTTCAATCTGAACACTATTCTAATATGCTACTAGCGCTTGTTCATCATCATATATTTGTTAGAAAATCATTTACATAATATCATCACGACTCCTTTATTCAAAAACTATGTTTGGCAACACTAGCTAATATCGTAAATATTGAGTTAGGAGCTAATGGCAAATTAAAATAAATCGATAGTTGTTATTGTTTATTAGTGTACGTTCAGATAATGCTTAATGTTATTTTTAATGGTGAATTAAATGAAGAACTTGAAAGAAAGCATGAAAAGGAGAAGTAAGGCGTGAATAACATGGTGATAAATGATGAATTGATGATGCAACGTAACTCACCAAAAAGAAGAGAGAATTCCCACATGGTAGGGCATCTTACACATAAAGAAATTTAAGAAAACTAAAATTAGGGTTGAAAAAACTACTACAAAGTATGCGCGTCGTACTTGTATTAGTTGTATACGACGACAGCCAGCTGGAAACAAGTCCCAATAATTGGCTGAGTATGCACGCAGTATATATATTACGTCAGAAACTACGTCATATTATTATTCCCACAATATAATACGATCAAAAATAATATTAATATTAATATTAATGGTAAAATACGGGAAAAAGGAGTTACCAATACCAAATACAGAAATACGGGGTGGAGTATATGCTTGGAAGTTGGAACTTGGAAGTAGCGTAAGGGATCGAGAAAGAAAGAAAGTGAAAGCAGGAAAAGAAGGAGAGTCCAAGAGTGAGCACATGGAATGATTGGATAATTATTACTTCCTCCATTCAGCAAATGATGCATCATTTATACTTTCACGTATCCCAATATGCTACTTTGATCATTAATATCTGTAATTGCGTGTAAGTAAAAGTTATAAAAAATTGATATTTGAAATCTTCACATTGATACTAATTTAACAAGATCTCACTTGACTATGTTTGTTTTTATATAATGTGAAAGAATAATTATCAAAGTTAGTTAATGAATAGTGCATGTCCAAAAGAGAAACGATGCATCTATTGCGGAACGGATGAAGTAATTATTAACTAGGTTAATTTTGAGCCCGTTTATTCGTTTAATAAACATGGAATTATATAGTGGTTTTTAAACCATTTTTTAAAGTGCTAATTATTGAGTAGTTGTGATTTTAGTGTGAATATATGATTTATATAGGAGTGAAAGTTGAATAATATTTAAATTAGATAGTGAATTAATAGTTAAAGAAGAAAATAGAGTGGAAAAGGTTGAGAAAATATATGAATTAAATGACGAAATTGTTGAATGAGGAAGATAAAGTGAAATTTTGGAAAAGGTGTTAAAGCTATAGAATATTTCGTATAACCAAAAAAAAAAAACGTATGGATGAAATCACCAATTATTAAATGGATCTGATCCACATCAAATTTGTTGTAGATCATGCCTAAAAAAGGTCAAAAACTTGTGTCAAAATCTATTTTGACATGTTTATTAGGATTATTACAAGAAAAAAAAAAATCAAATTGGTATGATTGATATATGTTGTGCTTGAATAATGTGATTTAAGTCATAATTCGCTATTAAAAATATAGGGCTACTATGATTGAAAGAATTGTTAATATATCTGAGAATTTTGATATTTAATTTATTATAGTTACTAAATAAACAATAAAAGTCTCTATGTATTTAAAAAATGTGCTAGAGAAAATTATTAATTTTGGGTCTACACTAATATGGGATTAATGACACATGTCATCTAGCCATCTACTTGTTTTTCCTTATTAAATACGAGTATATATCTCACGCACACTAACACTAGCTATAACTTATCGAAGGTTAAAAGCAATCATTTTAGCTGATCATATGCATAGTTTTCAAGGTAAAAAAAAACACATAATCAAGAGTTTTTAGACGAGGTCGGTCCATTGCAAAGCTAATCCGGTTGGGTACGTTCCATTTTTTCGGCCTAGGTTGATTTTTGAAAATCATATTCGGCTATTTTTATTTTCTACTCCCTTTGTTTTTTAAGAAATAAATCACTTTAAGTAACACACTTGTTAACAACTTTCTAAGTAATACATATATTGTGACTAATACGACAAAATATTACATAATAACATATAATTTTTTTACATTGTATTATTAGTAAAAAAAAAACTTACATAGTGTAATTAGTAAAAAAAAAAAGAGTAAAGTTAAAGCTAACATACTAATAAATTAATAATACAAAGTCCAATATAAAGTTTTGGAGTATTAACTCGGTATTAAACAATGAACAAGATGGTTATCAACTCCGAAAACAGATGGACTGGGGAGCACGGAGCAGTAGAAGAACCGAAAACAGAGCATAAGCTGATGTGGAAAAATAATGGGCTGGCCCCACTTTAAAGTGACGACATTGTAGAAGGTTTCAATATCTTCGTCACTGTGACGTCTACCCCACCTGCCACGTGGGTAGAATCTTTACTCTCCTTCACCCATGGAGTGGAAATCGGTATCAACTAAAATTTAATTTATGGTAAATTTTAATTTCCTCAACTGTGGAGCCAATTATACATATCCACGTCATTTTCAAGATGTTGACTGTGAATCTTCTTCCTCTCAAATTATTCAACGAACAGCTAGAATAAATTCTTACAAAATAGATGGACGATAACAATTTAAGTACAAAGCCATCTCGATTTGTCTCTCCTATTTTATACGAATCAAAATCATCCCTCTTATAATTTGCTTACTATTTGTGTACACAATTTTTTTTTACATGTTGCTACTTATCTTTAGTTTACCCCTTTTATTTTTACATTTAAAATTACATTAATATCCAATGATATGAGAATGTGACGTAGAAGTGATACGCAAATCGTGTCCCATGAAGGTCCAGATTCAAAAATCACCTTAGCCAACAAATCAAGGTATAAATAAATAAAAAAAATCAACTTAATTACTTCATACCTATGATTAAAATAGAGCACACAAAAGTTGGTTGTTGGTCATGCCTCGTGCTAAGCCCATGTGTCTTAGCCTAGGTTTGGATATGTATGGTTCACACCAATGACTTTATTTTGTCGTGTTGTATATCTTATCGCAGTTTTTTTTAAAACATACGGTCCGTGCATGATCCATGGCTCCATGCCCTTGCCATCTTTAGCATCTACAACTTTAATGAGAAAACACTTACGTGATGCCCGAAATATAAAAACTCATGACTTTTCTATTACAAAATATTATACTCATTCTAGTAATTGGTTATAATTAAGTTCAGATAATTAAATGAAAATGGGACGAACACACTAGCGTGTGGATACTCTATTATTATTATTATTATTATTATTATTATTGTGATTTTGCGATAGGATGGCCTCATAATTACAGGAAAGTCGTAAATAATGCAAAAGAGAATACGGAATGATGTTAATATGTGACAATAAAAAAAAGATGAAGTAGTCCCAATTAAGTATTTGGCAATTCAATAATGTGAGCCGTTGGTGGTGGGAATGATTTACAAAAACAATGGGTTAATGTGTCTGCCACATGGATGTTGTGTATTGGATCGTCTTATTGTGCGTAGAGACTTTTGGGTCTTGAATTCTTGATTGTTGATTCACATCTTCTTCCCTTTCTGTTGGCTAATGGTTTTCGAAAGCAATGCTTATTTAAACATTGGACAAGATTCAAGATCCATTGACTCATTACTTATTTATCCATGCATTTATTTTTCAAATGTGGTGGAGTTCCTTCTCTTTAATTATCGTTTGCTTTGTTTGTCTAATTTTCCAATTTTTTTAATAGTTTTCGATGCATATATTTAAATCTCAATATCTTAAATTATGGTGTGTTATATTCACATGATTTTATTTATCCAAACATATCAAAGCTTACAGTTTATACACAAAAGCTTAGTTGTATTATGAAGGGTGAGGGTTTTATTATCCAGTTCAATACCCCATATTTTAGTAATTATTTAACTAGATTTTCGTGTAATATCTATATAATACCCCATATTTTAGGGTGAGGGTTTTATTATCCAGTCAATTGCCACATCATACTCACTTAAAATGCAACTAATCAATTCACAACTTCAATCAAGCAAGAAAAAAGGAGAATTCAAACAAGCAATAAAAAAAAATCATTCATGAAAAAAAAGAAATAGCAAATTTTGTATTAAATGAATGAAATATAAATACAAATAAATAAGGAAAAATAAAATAAAAATAAAAATCAGGTTGTATATCCTTAGAATGAAAATTTGAATAGAATAAATATAATGACATGCTATTTTGAAACAAATCTTCAAAAATTATGAAATAAATTAAAAAATAATTCGAATCATTATGACAAATATAAAAACACCATTTTTAATTTCGCATTTGATGTATATATTTAATCATTTTAATTAAAACAAGTAGGTACTTGAGGTAAGTGGTTAAACCATAAAATTTATAACCTAGGTTCGCAACATTATTAGAATATGACATTTTATAGAAATTCCGTGCATTAACACGGGCCTATACTAGTAATCAGATTAATTAGTTCAAACAATGTATACTCAAATACGGAATAGTATAGCAAGAGAAGATGGTAGGACATTTAGTTGATAACTAGTTAACGTACTATCGACCTTCCAAATTGATCATTAAAAATAGTTTGCACAACTACTTCAACCCTAACAAAATTAATTAACTAAAGTTATATTAGGATAGTACGTACATTAGTAATATAATTAATTTAATATTAAGGTTGTTTAGATATTAATTGAAGAATCATGAGGTCACATATAACCATATAAGAACAATCAAACATGCAACTTCAAGTTGACATTCTTGTGGAGTATTTTTGCAATTTTAACGTTGTATAGTTTTGTTGTTTTCAATTTCGTCATCATGTGCTCTTAATTCATTTCCATTATGTCTACGGGGTATTATTTAGTACAATTAAATACAACACTGATACACAATACATTGAACTATTAAAAAGAAAACATTATATATACGCAAGGTAATGCGTTTTTGTTAGTTGTTGAGCATAATTTATAATGTCATGGACTCATGGATGACGTTCCATAATAATTTCACCTCCTTTAATAATTCTTTATTCTTAATTTATGATCACACTTTTCTCTTTACTGATTTGAAATATGACACAAGTAGCACTAACCGTTTTCGTAACTATATATTAAAAGAGGTTCCTAATTAATTAAGTCACCTGCTATGTTTTACGGTCAGAAAGTTTTGACATCGTATTGTGTGCCCCGCCCTTATGAGGTGAAAAGGGACAAGCCTTGTGCGTAAAGTTTACCTCAGGACTCGTGGGGCACGAGCGGGGTACGTGTTTGATTTAGAATGACACTCTTGCGTATTGGAGACAAAGCGAAGGTCGAGGGTCGAGGCGCTTATGTGCGCATAAGAAACACAAACGGGACTGACCGTGATAATTTATTTGTTTTTGGAGTTTGAATTTGATGAGCTTTAAAACAAACTCTCGCATAAGATCTATAAAGACATACGACAACACAAGTAATAAACCAAGGGGGTTGCATGGGAGAATTGGTGTACACTCCTTATAGAAGTTTATATTGCATAATCTAAAAACTACCGTGAACATTGCATTGATAGTAACATAATAATCATATCTAAAGCCTTACAAACTATTAGAAAAGTCATAAAGAGTCTTAGATAAGAAGAATACAAGTAAAGGAAGGTGTAGACAACCTAATTGACTTACAAG
The DNA here is from genome assembly GCF_020520425.1 of Spinacia oleracea. Taxonomy (NCBI): domain Eukaryota; kingdom Viridiplantae; phylum Streptophyta; class Magnoliopsida; order Caryophyllales; family Amaranthaceae; genus Spinacia; species Spinacia oleracea. The sequence continues at coordinate 120,688,724 of NC_079487.1, read as the reverse complement.
GATTACAATAGATAAATAAAAAAGCACATGTTCTAAATTTTGCATTCTCCGTTGCGTTGTTGGTTGAATGCGGTTGTTGGAGTCTTCTTGTAACTGGTTGCATCTTGGTTGTTGGGTGAGTTTCTACACGAGGCTAATTATAGAGTGTTGCTTTTTGGAGATTAGGCTTCTTATGAATCCACATTTTCCTTGTTACTCGTTTCTTGCTAGATGCGGCTAAACACGGACTTTCATCTCGTATCTTGTTTCTGATGCGAGGGTGCTTTTGGAATTTTTCCTTCTTCTAGGTACCCGTCACTCGCATTGTTGTGCTTCTTGTACGAAGGGGTTTTTGAGATGTTGCCTTGACTCGTGGCTTGCTCACTCGCATTGTCGAAAGGTATGGATCATGTTTTACACACGGAACAAGTTTTTCCACCTGCTACAAACAAAGAATTTAAGTGAGGTATTACCGCTTCTTTATTGGGCGGTACAGAGGAACTCCAATACGAGCACATGGTTGAAGTCGTCTATGTTGACGATAGTGAAGTTAATTTTTCATTCACACCCTCCCAACTTTGTGGTAACATATTTTGTCACACCATGAATCGGCTTGGCTTTAGCGTTGACAAATTTCATGTTACCGCCTTCTTCCTTGGGGATCAACCTCAGTCTTCAGGCTTCTGTTTAGGTAAAATTGTCACAGGCGTTGGTGTCTACCATAGCTTGAGCCTTCCTCCCTGTCACTACAAGTTTCACATCCATCAGTTTTGTGGAACTCTCTTCTGTCTCTTGGGATTCTTTCCTCGTTGCATATTGTAGGGGAATACAGTTAAACATAATAACATGTGCGAAAACAATCCCCAAAGCCAGGAAACATGTATAAAGCACAGATTAAGCAAACTTACATTCGAAGCGTATTTTCCCAAGTAATATGTCAACGAACACGAACTTAGAACCCCACTTGTCGTTCCTCTACTTGGTTCACCGACACGATCAGATCCGTCTTGATAACCGTAGCTTAGACAATCAATCAAGAGTTTTTAGCTTTTGGGAAGAACAGTTTTCACAGAGAGAAAAGTGAAGAACGTAATATTCTAAATTAGGTTTTAGGGTTGGAAAACTGTGTGTACTGTATTGTGTCGAAATACAATAACCTAATTGTATTAAATGATGTAACCGGCCAAAGACCAAGTGGCCTTGACCGGCCACATCACACACGGACACCCGCACAACTCAACGCCCAACCACACGCTGCAGGTCGAAGCCCACAGCGCGCACAGCCGAGCAGCTGGGCCATGGGCCTGCTCGCTCGTCGCTGCTATGTTGCTGCGCTGTTGTTGCGTGCTCATGCCACACGCGGGCTGGCTTGCTCGCCTTTGCTCGCGAGCTCGCTGGCTCGTTGGGCCTTGCACGCTTGCGTGCTTGGCTCGACGGGCCGGCAGCTCCAATGCCCTTCGTATTCGCGACTAATACCTTACGACTATTATTTATCGTTTCGTATACGATGAATCACCGTCGTACGATACGATTTATTCGTTTCGCCCAACTTACGAATAATCGCGATACGATATACGATTCCGATGCAAGGTCGTATCGTATAATACGTTTTCCAAAACTAATTCCCGAAAAGATATTAAATGAATTTCCCATTCATTTAATCCGGTGATCTGTTACATGTCATTTGTGTGACCTTGTAGGTTCAGTCAAGAGTAAGCTGTGAGCTTAATATTCATTAGAACTCACTGATCGGAAGCATTGCTCCAGCTAGCTGTTCTGATCACTTGATCTCACTGAATTAATTGTTCGCAATTAATCTGAACCTTGGTATTAGACTTAATGCACCTTGGGTGAAGGACATATTTCCTTCACATATATCACATAAACGACATCCATCTTCCTAGACTCTTCGTTGTTAGACTGTTACTGTAAGTTTATTTTTAAGTCCCTTTCGGGTTTCTTCTACGGACATGTCCGACAAATTATTTATTCTCATTTACTTATTTGTTGGTATTTTGAAGTCGATATTGATGTTCCTCCAAAATACTTAAAGATCCTTCATTTTTTATGTGATTATTTTAATAAAATAACTTCTCTAATTGTCACACACGTATTATAAAATGTGAAACACGCATTACATGAATTCGGATCTAGTTAATTATTATTTTATTAAGTAATAGCAAATAATGCTTAACATTATTTCAGGAAATACAAATGTAATGATAATCTATACGAATTATGAAGGGTGTATAAAAGGCAATATTCGTATTGCACGCATATTTGATATTTAAAGTAGTACCGATATTTGACTTGTTACAACTTGTGATATAAAACATTAGTTTACTTTTAACTTATAGTAGTGTAATTGTTTGTGCGTGTGTGAATGAGATAAGAAAACTACAAACGATAAATAAGGGAATGAGTATCCGAATCTTTGACCTATTGTACACATACACAGATATACTAGGGTCAAACATGGATCAAGCCATCATCAATGTTAAGTTATTAACTTGTAGAATTGTGATTCATGAGATTATGTATTGTTAATTTGTTATGGATAATTTTTTTTTTTTTTTCGAGTATGAGAACGAAAATGGTGATGTTGTTGACTTGTAATCCAACCAAGGGCCGATGATTAGTTGATAACAGTCTCTATATCCAACCTAACTTGTGGACAATCAAGCCAATCATTATGCCAGTGGGCTTAGTTAAGTGATTGATAGGGCCATGCTGTATCTTAAATTGGCTCATGGCCCATTATACAACTCATACAGGTAAGGATGTAATAGTAATCTCAAATCCAAACATACATTAATTGTAGCCCGATTTAGCTGTAACATTAAATATTATGATGACTGATTAGGCCAGAAAGTGAAACTGTTCTACAATTTCAGTTTTTCTGTGAACAGAGTGGAAATATGTATATGAGATATTGAACTACAATCTAATTTTGTGCCGTAAAAAATTAATAAAAGGAAATATTGGTCTCGATAACACCAACTACAATTCAGATAAAAAAAAAGCAACACATTTTGTTAAAGGAGCAACTCAACCAAAAGCTTAAACTGGTGGTTGAAGTCCCAAGATTAGTTTTATACTATATCACATTTTTTACACCGTATAAGGTGATACGTGTACTATATTGCTGGATGCAATGAGTGACATAAATAGTTAAAGTTCTTGTAATATGCCTTGTATTTAACCAGTATTGTAGTTTGTTGCACCCTAACTATATAATTTGTGTTGCTTGGTGCATTGCTGAAGATTGTAATGCTCTATACGTGTAACCAAGCCATAATGGTGTCATTAAGGCGAATTTTCTCTTTACAAAATGGCGATCCAGACACGAGCTAAGCATATGTATTGTGTTTTTCTAACTATCTTCAGTGTATTGTGGTTCAACCAACTCACAATCCGACAAATGTAATAACATGCCATGAAAATATTTTAAGGTACACCCGATTACACCAAGTTCTAGATGTGAGTAAGGATCTACTCCATTTCTTAAATCAACGGTTGTGAATGCATAAATTGAAAAAGGAAGGAGATTTTTGGGAAATATTAACGGGTACGTTGGGTCGGATTCGGGTTGAATATAATCGGATCAATATTAACGGGTTGGATTGGATTGTTGAATATAATCGAACCGAATCAGATTTCGGATCTTAGCTCACGGGTTCTAAACGGTTCAGATTCTAAACGATCGGACAAACCATCGGATTCACTGGATCGGATTGAGAATTGACACCCCTAATCGCTACACAATCCCGTATAATAACCTTATGACGTTTGTCAAATATTTTTGCGACAAATAACCCGTAGGCTGTGCCGCTGTAGAGCTAAATGAAGAAGTTCTTAAACTTCTGATTGCTAAAATGTAAGAGAGAAAGAGAGAGAGTTTTTATTGACTGAAGAAGAAATTAATCTTGTTACAAGTGAATGAAGCAAGAGATCAGCAGTCTTATTTATATGACTGATGCTGTTGCTATACAATCTGTTGAGCTAACAACTAACTACTTGTAACTAACTAACTACAGCTTGTAACAAACTTAGTACATGTCATCAATCTGTGTGTGTTGCTGCCATGTCACTGATCCTTGTTTCCTGATCTTCCAAGCTGAACAACTTGGTTAGCAGTGCAGTCAGTAGTTGTTGATTGTGCTTGTTGTTGTGTTTGTTGTGATCAGTTTGATCATTAGTGACAACCTGATCATGTGCTCCAATACCCCCCCTCAAGCTAGGGGCTGAATCATGAGAAAGCACACCTAGCTTGGACAGTAAATGAGAGTGTTGAGGAGAAGACAAGACCTTGGTGAGCACATCAGCTAGTTGATCAGCAGTAGGAACATAAGTTAACTCAATTAGGCCTTCAAGAACCTTGTCTCTAGTAAAATGACAATCTAATTCAATATGTTTGGTACGTTCATGATGAACTGGATTCTTAGTTATGTGGATGGCAGATTGATTGTCACACTTCAACTGAATAGGAGTTAGATTAGATAATCCCATTTCCTGTAGTAATCTAACCAACCATGTTATCTCAGAAGCAGCAGATGCCATAGCTCTGTACTCAGCTTCAGATGAGGATCTGGAAATGGTAGTCTGCTTCTTTGATTTCCAAGAAATGGGGCTATTTCCCAGAAGCATCACATAACCAGTTACTGACCTTCTTGTATAAGGGCAAGCTGCCCAATCAGAATCACAGTAAGCCTGTAAAGTGAGACTAGAAGAAGGTTGAATAGAGATGCCTTGACCAGCTGTATGTGCAACATATCTGAGCAGGTGATGCAATGCCTTTTGATGAGACAACTTGGGAGACTGCATGAACTGACTCAATGTTTGGACAGCAAATGATAAGTCTGGTCTAGTGTGAGTGAGAAAATTTAATTTTCCAACTAGACATCTGAACTGGTTAGGATCAGTAAAGGGTTCATCCTCCAAAGATGTAAGTTTAAGTTTAGCTGGTAAAGGGGTCTTAGCTGGTTTAGACACATCCATTGCACAATCTGCTAAGAGTTCTCTAGTGAACTTGGATTGAGTAAGAACAACCCCATTGTGTGCTCTGGAAATTTCTATTCCCATAAAATAATTGAGCTCACCCAAATCCTTAATGCTGAACTTATTGTGTAAGTGTGTCTTCAAAGCAATGATTTCTGAAAAATTTGGACCAGTTAGCAAAATGTCATCCACATATACTGCTACCAGAGTCTGTGAACCATTCAGAGTCTTGATAAACAATGAATAATCGTTTTTGGACTGAATGAAACCCAGTAGAATGAGTTCAGAAGTGAGTTTAACAAACCATTGCCTACTAGCTTGTTTTAGACCATACAGAGACTTCTTAAGCCTGCAAACTTTGTGATCATGATTGGGAATACCATCTGGAACTTTCATATAAACTTCTTCTGTGAGATCACCATGCAAAAAAGCATTATTGATATCTAGTTGATGAACAACCCAAGAATTGGTGACAGCCAAAGCAATTAAGCATCTAACTGTAGCCATTTTAACCACTGGTGAGAAAGTTTCCCCATAGTCTATTCCATACTTCTGTGTGAAACCTTTGGCTACAAGCCTAGCCTTGTATCTTTCAATAGTGCCATCTTTCTTCAGTTTTATCCTATACACCCATTTGCAACCTATGGCCTTTTTGCCCTTAGGAAGAATACAAATCTCCCATGTATCATTAGCTGTGAGAGCTGCAAGTTCTTTGTCCATTGCTGAAATCCACTATTTGGACTGAGAAGCTTCAAGAAAATTGACAGGTTCTGTTTCTTTGATGATCTGGTTTACTAAAACTTTGTGACCATCAGGAAGATCATCAAAACAAACAATGTTGCACCAACTGTTGTTAGTTGCAATACAGACAAAATCACTCATCCAAGTTGGTGGTTTATGAATTCTGTTTGATTGTCTAGTTGGGACATTATTAGGCTGGGTAGGTATAATAGGTGGAGATGTGTTTGGTTCAGTATGTGGTTCAGTGTTTGGTTCAGTATTTTGTTCAGTGTTTAAATCTGGTGAAGGTTCAGTGTTTGGTTCAGTGTTTGGTTCAGTGTTTGGTGTTGGTGGAGGTTCTGAGATATCAAAAACATCAGGAATATCAAAATCAGTTTGGAGATCAAAAGGTGTATGAACTGGAAGAAAGATTGGATTTGTATTTGTGTGTTGGTTAGCTGAAATATGAAAAGGTAAGTGCTTCTCATGGAATTGAACATCCCTGGAAACAATGATCTGTTTGGTTTCCAAATTCAACATCTTGTAAGCCTTTTGATCAGGTGGATAGCCAATTAAAACACAGGGAACAGATCTGGAATCAAATTTGGACCTGTTAGCCTTGATTGTTGATATATAGCCAAGACAACCATATACTTTCAGATGATCTAAAACCACTGCAGTCTTATTCAGCCTCTCATAGGGGATATCAAAATCAATACTACTTAAAGACATTCTGTTGATTAAATGAGTGGCTGTAAGGAGACATTCACCCCAAAACCTAATTGGCAACCTTGATTGGAAAAACAATGCCCTGACAGTTTCTAAAAGATGCCTGTGTTTTCTCTCTACAACCCCATTCTGCTGAGGTGTTTCAGCACAACTTCTTTGGTGTTTAATGCCATTCCCTTGGTATAAAACCAATATTCTGCCCTCACATAACTCCTTGGCATTATCAGTTCTAATACATTTGATCTTCATGTCATACTGAGTGTGAACAAAATTCAAGAAATTGGACAAAATAGGAACACAATCAGATTTATTCTTCATCAAAAAAGTCCAAGTGTTTCTTGAAAAATCATCTACAATAGTGAGGAAAAAAGTACAATTGTCATGAGTCTTGACTTTATATGGACCCCATACATCAATGTGTAGTAACTCAAAACATTGATTAGTCTTAGTATGACTAATTGAAAAAGGTTGCCTACATTGTTTTGCTCTTGGACATATCTGACAGAAACTATCACAATGCCTACCAACAGATGGTAAAGCCTTATTGACTAGATGCAACTTATCAAAAGGTAGATGCCCTATCCTTAAGTGCCACAGTTTAATATCCTCACTAATTGTGGCTAACACTTCTGAACTTGTAGTGACAATATCCTTCGATGTCTTATTCTGCAAACCACCTTCAACCACAACATACAATCCTGACTCTAGTTTACCAAGAACCATTGATTTCTGGGAATGCTCCTGAATCAAGAATTCATCATGAGTAAAAATTATATGGCAAGACAAATCTTTGCATAACTTGTGAGTTAAGATCAAATTAAATTGACAAGTAGGAACATGAAGAACATTTTGGAGAACAATGTCATTGCTAATCCTAACATCACCCACATGTGTAACCTGAACTTGTTTGCCATCAGCTACTGTTATTGTCTTAGCATCTTTATCAACTTTAGAATAAGTGTGAAAAAGATCCAGGTTAGAACATATGTGGTCTGTTGCTCCACTATCTATAATCCATCTTGAATTAAAAGAAGTGAGTAAGCAAGTACCTGCTACATTTACTTTATGATCAATCTGTTTTTCTCCATCATTGATGAGACTCAAGAAATGTTGGTACTGCTCTTGTGAGATATGAGTGACATTCTCATCATTCTGCATATCATCATCCCCCTGCATCACTCCTGCAAACCTCTTATTTATGTAATTAGCTGGATAGTCATGGAGCTTCCAACACTTGTCCATAGTATGACCTGGCATGTTGCAGTGATTACAGTAATAAGCTCCCCTTTTATGAGTCACAGCAAACTTCTGATTACCAGGTCCCTGTATAACTTTTGGCTGATAACTTTTGTATGCATTTCTCTTATCATCAGCAACAGCAAAAATCATGGGATTGACTTCTTGTATTTCAGACATCTTTTGTTGCCTCTCATCTTGAACAAGCAACCTGTATGCAGTAGTTATGCTTGGTAGAGGATTCATCATCAAAATATTTGTTCTCACTTGTGAATGCTTCTTGTGTAACTTCATGAGTAATTGAATCAGTCTTTCTTCCTCCTTTTCTTGCAAAAATTTCTGACTCACATTGCATGTGCATCCAGTACAAACACACACTGTCACAGGTTTTGCACTGCTTAATTCATCCCAAATCATCTTCATTTTGGTGAAGAACTCAGTAATGCTGCTGTCACCTTGTGAAACTTCATTCAAGCTTTGTTGTAGCCCATAAAATTGTGGCCCTGATGTGACAGAAAAACGCTCCTCTAAATCTTTCCAAATTTCCCTTGCAGTGGTTAAGAAGACTACACTCTTGTAAATTGTAGGACTCAAAGATCTTAACAAGTAAGACATGACCATACTATTGCACCTATCCCAAGCATGATAATCAACATGATCAGAAGCTGGTTTAGGTAAGGTACCATCAATGAAACGCACCTTGTTCTTGACTGCAAAAGCAAGCAAGATACCTCTCTTCCATTCTGCATAGCCCTCTCCATCAAACTTATCAGAAACCACTGCTGCATAAGGATTTTCAGAAGAGTGTATGTAGTAAACACTGTTGGGATCTTGCATAGAACTCATTTCAGGACTCATTTCAATCTAACAAGAATTCTTTCTTGAATCAACTCTGTGTTTCAGAAACAATCAAACAGAAAATTTCAAGCTTCTTTGAACTTGATTATGAAAGATAATGTGTTTGCTGTAATCTTAGCAGTAAACGAATTTGCGGAAAACTTGCAGGAACTATGCCTGCTCTGATACCATGAAGAAGTTCTTAAACTTCTGATTGCTAAAATGTAAGAGAGAAAGAGAGAGAGTTTTTATTGATTGAAGAAGAAATTAATCTTGTTACAAGTGAATGAAGCAAGAGATCAACAGTCTTATTTATATGACTGATGCTGTTGCTATACAATCTGTTGAGCTAACAACTAACTACTTGTAACTAACTAACTACAGCTTGTAACAAACTTAGTACATGTCATCAATCTGTGTGTGTTGCTGCCATGTCACTAATCCTTGTTTCCTGATCTTCCAAACTGAACAACTTGGTTAGCAGTGCAGTCAGTAGTTGTTGATTGTGCTTGTTGTTGTGTTTGTTGTGATCAGTTTGATCATTATTGACAACCTGATCATGTGCTCCAATACTAAATAATGCAGACTGATATCGCTTATTTGATCGCTTTAAATTTTATCGATATATCTCGGGTCAGATCAGGAATCAGGATTGATCTCAATTGCGATTGCGTCCATAACCAAACAACCTTATCTTAAAAATAAGTGCGGTCATACTCGTGATCCTACGGTCCTAATTAGTGCCTTACTTACCAAATAGACCCAATTGTCACCTTCTTATAAATTTCAGAACTTTCCAGAACTTCACATATTGCACTGGACCCCACATCTTTACACTTGGCGATTGCTCACATGTTTTCAACAAAAAAATAAAGTAATTAAAAATAGTGAACAAGTGAGCAAGAAACTTCCAAGCCGCGGAGAAATCCTTAGGTTCTTCATTCCTCCCCTGTTCTTCTCTCTCCTCCATTCTAGAACCTTCTTCCACCCCCACTCCCCTCCCGCCATTAAATTCCACTTACAACTCCTCAACAACAATTAAAACCCGTAACCCACCATTAATTCCAAATCAATTTTGATTAAAACCCCTTAATTCCCCCTCAAATCCCAAATTATAAAATTCCTCTGTTTTCCCCTAAAAATGGAAAGTGTGATTGTGAAGGAAGAAGAGGTAACTATCCCCTTCAATGCGGGTACAGGATCATCATCAATATCATCAGCATCATCATCAAGCTTCACTGCTAGACCTATGGAGGGTCTTCATGAAATGGGCCCACCTCCATTTTTGAAGAAGACTTTTGATATGGTGGAAGACCCTTCGACGGACACCATTGTTTCTTGGAGTAAAGCTCGCAATAGCTTCATTGTTTGGGATTCTATCAAGTTTTCTACTTTGCTTTTGCCTAAATTCTTCAAGCATAATAATTTCTCCAGCTTTGTTCGCCAGTTGAATACTTATGTAAGTAATGATTCTTAGTTTTTTGGGGGTTTTCCTACTATGTGTTTGTGGAAATTCTTCTATGAAGTTCGGTGTTATTTTATTTTATCTGTTTTTTTTGCTGAAGGTTTTATTGTCTGATTTAGGGTTTGAAACTTTGAATAATTGATTTGGGTATCATATGTCCAGTGAAATGCTTTTATGGGACTTTGTTTTATTTGTTTTGGGGTTTTTGCTGAATGTTTTTTTTTTTACTTAGGGTTAGTAATTGATTTGGGTATGTGTTTGTTCAGGTGCTGAAAGTTTTGATTTGTTTTTTATAATTTCTAATTAGGGTTGGTTTGAATAATTGATTTGGGTATTTTCAAAATTACTATTTATTTGATGTGGAAATTGTTGTGCATGCAACTTTTTTAATGTTTTATGAGATTTATTGGTCTCTGTGATGATTCTTATTTCAGGTTGACTTTTATACAGGATTTTATTCCCAAAAATGATTTCTACTGTAATATTTTGTGAATAATTTTTGCTGATACGGTTGAAGTGTTGCCTGCTACCTGTAACCTGTTTGTTAGTAATATGCTTCACAGGTAACCATTACAGGGATTTGGTTGCTTAAAAGACCTTCAACTTGATTTTTACCTGACATTACTGATTACTCTACAATTGTTGCTTTCATGTGACTGTAAATTTAGTTCCTTAATTATCTTCATCAGATCAGTTATTACTCTTGGTTTGGTCATTCTTCTAGGATATGAAGGTTTGATGGAATCATTGCACCGAAGATAGTTGGAACTTCTCTGGTGTGATATGTTCGAGATGCTTAAAGTTGAGACTTCTGTGTTTGATGTTATATTTGGTGTTATATGTTCGAGCTAAGGAAGTTTATGTTAATATCGAGATTAATCGGTCTCACACACACACACTGACAGGCTAACTCTAAACAACTAATATTCAGTTCTCAGTTATAGTCTTCATGCATCTGAGATTGATGAATCTCAGATATTAACATAGACTTCTCATTTGAGCTTGAGGAATTCTTTATTTTTTTTTTAATTTTTTTTTTTGTCAAGTTCAGTAACTAATCATGTTGTTATTTGCAAATATTTCAGGGTTTCAGAAAGGTTGATCCTGATCGGTGGGAATTTGCAAATGAAGGATTTCTGGGAGGACAAAAGCATTTGTTAAAGACCATAAAAAGGAGGAGAAATATAGGACAAACCACTCAACACCAAGTAGGACCATGTGTTGAGATAGGGCACTATGGATTAGATGGTGAGATGGAAAGACTAAGGCGAGATCGTAATGTGTTAATGTCTGAAATCGTGAAGCTACGACAACAACATCAGCTTTCTAGGGAACAAATCCGCTCTATGGAATCTCGACTTGAGTCTACTGAGAGAAAACAACAGCAGATGATGACATTTCTAGCCAAAGCCCTTTCCAACCCAGGCTTTGTTCAGAACTTAAGGCAACGAAATGAGCATGTTAAAGCGTTCGAGGGTTTCGAAATTGGAAGGAAAAGGAGGTTAACAGCTAGCCCAAGTACAGAGAGTTTACAAGAGGAAGTGTTATCTGCTGTAGTTGAAGCTACTGAAGGGTTGGCATCTGTTCAATCTGAAATCGAGACATTGTTCTCAGCTGCATTAGATGATGAATCAAGCACTGATGTTAAAGAGCCAGTGTTGGAACCTGATCCAATTCCTTCCCCAGTTGTTGCGAATTTGGGAAATGTTGGTGAGATTAGTTGGGAAGAGTTACTAAGTGAGGATTTGATGGGTGAAATGGAAAGTATACCAGGTGATGAACAAGAGGTGGATATACCAGTTGAGGAATTGGTGCCAGATCCTTCAAATTGGGGTGAGGATCTACAAGACCTAATTGATCAATTGGGTATTTTAAAATGATTTTCATGTGATTGTTATTGTAATGGTTCCTTGCTATGTTAGGCTCGATAGGTGTGATCCTGGCCCTCATTATTGGTATGTTAGAGCTTGTTTTTGTATGTTGGTTTGTTAGAAGTAGTAGTTTTAACTCATTCTTACAATATGCTTGATTTGTATTGTATTGTATTGTATTGCAGAAGGGAGACAGGAGGACGCAAGGAGCCGTAAATGATGGATTGAGAGTTTGTTTTGTGTATTTTTAAGAATTGGTTTACTATTAAAACTAAGATTGATTTGAGTAATATTTTGCAGCAATCTGATTCTATTATTTGTGCAGGGCAATCCTATGACAGAGGATAGTCAGATTGATCAAGGGAACCATGGTGATTGTCTATCAGAAACTAGGAGGCTGATTTCTGTTTTGCAGACATGAGAGATTATTGTTCTACTTTTGGGTGTACATATTTGGTACAAGTACTTACTACATTTGTGTAATTAGAACTTGTAGACCTAGAAATGTCAAAATTGCCTAGATTAGAAATATGTTTAATTGTGACTTGTTAACATCATCTGCATATATAAAGGATTGTCTAGTTTTTCCAATTCCTTTTCCTTCCTAGTTCTGAATTTCTGGGAATACAAAAATGTATTTTACACTCCTCTGTTCTTGATAGTCATAATCTCATTTTTGGTATCGTTGATAAGTTATGACGTGCAGAACTCACAAAATCACGATGTATTTACGAACTGAAATATTGATATAAGCCTAAAACTTGTTTCATTTGCGAGCTGAACTTGTTTCTTCTTCACTTTCAAGATATTCAATCAATTTTTGCATAATCATATCCCTCATCATAAAAATATCTTAATAATAAGGTGGACTGACTAGACTCATCACCCAAAATCTAAATTAAAATTCAATCTTTTCTCTGAAAAACCCATCTAAAGAAAGCATCAAACAATAAAAACATGGCACTACCTATACAGTATACATCCACTAAGTAATGTCAAAACTATAATGATGATAACTTATACCGACAAAGATAGAACTTCTTACATGATTAATTTACCTTCAAATACAAAGTTTCACCACTAACCTTTTCTTCTCTTCAATTCGTCTTCTTAACTCAAAACTCCTCCCCCCATAATCATGTATCAGGCAGCCCTAACCAAGCTGATATTAGCGCTTAACTTAGGGGTGTCCTCCAATTTAAAGGCACCCATGTTTATGTCCCCAAGTTTAGTGGCAATATTAGTAGGTAGTGGGTTGGTGATTTACTATTTGTATGCACCATATTGGAAGGTTAGAAAGGTACCTGGTCCTCCACCTTACCCTTTGGTTGGTCACCTTCCCTTGATGGCTAAGTATGGTCCTGATGTTTTCGCCGCCTTGGCTAAGCTCTATGGTCCTATTTTCAGGTGCCCGGTTTCCTACTTTCTCTGCTTATGTTTCTGTTTTGGATGTGTGATGCTTTGATTTTTGATTTTTGATTTAACAGAACAAGTTTGTTTCATCTTACTAGAAATTGTTTGGTAATCAGTAGAAAGTAAATGATCAAGTTACTAACACTTTAAATCCATATTACTCCATCCGTCTCATTTTACTTGCCCCGCCTAACTGTTTTTTGTCAGAGTTTTTTTTGGTCAAATGAATGGAAAGAGTACAAATTAAGATTATAGTTTAATAATGGTAAAATTGCAGATTTCATTTGGGGAGACAACCACTAGTGATAATAGCAGATGCAGAGCTATGCAGAGAAGTTGGTATAAGGAAGTTCAAATATCTTCCCAATAGAAGCATTCCTTCCCCTATTTCTGCTTCAACTCTTCACCAAAAAGGTCTTTTCTTCACCAGGTATATTGCTCTCAACTCTCAAGCCTATATGCAAATAGGAGTAGCAATTATGAGAATATGAGGGCATTTTAGGTATTACGTAACCAAATAGGCGGTTATAGAAAGGACAAAAGTACGAAGTATATGGGTTCTAAAGTCTATACATTGTGCTAGGGTACATTTGGCGAATCTTGAACATTTTAATCAGGGGGTCAGTAGAAGAATTATGCAGTACAGTATGTATTTCATAAGATCATACTCTAATTTTAAGGGGGGCTGGAACTTATAATTCTACCTCAGCCCATGGGTAAAGATCCACAGCTGCTGGGGTAAGCATCAGTGCATCACTTATATTGTCATTATGTGTGTAGGGTAGAGCTGTCAAAAACTGACCCGACCCGAAAACCCGACCTGAACCGACCGAACCCGTAACCGACCATGACCCGAAATTACGGTAAAACAGGTAACCCGAAATCCGACCTGTACCCGACCCGAAAAAACCGATAACCGATTTTAACCCGATGTTGTAACACCCGAACCCGAACCCGACACCCGACCCGAAAATGACCGATAACCGAACTGACCCGACCGAACAATGACCCGAACCCGATTTGATACCCGACCCGATGTCAACCCGAAACCGATTGTAACTCGATGAAACCTGCTATTGACCCGACCTGTGAGAACCCGCTACTCGATTTACCCGAGTTATCAATGACACGACCAAATATTAACTTCATTGATATATCTATTTTAATTATTTATTGCTAAATATTGAAAAATTTAATTCTAAAATAAGTTAAACAAAATTTTTTAGAATATAAAATCCTTAAAATGTATAGGTTAATTATCAGACCCGAGTTTGACCCGTCCCTGAGAGTGACCCGATCTGAATTCTATTTGATCGGGTTATTATCCGATCCAAACTAAGACCCGAACCCGAAAATAATTGTATTGCAAACCGACTTAAACCCGACTCGATAAGACCCGAACCCGAAATTATCTGCTACAAACCGACTTAAACCCGACCCGATAAGACCCGAACCCGAAATCAAACCTGACCGAAATGTGACCCGACTCGAACCCGACCTGAACCCGGGATAGGAAAAAACCCGATATGACCCGACCTGAAATCGACCCGACCGAACCTGAACTCAACCCGAATGAAATATTGACCCGACACGACCCGACCTGATCATGACCCGAAACCCAAGATGACCCAACCCAAACCCGACCCGATGACCTGTTTTTACAGCTCTAGTGTAGGGTCGTTTGCACCTTGATGAGTTCTCTGAGCTAGTCCAACAACAAAGTAAAAAATCTTTATGTGTTATTGAGGTGTTTGAAAATATTGCTAAAAATTTTGAATCATTATTTTGCCACTTGCCCCAAAAGGCTGAAACCGTACAACCACTAAGTAGCTAGCTTTTTAGGATAAACGCACAATTCCTCTTTTGTTTTTGACCTAACAAAAAACTTCTACTATCCGAAGTAGTAATTTATAGTAAAACACAGTACGGAGTATGTTTCTTTTAATACTCCATCCGTCTCTTAATACTCGCACCGCTTTCCTTTTCGGGTCGTCCCTTAATACTTGCATTGCTTCTATAAATGGAAATTTACACCAATATTATATTATTTCTCACACTTACTTACTAACCCCACCTACACCCTATTCCCTACAAAAAGTCATTTAAAAATTCACACCTCCACTCACCACTCTCCACCTCTTACCCATTTTCCACTAACTATATTAAAAAAATACCCACTATCAACTAACACCCATTAAATTAATAAGTCAATTTAAATGTCTTAAACTCCGCAACGGTCAAACCGGTGCGTGTATTAAGGGACGGAGGGAGTACTCCGTAACTTTTATAGTGAAATACGGAGTACATAGTATGTCAATGTGCATTTGTACACCATGTTGTCCAAGTACCTTGGAGTGCCCCTTTTGTAATGTTTCAAAATACCAAATGTCATATCTGTTGAAATAATTAAATTGCACTTTGATTTTTGAAAAAATAACAAAAATAAAGCCAATAGTACATTTATTTTTTTACTCTCTAGGAATATTTTGTAGGAAATGACCCTTTAAAGTGTCATCTATTATCTTTACTTTGGAAGTCTCTTCTTTTCCCTTTGTGAAAGCAACAGTTTACCAAAAGGTTATGACCCTAAAAAGACTTAAAATGTTGATATTTTGTAGGGATACAAGGTGGTCAACAATGAGGAACACAATAATCTCAATGTACCAACCTTCTCATTTAGCTAGTTTACTACCCACAATGCAATCATTCATAGAATCAGCAACACAAAATCTCAATTTCCACCTTCACAACGAAGACAACGACAACAACAACAACAACAACAACAACAACGACGAAGATGTTATCTTCTCAAACTTTTCCCTCAAGTTAGCAACTGACATTATAGGACAAGCAGCATTTGGCATCAACTTTGGCCTATCAAAACCAAACGATCAACCAAAAACTAATGAAGTCTCTGATTTTATAAACCAGCATATATATTCCACTACCACACTAAAAATGGACCTCTCTGGATCATTTTCAATCATATTAGGCCTATTAGTCCCATTCCTACAAGAGCCATTTAGACAGATTCTTAAGAGGATTCCGAAAACTATGGACTGGAAAACCGAAAGGACTAACAGTAAGTTGAGTAGCCGGCTTAATGAGATTGTCACGAGAAGAGACAACGAAGAGAAGAGAGATTTGAAGGATTTCTTATCCCTTATATTAAGTGCAAGGGATTCTGATAAAGTGTCAAGGAATTTGTTCACTTCAGATTATGTTAGTGCACTTGCTTATGAACACCTCTTAGCTGGTTCAGCAACAACAGCTTTTACTCTGTCTTCAATTCTCTATTTAGTTTCTGGACATTCTGAGGTTGAGAAGAAGTTGGTTCAAGAGATTGATGGGTTTGGACCGCGTGATCAGGTACCCACGGCTCATGATCTGCTGCATAAGTTTCCCTATCTCGATCAGGCAAGTTCTAAACTTCTAGGTGCTGTTTGGTTCAAAGATGGAAAATATTTTGAATTGGAAATTTATTTTCAGTATGTTTGTATGACATTTTGTTGGCAGGTAATCAAGGAATCTATGAGATTATACACAGTTTCCCCACTAATTGCGAGAGAAACCACTGCACCTGTTGAGATAGGAGGCTACCTACTCCCTAAGGTAAGAATGTAAGAGTTTTGGAACTTATTGTAAGGTTCTGTTCTGTTCGACTTATTTTGACTTATTTCAAACAAAATAAGTTCAGTTAAATTTAGATAATATAAGTTCACAAACATAACACACAAATAAGTTTATTTCAGTGGAAATAAGTTGTTTCCGGATAAAATAAATTCAGATAAGTTCAGAAAAAAGTCGAATAGAATAGAGCCTAAGTCAATATTAATTTATCAATTTGCCTTGTACATACACGAATTGTTACAATCAATTGAGGGTGCAGGGGACATGGGTATGGTTGGCACCTGGTGTTCTAGCCAAGGATCCGAAGAACTTTCCTGAACCAGAGAAATTCAGGCCAGAGAGATTCGATCAGAATGGGAAAGAGGAGAAAAATAGGCACCCATATGCTCACATACCCTTTGGAATTGGTCCAAGAGCTTGTATTGGCCAAAAATTCGCTATGCAAGAAATAAAGCTCTCAATCATTCACCTATACCGTCATTATGAGTTTCGACACTCTCCTAAGATGGAGGTACCATTAGAGCTAGACTATGGTATCATCCTAAACTACAAGCACGGAGTCAAACTTCAAGTCATCAAGCGAAGAATGTAACATACCAAAACCATATGCGCAGGTAATACCAATGCTAATCATAGATATAACGGAAATTTCATGAAATGCCCTCGAGTTTTGCCATAATTCACCAAACGCCCATCAAGTTTCAATAATTCATAAAATACCCCTCACAATTCGTACAAATACCCAACATACCCTTACTAATAACGGGCCGTTAGTCCGCCGTTAGCCAAGTTTCCAATTCACCCAAATGCCCCTATTCTAAAACTTATTTCACCAAATGCCCCTATTATGAAACTTATTTCACCAAATGCCCCAAATTTAAATATAGCTATTATGATGTTCCGACGGCTAGTTTTTGTGTTTGAAAAGTGATTCTTGGTCATGGTTGGCTAAAAAAACCCCTTTGCTGAATGGTTCTTGTATTTTAGATGTTATTTTACTTTACTTTGCTAATTTCATAAGATTTGTGTCATGAGTTTTCTTTCAAAATCATCTTCCACGCCCAATGAGTCCACATATATTAGGGTACCTAACAAATTTTGTTATTGTGGTAGGAAGAGAGGTTGAAGTGGTGTTCCACAAGCTCTTCTGGATAGCTGCTAATGCCTTTTGGGGTAGTTTTTTGCACATCTGTTTTGATCTTGCACATATTCATTGAGTAGAAAATATATAACATTAAAAGTAGTTGGTGCAAAGATGTTTTGTAAGTGAAGCTAAAAACAGGAATGCTTCCCAGTTTGATAATTTGTGCAGATTATGCAACACCAATTATTTATGAAATGTGAATTTGTTTCTCATTATTTGTGTTTACTTCATGATTACAAACAGTAAAATTACAAACATCAATATCCCCATTTGTATTACAACTTTGACTACTTTTTGTTGTTGTTTTAGCTTCTTCTTCATTTGCTTCAATTCTTCTTGCATCTTACTGTTTCGCCTGTTTTCAATACTTTCTCCTTCGTCTAAGCTTCCCCCGCATTGTCCTTCGTGTTGTTGCCCCTTGTTTTCTTGCTCAACTACTCCCTTGTACCATCTCAGATTGTTTCAAGGATCACACTTGTGGTACAACCTTTGTGGATTGAGTGTTATATCAGAGCTTCGAATGACAAATTTCTTACCACAATAACAAAATTTGGTAGGTACTCTAATATATGTGGACTCATTGGGTGTGGATGATGATTTTGAAAGAAAACTCATGACAAAAATCTTATGAAATTAGCAATGCAAATCAAAATAACATCTAACTTACAAGAACCATTCAGCAAAGGGGCTTTTATAGTCAACCGTGACCAACAGCTACCTTTCAAACACAAAAACTAGTCGCTGAAACATCAAAATAGCTATATTTAAGTTTGGGGCATTTGGTGGAAATAAGTTTCACAATAGGGGCATTTGGTGAAATAAGTTTCAGAATAGGGGCATTTGGGTGAATTGGAAACTTGGCTAACGGCAGACTAACGGTCCGTTATTAGTAAGGGTATGTTGGGTATTTGTACGAATTGTGAGGGGTATTTTATGAATTATTGAAACTTGATGGGCGTTTGGTGAATTATGGCAAAACTCGGGGGCATTTCATGAAATATCCGTAGATATAATCACTTGTAATTGTAACACAGAGATAAATTTACTGCAATGAAGTGCAAAATGACTGGTACTGAAACAAAACAAATTCATTTACTGCAATGAAGTGCAAAACTACTTATTTTACATTACAACATCCAAGACTTACTTTCTACAACATTACATTGCAAATAAGAACAAAAATAATACTCCAGTTACAATTTGCACTACTTGGATCACAAAAAACACAGGAACACCAAAGCTTAAAGGGGGTTCTTCAAGTTTTTTTGACTTACAAGAACAACAAGCTGTTGCCTTAACAAACAGGATGAAAACAATAACCTTAACTTCAGTTGTTGTACAAGTAGTTCTCTCTTTCCCTTGGCCTCATCATGTTCTTCTCCAATCGACTAGTAGGCAGATTCAATGGCCTAGAGAAATTAACGGAAGGAGGATCAGAACCCGCGCTACTCTTAGAATCACCATTTGAAAACCCAGCAAGTTTCTTTGCAAACTGAAACTCATCCATTGACTGCATTTGAACTCTTTGAGTTCTCCTCTTAGCTTTAGTAGATTCAGTGAGATTCATGTAACTTGGCTTGCTGCTATGGTTAGCATTATTATTCCCACCACTCTCCTCAGTCCCAGAAATAGGAGTAGTGGAGGTGCACATTGAGGAGGAAGCTGAGCTCTCATCATAGGGAAACTCTGAACTTGGGCTAGATGAAGAGTGAACCATAAAGGGTGGTTTAGCTGAGATTCTTGTTGTCATATTGTTCTTTCTGACTTTCACTTGGCAATGATGAAGTTCAGAAGATTTGGGGTAAGTTTCTTTGAAAGAATTCACAAAGGTTTTTGGAGGTGGGGTTTTCACCTCAGGTACTGTACTATTAACTTCTTCCATTATCAGTCTGTTTTCCCATGGTTTTGCTGCCATCCACCGTTCTAACCAACTCCAACTGTTCTTGTCGATTTCGTAATTCTTCAGGGAGGAGGTGGAGAAAGTTGTTTTGAACCCTGAAAAGGGTGATGACCTCAATTGCTGAAACAATTTCAAGAAATTATCATCAGTAATACAGAATATGGCAAAAATGTTATGATCAGTAAATAAATACTGAATTTCAGTAGAAAAGAACCTTTTGAGCAAGAGCATAAGCAAGGGCTCTTTCTCTTTTAAAAGCTCCTTCTTGCCTCATTTGCAACTTTGTTTTCACTTCATCCAATGTACATTTACTGTCACACCATCCTTCCTACATTTTTTTTCATAAATTCGCAAATCAGACAAGTCCAAATCAAATCAAATCAAACACATGATCTAATCAAAACAAATGAATTGACCTCAGCTTCTTTCAAGATTTCAGTCTTGGTACGGCGTTCATCAATCAAGTGTTGTACAGCCTGCCCTTCAATGGACATCCTAACACGGCGAGCTCTAACCCGAGCCTGAACCCGAACCAATGCCTGCATACACCTCAGTGTCACGGCAGCTTGCTTCCGGACTTGTCGCCCTCTGACTAGAGCTTGCAGCCTCACTATTCCCTTCAATGCCTTCAAGGCCCTTCTTGCCTAATAATATTTGGTCAAAAAGTATCACAACCAAACCACATGAAATAATATTTCCATAAATCTAGCCATCCTTGCTTCTTCATACAACATAATGTAGGTTAATCAAGAAGTATTTGAACAATTAGCAACTAAACATTATCAAACTTTAATCACATTTTTTACAATCATAATTTATTAGTGCATTGAACAATCTTTTTTTGGCCTCAACATGCCCAAAATCCCACCAACTCTTAGCTAATAAACGTACCAACGTTACCACTTACAAAGTACTATAAATTAACCTACTTTTTAAATAACATACTCAGTGAACTTCAATTAACTAAACTACTCCCTCTATTTAAGATTATTAAATAAATACGATCAAAAGTGTAATTTGAACTAGTAAGGTGATAGCTGAATCCGAACTAAGATGGAAAAAGTGTAAATTACCAAAAATCCACGGAAAGCGGTTTGAATACGAATAGCAGCCCATTCTTTCCTCACAACTCGGAAATCCTTTGGAGGAGCTCTAACAACAGTAGCAACAGCAGCATTAAACGCATCATTTCGACATGGAGAATCCGAACCCTCGGAAGCAGCCGTCTTATGACGACCCTTAAACCCTTTCCAAGTATTCAAGTCTCCTGATGGGCTCCTCCATAGCTTCCATTTCTTCCCTTTCCCTGATTTTTCCTATCAAACACATAAAACCCAAAAAATTCAGAACTTGTTGAGGAAAATATACAAAATATCAGAAATTAAAATTCTGGGGAAGTATGAACATACAAGAGAATCGTCTTTTTCTGGTTTTTTGAAGCCAATGAGGGTTTTCACCCACTTCCCAGAAGCACCCATTGATTATTTAGGAGGGAGAGAACAGAGGAATTGTAATGCAATGATGAAATTTGAAGAAATTGGAAGATTATGAGGTTGTTAAAGAAACAGGGGTAGACAGAGAAAGAGCAGAAACTGAACCAATGAAGTAAATGAAATTGTAAAACGGTGCAATTAGAGAGAGTTTATGAGAGAGAAAGAGTAAAGTGTCAAAAAAGGGAAGTTTGAAATCTTGGATAAAACAACGAAGAAGGAGGAGGAGAGAGAAAGAGGTTTGTAATTGTTTGTTTAGTGGGGGTGAAGGGGGAAATTTAGTGGGGAGTTGTGGAGTAATGTGCAGGGGAGGAGAGAGAAAATTCAAAGAGAGAGAGAATTTGAAATTTGAAAAAAGGGTGCCAACGGATACGAGGCAGTAGTAGTACTAGTCGCAGTACCACCCGCTTAATTTGTACAGCACGTCAGCACCCCCCTTTGGAAGGTAACACCTTGTTTTGGAATAGATGGGTTATGGGTGCGGTCTTTTCACCTGATAAATCTTAAAACTTTTACTGATATTTAATTTTACAGTGATTTTATGGAAAATTTATCAAATACAACCTAATAAATTTTTCTATTTGTCAATTACAACCTCAATTTTTTATTTTTGTCAATTACAACTTTAAAATTATACATCCATTTTAATTACAACCCGAAATTATTTTCCGGCAAAAATGACCGGAAGATGATGTCATACTGTTATTAAAAAATAGTTACATATTTTCTATAAAAAAATTAAATCGATAAATAAGAATTAAAACAAAAAAGTAAAATAATTGATTTTTTTTTATTGTACAAGTATTAAGTGCTTCATGATTTTTTTTAATAACGTTATGACATCATTTTTCGGTGATTTTTGCCGGAAAATGGTTTCAGGTTGTAATTTAAAATAGATGTACAAGTTTAAGGTTGTAATTGACAAAATTAGAAATTTGAGGTTGTAATTGGCAAATAGAGAACTTTATTAGGTTGTAGTTGGCAAATTTGTCTGATTTTATTATAGATGTCAAATAAATTAATTAAATTAAACTCCATATGAGATTAAAGTGTTTCATACTCGCATATGTCATTGTCGCTTATGCCTTTCGCGCACACATGTCTTACTTAATTTTATTATTAGCAAAAATGTTAGTATCAGTGTTAGAACCCATGAGGTCATGACCTCATATTCATAATGTAAACTGTAAAGTTCTAACAATCTTTACAATGATATAACGTGTGACTCTAAAGAAATGAAAAAAGATAAAAATCATTCGGACATAAATCAAATATGAAAAATAATAAAATTTGAGACACCGCCCGGAACAATAACTAGTTGAACTCTTAAAAATTATATACTCACTCCGTCTCATTTTATTTTCCGCGTTAACATTGTTCTTTCTACTCCCTCTTTGCTTCACTCCATTCTCAACTCTAAAAAACCGAAAGAGAGCATAGGCAAAGGACAGATCCTCCCAACTTCTTCTCGTTGAAATTGCGAAAAGGAAACGACCACTTTTGTCAGTTACTGTAAAATTAACCCGAAAAAGCCCGCAAAAAAGACGCAAAAACCGACAACAAATCTTAGTAATTCTTTTTTACTCCACATTCTTATTAATAAATTTATAGAAAAATAAAAAAAAACTTTGTGGGTTTGTAACAGTAAAATTGGACCGCATGCAATGCAATGTCTCTGTCTATATTTGACATCGTCGAAATCAAGGTTGGGTATTGTTCCAATTTTGATTTCACTAAATCTCAGCCGTTTATTTTTTTTTAAACATTTGAAATTCAACAGGTTTTTAAAAATTTACTACTTGTATTTATTTCACATTTACAGAGTATTTATTAATAAAAAGGAATTTAAAAAGGTGTTGGGGCTGACTCTCATGTTTTCTCTTTTGGAGGGAAGCTTTTAAACTCCATTCAATATACTGTGGGAAACTCAGAAACAAATTGACTCTTTATTTTTTTGTTTATGGTAATTGACTGTTCCCGTGATTTAAATGTGATACTCCAGTTTAAAAGTTAATATCTCAGGTGACATTTGATTTTTGATTTTTGATTTTTGATTTTCAATTTTCAAGTGAAATCAAATTTATGAGAATGAAAGTATATTAATTTCGAATAACATATAAAGTACTCCGTACAAAGTATGGTGTATATTGGAACCCCTCAATCTCATCATTCAGAAAGCGACCCTGTTAAAGTCATGGGAGGGGATAGAAGTCTGCCGTAATGGATCAAGAATATCCCACCTACAGTATGCCGATGATATCATCATGTTTTGCCCTCCAAAAATAGATTACCTGAAGAACATCAAAAAAGCTCTTATCATTTTCCAGCTCGCCTCCGGACTCCAAGTAAATTTCCATAAAAGTTCAATCATGGGAATAAATGTTGAAGAACAGTGGCTAAAATCAACATCACAAACCTTACTATGCAAAACGGGCTCCCTCCCGTTTACTTACTTGGGCCTCCCTATTGGATGCAGCACCTCTCGCATCAACGCATGGGACCCAATAATTGATCGTATGTGCAGAAAACTTGGAACATGGAAAGGGAAACTCTTATCACTTGGGGGTCGACTTACTCTATTGAAGGCCGCACTTTCTAGTCTGCCCTTATACTATATGTCTCTATTTCCTATCCCTAGGGGAGTGGCTGAAAAAATCATCATGATTCAGAGACGGTTCTTATGGTGCGGTTCCATGGAAAACAAACGCCTTGCCCCTATTTCATGGAAACAACTGGAATTCCCCAAAGCCCTGGGGGGTTTAGGCGTGGGTAACGTGATACATAGAAACATTGCTTTGCTGTTTAAATGGGTATGGAGATACATGACAGAACCCAACGCACTATGGTGTTCGATTGTTCGAGAAAAATATAAATATAGACCCATGATGTGTACGTGGGATCTCCAAGTTCCAAAACAGGGAGGACCATGGAAAAGTATATGCTCTACGATCATGAATCACCCACAGACAAAACTACTCCTTCGCACCAAAGTAAGGAAAAAGATTGGCAATGGCTCAAATACCCTTTTTTGGCACGAATTGTGGGTTGGAGAATCCCCCTTGAAAGTAATATGCCCTCGCCTATTCAAGTTAAGCACCTTCCAAAATGCCAGCATTGCCTCGTGTGGTTTTTGGGATGGACTTGGATGGCAATGGAGCCTATCATGGCATCGACCCCTTAGGCCACGAGATGAATGTGAATATGAGCACCTCTCCCAGATCCTTGCTAATGTGGAGTTATCCCCTCATGACCCAGATGTTTTGGTTTGGACTCCACATACTTCAGGTGATTTCTCTGTAAAATCACTCACTTTTGAGCTTGCAAAATCCGAGCCGAACCGACCAAAAGGGGCCACAAAAAACATATGGCAAGGACTAGTAACCCATCGAATTGAAGTGTTCACATGGCTTGCATTACTTGAGAAACTCAACACAAAAGAAAAATTGGCCCGAATAGGCGCGATCCCCTCTCTCGAATCAGATTGTGTGCTGTGTAACGCAAGTACGGAAAATTGCAATCACCTCTTCCTTCACTGCCCATGGTCAAGTCAGTTGTGGTACTGGTGGTTAGGCCTTTGGAACCTCTCTTGGGCCGCGCCAGCCACTTTGAGGGAGGCTTTCGAGCAATGGGCTTATCCAAAACCTAGCAAATTCTTCAAGAAAATTTGGACCGCAGTCTTCTTCATTGTGATATGGACTATTTGGAAAGAGCGCAACGATAGATGCTTCAACAACATTACAAGCAATTTGTCCCAGCTACAAGTTCTCATCCTTCTTAGATTGAGTTGGTGGATCAAAGGTTGGGGGGAGCCACTCCCTTACAGCTCGGAAGACATTGTCCGCAACCCCCCGTGCCTCCAATGGGTTGCAGACTCAGTCAAAAGACCAACCCGCAGCTACTCGAACTCGCACATAAATTGGGTACCTCCACTCCCATGTTCTCTGAAGTGGAACACAGATGCATCCCTCGATCCTTTAGACTCCAAATCTGCAATTGGAGGTGTGTTGCGAAACCATAAAGGAAACTTCATATGCATGTTCTCTAGTCCCATTCCATTTGTGGAGATTAACCACGCGGAGCTACTGGCAATACATAGAGCAATAAAAATATTCATAGCATATGATCATCTACGAAGTTTCAATCTCATCGTAGAATCAGACTCGATTAATGCCGTCAAATGGTGCAACAAAGAGGGGCCAGGGCCATGGAATCTAAATTTCATCATCAACTATATAAGGGGAGCAATGATATCTGGAAAAGGAATTGAGATTATTCATAAGGGGCGGGAGTCGAATATGGTGGCTGACACACTTGCCAAACAAGGCCTTCGAAGATGCGATGAGTTCGTTGCTTGGATGTAATGCAGTTGGGGATGAGACACTGCTCGCAATAGAATAACTGAGTTGATTGTATTCAAAGCAAATTAGGCTTATGTAACTGTCAGTTTTCATCCATAATAAAACAACAACCCAAATTATCAAAAAAAAAAAAAGTATGGTGTATATTATTTGTCGGTTTAGGCTCCGTTTTATGGACTTATTTTAACAGAACTTATATTATCTGAACTTATCTAAACTCTGAACTTATCTAAATTTATCTAAACTCTTAACTTATCTAAACTTATGAACTTATTTTATCAGAAAATATTTGTTTTGTCTGAAATAAACTTATTTGTGTGTGCAATGTCTTTATCTGGACAAAAGAAAACTTATTTTGTCTGTAATAAACTTATTTGTGTGTGAAAATATCTGAAATTTTGCTGAACTTATATTATTTGAACTAATTGAACTTACCTGAACTTATTTTATCTGAAATAAGTCAAAGTAAGTCGAACAGAACATAGCTTTAGGCTCGACTTAATTTGACTTATTTCAAACAAAATAAGTTTAGATAATATAAGTTCAGCAAAAATAAGTATTTTTTCAGACATTTTTACACACAAATAAGTTTATTTCAGACAAAATAATTTTTTTCCAGATAAAATAAATTCAGATAATATAATTTCAGTCAAAATAAGTCCAATAAAACGAAGCCTTAATATATTTTTTCATTATAAATAAAAATCATATTTTGACTTAACCTCTTGACAAAATAAATATAGAATAAAAAAATAATCCAAAGACAGAAATATAAACTTCTAAATTAGTGCCCATCCTAAAACTTGTTTGCAGATAATCAGACATAACCAAAGTTGATACTCCAAAGTTTGATTGAGGAGAATTAGACAAGCATTGGACAAAGAAAATTCAGGAGCCCAAACTGTAGAACTCTTTCAGTTTAATTTGTCGAGCACAAAGCTCGTCTAAAGGGAAAAAACTCGTTTATAAACTTAGCTCGACTAATAAATGAGTCGTTTATGAATAAGTTACGAACATAAAACCTAAACCTTCCAAGCTTGAACATGTTTTGAGGTCAGTTAAAAGCTTCGGCTCGAGTACGAGCTCACCTAAGCTAAATGAACATAAATAAGGTAGTACTCGCTTGCCTCGTTATACCCTTAGATAGTTAGATCCAAATAGAGCTAAGTTGCATGCTAGATGCGGAGTACACCATTTGATTGGAGTGTTATCAAAGATTGAGGCACCCCAGTCATTATCACTTTAAATATCGTCCCTTATTTATCTTTGTTTAGAAAAGCAAGTTCAACAAATAAGTTAAGTTGAGAAAAATAAATTCAGAAAAAATAAGGTATACTCATTTAATTAATGACTTTTAAGTACAAACTTTTACGGAGTAAGTTTTTATTTTAGGAACTAGCTTTTGAGCCCGTTCAAAGAACGGGCACGTATAGTGGTTATTTAGTCTATCTTTTTAAGTTCTAATTTTATTGAGCTTGTGATTTTAGAGAGAATATATGATTTAAATAGAGGTAAATTTTGAAAATTGAAAGAATACATAAATTGAATAATGTATTAATATTGAGTGTTAATCGGGAAGATGGAGTGGAAAATGTTGAATGAATAGATTTGTGAATTGATGTTGTATGAGGAAGATGGAGTGAAAAAGGCGATTGAAGTTGTATAGTATATCAAACAACAAAGAAAAAATAAAATAAAAAAACAAATTGATGGAGGAAAGAATGGATGACACATGTCATTTAATCAAATGTATTGACACATGTCATCTAATCAAATAAGGTTTCCCTTTTTATAGACTAGGTATAGATTCTTGAATTATATGTTTAAATAAGTTAAGTTCAAAATAATTTAGATAATAAAACTTAGATAAACACGATAAAGACTTAAGCTCTGTTCTGTTCGACTTATTTTGATTTATTTTAGACAAATAAGTTCAGATAAGTTCAGTTAAGTTCAAATAATATAAGTTTAGCAAAAATAAGTTCAGTTAAGTTCAGATAATATAAGTTCAGCAAAAATAAGTTCTTTCAGACATTGTCACACACAAATAAGTATATTTCAGACAAAAAAAGTTTTTTTCAGATAAAATAATTTCAGGTAAGTTCAGTTAAGTCCAGATAATATAAGTTTAGTCAAAATAAGTCCAATAGAACGGAGCCTAACTTTAGATAGGTTCAGTTAAGTTAGGATAAGTTCAAATAATATAAGTCAAAAAAAGTAATTTAAAGATTTTTTTTACACTCATATAAGTTTATTTGAGACAAAATAAGTTCAAATAAATTGAGATAAGTTCAATTAAAGTTCAGATAAATTTAGACAAAATAAGTCGAATATAACGAAATCTTACTAGTATTTAGATAATTGTGTGTTTATTAAACTTATTTATCTTGAAATAAGTGAAAATAAGGTGAATATAACTTGTTGTTAAACTTGTTACCTTCTATAGTTCTATCACTTGGATGTTTTGAGGATGCTCAAATTTTGGGTTTGATGATTTTTGCTTTCTTTTGGATTTTTGATACAAAAATAGCAGCTGCACCAGTGGCGATAAAAGCCACCCTTAAAGCGAACAAGGCCTAAGTCACACAATCACACCTAGGTTGGTGGACATGGCAACCAAATGAATATAGAGTTGGAGTAAAGTTTAAAAGGGTTTTATTTGACAGGGTATAGAGTTTTTATTAGACAAGGTTAATATAGGATCGAAGTTATCCAATGATTTTGGATTAAATTAGTGGGTCAGGTCGTTTGAGCCGCGCCACAACAAAATTTTTGCACCGATCATAAGTTGATATTGACCTGCCTAGGGATGTCAATGAGCCGATACGCTCGTGAACAGCTTGTGAACAAGCTCGGTCAAAGCTCGGTCAAAGCTCGTTCAATAAATAAATAAACGAGCTTGAACAAAAAATTTAAGCTCGTTTAATAAATGATACTAGCTCGAACAGCCTAGTGTTCGGCTCGTTTAGGCTCACGAACAACTCGTTCATGTTCGTTTCCAAGCTCGTTCGTGTTCATTTATAAGCTCGTTTAAAATCTTGTTCAAGCTCGTTTATATTAATTTTCTAAAAAAAATATGACAAAATTTTATTTATAAGTAAATATAAGTTGCAGTTATTTTGTTAGATTTTGATTTTTAGGAGATTATAATTTATAAAATAGTATTAGTTAGTACTGTGCTAACTTTTAATTTGGGTATGGTTATGTTTTTATGTTTTATAATTTTTTAAAATAATATTTCATTTATTAATATGATAATTTAAATTCGATCTTGCTAGTTTTTTAAGGCTTGTTTGTTAAAAGCTCGTTTATTAAGGCTCGTTTGTTAATAGCTCGGCTCGGCTCGAGCTTTAGCTTAAACAAGCTACTCGTGAGCTAAGCTCGAACAACGAAAAACTTAAATGAGCCAAGCTCGAACAGGAAAAATGAAAGCTCGGTTAAGCTCAGCTCGAGCTCGAGCTCGGAAATTTCTTATCAAGCCTAGTTCGAACAGCCAAATACTCGGCTCGGCTCGGCTCGTTGACATGCCTAGACCTGCCCAATATCGACCCACTCCAGGGTGATCCCTTTATGACTCGACCTGCTTCTAGCACGTACCGACCCTGACCGAACCACGCAGTAACCAGGTCTAGTCACAACATAAAAAACATAGGTGGGATCTTAGGGAAATTAATTACACGAGTACTCACTAACTCTCTTTTCACAAATCCAACCCTCCAATGTGACTCTATTGGCCCTCCAATGTAAATTTATTTCACATTTGCAAACAACTTGAAGAATGAAGATGACTAGATGAGTCCTTGACTCCTTTGCTGCAGAATGCTATGGCCAACCCCATGAGAAAATCCTTAACAAACAACATAGAGAATGACCAACTTACTAAACTGCTTAGAATTATAAATACAGGTACCTATAACAAACACTGGCAAGCTGCAACCATAAAAAGCACAACACACCTAAAAACTCAATTAGACAAACACAATGGCTTATTCCTTCAATATTTCTTTTTCGCTCGTGCCACTGCTGCTGGTTTCACTTTTGAGAGGTTAAGGGGAATAGCAGGGTCTACAGCATACAATTAGTAGCATAGCAAGATATAATGATATATAGCTAACTTCTGGGAATTTCTGGAAACCATCATTAATCAAATACTTGTACTGATTTTCTAGGTCGAGAATAAAAAAGAGTCGAGAACAAATCTAGGTCGAACTTGTAAATAATGGCCCTTTCCCAACACCAACAATGAGGGATATTTGTGATCAGCAGCAGAGTGCAGACGGGCATAATAAACCCAAGAATGCAACAAAGAAACGCAAAATTACATGCTCAGGAAACAGAGGAAAACAAAATCAGAAGTTAAAGATGTATCCTCTCTATTCTCTAAGATTCTAACTCTCTTTATCTCTACATTCAGCAAAACAAAGTCAATTCTCCTCACTGAAATTGAAGACACCATTTCCCATGCATCCTCAAGCAGTTATAAATTCCTAAACCTTCTAACAAAATGACATTTAGGAAAGGAGAGAAAGAAATTGTGACAGCGCATCATAATTGCAAAACTTGAAGACAACAATAAAATCTAATCTCAATAACTTCCATAACAATTAGACCTCTCTAACATGATTATTGAGCAACATGATGATGGTAATCAGAGTATACAAGAAACTGCACGTAATGACATACAACGCTTAGCATAAGGTCCCATAGCAGGTTTCTATCTATATGCTCACTCAAAATTGTAATGCTTATCAACAGCTTCTGAGACATCCCAAGTACACTTCATACCTTTTGGGAATACAACCAAATCACCAGCTCCAAACTCAACAGCTTCGCTAGAACCATCAGGATAAACCTTCACCTTTCCTTTCAACAGATAGCATGTCTCCTTTGCCTCATACGTCCAAGGAAAATTACTAGGAGCACAACCCCACCTATATCATGACAGAGAAATACACATTAGAAAAGATACAATACACAACATATATAGAATTATACGAAGTGTTTATTAAGGAGTCATAAACTTAGCATTTCCTTTGTTCCGTTTGGGAAAGTGGTAGAGCATGTTATATTAAAGTGATTAATAATGATATACTCAAGGAGATGGTTAAATACCCCCTCAAACCACAAATAATAGCCGAGTTCTTGAATTGGGATATCGTTTTATGTTAGATTCCTATTTGGGCCTATATGTTTGTTGTACACTTAACTACTCAAAACCTAATCGATATGTATTATGTAAACTTAACTCCTCAAAACCTAATAAGATCATTCCCCCACTTGGCTTGTGGTCGTACACATAGATAGTGTACCATGTACATAATCTGTTGGCCAATATTCTTCTTGTTGATTTATCTTTCATGCATCCGTTATTAGAGAAAACAATAGTACGCTCTTTTGCCAATGCAAGTAGCCTAACAACTGAGAGAATATAAGTAAAGCCAAAGTGCAAGCAATGACGTCTAGTCTAGATTCAACAACCTATAAAGGTTTCACATGAGAGCATCAATCTTGATATGAGAGCATCAATCTTGATAACTGCCATTAACATTTAATGACACAAAAGGATCAGCAGATCTTGGAGTCATAATGTTAAGACACAATTGAAGCCTGTATACATGAAATTTGTTCCCACTTCTTAGAGATGCTTGGTCTCTAAAAGAAAGTGAAGAACCACCACAAAATGCATCACAAAACACCATATGTAGCTTCCTTGTCATATCCTCTTTTACTAGCCTCACAAAACTGTGCTAGTATGAAGGAATATATACAAGTCTGACAGATTAAACCAATCAACTGCCAGAAACTTCAATGGCAAATGTATTAGCAGCTTACAAATTCGACCTTCGACCTCAAGGGTTGGACATCAGTGACAACTACATTGAATTGCTATTTGGTAATCACTTAACCCAAACATGGGCGCGCTTTTAACAAAAAGAAGGTAACTATTAACCACAAAGCCAAGTACTACTCGTTTACTCGTGTTATAGTGCAATTTCGTCTCAGTAGGTATCACCAAGAACACCAATGTATATCCTAATTTTAGCTACTATAAGCACTAGCAGTATAGCACCACAATTTTATCAATAAAGCTGCTCATTCTCGCAATTCTTAATCGGTGATGGATAATTACATGTTAGCACAGAAAATACAAAATTCTAGTTCATACTTAATTACATCTACTTATTCAAATTCACTTACTTGTATTTACATATTCTTGACAAAAATTCACAATTATCCAAATAGAATGCTTGCAATCTTAAACGTAGTAATTCGTTAATCATTTATATACTCCAAAACACAAGTTGCGAGCACATTTCACCAAAACCCTTAATTTTGTTTCAATATTGATCATATAAAGCTTCATCACCAGCTCAAAACGGCTTATGATACTCAAACCCCGTGTACTCGTGCGACTCGTGTCCGACTCCGGTATATGAAGAGACCCAGTAACACATCAAAACAAATCACCAAACAAAAATTGATACAATAATCAAAGAAGTAACCATTTACAAATGATAAGAAAAACAGAAAAAAGAGAGATTACTTGGGCCAATCGCGAACACCGAGCTCAGAGAGCCTAGACTCAGGAGGGTTCCTCTCAATTTTGACACCCAGTTTCTCAATTGGATTAGACATGCTTGTGCCCTCAGTTGATGCCCTAACTATGGAAAAAGATGGGTTTTTCTGGGTTTTTAATCCAAAATAATTCGACCCAATTGTTGATTTTAATGGAAAAGGTTGAATTTGAAGAGAGCGATGATTTGGGTTGTAGCAATTTTTGTGGGTTGATGAAGAAGGTAGTAGTCCAATAGTTGACTGTCCGGTGACTGTAAGACCAATTCCCATTTTTTAAGAACCTTTTAATAAGGTCCCCTCTTTTTTCAAGGCAAACTTTTAACGAGGTTTAAGTTTAACATCAAAAATTTTGGTGTCTGAAATTTTTTAAGTGCACACTTTCTTTTTAAGGGATCATGTGAAAAATATTATGTCCACCCATGTCCTATCTTGCCTTCAATCTTGATGTATGAAAGATCAAGCACTTGAGGAAGGCTCCTTGTAAAAATAAGTTGTTTTTCCTTTAAATTTATTTTGGTACTCTTCTTTGTAACTAAGGCATATTTTTCTGCGCTCTCACAATTAAAGTGCTAAATTTACTTTTTAGAGTGTCAAGATCAATTACATATTTGTATAAATATTACTCCCTTCGTTTCTTTTTGTTCTTTACGGTTTCCCTTTTGGGTGTCTCAAAATGTTATTTGCAAATGCACATTAATTAGTCGTTAATAAACGTGTAAAAGACAAACGTAAAAAACAAAAAGAAATAGAGGGAGCAGACATTTTGATATTTCTTCCATTAACTCTTAGTTGCAACACTTCACTAAAACGACAATTTCTTTTTATCAGTGAAGTTACAAGTTTCCTCTTACTCCCCATTTATTTTCGCTTAATCTACTACTCCGTATCACACTTGCTTAATGGGGACCTAAAGGTCAGAACCCACTATTTTTCTGATCACTAATTCTTATTTACATGGGGTGTATGATAAATATTGTACAACGAAGTTAAAGTTGACGTAAAATGCTTAAAATTACCCTTATATATGTAAAAGTTATCTATTTTTTAGTGATAAAATTTCTTATTTTAATAAACAATATTTCTTCAACATCACTTATAATATATAAAATTAATCATTTAACACTTTAAGATGTTTATCTATTAACTTTTTTTTAATAATATACACTACAAGAAATTGTACTATTAACGACGGGAAATCCCGCCGCGAAAGGCCAATAATCGTTTATTAACGACGGGATTTCCTGTCGCGAACCCGTCATAAAAGGGGGCCGTCGTTAATAGAAATCCCGTCGTAAATCCGTCGTAAAACCGTCGTAAAAGACATTTACGACGGTTATTCCCGTCATTGTTTCGTTGTTAGCCCCGTCGCAAAAGGCTTTTGCGACGGGATTTTTGACCTGTCGTAATTAGGTTGTCGTTAAAGATACAAATTCTTGCAGTGATAAAAGTTAGAGAAAAGTAGGTAAAAGTTAGAGAAAACTGGGTAAAAGTTATGTTGCATGACCTTTTATTTCTTAATCTCAGTGCATGTTACAACTTACAACTAAAAGTTAACGAATAGAGTAATCACAATATAGTTTTCAAATTAGATTTCAAAACCTTTATGATTGTGATACGGAAAACCAGTAGGGATTAGCAATTTAGCCCATCCTTCATTCGTTTTCGTTCACTTTGTATAGACATGTTATATACTTCAATTCTACCTATAACTTGTCCACAATTTAGGTAGTTTTAGTTTTCTATAAATGCAATTGAGCTTTAGCATGTAATAATGCAAATCGTTGCCACTATCATATTACAATTCTCTAATATAATCTTATAAACTTTATCTATAAGTTACTTGGTATTATTTTAGAATTTAACATGCTAAATGCTATAGTGATTAAATTCGATTACTTTTTCTTTTCAAAGAAGAACCTAAACCACACAAGAGGTTATATCTTTATATTTGTTTATCCCATATACTCACAAGTCACAACGCACAGGCAATTACTTAGATAAACAAATAGCCTTAGTTGTACAATGATCAAAGTACAACCAGAGTTTGTACATATATAGCAAAATTCTCTATATATTAAAGATTGAAAAAAATAAAAATTTAGTGGGTGATATGATTATGAACATGCAAGTATTGTGTGAATTAAGTATCATCTTCAACATCGCAATGGTCTTTCTCCTTCTTGGTTATGATCCTACCTTCTTGGCTCAAACTGGAACAACCATCTCGATCAATGCTCGAATCACACCTCGACATGTCTTGAGAATCATCTCCTAATATTATAACATCATCATCATCATCATCATCTGAAATTACCTTATTATTATTATCATCACGACCTTCATTAGGAAGTCTACATTTCTCCCCTAATATAATCCTTTTATTCCATAACGACTCTTGATCACTTCGTTTGGGTTTCCTATAACTTAACTCCGATGCCTTGTCCTTAAAATCGGATGCTTTATCCTTGATTTTCATTGACATTCTCATGCTAAGACTCGCGGATAGCTTCCTTCTTGATGATGTTTTCGATATGTAATTTTGTAAAGACGAAGAAGGTGATTTTTGGATTTGATTTGGTTTTTTATTCGTTTCACCAAATTCTAACTTTGTTGCTGCCGCCGGTGGTGGCGGTAACGGCTTAGTTGACGGATCATCGTCATTCGCGGTGGTTGTGGTGGTTGCGTTAATATTATTATCGGTACAATTTGCATCTTGTGATTGTAATGTAGGAGGGGAATTAACCATTTCAAGTCGTCCTCCATTGTTTTTCTCGTTTTTGTTGGAAGATTTTGAGCTTTTCCTAGAACATTTCCCACATAATAAACATGAAATATTGCAACCCATGTAACAAAAATTATGGATGATGATAACACTGGATGATGAATTGATGTTGTTATCTCACATGAAGGGCTGTCTCTTCCCATGCCCGAGATTTCACCCGGGCCGGAAATACCGTCTTTTTCGGGTCGAATATTCCCCCCTTCGGATCTCTTTTTCAACTAACCTTTTAGATAATGGGGGTTGTTTCTCTTATTCCATTAACTTTCAAATGAAGAAGAAACATATCAAACAATAGAATGTGGAGAAAAAAGTAAAAAAAGAAAATCAAAATTGTTATAATTGAGCTTCTTTAAGCTAGTTTCATCTCTTTTGTGGATTTATTTTCATGTTTGTCAATGTACGAGTTAATGAAAATTAAAAATAATTAAACATTTTTTTCATTCTTAATTTCCCCTTCTACTTTGTTTCCTAGATAGTTGCTAACAAACAGAAATCCTTTAAATGAGGAAGGCCATGGAGAGGAAGATAATGAAAGGAGTTGCACCATTTTGGCTCAACAGAATTGGTTTATTCCATAAATGGTAAATAAATATAATGTCAAAACCGTTAAGAAAGGACAATTTCTTGACCAAAGAAAGCGCTAAGACCAATAACATTATATAATGTTTTGGCGCAAATGAGCCACAAAAGTCTTACAAACTACAAATCAAACTATAAATGGGCCAGGGGATTAATATCTTACCAAAAACCATAGTGAAAAATATAGTTATAGAACACTACTCCGTAGTTTATAGTGTATATTCCCTCGAAGATATGTCACATCTAAAACATATGAAGTGGTGTGTATTCTGTCACCTATCTAAATTTCATCTTTTATATTGACCAAGCATATGAGTAGTACTCCATAATTATTATTTTAAATTCCAAATCATTGCTCAAGTCGTCATGCATGAGATGAACATATGAAGTTGGACCAACGTTTACTAATAGAAAATGATACCCTAGCTTACCTTGCCCCAAAATCTTCATGAAAGGTTGATGAAATTAGCTAAAAAACACAAATCAGAGTGATACCCTCGTTTTCCTGAGTTTTAGCAACGTATACTAAACAGAACACAAAGGGGAATCAGTTCACTCGTGTAGGTATTTTAATTTTTGGATGATACAGAGTTTTAATAATGACTTCCAGTGTTTTTTAATACTCCAATGTTTTTAATAATGACTTCCAATGTTTTAATATTTTTAGAAATCACTCGTGTAGGTATTTTAATTTTAGGAGTACTTATTACGTACAACATTACTTTTTACACTTGTTTACCTATTCTACTTTGACTTTGTTAATTTACGTGCAAGAAAAAATATAGTTATGTGAGATTTTGTTAGATTCGTCTTAATGTGTATTTTCACAATGTCAATTTTTTATAATTTTTGCATAAAAAAAAGGAAATTTTGTGAAACACTACCTTAATGTTTGGACGTTTTGTGAATTACTACCTTATAAAAACTTATTTATATTTTCCTACCTTATAAGTTTGATATGTTTGAGTAACACTACCTTGTAACAGAAAACGTTAAATCCCAACGACTTTCTTTCATTTCTCTTTCCTCTTTCTTCCTTCTCAGTCTCTGTTCTCTACTCCTCTTCCTCAATGTTTGTCCTCCCATTTCTCATTCTTTGTAGAAGAAGACCCACTCGAATACCCACTAAATCAGTTTTCTACAGCCAAGTAGTGATGCTGAGATCTATATATCATGCTTTGGTTAAGGTCTTGAAGATTTATAATATTGATGATAGTCGTTGCTTGCACACATGATAATAGCGAGAGTGCGATGAATGCATGCCACAAACTAAAAGAAGATATGGATGGGCAAAAGGTGGGACCTTTCTGCTATATCCCCTGTTCTGCTCAGACACTGAATAGAGATGAATGCTAAGGTCATGGAGTTTGTTATAGAGATGAATGCTTCCCCTGCAATCATGGAGGACTTTTTGCAGTTAACAGCGGCTTATCAAGAAAGCATATGAGATTCCCCCTTGACACTTCTGCTCCTTGGAATGGACATTATCAGATGATGGATATTGTCCCCAAGGTGAGAACCTTCTGTAAAATAAGAGAGATTAGTGCTAGCCAAATTGAGAATTTGAGATACCAAATACGAGGTAGAAAGAAAGAGTGCCTGATAGAATTTGCGGCTTCTCTTTAGGGGTTTAGGCAATAGAAAGCACCAAAAATGAATTTATGAGAAGTTAAATCCAGGAGTCTTATATGACAGGTATGTGTGACATACTTGTGGCTGTTGCGTTAAGGGGCAGAGTTTAGTCAAATGCATGACTTCCTTCTTTTACCTATTTGTTTCTTACTCCGTATCTTGAGTTTGATAAAGCTGAGTTTGCTCTTAAGCCATGTTGTGGGTGATATCTACATTTGTTACATTTCCACCTGCCGAATGTGTGACAGTTTAGTGTCTGGATGAAATATTGATTTTGGTTACTTGAAGCTAGAGCTGTCAAAACAGGTCATCGGGTCGGGTTTGGGTCGGGTCATCTCGGGTCTCGGGTCATGATCAGGTCGGGTCGTGTCGGGTCAATCTTCCATTCGGGTTGAGTTCGGGTTCGGTCGGGTCGATTTCAGGTCGGGTCATATCGGGTTTTTTCCTATCTCGGGTTCAGGTCGGGTTTGGGTCGGGTCACATTTCGGTCAGGTTTGATTTCGGGTTCGGGTCTTATTGGGTCGGGTTTAAGTCGGTTTGTAGCAGATAATTTCGGGTTCGGGTCTTATCGAGTCGGGTTTAAGTCGGTTTGCAACACAATTATTTTCGGATTCGAGTCTTAGTTTGGAGCGGATAATAATCAGATCAAATGGAATTCAGGCCGGGTCACTCTCAGGGATGGGTCAAACTCGGGTCTGATAATTAACCTATACATTTTAATTATTTTATATTCTAATTCTTTTTAAAAACTTACTTTAGAGTCAATAACAAGTTTCATCGAGTTACAATCGGTTTCGGGTTGACATCGGGTCGGGTATCGAATCGGGTTCGGGTCATTGTTCGGTCGGGTCAGTTCGGTTATCGGTCATTTTCGGGTCGGGTGTCGGGTTCGGGTTCGGGTGTTACAACATCGGGTTAAAATCGGTTATCGGTTTTTTCGGGTCGGGTACAGGTCGGGTTTCGGGTTACCTGTTTAACCGTAATTTCGGGTCATGGTCGATTACGGGTTCGGTCGGTTCAGGTCGGGTTTTCAGGTCGGGTCAGTTTTTGACAGCTCTACTTGAAGCATCAAACGCTTTTTATTCCGCGTGGGGATGATACAAATTTTTTCTGGCTTTTTGGATTTCAATTTGGGAATATCGCTTGACTCAGTAGCAAAGCTGATCTCTTGACTACTTTGCACATAATTAGGATATTTTACATGGGGTATAACTGTGTTTTAAGGGTTTAAAACTTTCTTAAAAACTAGAACAAGATTTTAGGAAACATATTGCTTCTACAAAGATTGAGAAAGAGAATGAGATTGAGAAACGGGAGGACAAACATTGAGAAAGAGGAGTAGAGAATAGAGACTGAGAAAGAAGAAAGAGAAATGAAATAGAGTCGTTGGGATTTGGGCCCACAAACGGAGATATTTAACGTTTTCTGTTACAAGGTAGTGTTACTCAAACATATCAAACTTATAAGGTAGGAAAATATAAAAAAGTTTTTATAAGGTAGTAATTCACAAAACGTCCAAACATTAAGGTAGTGTTTCACAAAATTTCCTTAAAAAAATTAAAATATTACTCCCTCCGTTCCTAAATAAGTGTTCCTTTTGGGCCTCGGCACGGTGCTTAAGAAATTGTAAAGTGTGTAAGAATTAATGATTGTGAATGTTTTTTTTGGGGAAAGGATAAAGTAGATAATTGTTTAATTGAATAAAGTACAAATAATTGTATGTGGGGATTGAAAAGTGGAAAAGTGTAGAATGTGTAAGTAAAAGTAATTATGATTTATAGAAAAGTGGGAAAAGTGTATGGAAAAGTGGGAAAAGTACATGTTCAAAAATAGAAATGTGACATTTATAAGGGAACGCCAAAAAAGAAAAAGTGACACTTATTTAGGAACGGAGGGAGTAATGATTAAAGTGGTGCATTGGCATGCGTGAAAATGATCAACGTTGCGAGTACAAACGAACGAATGAATTACTTCATCTGTTTGGAAATACTCGCATCGTTTAGATCTTTTTACAATATTCATATATTCTACTTTGACTATTGTTGGTGATTTATATGCCAGATAAAACAGTCATATAAGATCTTGTTAGGTTCTAATGTGTATTTTTAAAATATCAACTTTTTATAATTATTGCTTGAAAAGAATCTAAGATATTAACGATTAAATTATGCATGTGCATGCATAAAAGTGATCAACGTTGAGAATATATTTCCAAACGGATGAAGTATTAAATATAGTACATTGTACAATCCTAAAAAATGGTATACTAAAAGCTGATAAAATATTACGGAGTATTGTTGTTTTTTTGAGGGAAGAGCGCTGATATAATCTATTCTAATATTTAATAACAAATAAATTTGCAAGAAATGTGAGTGTCATGTGTCCCTCTTGAAAACATCTCTCCATTTTATTTAAAAAAAAACTTCATGCCCCTTCCTTCTCCTTTACAATTTCATGTCTCTTCACCACCAAAGAAAACTCATGCCCCTTCACCTCCAATAAATTGTATGCTATTTATCTATAATTTTTTCTATTAATTTCAATTAATATACAAATTATATTTCTAACTTTACTGCTTTCTTAGCCTCCGTTCTATTAGACTTATTTTGGAAGAACTTATATTACCTGAATTTATCTGAACTTAACTTAACTTATTTGAACTTAACTGAATTTATCTTAACTTATATGAACTCATTTTATCTGAAATAAACTTATTTGTGTGTGAAAATATATAAAACTTATTTTTTTCTGAACTTATATTATATGAACATATCTGAACATATTTTGTCTGAATAATTCAAAATAAGTCAAACAAAAAAGAGCCTTAGTGAATCACGAAATCAAATATAAGTACTTTTTTTATGAATTAAAAAAATTAAAGTCATTTTTAAGACATAACAAAAGCCGTGTATAGCATGGGATCAATACTAGTATAGATAAAAGGTTAGGCAGAAATGAAATAAAATCAAGTGGAGTAATAAAAAGTGAGTAAAATTTTAGGATAACCGAGCCGCCGAGATAGTTGAGTTGATAAATGAAAGGGTTTTACTAGTATAGTTACATAGTAGACGACTTTGAAAAATTGTAGGGCCTTTCGCAACACATGCATAACAAAAAGAAAAGAGGTGGGGAAATTGTATTGATGATTAAAGTTGATATTTGAAGAAGGTTGGATTATGAATTATCAACTAACTGTACACACATGATAATGGGTCAGCACTTGAACCAATTAAAATGTAGGATATAGTAATTAACTAAAGTGGAACCATCACAAAATGATTAATCTTTGGGTTTTATGATATTTTGACCAAAATAAAATGTCTCCTTGTTTAAAATATGCCCTTTTGCCTTCCTCAAAAGCCTACCATTTTAGGTATGAATTTGGTCCTTATTTGTAGGGTACTTTCAATAGTATTGACCTGGTTATTGGACGGGTCGGGGCGGGTCAAGGCGGGTCATTACTGGGGCGGGTAAGTTGCGGGTCACTTGAAAATATTAGTGGACAGGGTCAGGGTCAGGAGGGCCAGAGGCGGGTCAGGGTATAATAAGGGTCATTAAAGGGTCAAATACATAAAACTTAACGTTAACCCTGATTTCTTGCTTGAGAGCAGCAGCCACAAGGCCCACAACAGACATCAAAGGGGATAAAGTCTCTTCATTTGTATTGAATTACTCGATTTACATAAAATTAAATATTTTCATTTTCAATTTTTTTTTGGTATTAACATTTTCATTTTGTTTACTACACGCAACACCAAGTTTGTAATAGCTATCGATCTGCACTAGGTTGAGATTAAACTAATTCTGCACCAGATCTATTGTTTAAATCTTTATATAAAATCAGAGGATCGGAGAAGAGGCTAAAACTCCATGAACGGCGATGATGTGACGATGATGAAGTCCTGCTGCTGGAGTTGGTGTCACCTCCAATTGAAGTCCGATGCATCGTGGATTTAAATGTCGCAGTCGCCACTAATGAGAGAGAAGAGAGTTGTCGAGTCCAAATTTTAAGTGTTTGCCATTTTTTGAGGAGAGAGAAAATAAAGGTGGATCACAAATTCACAATGGCATTGGGGTTCTTCACGAGAAGGAGTCGACTAAGGAACTGACTCCAACTCTTGAAAGTGCAATGGAGGGACAAATAGAGGAAGATAGGCAGAGAAAACAAAATATGGGGATTTATTGGGTCGTTTAATGGACTTGTTCCCCTTGTGAGTGAGAATTATTGGGTAACCAGTAAAACCCTATAATGACCCAATATAACAATATCCAATAATGACCCTGTCCAATAAGATAATAAAGGGTCAAAGCCCTTTAAAATATGGCCCGACCCTTTTGCCATTGGGCAGCCCTGTCCAATAACCACCCTTACCTTCCACGATATATTATAGGCTGCTTAAGCCTCATAGCAATGCTAATTGCTAAGAGTGTTTTGATAATGCTTGCTATAATCCATACCAATTGTAGAATGGTCTATCTAGCATACGCCTATATCGTGGGTGGCCACAATTATACCTTGAGGATTCAGACGCGACATAGACGATATATGATCGGCTCACCATCATCCATCTATCTACCATATGCTTAACACACGAGGGGTCGTCATGTGCTCAACGGAGCACTAATGTGACATATGGTGCATCATTAGGGCAAGCAAGCGCGCTTAGTTGGGGGGGGGGGGGGGGGGGGGGGGGGGGGAGGCGAGGAGGGCTTCGAGGGGGATAAGGATCATGCCAAGTAATTAGGGCCAAAATTTGATGTCAATAGGCAATAGTAAACTAAACATAATATACAATACATAGATAATTTAGGAACTTGCTTAGGTTTACACTTGATCTCTCTTTAACGTTTAAATTCTACACTTCATACCCCCCGATAAATGTTCATTGCAAAGTAAAAATTAAAAAATAAAATAAAAAAGTTGTTCAAATGAAAAGAACATTTTTATGAAAATGGGATATATTCTTTTACCTTGAACTACTTCGTATATGTTCTTTCAAAAGCAGATGTGCATCATAGTCTCGCATGTACAATCTAATTTGTGATTTCTCCTCCCATTAGATGAGATTAGTTTTTTCACTTAAGTTTCGTATAAACTCTCCTCAATCCTTCTCATTGATTGCTACTTTTAGAGTTTCAATCTTTCAACTATAATAATACCACATTCCTCTAGTAATGGAAACATAGAGGGCTCCATTTCATCCTCATCCCTTAGTTCCCAATCTAATAATTTCAGTCCTACAAAATAAACATGGGAATTGCAATTTTGACACTCCAATTCCTATCACCATCCCCATATTCCATCAACTTTTAAAAGAATAATACTAAAACTTTCCACTCCATTAGAAATGGACAAAACATAATATGCCCTAAAAAATAATGCTAAAAAAGTGAAAGGACAATAATGATGACAAAGTCCCAAAACATACATGATGATGCAGGGGAAAACCAAAGTGTGTTATATATTGAATGAAAAGATTGAAGATTCTCAATTTCTCACCCATTCTATTGCATACTTGCATTATTGTTCGAGTATTCGAGAAATCCAATTTCTCAAACCATTCTATTTGCATTATTGATCGGGTATTCGAGTAAATTCTAAACTCTCATTTCACATCAATGTACTATATTTACCTTAATCTAGCTAGCTTGCTACAAAAAACACACAACATTCACATTTGTTCCCAACAGCTTTCAAATGTTGTCATGTCTCGCAACAACACTTTTAAATCTGTTAAACTTTCAAGGTCTCAAGCAGACTCTCAACTCCAAAACTCATGTGCCATAGTCTCGCGACATTTACTCAAGAATATGAGTATGTCGAATTATGATTGTCGCACTGTCTTTAGTAAAAATCTCGTCTTAGAAACTCTAGTGAGTGACGTTCTCATTTCTATCATTCATGTCAAAAGAATTTTGTCCAAAACATCTACTCTTGAGTAAAAATCTCGTCTCAGCAACTCCAGTGAGTGACATGCTCATTTCTATCATTCATGTCAAAAGAATTTGTCAAAACAGGTAATACTAACCCTAGCCAATTTAAGTCATGCACCACTCTTTTGGTTGTTCCTCCAAAAGAAAATTTACTAAACCGAACTCGCATTATTTGA
The DNA here is from genome assembly GCF_020520425.1 of Spinacia oleracea. Classification (NCBI taxonomy): domain Eukaryota; kingdom Viridiplantae; phylum Streptophyta; class Magnoliopsida; order Caryophyllales; family Amaranthaceae; genus Spinacia; species Spinacia oleracea. The sequence continues at coordinate 120,645,275 of NC_079487.1, read as the reverse complement.
AGTTGCTTCCATTAGGTTAAGTTACTTATGCAAAACTATACGCTACAAACCTTAGGAATGAATTCTAGTTTCAATTACAATCAAGTACTAACTAGTTCTAAAATCTAAATTTCTCAGTCCAAAAATGAGAAGTGTTACTTTCTATACTACTCCTTACCGCCTTTTTACATTAACGATATAGTAGTATATGCCAACATGGCATAAAATTTCGCTAAACTGACCCTAGCTGGGACCCGGTAAATCATAACCAACTAACCATATTATATATGGATATGGACCATCAAAAGGGTTTAGACATGAGGATATTCTACTAATCATGATTAGTCACCCACAAAGATACTAAGTTGCAAGTAGCAACAAACATTACCATTGAATATTAGATAATTAAAGTTTTGCATTGACCAACATCATACCAAGGTCAAACGTGCTACAAGCAAGCAACAAAAGGCATTTAACCATAACCAGAAAAACCTAATCATGATTAGGAAAACCAAACAGGCAAACAGGGCCTAATTTTGAGGCCCTTTTTTTTAAGCCTAAACAAACTTGAACGATGGTTCCATCTTATCTGAATCAATCTAGATATTATATGTGTACCTACAATAGCCGGAGAAGAATCACTGCACGTTTTGTTGGCTTGGATATTCACCCAGTTGCCGCATCTTCCAGCTTTCATGAGGCGCGACATGTTGATGGGAAGGCGTGAATTCCTGTGAAGAAAATTTTGGAAATTTTAGAACTACTCTTGTTCCCTATACCTTAAAAACATAGTTTCGGGAAAGATAAGTCCGCATAAAGGCCAATAAATTCAATTACAGGCAACTAAGTCCACACGAGTTCTGATAAAAGCTGACTAGTTACATAAGTGAAGGGATAATAAAGTTTAGATAAGGGGCTTTCAAGTGAAAAGAACGAAGTCTCGATCAACAAAGTTGTTCATATTCTGAGTTCTCTAATTTACATATACAGATTTAGCACAGAAACACATGGTTAATCATCTAATAAACATTCTTTCTACGTTATTATACTGCCCTTAGTTTTGCAATGAGATCTTACTTTGATAAGGTAAATTTTGAAGGATCCATGCACATGCTACTTGATCATTTTCAGCCACGGAATAATAAAAAAGAGAACAATTTTTCTGACAATTTTTCTAGATGAAGCAAGGGATTATAAAAAAAGGCATGAAAGATTCTTAAGCACTAACCTCCATTTTCGTCAAAAGCTCTTCTGCGCTGCGGGCAGAAACGACAATATCACGAGCTCCTTGTTTGATAAATCCTTCCTTCACACCATTGTCAAAAAGTTGAAGCAAACAGTCATAATAGCCATCAACATTCAGAAGGCCCACCTGAAACACCAGATAACATAACAATGACAAAATGCATTTCCAAATACCATGAATTTTCAACAAAATGAGCATGAATGAAGTTTACTGGTTTTTTGTGAATTCCAAGCTGAGCCCAGGTTATCATCTCCAACATCTCCTCCATTGTACCATACCCGCCTACGAAAAGAATTGACAATCAGTTACACATTGAACTATTGAAGTACTACTAAAGTAGCAAGGCTTGCAACTTAAAAGATGTAGTATCAAAATCAATACCAGGAAGAGCAATAAAAGCCTCAGCCTCTCGAGCCATTTCGGCTTTCCTTTCATGCATGTCTGCCACAACTCTTACTTCCCCAACAGTTTCTCCAGATATCTGATCATCTCATTCAACATTAAAGGCAGTAAAACAGATAATCCAATGTTTTCCTTTTACTTTTTGTCCCCCTTTTTGTCCATTTTGACAATCCTTACAACATTTTAACTTGTTAACCATAATCATAATATCTGTGAGCAACAGAATTATAACTTAAGTACCCAACTAACAACATAGCAACACATAAGAGTTGGCCTAAGAAACTAGCATACTTATTACTCAAAAAAAAAAAAAAAAGTTTGTCAAAACAGTGCATCAAATGGGTACTAACATGAGTAGTTTACAGTAGACAACATCAATTAAGCAAGAATGTAAAGCATACATACCTCAATAGGCATGAGAGCTTCAGGGATGACACTGCATTCAGGAAATAAACAAACAAATCAAGGTAATGAAACAAACAAGGCAAGTTGAAGATATATTATCCTTAAATAACAGTACCCCAAAACATGGCAGCCTCCATTAAACACATTCCGGGAGATTAAGCCCATTAATCCAACACTTCCACCACCATAAACCAAATCCATCTTCCTTTTCACCTACAATACCAATTAATTAAGATTATTAAAATAAAAATTAAAAAAGTCAAAACAGTTCACTGTGGCATTTCATCAAACACCACTTACTCATATCCACACAAAAAAATCAGAAACATGGTCAAACGTTTTGCAAAATCATAAAAATTTACAATAAAATAAACCATTTACTCAAATTATCATGTTATATCATCAGTAAAACAAATTTCATTCTTGAAATAAAGATGAAAAATACCCATTTCACCAATTTTAAACCCATTAATGCTGGGGGGGGGGGGGGGGGGGGGAATCATTATGTCAAATTAACAAACCCATTTGTTCAAATTATGTCAAATAATCAATACGCAAAATTCATTCTTGAAATAAAGATGAAAATTACCCATGATTTAAACAATCAAGCACCAAATTTGAACCCATTAATGCAGAAACATTAAGAAAAACACAAAATTTGAGAGAACAAACCAGTTCATTGCCTAATTCAATGGCAGCATCACTGAATACTTGTCTATTACCAGGATTACTCCCACAAAATACACAAACCCTTTTGAATTTACTTCCTGTAATATTGTTGTTATCTTCCATTTTCAAAGAATATTCAAATGATAGAATTTTGCAAAGTTTCAAAGCATTAGATGAGAGAGAAAATGTTAAAGATAAAGAGCAAGGTGATTGATACAGATCAACAAAAAGAAGGTGGGAAATCCCAGAAAGATAACAAAATAAGAGATTTTGGGTTGGTCTCCAAATTTTGTTACAGAAATTGATCTTATTAATAAGAAGCGTATACTTTTTGCAGAAAAGGGATTTTGATGTAATGATGAGAAATTGGAAAGTAAAAGCAAGGTTAATTGTTAATCCAAAAAATAGATAAATAAAATTGGAGAAGAAGAAGAAGAAAAGGAAGGGGCCTTTTAACACTCAATGACTCGACATTACTTGAACAGGGCTTCCACAGTTCTACTTCTACACACCAACGCGTTGGGTAATTGGGTTGTTGCTTCTATATTTGTGGAATAGTGAACTTGCACGTTAGTGTCCGCACCTGTAAAATAAATAAAAACACGTGTGAAAAAGTATTATGGTACAAGCTTATGAATTTTAAGCTCATTCCATTGTACGGGTTTAAAGTGCATAAATTTATACCATGATCGAAGCTAAAAACTCATAAGTCTATACCATGGCACAAACTTAAAATTCATAAGCTTGTATTATGGTACAAACTAAAATTGCATAAGTTTCTGAAAAAAAAATCCGGACAAAAAAAAATACCGCACCTCTAATGAATTCGACGTTCCACCGGTAGAATCGGCCATGTAAACAATTATTACACATTTTTTCGCAGGCGACGTGGTGGTGGCGGTGGTGGGCGGTGGTGCTACCCGGTGGTCTTGGCCGGCGGTAAGGGTGGTTATTGGACAGGGCTGCCCAATGGCAAAAGGGTCGGGCCATATTTTAAAGGGCTTTGACCCTTTATTATCTTATTGGACAGGGTCATTATTGGGTATTGTTATATTGGGTCATTATAGGGTTTTACTGGTTACCCAATAATTCTTACTCACAAGGGGAACAAGTCCATTAAACGACCCAATAAATCCCCATATTTTGTTTTCTCTGCCTATCTTCCTCTATTTGTCCCTCCATTGCACTTTCAAGAGTTGGAGTCAGTTCCTTAGTCGGCTCCTTCTCGTGAAGAACCCCAATGCCATTGTGAATTTGTGATCCACCTTTATTTTCTCTCTCCTCAAAAAATGGCAAACACTTAAAATTTGGACTCGACAACTCTCTTCTCTCTCATTAATGGCGACTGCGACATTTAAATCCACGATGCATCGGACTTCAATTGGAGGTGACACCAACTCCAGCAGCAGGACTTCATCGTCGTCACATCATCGCCGTTCATGGAGTTTTAGCCTCTTCTCCGATCCTCTGATTTTATATAAAGATTTAAACAATAGATCTGGTGCAGAATTAGTTTAATCTCAACCTAGTGCAGATCGATAGCTATTGCAAACTTGGTGTTGCGTGTAGTAAACAAAATGAAAATGTTAATACCAAAAAAAATTGAAAATGAAAATATTTAATTTTATGTAAATCGAGTAATTCAATACAAATGAAGAGACTTTATCCCCTTTGATGTCTGTTGTGGGCCTTGTGGCTGCTGCTCTCAAGCAAGAAATCAGGGTTAACGTTAAGTTTTATGTATTTGACCCTTTAATGACCCTTATTATACCCTGACCCGCCCCTGGCCCTCCTGACCCTGACCCTGACCCTGTCCACTAATATTTTCAAGTGACCCGTAACTGACCCGCCCCAGTAATGACCCGCCTTGACCCGCCCCGGCCCGTCCAATAATCAGGTCTAGCCGGCGGTGCTGGCGGGTGGTGATTAACTTCGGGGTGGGAAGGTAAGAGAGTAAATAAATGAGGGTATATGAGTAAATAAATGGGACGGTTTCGAATAATATGGGGCTGTAAATAGTAAGTCCATTTTCATTCGACGCCATGATCCGTTAAAAACGCCCTCATTTATTGCGTGAAAGTATGAATTTGTCCTTTTCGCCCCTCCCTCTTCACCCTTCCTCCTTCACCTCTGCTCTTCCCCTCCCTCCATCCTTCTCGCCGTCCTCCCTCCATCCTTCACGCCGGCCACCTTCCTCCTTCACCTCTGCTCTTCCCCTCCCTCTCTCCTTCATGCCGGCCACCCGACCAGTTTTACGTAAAAAAAATTATAAAAAAAATAATATATAAAAAAATTAACCCGCGCATGGTTATTGCTTGGTGGACATGGGAGCCGCACACGGATATTGCTTGGCTCCCATGTCCACCAAGCAGATCTTGTGCGCGGCAGTCATGGGAGCCAAGCAATATCCGTGGGCGACTCCCATGTCCACCAAGCAATAACTGTGCGCCGCATTGCCTTAGTAAAAAAAAAAAAATTTACCTCCTCCTCCATTATTGCTCCGTCGACCTCCTTTGTTCCCGTGAGCTCCACCTCCAGCTTCATTGATGAATTATGAAAAAACGTAACGTCGCAGTGATAAATGATTTAAAATTTCACACTCTCACTACCCCTTATACATTTCCCACTAACTATATTAAAAAATATCCCACTATTAACTGACACCTATTAAATTAATAAGTCAATTCAGGTATCTTAAACTACGCACCGGTCAATCGATGCGAGTAAGGAGCGGAGAGAGTAGGTTATTTGTTGGATCGATTACATTCGTTGATTTAATTAATTGTTTATCATAGTGGTTCATATAAAAGTGTTTAGTCACAAGAAGTTTCTTGGCCCTACGATTACAAAAATAGGATTATCCTTGTCACAACTAACCTATTTAACATAGTTTACCGGTTATAGCTTGAGCTTGATCCCGAGCTTAAAATTTTCCTTTTAAATCAAGTTTGAGCTAGAATGTGTCATTCAAACTAGCTCGTGCTCAAGTTGAGTTTTAATCAATTAACTTATATTGGGTCTAGTCATACAGGAGGTCATAGGTTCAAAAACTTCTACACGCTTCAAATTGTTGATTTTACGTAGTCTTATTTTAGAATCATATTGGAGTAAACAACACGTGGTTTGACAAATGTGTAAGAGATTGGTGAAATTGTTCATAATTGGAGTAAACATCTAGTTAGTCTCGTGTGAAATTGTTTTACACTTATTTAGAATCATATTATGCCTAATAGTTTGACAAATGTGTAAGAGATTGGTGACATAACACGTGGTTTGACAGTCAGTCATCGGCAAGACTGTCTTTTACAAAAAATTGTATGCTTCCTCCGTTTTCTAATGGTTGCAATGTTTTGACTTTCACGTTTGTCAACGCAATCATTTATTTCTTAAATTTAATATTGTGAAAATTTACATCAAGATGAATCCAACAAGATCACGCATTACTACGGAGTATACTTTAACTTACGTATATATCACTAAAACTGGTCAAACGATAATATATAAATAGTACTTCGTATAAAAACAAAAATGTTGTAACTAAAACGGATATATCTTGGAGTAAACAACTAAAATTAGGGAGTAGAATTAAAAAAAAAAAACAGCAGAAGAGTGAACAGTGTGGAATATCGAAGTAGATAAATGTGGTCCAGAAGATTGGAAAATAGTAGAAAGTTCAATCTCAATAAAAATTATAGAATCATCTAATCTTGAATTACAATGCAACAATTTATCGTTTTTACTTTTTCTTTCAATAGTGGCTTTCATTCAACTGTCGGATAAAAAGTAGAATACTATCACTTTTAACTTTTTGTTTTTGTGTAGCTTTCAAATTAAGTCAAACTGTTTTTTTTTTTTTTTGACATAAAATTAAGTCAAACTGTTATAAATTGGATTTGTGGTTCTCAACTCTCGAGTCATGTCTCAACAAGTGTACCCATGTGTGTTTTTATTGCTTATTTGGCCAAACTTGCTCGTTTAGCAAATTAACTAAACCGAGCCAATCTAAACCATTGAAATAAAGTTGACCAATCTAAACTATTGATTATGCTGACTTACAATTTAACTAATTAGTTTTTCAATAAAAATAAATACATTAAAAATACCTCATTTTCCTACGCCTTACATCCACGTTCCTGAATGGTTTCTAACTCTAAACTCCTCAATACAAAATTCATGTTCATGTTATGGAATTGACGGTTTGAGATTTTCTTATTCGGGTGAATTCATTGAGAAATTTTATGAATCTCCTGGGTTTCGTTCTTGATGTCCTTCAAATTTGGATGTTTTTGGTAAAGAATGAAAACAATAAGCAATTATCAGAAATGCAGGTAAAGGATGAGAGCTCGTGAATATAGAATATGAAAATACCAGAAAAATTAAAACAAAAGTGAACGTGGAAAGATAATGGGCGAGGATTTCTATTTTTTTTGTTGGAAAAAAATTACTTTTTTACTAATAAAAAGTCATTATAGTCAACGGTTCAGATAAGTCAACAAAGATAAAAGGCTGAGATTCATTTTACTATGGTGACTACCATTTTATGGTAGCCATTGAAAAGTCTTCCCAAAAAAAATCACCAATAACCTGTATATCTTTTGGTAATAATTTTCTGAATTTGTAGTAACTGTGAATCTGTAATTGCATACTCCGTACTTCATAGTATGAGATAAATCCAAATCTGGGCTATAAAATAAAAAATTAAAACAAAAAAAAAGATTTTACAGTTTTACAGCAAAAAGGAATATGAAAATACATGCCGGGGAACACATACTCGTACCGTACCGGTCAAGACTAACACTAACATTCTGCTAAAAAGGGCATCAGCAGATCAAGAATGTACAGAAGTTCCTGTGTTGTTGTTGTTGTTCATGGCTTCTCCTTTGTTGGGGAAGTTAACAAATGATGCAAAGTGTTAGTATGAATTACGGCACTAGGGTTTGGATCCCTCGTTCGTACTAACCCGGGTTGCTTCCCACTGAAGCTCTTCTCCAACCCACCTCGCCCAGTACGCTTCACTGACCATGGAACGAAACGCACTAACCTTGTTGAGCTCACCAACATAATCACCCCCAATATTATAAGTAACCTGCAAATGGACACATCAACATTAGTAGATTTGTCAATCACAAAGTACACGGCTTACTAATAATTTAAGAAACTTGAACCAAAGCACCAACGAGTATAATTTTTGCTATCTATGTCAAATTTCAGCACTACATTGTGGAAAATTAATTATTCTTATTCAAAAAAAGAAAACAAATTTCTCAAATTGTGTCATTATATAGGTTATTCGTGATACTTTTACGACACCAATGGAAAAAGTTTGACCTTTGAAGAGCGAAAGCGATAATTAATCACGTTGAATAAGATTCAAAGATATCACATTGAATCGAAATTCATAGATATCAAATGCTGTGGAAAGATTGGATAAAAGATAAAGTTGTAATCTTGAAGATCTGTAAAGGACTAGCAAAGTGATACTGGATGGTAAATGAAATATGCATCTACTGTTCATAAAAGCTGATCTTGTAACCCTCAAAGCAGGCAAAGATGGGCGTTATTAAACCACAGTAATGGATAAATTCACCAAATAGAAATACAAGGCAAATACAAGCCTCATTCACCTCATCCCACTCACTAGGTGGAGTGACAAGACAAAGATCAAGCAGGGATGAAGTCTTTCCACCTTTTACTGTATGGTCCATTTGACAGACAGTAATTACGATAATGTTAATTTTGCATCATACCAAAATCCATGGAAATACAATTTTATCTCTATGTCCATTTCCAATGGAGCAAAAGATTCATTTGTTCTTTTGGTTGTGGGATGTAATGGACTAAATCAAAATGGCTCTTAAAACCTCCTCGCTTCCTTTCCATGAAGTAGAAGATGGTAGTCTCGTTGTCGTCCCGTTATTGCTTTTGGGTCAATTGGAAACAACCTCTCTGCAATTGCAGGGGTAAGGTTGCGTACGTCCGACCCCCCCTTACCCCGCTTCTTGCGGGAGCCTCTTTGAGGCAATGGGGTAATGATAATGATAATGATGATACAATTTTATCTCTAGTACGTGTTGTTCTTCTTAAGTTACCATTACCATATCAAGATTGGTATCCAATGGGAAATTTAAGAAGAAAAACACATATTAGAGAATAGAGTTGCATTAAAAGAGACTTTTCTTAAGACATATTACATGGAGATTGAAAAAAGAGACTTTTCTTAAGACATATTACCATAAACCGCTATTCTGCATTCATCACCACCTACAAAACGGGTCTGGAGGGGCCTACATACATTTTTGTTTTCCAATTTAGCTAATTGTAGTTTCATGCAAATTTTTACAATCTTGTTTTATGTGCAGGTTGCTGTCAAATGCAGCTGAAAATAAGTTTCTTGGAAGACAATGTGAAATAGATGGATAACATTATACAGCGTCTTCAGACTGTTGCAGACTCGCAGCAATTGCACGTAATTTTTCTAGGGAGATCAAATATAAAACTCTCACTGAGGCCATACTCGTTAACATGTACGTAGTATTACATACTAGTAAATCATTAGAAAGGATAATGAAATTACCATCCAAGCAACAGCAAGAGACGGGCTCCTGGAGCAGTAGGCAAGTGCTCACCCAAAGCAAACATGCCAGCAAGTACACCTGTCACAATTGATGCTACAGCAGCACACGTGGAAACCACTATAGCCCTGCCATGCTTCAAACCCCTCGTCTGTTTCAAAGACATCAATAAAGTAATTTTCAGACAAGATCTAAACAAGTCTCCCCATTTCCTATGGAAACTTCCCAACTAGCTAGAAATAGACTTGGTTTGCTACACCAGATTCAATGTAATGTAATCAAGCCAAAGCTTTACTTGCCACACAAGTACCATGACAACTTATTGAAGTTATGTGGTGGCACTACACAAAACTAAATGGAGCAGGTTCTCTTTGATGTTAACATTCGATGAGGAAGGTAATCAGGCATTGATACAAAATGGTAGTAATTATAGGGGTTAAAAAACACATGTTCAGAAGATGTTGACTTGCAAACCCAAACCTCAAATGCAACATTCACTTGGTTACAAAAAGAATAAAGGCTACAATTTTTATCTGAAAGTTCAATTCGAGAAATACCTGGTAAACAAATCCTGTGCCACTACAACATATACTTATTGCCACACTAAGTGGAAGAAACATCGTCGAAAAACCCTGCTCCAAAAACATAAATCCTAGTTTTGATATGACAGCCGCCATCCTGCAGTTGTCTCAGGATCAGCATTGACCAACAACACCTTAAATTGAGAAAAGGATGTATAGTAGATCATGATTGAGGCATACGCAGACTTTACATTTTTTTTTTACAAGCACAAGGGCAAACTAGGTAAAAAACTGAAGCATGTAAGTGGACAAAGACAGGCAAGAGAAAAAAATAAGCTCTGGAAACATTTATAAATTTTGGAGAGAGATCTTAGGTATACCCAAACAGAATGCCAGACTCCAGACCGTATATTATTTCCTCAACAACTTCAGATTGCATCTACAGCAGAAAATTTTAAAAAATGACAATCAAGAAAACTGCTCCTTTCAACAAGATAAACTCTAAAGTTAAATAGGAGGGTAACAAGATTCAAATAAAGATACCAATTCTTGTTCTCTTCGTTGTCGTCTGTAGATACGAAGCCACCCATTCAGGATTACCTGCAAGCAACATAGTCTACAGAAATCAGTATATTTTTTCACGATAACATACATAAAACATACATTATTGACAAGTAAATATGAGATGAATCGCTGCTTAGGCTATGTGGAAGGGACTATGAACAGAACTATCACACAAGCTAATGATAATAGGCAATTGACTATAAGTATCTTTAAGCTCATTTTTCCTCACAACTATAAATCACCTCTAAGTTCAAATGCCCAATCGGAAACCAGCAAATTTCCAGAATATTTATTACTTTATTCTAATTCATGGGCAAACCACAACTGGGGTTTAATTGGAGTTTCTCCATAAAAAATCATATTCCAGGTGTTCACCAATGAACAGTTCAGGTATAGGATTTACCAAGACAAGTGTGACAGCAGTTGAATGACTAGACAGCAGGTTTTAGCTCAAAAATATGACAGACGACCTGTCAGCTAGTATTCCTTTCTTATGAAGTTTTAGGCCAGTCAATTAGAGTTCTGACCACAGTCTAACTAACAAACCTCTCTGCAATAACAGTGCTGATGTTCGATATATGTGATCACCCATATCCCACTCAGGTAGGAACCTCCTCAGTATCAAATCAACCAATGATGTAAATAGTACAATGTAGTATGGTTATGAGGCTTCATGATGCATCAGATACAAATAGGCAGGCTTTGTTATCTTCTCAATATATCAGCATTTATAAATCTCATGAACCATTGCATATTTAAGTGGACCCTATTGTTTATGTCAGTTAAGAAAGCTGAAAATATGTTTATGCAATATACATTGGTTACAAGAGGCATGACTATTAACATCAGCTGGTGCACAGAGCCAGGTACCTACAAACACGATGACAACGAAAAAAGCTAGCCAAGGAAGGTGGAAGATAGAGATAGGAGAAGTGTTTTGCTCCTCGCCTCCAGCACCAATTCCTGCAGTGACACAAAATCATGTTTAGGACAGCAAGCTAGAATTATAGAAATACATTGATATAAAAAAATCCATGTACAAATATCAATTATACATACTTCCAAGGTTCCAAACTTGGAGGGTAAATGTTGCGCACTGAACTTTTTTTAAAACCAACAAAGAAAATTGGTTCATAAACCCTTAATATCTACTTTACTTCAACTGAATGACTTTCTTGCAACTCTCACTGTCTTTCCCTCAAGTTTCCACCATGCGAAAAGCTCATGAAAATCATAAACGTCTCAAGCAAGAATATTCCAGTTATCTTATGTGTAACTAATATTTGGTTATGTAGGACAAACTTGGCCAAATGTAAGTGCTTATCTCAGACCTTACAGCATGTGAATCCAACATAATGAATGAGATATTAACATGTTCTCCATCTATTTCGCTGGCCCTTGAAACAACTGTTCTTGAATTACATCAAAGTATCAAGCAAAACAAATATGTGTATTTTTGCAATGATTGAAGCACGAATGAAAGTTCTGGCAGGAAATGAGCAGTTTGTTTTTTTCTTTTGTCTCTAAGATTTTAGAAACCTATCAAACAACTACCAATTAATTAAAGCCTATCCGTATCCTTATATATCATTTTACATGTTTAAAAAACTAACAGCTAGTAACTTACAAATATTACGTAACACAACAAACAGAAAATTTAAACAACGATCACCTAAATCTAATAGCTAGAACAATTAGCCAGCAGTTAGTTGCCCAATAGGCAGTTATCTTTACTCAATCTGAACAGGGGAATGTACAAACATATCCCACAGTGTAACATGATGAAGAATTTATATGAAATTTATCTTACCTAACACAAAATACTCGGTTGTAAAGTTTAAACGTATCACCAATCTTCGAGGAAATCTAATTAATTAGGCTCTGTTCGTTATTGTTTTTATGTATCCAGTTTTCTGTTTTTTAGAAAACTAAAAACAAAAATATGGAAACCACAAAAAGTAGATTCCAGTTTTTTGTTGTCAATTTTCAAATAAATATGATTATTATAGGGATGCCAACTTTTATGTTCATAATTCAGCCTAATTCATATGCCTTTAAAAATCAAAAAACCAATACAGTGATACCAAATGGGGCCTTAGCATTCTTATGTCAACTATTCGATGCAATCTAAATGTGTCCAATCTTAATTGGAAGCTGATAGCAGATTGATATGCCTAGGCAAAAGGTTTAGTTATTTCACCTTCCCCTAGCTACAACTTTCAACTAAGTAAGAGGTTCTTTATTTTGTACAATAAGAGTACATCATTATACTTAACAGAGATCAATATGCATTGTGTACTACTTAAAACCTTCATATAGGATCATTACTCCTCCAAAAAGACAGTCGCAACTCCACATAACCTGTTCGTTTTTTAATGAAAATTCCAATTAGGAAATAAATAAAGTTCAGAAAAGACAGCTTCTACAGACTTACATTACCTATTGTACCAATGCCAGCCAATGCGATTCCCAGCCAATCTACAACATTCATAAGCTCCTTCAAGTAAAAATGGGAGAAAATGGAAAGTATAGCAAGTCCACATCCAGAAACAGGTTGGATGACAGATACCTGAAATGGTTAGAAAGCGATCAGAAGATCAAGTTGGTTTCAAAAGAATATAGCCAGCTTAAAACGGGCAAGATAGAAAAAGGAAAGTATCAAGATGCTGACCATTAAACACTGTTGTATGCAGCATAAGCTTCAATTACAGTTGACAATTGAGAATAAAATACACAGAATTAAAAGAGGTTGTTGAGAAAAGATGCAGGAACTTGAGAAAAAGTGAATTTCATGGTACCAGGCTACCAGCAATTAACAACAAGATTATAGGAAAAAAAATACAAACCAAGAAGTTAAAGAGAATATAGTGTTGCAAGTGCAAGCAGTATAATGCTGCTTCTGCTACAGACCTACAGTATACACTCAGCAAGAAACAATAAACAATCGAAACATATGATTCACTAATGAAAAAACAGACCCATGCTTAAAGCAGCTTACAAGACAGGTGCTAGATACCAAGGTGACAATCACAATTCATAGGACAAGCAAAAATAAGGAAAACTGGAAGCGTAAATCTCATAACAGCTATCATAAGACAAAAGACACTATTAACACAATTTCTACATTATGTATACTCTATGAATAAAGGACATACTGGCTTGTGCTTTGTTTCTAGCAAAATCATCCTGCACAGTGCACACTAGTAGCAACTCTTCCATCAAAGTAAACCTTCAAGCATCAGTTTCTAAATACCAGTTGGGGATAAAGGGATGTTCGTTCATTACAATATGCACCATTACGTATAATGTCACAGAAAAGACAACACGAAACAGTTTTAAGGTTCCTCGCCATATCGCTTGTCCCTGAATCCCCACCACCGCAGCAATAAACACCAAAGTACAATACATAATTTCCCAACAAGGGCTAGTTGAAACTATATCATGAACTTTAGCTTAGTTTCTAATTGCCTGGATAGCAAACCATTGTCTTTTCCAGTAACTACAGGAACACACCCATGAGTCCATGACCATATTAAATTCTATTTCTGTCACTTAGCTCCAGAAGAATAGTAGTGTAAGGGCCACTAACAAAAATAATATGGAGTATCTTTCAAATACATGGAAACAACTTACTGGAGCAAGAGATAATGCCCTCAACATCAAAAGTGCACCACCAATATCCATCAGAAAGCCTGCAACCCAAGCTCTATTGAACGCATATGTCCTGATCACCTAAAAGCATAGATGAGCTTAAAGAAGAGTCAAGCAAAGAATCATTGAGCAATGACTACAAGAAAAGATTCTCATAATCCATCAACTAAAATCAGACATGGTATCAAGCATTGACACAAAGAACCTTGGTGATGCCGGTTCTTGGGATTAAAGTTATAATTCTTTGTGTTCAAATTAGAGGAGGGGAGGGGGAGGGGGGAGGTGGGGTTATACGTAGTATAAGTTTGTCTTGATTCAATATCACAGGAAACAAGAAGAAATTGCAGGCCAAATGAAACAATAATTATGCATTATGAAGACCAATCACTTCAGAAATTATATTCAGTGGGCTCCCACAGGGAAAGACTAAATTTTAGATCCCTTCCCCCCAAAACGGTGTAACCAATTGGTTCGAGTAGTAATGATCCAGAGATTCCAGACACGCAGCATCAAAATTTTCATTCATTAAGATTCCATTGGATCAAAAAACTGAACAAGTTTCCATTTAAAGGGAAAGCTTGGAATGGAAGTGATCAATGAAGCATGATAGGAGATAGAATGATAAGGAAGATTCTTGGAGGTGGTGGTATGTGAAGGAGGAAGACAGGGTGGAGAGAATGTTAACCTTCATATGAGGATAATAGGATCACACCTCACCCAATAGGGTAATAGTTTACACCCAAACATGAGAGAAAAAGTTATGCTGCAGTCACTCCCTCCTTCATTCACCACCACCTTCTTGCATCTACCACCCCTTATTTAACTTCCATATGCTCCATTACCCCTTAATTGATTCCCCCATTCAAATCACTCACTCAAAGAAGTCAGATCAATTGAGTTACCCTAACTTAAAACTAACCCAGTTTCAAATCAAATGTGATAACACCCTTAACAATCAGAAATAGGTTCAATACATCAAATATAAAAATATTCAAATGGTCAGGATACATGAACCAAACAGGAACAACCTAATTTCAAAGTTGACAAGCTAATTGCAATCATATCATCAAGAAATAGCACAAAATAAGCACCAATAAAACGCCTAATTAACACAAATTATACAAGATTCAATACACAATAAATACACACTTATAACCATTAAATTGAAGAAATCCCATCAATCATCCAAACCCACAAAAGAAAATCAACAATCACACCCAAAATTTGCCATAATGCAAATGAAAATCGAAAAGGGTATTTGGATCATGGTATAAAAGATTAAAAAACATTATTAAAATGAGTACGAATCGAAGAGGGAAGAGCAGAATATAAACCTTGAGCTTGAAAGAAAGAGGGGGTAAAATGAGGGTGCCTTTCTTTTGCAGGACTTTGCCGATGTTGTTGCCGGCCGTTGCCGCTAACGTTAGAAGCACTGCTTCCCACATCTCTCTCTCTCTCTTTCTCTTTCTCTCTGGTAGTTGTGATTTTCTCTCTCCTCTGAAAATGGGAAGTATTGTTTTTATTTATGTCGTGTGAAGCTCAAGACTGGTATGGCAATGGACGTGTCAAACAACGTACATGTAAATACTCCACTCCGTATGTTACTGTATCGATGTCTGTATTTAATGGTGTTTTTCTCAGCTAACCAAAATGGGAAGTCGCAAATTTTTGGGCATTCTTTTCCAAAATGTTTGATGAAATGATGAGTTGATGGGGATATTTTTGTGAAATTTACGATTTTACGCGATACTTTTACATTTGACGGTTCTTATTTGCTTAATTGTTTTATGCACGAATATATATTTGACATTTTGAAACACTTATTCTATTGAATCTTTTACCAAATTAGCTACTTCTACAATTTTATTTACTGAAAATCTGAAATGGCTATTTTTTACTTCTATTTTCCAAACTAGCTATTATTCTGACTTTGAAGTAAAAACCAATAAATCGGTTTGAGTAGTTTATACTGCGTACTAGGTACTTCGATCAATATAAGTGAAAACGTGAGTTAGTATTTTTGGAGGTTTAGTTTATAGTAACTTTTTATTGAGTAATTTTGATATGATCCGTTTTTAGTTTTTGTGACCTTGATTTCGAAAATCATAGGCATGTTTTCATATCAAAGTAGGTAGGTAAGTTGATTTCCAATCGCATCTAACAATACTTAATTGAGTGACTTAGAGTGGCATTAGCTTTGTCTCTCTTGACAAGCAATGAATATTTTGATACCGGACTTTAAACTTGGCCAACGAAATCCGATCTTTATATTTTTGAGATCCTTCAGTCAAATGTGTATTCATTGAAATCCGAAGGTGATGACTAAACTGTATTTTATCAGTTAGTTCATTGAGCAAATATCAAGAGTATTGCAATTGTTCAACCCAGATTTTTCTCTCATTGATTGTATGTACTCCAAGAGCTGTAATACAAGCTTAAATACTAAGGCTCCCACTAGGGTTGAGCCGCCAGCTTTCTATTACAATAATGACAGCTAATGATTAGCATATCAACCTAGGAAAAGACAAAATAACAGTAACCTAGGAATGAGAATATCTGGGATCATGGGCAGCTGTCACTTCATGTGATTGGGCTATGCTGCACTGTTGTTTGGACCAAGGAGATGGGCTGCCCACCTTCTCTACACTCCATGGCCTTTAGACATCTGATATTTAACACTCCCCCTCAAGTTGAGAGTGAGTTCTTGCTCCCAACTTGTACATGATGGATTGGTGTTGTTTGGTGGGTAGGATCTTGGTCAGCACATCAGCAAGTTGATCTGCAGTAGGAATGTAAGTAGGGGAAATTACACCTTTAGTGCATTTGTCTCTGATGAAGTGACCATCAATCTCCACATGCTTTGTTTTTTCATGGTGGACAGGATTGGCTGTTATGGCAAGTGCAGCCTGGTTGTCACACAAGATTGCAGTAGGACCTAGGTTTTTCATCCCTAGTTCTTTAAGCAGTTGTTTCAACCAAAGCACTTCACACACAGTCATTGCCATAGCCCTGTATTCAGCTTCAGCTGTGGACCTAGCAACTACAGACTGTTTTTTTGATTTCCAACTGATAGGAGATGCACCAAGAAGAATGCAGTACCCTGTGGTGGATCTTCTTGTGGATGCACAACCTGCCCAGTCACTGTCATAGTAGGCAGTTAGTTGAGCAGATGATTGAGAAGCTAATAAGATGCCTTGAGTGATTGATCCGGCTAGGTATCTAAGCACCTTTAGAGCAGCTTGATGATGAGCACATGTTGGGTTATGCATGAATTGACTTAGCACATGGACAGTGTATGAGATATATGGCCTAGTGAGAGTCAAATAGATCAGCTTACCTACCAATTTCTGATAGATTTTAGGATGTGGGAGAGCTGTACCACTTTCTGGAGTGAGTTTCAAGTGACTATCCATTGGGAGCTTTAATGGTCTGCAATTCACCATGCCATATTCTTCTAGGAGATCAGAAGCATATTTTCTTTGAGACAAGAATATTCCCTGTTGAGTTCTATCAACCTCAATCCCCAAAAAATATCTCAATTCACCCATGTCTTTCATGTGAAACTGAGAGGATAAAAAATCTTTGGCCTGTTGTATGAGCTCAAGCTTGTTGCTGGCCAAAATCAGATCATCTACATATACTAGTATGCCAAGAAAGTTAGCATCATCTGTTTTTATGAACAAAGAGTAGTCACTTTTGGACTTAGTGAAGCCATTGTCCATCAGTGCTAAGCTTAATCTAGAGAACCACTGTCTTGGAGCTTGTTTTAGCCCATATAGAGCTTTCAGAAGTTTACACACCTTAGTTGTGTTGGTGTGTGGGTACTCCCCCTCAGACAGACTACTGAATCTGTACCCCTTTCCAAGATAACCTGGAGGAAATTTCATATACACAGTCTCATTTAACTTGCCATGTAAGAATGCATTCTTCACATCCATCTGATGGACATACCACCCTTTTATAGAAGAAACAGCCAACAAAGATCTTACAGTAGAGAGTTTGGCAACAGGTGCAAATGTCTCTTCATAGTCTATGCCATACCTTTGCCTGTTTCCTAGTATGACAAGTCTTGATTTGTTTCTGTCAAACTCACCATCAGAGTGGTACTTGGTTTTGTATAACCATTTACAACCAATTGCTTGCTTTCCTGGTGGTAAGTCAGTGATTTCCCAAGTTTCATTTTCCTCTAGTGCATCTAATTCTTCATTCATGGCTTGCCTCCATTCTTCTTTCTGAACTGCATGTTTGAAGTGCTTAGGATCAGGAAGTTTAGGTTTCACAAGATGGGACATGAAGCAAAAGAACTGAGGTGTAACACCAGTCTCCGCCACTTTCTTAATTTGAGAGGGTTGTGTCACACTCACATGTGACACATTGTAGTCTGAGTGCCAACTTGGTGGTCTGTGAGTTCTAGATGACTTCCTCACTGGTTCAGATTCATTTCTGACACCTGCTGTAGTTTGTGCTTCACTTTCTTCAGTATCATTACATGTATGAGGTGTGATTTCATCTCCCCATACAAGAGACTGGTTGTTGTTTTGATCTTCAGGAGTTTTTTCTTGTACAGAGGTAGAATGAAATAGATGATATGGAAAGACACTCTCATAGAACTTTACATCCCTTGATACAAACACCTTGTGGTTGATAAGATTGTAGAGCTTGTACCCCTTCTGAGTTGTAGGATATCCAATGAATATACAAGGCACACCCCTTGCATCAAATTTATCTTTGGTATTGCTTGGATTACTTGACATAGCAAGGCAACCAAAAGCTCTCAAGTGCTTGTATTTGGGTTTTACATGATGCAGAACCTCATATGGACTCTTCCCTTTCAAGACTGTTGAAGGAAGTCTGTTTGTGATATGAACAGCAGCAAGTACACAGTCTGCCCAGAATGTCAAAGGCAATCCTGAGTGAAATCTTATTGCTCTTGACATCTCAAGCACATTCCTGTGCTTTCTTTCAGCTCTACCATTCTGTTGTGGTCTATCCACACAGGATGTTTGATGTATGATTTCAAGCTTTGAGAAGAAAAATCTGCACTGTTTGTCATCAAACTCAAGTGCATTATCAGACCTCACCACTTTCACTTTCTTTTGATGTTGAGTTTCAGCCATTTGAACAAAGTCACTAATAGCTTGATATGCATCAGATTTCTGTTTTAACAGGTGCACCCATGTCACTCTAGTGTGGTCATCAACTATTGTAAGAAAGTACCTATAGCTTCCTCTGCTTTCTACCTTGTATGGCCCCCAAGTATCTATGTGAACTAGATCAAAGGGATTAGTGGCTCTAGAATCACTTAGAGTATAGGGAAGTTTGGTAAACTTTGCTAGAGGACAACTCAGGCAGATTTCTCCAGCATCTTTCATACTAGGCAACTCTTCAATCATTTTCATCTTCTTCATAGGTGCATGACCAAGTCTGTGATGCCATAGAGTTGGTGCACTGATAGTTGGGACATCTCTCAGTACAGTAGGGATATGAGACAAGCTGGTCACATTCATGGAAGTGTTGTTCTTTGTTTTCTGATTAGGGCAGTTGTAGGTTCCCTCTTTGAGTTTTTTAATGGTGTTTTCCAGTGGTTCATTCACCAAATAGTACAAACCATTTACAGCCCTTCCTATTCCCTTTACAGCCTTACTTTTGCATTCCTCAATCACACAATATCCAGAGTAAAAATTGACTTTACAGTCTGAATCTCCAGCCAACTTGTTTACAGATAGAAGGTTATGTTTGAATGCAGGAACAAACAATACTTTCTTCAGTTCTAGATCACTTTTCAGTTTTACATTTCCTATATGAGAAATGCTAGATGTTTCTCCAGTTGGTAGGTTAATGTGTGGATTATTTTGACTCTTAACAGGACAGATCAATGCATTATAATCACCAGTCATATGATTAGATGCCCCTGAGTCAATTATCCAGTCACTACTTACAGAATCAGCAAAATAACATGACACCATACCTGAATAATTCATATCCATTTCATCATCTGTATCTGATCCTCCCTTTGATGGAGGGGGTAATCTTCTAAACAGTTGTTCCAGCTGTTGTTGGGTGAGAAAAGGTGCAGATCATGTGCTTGAGCCACTTTCTTGAGCATTGGCTGCAATTTTCTGGTTACCACCAGATTGTTTTCCCTTGTTCCATTTAGATTGACCACCCTGCATTCTTCCTTTTCCTTTGTATGTGCTCTTGGTTTGTGGTTTGTTCTTGGCATGCCAGCTTGGATAGCCAACCACTGACCAACACACTTCTCTGCTATGACCTGGCTTTCCACATGCTGAACATGAAGTGTCATCTCCTTTACTGAACATTGCCAGACCTTCAGCTTCCTCCTTGACATTTATGAATAGCTCTCTCTGTGATTCCTCTTGTTGCAGACAACTACAAGCTGTTTCTACAGAAGGGAGGGGTGTCATCATGAGGAGTTGGCTTCTCTGAGGTCCATAGTGATCATCTATACCATTCAAAAACTGAAACAACTTCTGCTCTTCTTGCTGTTTTGTCAAAGCTTGTATAAAAGCATTGATTTCTGTTGTTACATTAGTGATAGGGGGGAAATCATTCAGTGATTCCAGTTCTTCCCATAACCCTGTCATGGTTGTGTAGTAATCACTAATGGGCTTTCCCATTTGTTTGGTTTCATACAAGTCTCTATTGAGCTTGTATTTCCTTGACCCATTAGTCAAGGACAGCCTTTGATCTAGCTGTTTCCATATTTGAGCAGAGCTATTCAGGAACATAACTGATTTCTTTATTGACTCAGAAACAGTCCCAATGATCCATGATATAACCATGCTATTACAAGTTTCCCAATGTTCAGCCTTCACAGCATCATCAGTGTCCTTCTTATATGCCCCTGTGACAAAGCCAAGCTTTCTTTTTGAAGCTAATGCAATTTCCATGGAACGCTTCCAAGATCTGTAGTTTGAAGATCCTTGGAGCTTCTCTATGGTTGCAAAGTGGCTTCCATCAGATGGGTGAAGGTACAAGTGGCTTGTTGGATCTATGGTGGTCATTGCTGAAGCAAAAGACTATATTTTTAGGTTTTCCTATATAAAGATGGGATTTTTATTGTAACAACTTGCTGAAATGCAAAATCTTTGTGTTTTCCTTACCAAGATGGGTTGACAGATTGAGTTTTGGCGAACCAAAGCTCTGATACCATGATGACTAAACTGTATTTTATCAGTTAGTTCATTGAGCAAATATCAAGAGTATTGCAATTGTTCAACCCAGATTTTTCTCTCATTGATTGTATGTACTCCAAGAGCTGTAATACAAGCTTAAATACTAAGGCTCCCACTAGGGTTGAGCCGCCAGCTTTCTATTACAATAATGACAGCTAATGATTAGCATATCAACCTAGGAAAAGACAAAATAACGGTAACCTAGGAATGAGAATATCTGGGATCATGTGCAGCTGTCACTTCATGTGATTGGGCTATGCTGCACTGTTGTTTGGACCAAGGAGATGGGCTGCCCACCTTCTCTACACTCCATGACCTTTAGACATCTGATATTTAACAGAAGGTAAAACGTAATTGTCATTGAGTAACATTTAGGTAAAGAGGTGAACGGAGTACTTAATTTTTTGTTAGAAAAATAATCCTAGCTCAATGTTAGCTTAATTTCAGTTCTTCAAGAAGCTTTCTTAGCCGTTTAATTAGTTGCTTCATTCCATTTGATCATCACATTTCTTTATCCAACTCATTGTAAATAAACCATCTTCGTCGCGCTTAATCAAGCCACTGCACACCAATTGAGGTTGATATGAGTGGTTAAGGGCCTCTTGCTCCTTAACCAAGGTCTCGGGTTCGAGCCTTGGGAATGAAAAAAATCTCAATTGGGAGGGATGCTGCCCATTGAGGTACCCATGCAAACTCCCACGAGAGATTACCTCGCCCAAGGCGGTGGGAACTCCTCGTAGTAGAACCATAAAAAAAAAAAAAAAAAATCAAACCACTGCACAGTGGTCGAATTCTCCACATACAATTAAGCACCTTTGTAGCTTAATTAACAAAGAGAGCAACGTTAACACATGTTTTTAGTAGCAGAAAATCGATGGTGTCGGTAGCTTGGTCGTGTAAACAACAATTCCTAGACTTGCTATTTGCTACTGAGTACTGTCACGGACATTTACATTAAACGTACAACTTATTTTTGGTCGTTGCCCTTGTTGGCTAAAAGCAGCAAATCAGAAGATGGGTGTTTTATCTATGTTCAAAGACACCAACAATGTTCCAAACCCCCTTGGACCCAATGAATCTAATCAATAGGTCCACATAACTAACTCATATAGACCATATACGAATATACGATATATAATTCGAAAATATAATACTACCTTCGATTGTTTTGGAATATGTGTTCAAAGTATGAAATTTTTTACGGTAAATTCTCACTATTACATACATCAAAACGTTACATGTAAGATCTTATTAGATTGGTTTTGTTATTTATTTTCAGAATATCAATTTTTTTATAATTTTTTCAAATATAAAATTGGATATATTAGTAGTTAAATATTGCATTGGAGTCCGTGCAAATAATAAATGTAAAAAAAGTTTCAGAAACAGAGGTAGTATATTGTATCTACTCAAAGTTGTTTGGTCAGTAACAGGACAATCAACATAGCTAGGCATTTTAATCTGGAGTCCGGCCTTGTGGTGGTTGGAGTATGGCGCCTTCATCTCTGAGACATACATGATCGATGAATTGATGATACATCAATCGCGAAGTATATATAGTAATCGAACATGGTTAATCTAGTATACGTACTAATTAATTGCTGCTACTTCCATATGATACGAGGGTTGATAGTTTGAGAGTTGATGTACATATACACATCTACCAAACTATCGAGGGTTGAATATTAAGCAGTTTCCTGCATGTGTAAGAGAAATGATAAAAATTTATCTAAGAGTAACTACGATTCCACTCTTGGTTATGGATATAATCACTCTAAAAATTCATACAGATCAATAAATTCACAACCTCAAGTTTACAGGAAGAGACCTCGTTATCTAATTTAAATGCTCTAGAGAACAAAATTAACTAATTGCACTCTCTGTGCATTCTCTTATAGTTTGGCTATAATTTGTCAATTTAATACTTCAACAATCATTTGTTAACACGATGTTTTGGCCGGAATTCA
This sequence comes from Spinacia oleracea, assembly GCF_020520425.1. Classification (NCBI taxonomy): domain Eukaryota; kingdom Viridiplantae; phylum Streptophyta; class Magnoliopsida; order Caryophyllales; family Amaranthaceae; genus Spinacia; species Spinacia oleracea. The sequence continues at coordinate 120,622,103 of NC_079487.1, read as the reverse complement.
AAGGGTATGTTCCAAAGAGAAAAGCTATACAAAAGAAAAGTTATTGGCACTTAGGGGCAGAATTCAAGACGTAGAATCAAATCACGTCCATATCATTGTCTTTCGCTGTAACGCTCTACCCAAAAAAATGTACAAATTTGAATATCAAAACTATGTTTGAATTACTTATTACAAAAAAACATACAAATTTGAATACCAAAAGAAAAACCAAAAGTTATAATTACTTAAAATGGCTAATTATATATTTTATATGTATAATGAATGATTGTTTAAATTTTACAAAGTGATGTAAAAGAAAAACATAGAAATAAAACACACAAATCTTTGCATTATATAGGCAAACAACCCTCAATCTAGATTAAAATGACAAAGATTAAGAACTTACAACAACATCAACAAAAAAAAACAACCAAAATTAAATTAATTATAAAAAAAGTTACCAAAATCCATAGAGCAATTTGTCCTTAATCCAATTGAAGCTCTTCTTAAAAGAGCCTTTGACTTTACCTTCAACAGTATAAGCTCTATAACTTGCAACCCTTTTCTTCCTCTTGAATTCTGGATCACTAAAACACCAAACCTTCGAATTCGATATGGTTTTCGACTTCTTCAGCTTATTCTCAAAAACATTATTATCATTACCAGTGTTCTGATGATCTAAACTGTAACTTCTTCCCTCGTTCCACGTATTTTTACCCCCATGGTAAAAATCAAGCTGCAAATTATTATTATTATTATTATTATCCCTACTCTGCACATATGATGATGACGATGATCTTCCATTATCAAATTCAGCAGCCATGAAAATTTCTTTAATTTTTTTTTATTTTCTGGATTATTTTTGTGGTTGAGGAGAAGAAAACAGGGGAGGAAGAAGAAGAAGAGAAAAGTCTTTGTGTTTTATTTGATGATCATGTGTTTTTTCAAAAAAGGGGGTTGGGTTAGTGGGAAAAACATGACTAGTATAAAAAAGCAAGCTAATATCCAGCATTTGCGTGTTTTATGGGAGGATTATATGGTCTTTAATCTTAATACTACTTCGTAACTTTTCTGTGTTTTTAGTCTACTGCAATTATTGTTTTCATGTTTTTTAATTTTTTCTTAGGTGAATTGGTCAAAGATGGTGGTGAAGAAATTTGGAAGGTACTACTACGTATTGTTGGGACTTTGGACTTTGGGTGTAACAGAAAAGAAAGTGATTGGCTTAGTGGATTTATGAGGGTTGGCAAAAGTGAAACTAATAATATATTTTATATTAGACCGTCTCACACTTCATAAATGTGATTATAGTTAAAATATGTGCAATAGTTTATTGATAGGACGTAAGGTGAATGACATGATATGTGGTTTCGTGGTTAACTACATCTATTTTTTCTTCGTCTGGATGGTCTAGTTTGCTTTGTACTTGTGTTTTTTAATTTTTGGTTTGGTCTTGTCCGAGTTTTATTGTTCTGGTCTGGTCATAATTTTTCTATTTTAGTCTTGTTTGAATTTTTCTTATCTAGTCTAGTCTGTTTTTTTGTCTGGTTTTAATAATAAGAATAAGTAACTACCACATATAACTTTTTTTTTAAGAGAACGTAACATAATTGTCATGCGGTCTTTTACAAGAATTTGTAAAAAAAAAAAAAACTTTGAACGGAGTATATGTTCTTAATGAGCTATAAGACTAATGTTAAAGTTACGATATAACCATAGTAGGTTTAGGAACCATAAGATAACTATAATAGACATAGGAATATAGAACTCTATAACATTAGATCCTAAACTAACACAACTATAATAGACATAAGAATATAAAACTCTATAACATTAGATCATAAACTAATTAAGGGCGTGTTCGGCAGTAGCGTTTGAAGTAGCGGGTAGCGTTTTGACCTAGTTAAGACGCTATTTGTAAAATTTGTAAGTGTTTGGCAATGTAGCGGTTGGCGGTAAAGGTAGCGTTTGACAAAAGCTATCCAAACGTACAACCGGAACAATATTCTTTTATGGTAGCGGGTAATAACTTTTGACTGATTTATAATAAAGTTTCAAACAATATTCTACCTTTTTATTTTATTTTAGAATATGAACCGCTGCTTTTACCGAACACATGTATCAGTTAGTCGCTACTTTAACAGCTAACCGTTTCCCGCTACCATTCACCGCTACCCGCTACTCAACCGGTAACCGCTATACCCGCTACCGCTAATTTTACCGAACATAACCTAACTCAATTTTACTTTCCTAAACATACTAGAACCCTGAACCCTAAATATAGATATCATAACTCCATTGTAACTCAAACAGCTACTAAAAACATGAATTATAATTGGAGATCCGAACCGGCAGCCAGTCATATACTTTATACATATTTACAGTTTTTGATACTTAAGTGAATACCTCATTGGTGAAAAAGTATTCACGATATGTGGAGTGGAATTGGAGTGACATAGATTTCGAAATATCAAGTCTTTTGGAATCTTAGAGGAGAACCAAACAAACAAATAAAGTCAAGACTAAAAGACATTTATAAAACCACCAAATGCTTACAAGAGTAACAAGTTACCTTAGCTACACTTCAAGAAATTATTGGGAGGGAGATTCTCATTGGTAGAAGATACATACACCCGGTTACATGTAGATCGAGTCGTTGTGATTTTAATCTTTTAAAAAACACATATTTACTAATTAAAAACATATTTCTACAAATAAAAAAATACATACACTTTAAAAGAACATATTGTTGAGTGCAACACAATCACTAAAATAAAAGAAAATTTTCTGAAAAAAATGAATGTGCTTTTAAACGTGAAAATGTACTTTTATATCATAAAGTGTGTGCTTTTAAATCGTTAAAATGTGCTTTTAAATTGAAAAATTGTGTTTTTAACCCGGTTGCATGTAAAGCTACATACAACCGAATTCACCTTCAAATTTGGGAGATAGGATTCACCTTCAAATTTAGGAGATTCTGATGACATATCGCACATATATCATCAATCTTAAATAGTGGGTCAAGACATTATTAGTGATATACGAAGTACGTAGTACAAATAATAACATATTTTAAGGGGATCAGCCGCTCCCCTCTCTCTCCCCTTTTTCTCCCTTCCCTCTCATCTTTCTCATCCTTTAGTGTTTCAGTTTTCTTGGTCCTTTAGGGCGGAAATAGTCTAATTTCTTCGGAAATTAGATTATTTTCGACTTTTCTTCTTGTTTTTTTCATTGTTTTTTCTTCATATTTTTTTTTGGGTTCTTTTCTATTGGTTTTGTTCCCAATTTATTCTTAGGTTGTTTTCTCATCCATGAATGAGAATTTTATTTTTAGGGTTTCAATAATTGGGAAGAAGATCGATTTGAATTTATACAGATTTAGGGTTTATCATCAACTCGTCGATTGGAACAATTTGTGCGCAGGATAGTAATTGTTTTGATTGAAACAATTATGCAATTTTTTTAAAAATTTATGGTATACAGATCTATTTTATCATTGTAGATGTCGTACGGCTTATTATCATCATTAATCTGCAAAGTCATTACTAACATTAATATGGTAACAAAATTCAATTTTTTTAATCTGCAAAGTCATTACTAACATTAATATATACGAAGCTATGAGCTAAGAGGATAAATTAAGCAGCAGCTAACTGGAACATCTCCATGAAGGTATTGCAATTGTCGATAGATGCAAATCGGATGCAGAACATCTCCTCCTTCAAGTCTCCATCGGCATAATCAGTAGCATACCACACACACGCAAATTATTAGGTGCACCCGGTTGCGTGTAGCTCTACACGCAACACGCAACCTGGTTAAAACTACGTCGTTTTGATATTTTTTGCCAAAAAAAAAAAAAAAATGTAAACTCACATAACTAACTTCCCCCCAAAACCACGCATATCATGGTTACTTTACAAAAACAATCAATTATTTTTATTGATTAAAAAAGTCAAAGATTCTATTAATATTTGGAAAAATTACTTTAAATAATCCAACCTTTTGACGATTTTCTGTTAATAATCCAACCTTTGGATTATCTCTATTATATAAGCCAGCTCCTGAGGGCTTTTAAGTAAATTAACTTTTCGTGTCCCCATTTAAAATGTCTAATATACCCTTCACACTTCAGCTCTTACCCAAACCCTTCGCACTCCCTCCCGTACTCCCTTTCGTTTTCTTCTCTCTCTCTCCTCCATCAGATCTTCTCCTTCGATCTTCTCCGTCTTCGCTTCTCAAACCTCGCCATTTTTTTCTCTCTCTCTCCCCTCAGAAAACCTCAATCTCTCACTCTCCTCCGCACTTATCCAGGTTTACACCAACCTCAATCTCAATCTCAACCTCAATCTCTCACTCTCCTCCGCACTTATCCTCCTCTGCTGATCCAACACCCTAATTTACACCAGGTTTTCAACCTAAATTTCTTTCTTACGTATTTGCTTATATTTTCTGCAAATTAATGTGTTTTCGTTCTCTTGAAGGCTTAATTTCCTCTTTAATTGCGGTTGACGGAGATCGAGTATGATGCAGCAACCAAGGTCGCAACCGTCGCAGCCGTCGGAGCAGTTGTTCTCTCAAGGATTTTCGTCACAGCAGGTCCGAGTTTTCTCTCAAATCTCTAAGACTCCATTGACGTGACCCTCACTAACAATCAGATCGTTTTCTCTCTCCTCTTGATTTTCCTTGCTTAATTGCTCATATTATCTGGTGAAATGTTACTTAGAAAATTGATTGAAATTCTGGAAAGTTTTGAAATTATTTCATTATTCATTTCAAATTTCTGGTGAATTAATTTCTAGGTCGATCCTCCTGTAATTAATTGAAAACACAACTCCGGGCTTAAGGCCTTGAGATTCTAATTCCCTAATTGCAATTTTTACCTGTAAAACAGATCGAGAATGATAACGAAATACTTGATTGTTTTTTGTGAATGTTCAATTTTCATTTTGGATTGAATTTAATTATCAAGAGGTAAATTCAATCTCTATTTATTTTAAAAATGGGTGTTGAATTTAATTTGCAGAATAACAAGCAGTTGGTGTTTGAGCTTGAAAAAGCCCAGAATGTGGACCTTAAATTCCAAGTTCCTGATATTGGCAAAGCGTTTCAGGTATAATTCGTAAGTTCAAGTGGAATGGTTTTGTTAGCTTTCAAATGTGTGTGTTATATATAAATATATTATATTAGGACTTTCAGACTAAGATTTAAGCTTCTATGTGGTTTTCTGTGGAGAGTTGCATTTTCAATTAATTTGTGTGAATTTATTGTTTCTTTTGTGGTTAAATTGATGGTAGTTTTATTTCGGTTGATTAGCATTAGATAGAGAGTTCGTTGTCTAATTGGTTTAATTGATGCGTGTATTTGACTAAAATGCTGCTCTACTGTGGCTCAAGATTTTATTGGAACTAGAGAGGTAGGGGGAGGAGACGGACGGTTAGCAAGCCGGCGGTACAGTCGAGCAGCGAATCAATACACCCATCTGAATTTGGTAATTTCTATCACATAATTTCAATTTCATAATTCTAGGGTTTTCACCTTTTTCCCAATTTCATGAGATAAACAACACTTATTTGAATAGCTAATAATCAAGTCTTATGGAAATTCTGTTATATACTCATTTGGGGGGATTTTATTTGTTGTTGATTCATCCCTTCCTGGGTTTTCTGATTTTTTTATGGTTTTTGCTTAGAAAATCGTGGCACTGTATTTTTCACTCCATTTCTCGGTGAAAATAGGGTTGGTGGTTATCGATTGCAAACCTCAGAAGTTGACGAAAAAATGTCAAATCTTCTACTCATTTCTCCAAAATCCGTCGCCAATAATCATCAGACGTCGTTAATTAATTAGAAAATTGCGCAGAACAGTTTCAATTAGAGCTTTCTTTTTCAATCCATCTGACGAACCAATTCTCAAGGAAGCAGTCAAGGTTTAAATCCAAATTCATTTATTGGTTTTATTGTTTATTTTTATATTTGAAGTACATTTTTTCATTAGATGCTATACGCCAATAGCAATAAGTCAACATCTTCCCTTGGTCAATCTTTAGTTAAATTCTACTGCTCCACTTTTTCTGGGAAATCGATTTGTAATTTCATAACCCAACAGTTTCGTCTCAGATTCTTAGTTTGTGTTCTTTTTTCAGAACTCAAAATGACTTGATTATGTTTTTCATACTAGCCTCCAGGTTGCCCTTCTGGAGTTGGTGGGATGTATCAAAGAAATGCTGCTTTCGGAGATGATATTGTAATTGTTGCGTAAGTAACCTATCGTTGGTCTTGGTTATTGGTGGGGGAATGTATCATTTTTGTGGCCTGTTTGAATTGAATTACTTCAGGTTTTTCACTTACATGTGAATATTTCATACGGGACTTTAGGATGGTGTTAGAATTTATATGTCTTAGCTGTATGTGAAATTAGTCCTGGTCCGAATGTTGTTTATTTCTTCCTTCTTTTGTTTAGGAAGAGACTTACACTAAATGTCACGTTACAGTGCTTGCCGAACTGCAATTTGTAAGACGAAACGTGGTGGTTTCAACTTTTCAAGGACACCCCTGCAGATGATATCACTTATACATCTTGCAATCTCTGTCTAAGTGGTCCATTTGAGTTTTCGTTCTATGATTATGCATTTTTTATGGAACATTTTTTTTTATCAGGCATGTTTGTGAGTATATTTTTATATGGGATGAAATATATTTGTGCAGGTGAGACAAATGTTGATTGCGATTCTAAGTGAATCAGTTTTTCTATGATTCTTGGTGTGATAAATCTGATAATAGTTTCATAATATATGTCTTGCAATAAAAAAGAAGTCTAATCAGTGTATTTGATTATTTGATATGATTATGAATGAATGAATTGGTTTGCAAGTGTATTTGGGTTCAGCATCATGTATGAACCAAATCAACCATTCCTCCCAATCCCCCCCCACCACTGTTCAAAAAGAAAAAGAAAGATCAGAATGGTAAGAGATTGAATCACAGCGTGGTGTTCGTGCAACGTGCGCACATTCTGGTTAATTTGGCATGATAAACGATTAATTCATTGATAGTTAAATAATTTAGAAGTTACCTCTTCTTGGTGGTATACATATATAGTAGGAAATCTCATTGAGTTTTCTATATCCTTGGCATCTCTAAATGAAGCATTAACAGCGAAAATCCAGCGCTTAAGGATAGCCACAGGAGAGCTGAACACTGAGTCCATCTCCAAGTGTTTTGGGCAGCAGCTTTATGTCAATCCGCAAATGTACCAGCAACTTCAGCAGCAACAACAACAGCAACAACAGCAACAACAGCAGTAGCAACAATCCAGCCAAAACAGGAAGGGAGAGACACAAGCTGATTGCTACAGATGCATTGTCCTTGATTGATTCCTGTTGTTTTCAATGGCGGCGATTTGGGCGGTTCGGTATAGAACCGATGTGGAAGGTCATCTCAAGAAGATGCTGGAGAGGGAAAAGGAAGATCGGAAGTTGTTAGGGAAGTGTTTGGATGAGCTTAAGAAAAAAGGGATTGAATTTGATTTGTTGAAGGAAGTAGATGCGCTTCGAAGACCGAAAAGTATGCGGATTGAGACGATAGCTGTGAAGAAAGGGTCTGCTAGAGATTGTGTTTCTGTTTTCTTCTATGCTATTTCTTGCATTTTTATGGGTCTTACTGTTGTGTAGTAGGGAAATTAATTGTCGGGTAAATTTTAGAATTTCATTTGATTTAGGGTTTTTGGTACGGTATTAATTCGATCTGTTGTTGTTGTTGTTGTTGTTGTTGTTGTTGTTGTTTGTAGTAGTATGGTAGGATGATTAATTCGATTAAGTGCGAACGGTAAACATTATGTTCCCGTTATTTGTAATTTAATAATCCTCGAGAATAAGAATGTAGGGTTAAATTAATGATAATAACATAATTTCTTATCCCATTGGTTTTTATGTTCAATTTATTGGAGTTAAGCAATAATGATTGAAAAAGAATTTAGCTGATAATACGATCGAAAATTCTTGCATTGTATCAATAGTTATGTTATCTGGCACTTATTTAATTTGGAATAATTTAAGATAAGATTTCATACGAAGTATTGAAGTAAAAATAAAGGAATAGGTCATACAAAAACATTGTAAATTTTATTTAGCCTTTTTTTTCCTGTAATGTAGATTAAAGTTGTCTACTCCGTACATCTTTGATGCGTCGTTTTTTTATTTTATCTTTTTTTATGAAAGAAGGAAGGAATAGAAAATGGTTGTCTAATATAACAATTCTATACTATAAAAAAGAGAAAGATTAAATATGGTAATTGTTATGTACTCCTCCTTCATTGTTTGATTCTAGGAAGGGAATAGAGAACGATCAAGTCAAAAGTGGACGTAAAAAGCGCCTCTTTATAGGGTGTTGAACAAGAGAAAAGTTTAAGGCGTTTTATACATTTTCACATGTTATTTGGGTTGAAATGTAATAATACGAATCTACTATCTTATATTCGCACGCATCGCGTGCATATAAGACTAGTTATCTAATAATCTAACCTTTATACCCCGTTAACTTTTATTGCACCCAACCGGTCACCAACCCATTACAACAGGTAATATGCACACGTGTCATGCAACCATTCGTTAATAATTTATTTTTACTTTTGAAAATATATAATTTTTTTCCCCTTTTATTCTCTTTTCTTTTACTTTTTTCTTCATTCTGTTTTTACAAATAATGACCTCTTTCTAAGTTTGACTGAATTTCCACCATTCTCTGCTTCCATCAATATCTTACTGCACCCAACCACACCATCACTAACATAAAATCCATCCAAATTTATATCCTTAATATTCTACTCCATTTTATAGCAAGAACTTCATAATTAATAACATTACATCATATATAACTCGATTGAACATCGTCTTGCTTACCCAATTTCTTTAATTTCGTTGTCGAGTAAATCTCTGCCGGGCCAAGACTTATGCCCCTTCTCACACTTCTCATAATCTCTGCCGGTCCCATACTTAATCCCCTTCTGGGTGTCTTCAATTTAGCACTCAAACTCATTGATTCTTCAATCTTATTCAATTCATTGGAGATTCTGGTACTCTGCTTCAGCGGATCCATGAACTTAGCCGCTACAACACCACAAATTTATTTGTTTGGATGTAAAACATTTGATTTGCTAAATTGTTAAATGAGTTTAATTTGTTTGATATTAAACACTTATTACTGTAATTCATGCCTAAATTCCAAAAAAAATGTTCCCAAATCAATCGAAAATTCTGAGATTTCTGGTGTGGGTACTACGTTCCGACGAGTCCTGGTGGCACAAGTGTTTTCTCTCTCCGTCTTGTTGCGGCGCAAATACGACGTTCGATCTTGGTCGGTTTTGATGAGATACGACGTCAATGAATGAAATTAATTAGAGTGTTCATGGTGGTTGGAGGTGAAGATGAAGATGGTGGAGAGAGGGGGCTTCAAGGGTGGGTTGGTGTTTTAGGGAGGCGGGGATATAATTTCTTTGGGTGGAGGTGAATTTCTGGTGGGGCTGGCATTAGCGGGGAGGCAGGAGGAAGAAGGAGGTAAGGAAACAAAAAAAAAAAGTTACCTTCTCCATCGGTTTCCAGTCACTAGGGTCTAATAAAAGTTAACGGGGTATAAAGGTTGGATTATTAGATAATAATACAAAGGTTGGATTATTAACAGAAAATCGTCGAAAGGTTGGATTATTTAAAGTAATTTATCCTTAATATTTTAACAAATCTTTAAAAAAACAATCAGTTACTTTTATTTGCATTTAAATCTTTAACAATTTATATTGTTTTATTTGCGGTTTTTTCAAACTCCATATTTCTCGTATCATGTATTAAATTAATATGGAGTAGAAATACAATACATGTGTAAAGGCATATAAAAAACAAATCGTAAAACAAAAATACATTGAAGGTGTAAAAGTACATGATAGGACAAAAAAAAACACATTTAACCAAAAGCACATAACTAAGACCAAAAACACATTACTATATACGAAGTATAAAAACCAACATAAGTTGGTGGAGTTGGTGGGGAACTCAACTTGTGACTTGGAAGTCACAAGTTCGAACCCCGTCAACTGCGAAATGCTTGGGAGTGGCTCAAGCGATGACCTGCGGAGCTAGGCTGGTAACCTGTGCTAGGTGCTGGTTCAGTTAGGGTCCCTTCTTCTTACCTATATATATATATATATATATATATATATATATATATATATATATATATATATATATATATATATATATATATAGTATAAAAGTTCATCTTACTTCACATATAAGTACATATTTACAACTACAAGCACATAACTATGACCAAAAAAACATTATTTCACATAAAAGTACATATTTACAACTACAAGTACATACCTAGGAAGAAAAACACATGTTCAATTGGAAAAGGAAATCAACGCAAAATAGGACAAATTCTAATTACTGGTTGATAAACACTACGTCTGCCATTGATTAAGATGCACGTCTGTTCTTGGGTGTAAAGAAAACCCATGAAATTCCAATTAATAATAGATAAAATTATCAAAAACTGTCAAAATAAATGAAATTAACAATTAAATTACACATGAAAAGAACACCAATACACACTTACTTGAATAAATGAAGATTAACACATACGTAATTTACGAATTTGAGCAATTGTGTCGCCTAATTTGGGATTTTTGGAGATGAAGATGTTCTTTATTTTGGTTTTCCCCTTTTGACTACATCAACGAGGATTCTAATTGATTCTCTAAATCTTTTTCCTTTTCTATTGACTTTTTATTTGGCAGTTTTTTAAATTTAAAAATTCTATCCTAATATAACTGCCAAAAGATACCAAAATATCTGGAAAGTATTTTTGTGTTATTAATTTTTTTTTTTTGTAACTATCAAAACGACGTAGTTTTGACCCGGTTGCGGGTGTACCTTCTACTAATTGCCACACACAAGATTTGTCATTCCCAGCGTGCTCCTGAATCGTCATCCCCGCAATAATCAGATGATTAGCGCAGATCTTAAGGGTCTTAGACTGCCGCATAAGCAATCGAAGTCTCCCATTGACGTTATGCATCAAAAACTTGACAGTACCAGAACCCCTCTCTTTCCACTCATTCCCATCATTATCAAACCTATATAGCTTCGCCTTTAGATCGAGGAGGGTATCTTCGTCTTCTTCACCGGTGATGACTGCGACCTCTTCGAGTCTAACGATGGGAGCAATTTCGGGTCCGGTATCTTCTTCTTCGCCGGGAACGTGCTCTTCGTCTCTCACCTCTGGATCTACTGACGCCATTAGAGAACGGCAGAGTGATAGTCGAGAAGCGGAAATATGCGATCACGTGAGATAATATTGTATTTGTGTGTTGACGTGGTGTACTTGCGGTTATATACCTCTATTTATAATACAAACTACTGAACAAGATATTTTACATGACTATATTACACGGAGTATAATATAGATGAGATATAATACAACTCTACCACATACGATATTCTATTATCCACTGCAAGATTCAGTAGCTAAGAGACGAATTTTTTGTATTTTTTTTGTAAAAATAAGGGCAACCGAAACATTGTCCTAGTAGAATTAATCAAACATGGCAAAAAAATAATTGTCCTGGTTGATAATAAAAAAGAGGGCGAAATTGATCTTTGCCTTTTTTGATAATTAATAGAAAGGGCGATTTTCAAACTTTCGCCCTCTTTGATCAATTTAATCAGGGGGAATAAAAATGGCGAATTTGTGTTTGCCTTCTTTGATAATAACAGAAAGGGCGACGTGTAAATTTTCACCCTCTTTGATCAATTTAATTCAAAATAAAATGCCCCTTCTTGAAACTTCACACTGAACACCTCAAACTAGGGGTGTGCACAGGTCCAAACCCGGACCGGATCGGACCGGACCGGACCGGACCAGAACCGGTTGGACCGGTGGATCGAAATTTTCAGAATTAGCGGACCGAGGACCGGACCTGAAAGAATTCGGTCCGGACCGGAACCGAACCGGAAAATTCAGGTCCGGTCCGATTTTGGACCGGCTTCGACCGGTTTTTTTATTTTTGCGATTTACAATCTTAAACTTAATTTGTTTTTACAATTTTATCTTTTTACGACCTATATTTCTCCTTAAGTATAGCATACATCACATGATAAGCTTAATTTAAAGGGGATAAAGGCCACTGATATACAAAAATTCTCAAAGTCTTTTTTTTCCGGGAGGAGATTAATGTATGTGGGCTATAAATTGGGCTCTTCTATCTGAAATTTATATTTTTAATATTATATTCCGTGTCACCGGTCCGGACCGGAAAATTCCGGGTTTTGACCGGACCGGACCGGAAAACCGGAATCGTGTATTTTCAAGGACCGAGGACCGGACCGGAATCTATTGGTCCGGTCTGGTCTGGTCCAATTTCGGTCTGGTTTCAGTCCAATTTCCGGTCCGGACCGGACCATGCACACCCTTACCTCAAACCCAAGCTTCAGACAACGCTTCTTCGATATTGTTTTCATTCTTCACCCATTGTTTCCCAAAATGAAAAATCCTCTCCATCTTCAATTTAGCTTTCTCTTTCTCTCCCCTAAATCTCTCATTTTCTCCTCTCTCCCTCTCCATCTTCAATTTCGATGTTCATAAACCCTAATTTTATGTGTTTTGGTTGAGTTAATCTGAAATTTGGTTGAGTTTGTCTGAAATTTGCTTGAGTTTGCCTGAAATTTGATCAAATCGCACATATTTGCTCATATATGACGTTCATATGATATCATATTTGCTCAACTTCTTCTTCTTCTTTGCGTAATTTTTGCTAGTTACTGGTATAATCAAATTACTGTTATCATATTGCGTTTGCTTTTTTTCTTTTTGCTAGTTCATCATTATTTGCCCTATTTTATTGCGTTTTTGTTGTTGAAATTTGGACAATTTGGCTCCTATTTGTTATTTTGGATGATTTAAGTTTGACATTTTGATTTGATTTTATTGAGATTGTCTTTTTTTTGTGTGGATTGTCTCAATTTTTTATTGAGATTGTTTGGATGATTATCTGATTTGATTTTATGATTTTTTAGCTGTCAAAATTCTCCTTTTAGGATGAATTCAGTTTGAGAGAAAAGATTGAGAGAGCGAAATCTTGAGAAAAATGTTGTTTTATTATTGATCAACTATCTGAATTACAGTGTATGCAGTATATATATACAAGCTAGTTAGCCACATTCAGTGATGTGTTTAAACCAATCATATTGCTTAATTTGTACACCTCAGATCGTACAGCTAGAGTATTACATCAAACATAAATAGAGTGCCTTCTAACAACCTCCTGGTTTCAAGGTAAATCAGTTAGGAATGCTTCTAGAAGCTGAGTTGAAACTGAGTGCATTGCTGAAGTTATTGTTGTGCTCATGTATGGCTGTATTGATGATTGTATTGTTGATGTTAGATGTGTTGCTGATGTTCAGTGATTGGTCAGCATGGCACTGGTGTAAACCAACCCCCCCCCCCCCCCCCCCCCCCGCGTCCCTCAAACTAGGCATAGGGAACACATTGACCATGCCAAGTTTGCTTGATAGATTTTTATGTTGAGCACTAGGAAGAATTTTGGTAAAAATATCAGCTAATTGGTTTTGGGTGGGTAGATAACTTAGCTGAAGCATACCCTCTAATATTAGCAATGTATGATTTTACTACTGTTGTTGGAATTTCACTTCTATAGTCCCTTCCAGAATATCCATTTGATAAGTGCGTCTTGATTCTTATATGATAATACTAACTAGAACTTGTTAACCAACAAAATTCTTATTAAAATCATGCTGAGGGATTTTGCTGAGGTTAAGTACTCTGAATGGGAAAACTGTGTATGATGTTAACAACATTTCCGGTGTTTATCTCGGTATTGATATAATTAAGTAACAGTTCTTCAGAGTTGTGTTTCAGATAATATGACAGCTTCGATACACTCATCTTCAATTTGGTTTTTCAAGTTCACATATAGGCAATAAAGTTTAAAAGAAAAGTTATTTTAGAAGTTTAAGTGAGAGTCTTTTGTTTTTAAGTCCTCTGTTGCAACATATCTCAATAAAGATCGTGCTGAGATTCCTGATAAATTTCATAGGTTGATGAAAGATGTAGAAGAAGAGTTATTCCTGATAAATTTCATTGGTCTGAATTCAACTAATGCAACAGTTTAGGGGGAATAAATTTTGCTTCATGTCTCTAACAACAGATTATTCGACCATTTAGATTTGACTAAAGATATCAACAAGTATAACACCAAATTTGTACCAGAACCAGAGAAGTCTTTATCAGTTGTAAACACCAGTTTACGTGATCTTGCTCTGAAGGCCATTTTTAATACTTCTTCCTCGGATCACATGTATGCAACTCAGTTGGTTGCTTTCTCGGGTGAACATAACATATATAGTCTTATGCAGTGTACTTTAGACTTGTCTTCAATTGATTGTCAACTGTCTCTGCAAAATGTTATTGCGGAAGTTCTTGGTTTGGACCACTAGCTATCGATTTCGAGGTAGAAGGCTTGTTAGTAAAAGTTGTTATATAAGGTATGAGTTTTACGCTTTCCATGAAGGAAAAACATCAGATGATCTTGCAGTCCAGAGTAAGTGTTTTTAAACTGAACACTGATTTTTCTCTAAGGGAGGACGAAAATGTGGGTGTAGGAATAGTGGTGAGGGACTTCTCTAGTGTGATGTTCTCATTTCTCAAGATAGCAGAGAGCCCCTTTCATACTCCCATGGAAGCGAAGCAAGGGGAGGCGACAACCCTCCTTTTTGGCATGAGGTACGCACTCGATGCAGGCTTCATGAAGATTGAGGCTGAAGTGGATTGCTAAGCACTAATGGTTTTTCTCCAAGGAAAAACTAAAGAGTACACTACACCTCAGGTTGTCATAAATGACATTCTAGCATTATGTTGTTCTTTTGATATCTGTAATTTCAATTATGCTTGTAGGGCTTGTAACAAAGTGGATCTCACTATGGCCAAAATCTCTCTAAACTTTGAGGAGACTTTGGTTTGGTTGGAAGAGTGCCCACCGGATGTTTTACCTCTTGTCCTCATGGATAAGTCTCTAATTGAATCACAAGCCTACAAATTTCCCGTCAAAAAAAAGCTACACTTCAAGAGTTCAAGTAATCCAATTCAAAGTTCCTTTTATTTCCTTTTCTCATCCCCTAAAAGGTTAAATTCCAAAAACATTTTAAAAGAATTGGTTTAAGGGGGTTACCATCCAATTTTATTTATCAATGAGCATCCTGAATTTCAGTTTTCTCATAAAGCTAGTAAATCGTCTCTTTTTATATTAAAAAAATATTTTTTATGTGTCAAAAATGATTTGTCAAAAGTTACCTTACAAAATTGAGTTTTTGTGAAAAACTACCTTACAAGAAAATTGTTGTAATTAACTACCTTATAAAAATTTTATGTTGTAACATATAATTAAGGTTTGTGACATGTACCCAACAGGATGACGGGATTTACCCGAGATACTTTCCTTATAAACTCAATTCGGATGTTGTTGTAAGAAATGATAGTCATATTGGTCTGGTTATGATTGTTACTTTGCTTGATGTTGTGGATGACTATTCTCATCATGAGTTGGGACCTGTTATGAGAGAAGTGGCGCAACTGATTCAACAACGATGGACTATCGTCTTTAGTCATATCCCAAGAAGGTGCAACAAGGTCAAGGTAGCTGACTTACTTATAAGTAATATTAATAATTAATTAATAAAAATATCTATGTGGCACCTAATTATTTATCTACGTGGCACTCGACTTTTTAATTCATAAATAATTTCGAAATCTTATTTTTCATAGGTCAAAACCATTAAACTTCCTACGTGACGCTCTAATATTGAATCAATGTTTGATTTAAGAATGAATTCAAGTGTTTGATTTTGGATGGAGTTGTATATATTAGAAATTAATTAATTAAAATATCTACGTGACACCTAATTAATTATCTACGTGGCACTCGATTTTTTAATTCAAAAATAAATTATAAATCTTATTTTTCATTGGCTGAAACCATTAGATTTCCTACATGACGCTCTAATAATGCAGCAAATATGCCTCCTTTATATTAACGTATTAACATATAAAATATGTAATAAGTACGTAGTAGTTTTAGTAGGACAAAAATTGTTAATTACTACGTAGATGATTAAATGGGTATGTTCAACATTCGTTAAGTATGCAGTAACTTTAAGAAGAGAAATATTTCGATCAAATATATTGTAAAAAAATGGTCAAATAGTTTTAGAATATCCGTGCGTGCGGGAGAATTATTATAGTGTACGTTTAGGGCTGCAAACGAGCCGAACCGATCCGAGTTTTACCTTGTTCTAGCTAAACTTGATAAGGATTTTCACAGTTCGAGCTTGTCTCAAGCTTAACCGAGCTTTGCAATTTGTTGTTCGAGATTTGTTCGCTAAACATTAGGATAGCTCGAGCTCATTCGTTTAACTAGAGCTTGAGCCCGAGTTCGAACTCTAGCTAGCTAAACGAGCTTTATTCGAGCTTAATAAACGAGCTTTGAGAAATCATCAAGTTGATATAAATCATATAATCAAGGAGAAACTTCACAAAATATATGTATAACTGGAATATTCTATGGAATATTATACTATATGACAGATTCTCTTCTGTTAAAAATGAGCTTATAAACGAGTAATTAATGAGCTATTAACGAGTACTCATGAACATTAAAGAACCGAACGTGATTTTATTCGAGCCTAGAATTTTTGTTCAAACTCGTTAATTGATTAATAAACGAGCTTTGAACGAGCCTGTTCGCGAGTGGCTAGTAAACGTATCAACTCATTTACATCTCTATATACATCAAAATGTACATAATCATTGTAAGTCGCGTTTAAAAGACCGTGAAAAAAGCAAATAGAACAAATAATTAATGACATAGGGAATATACAATATACCGTGTACCGATCCAACTAAAGAGTCTCACGCACAAGTCAGAACTATAGAAGAGCAAAAGCCAGCCCAAATTGAATCAAATTCTGACACCCTCTATTAACCCGATCCAACAACGAAGGCATCCGGGTGGGCAGGGCCTTTGATGGGACAAGTAGACTCAAAATAGGATTGCAAAACCCTAATATAAATAGAAGCGGGACATCAGCAATTGGTTGTCGTTCCTTCTTTCAAATATAAAAGCATCCCTTTTTCTCTCTCCTTCACTCTCTTCAGATCCTGTTAGAGTTCCGCCACGACTCTAACCCTAGCTCCATTTTACGCATTACTCTCGCGCTTCAATCTCGATTTCGATCAATTTTCCCCCAATTTCAAGTAATTTCCTTCTCCTTTTTCTACTTTAATTCCTGTCATTTTATCTACTTATTTTTTAATTGCTTTTTTTCTTTGTGATTTTTTGTTAATTTTTTGTAGATTTAAGTTGAAATATTAGGTATATGGTTTGATTTTGATTCTAAAGCTTGATTTAATTTAGAATTTGCGTTTTTTTTGAGGTTATAATATTCTGTTCAACCGAAAGATTGTCAATTTGTTTATTTTGTGTGTGTTAGTTTATGATTGATTTCGTTGATGTGTTGGTTTGTGTATTCTATATTGTTTGCCTAAATAATTAACTATGTTAAAGAGTTTTGTCATGTAATTAGATTTTCCCTAATATTTATTAGCACATGGTGATTGTTTAGCCCGAAAGATCGAATCTTACCGATATATGTAACTTGTTTCCGTAAAATAACCCTAGATTTGTACATTTGCGAAACATAGATAGGTTGTTTTTGGTACTGTTTCAATTCATTGATTTTTGTGGTCTCGTAGGAAAGCATTGATTTGTATATTACGGAGTATGATTATATAGACGTAGCAGCAGCTTATGGATGATTTTCACTTGAACCAATAGATTTTCTTGTTCTCGTTTTGTCCGAAAAGCAATCGCCTTATTGCGTTCAAAGTGTTTGGGAAAGTTTGCGTTTTCATAGATTCTAATTATTATTTGATCAATGCAGTCATGGCAGGAGTTGCACCTGAAGGTTCCCAGTATGACGCTCGCCAGTATGACAGCAAAATGAGTGAATTGTAAGTTGACTACTTTCTGGAAAATATAATCTATGAAAGCTGTGCTTGCTTTATTGTTTAATCACTGATTTTCATTTACTTTATGACGATGAAGGCTTTCTGAGGAAGGAGGTGATTTCTTCACTTCATATGACGAGGTTTATGAAAGCTTCGATAAAATGGGTTTGGCAGAGAACCTTCTTAGAGGAATCTATGCTTATGGTAAATTTCAATCCTACGTTTTATTTATAAATGTCTTTTTGGTGTGTACACTATTGTTTTAGTTATTTTAAAATGGAACTCTGTTGTCAGGTTTCGAGAAACCTTCTGCTATTCAACAGAGGGGAATAGTCCCGTTCTGCAAGGGTCTTGATGTTATTCAGCAAGCCCAATCTGGTACAGGAAAGACAGCTACTTTCTGCTCTGGTATCCTCCAGCAGTTGGATTATGAATTGCTGGAATGCCAAGCTCTTGTGCTTGCTCCAACCAGAGAGCTTGCTCAACAAATTGAGAAAGTTATGAGGGCCCTTGGAGATTATTTGGGCGTTAAGGTTCATGCTTGTGTTGGAGGAACAAGTGTGCGTGAGGATCAAAGAATCCTTGCTGCTGGGGTACATGTTGTTGTTGGTACCCCTGGACGTGTCTTTGACATGTTGCGCAGACAATCCCTTCGCGCCAATCAGATTAAAATGTTTGTTCTTGATGAAGCTGATGAGATGCTTTCTAGAGGTTTCAAGGACCAGGTATCCATGCCCTACAATATGTGTATCTTCCTTTGTTATTGGGTTCTCTGCATTTCCTAGATGGGAAGAGACAGAGCTAGCTTATGCATAATAATATCTGCCGCACTCTTTTTAGTATGCCTTTGTCATCATGAAATCCTCATTCACTGTCATCTCCTTCATTTCCCCTAAAATCTAGAACTAGTGATATAACCTTCATCATCTGTGATGAAGGCTTGATTACATGTTGATTTCGCTGTCTGTTAAATATTTTTATTTAGTGGTATTTTTGTTAACTTGTAGTATGGGTGTTTCCTTGTCTACATGTCTCGCTGGCTCATGATTCATGAGTACATGATGTTAACTAAACTTAGATTCATTGATAACATATTGATTAAAATTGAGTCATTGAGAACATATTGATTAAAATTGAGTCATTGAGAACATGACTAAGTCACGAGGTTTACTGGAGTACATGATTTCTTAAGTATTGTTTTCTTTACTTCTACTGTCTGTGATGAGATAGTCAGCCAATGTAATGGTCAGTATGACTGATTAGTTGTTTTTCTGCAGATTTACGACATTTTCCAGCAACTACCACCCAAGATCCAAGTCGGAGTGTTTTCAGCAACTATGCCCCCTGAGGCCCTTGAGATCACCAGGAAGTTCATGAACAAACCTGTGAGGATTCTTGTGAAGCGTGATGAGCTGACTCTCGAGGGTATCAAGCAGTTCTATGTTAATGTTGACAAGGAAGACTGGAAGCTCGATACACTTTGTGATCTCTACGAAACTTTGGCGATCACTCAAAGTGTTATATTCGTTAACACCAGGAGGAAGGTGGACTGGTTGACCGACCAGATGAGAGCCCGTGATCACACCGTTTCAGCCACCCATGGAGACATGGACCAGAACACTAGGGACATCATTATGAGGGAGTTCCGTTCTGGTTCATCCCGTGTCCTCATTACAACCGATCTTCTTGCTCGTGGTATTGATGTTCAGCAAGTCTCCCTTGTGATCAACTACGATCTTCCAACCCAACCCGAGAACTACCTCCACAGGATTGGACGAAGTGGTCGATTTGGAAGGAAGGGTGTTGCCATCAACTTTGTTACCAGTGATGATGATAAGATGCTCTTTGATATTCAGAAGTTCTACAATGTGACAGTGGAGGAGCTCCCTGCTAACGTTGCTGACCTTATCTGATGAATTTGGTTTGTGTTTTTAGGGAAGAAGGTGTTTTGTCTGTCCAATTAGTAAAGATTCCAGTTGGGCAACGTGGTGTTTATTGGATGATTATTATTTATCAGATGACAGAGTTTCACAGCCTATCACTCTTTAATTACTATGCTTCTCTTTTTTTTCCTTTTTACCTCCTTTATTATGGGAACATCTTTAACCCACGCTGTGGATGTCCCAGCTTAAATTTTTGTAGGAGACAAGTTTAAATTGTACTTTTGTATTTTAGGTTAAGAATGAGTTTTACCTGTTGCCATTTTTACTGATCTCTTCGCTTTGGTTTTTTAGTTTCCCTTGATTTTGTTTTATTAGTATTGCTATTGTTGTTGACGCCATAAAGGCGATCCAGGCTTATTCTTGAAGCCCTTTTTTCTTGTATTTTCTTTGGTTGTTTACAGAGTTAATATACTTATGTGTACCTTGAAAATATAGTTTTTACACGCATAAAACTATGAATGTTCCAAGTCTACCAGATTACTAATAAAACTGACTTATCGTGCCACATTTCCACAATGTTTTTTTTTTTTTTTCGAAATTAGGAGCAAATTATTTAAGTAGTAAGGCTAAGCAGAGAACTGCTGGAAGCCCCCAAGTTCACAACGTTACATCAGGTGGGTGAGGCCTTATGCCATCAGCCCTAGTTCAAATAATTTTTTTTTCTAGCTGACTTCGCCATCAAATCATTCACTATATTTGCTGAGCGTCCCTCAAAGATCAACACGGTGTCCTGCAAACCCTCA
Source organism: Spinacia oleracea (assembly GCF_020520425.1). Classification (NCBI taxonomy): domain Eukaryota; kingdom Viridiplantae; phylum Streptophyta; class Magnoliopsida; order Caryophyllales; family Amaranthaceae; genus Spinacia; species Spinacia oleracea. The sequence goes on along the minus strand of NC_079487.1, from coordinate 120,601,367 downwards.
AGCTTTTGCCTGCAATCATCAACAATGAGTTTGTATCTAGAGTTACAAAGGGAAACTTCATTAATGTCAGTCACCGCGTTGCTATGGTCTGTGGCAATAATACAATGGTGCCAGTTTCTTTCTTCTACCCAAGATATGACCTCTTTTATGCCAACAACTCTGCCATATACGCATCATGAACATAGCAGGCTGCGGAGCGACCTTCCAGCCACTCTCCCGAGTGGTTCCTAGCTACTGCCGCCAAGCTTGCTATGGAAACAGAAGACATGAACGCGGCATCCGAGTTGATCTTGATGACACCAACTGGGGGAAGAACCATTCCAAAGCAGCCCACGGCGAATGTTTGAAAGAGACATTGATGGGGATGTTATTTTTCGAGAAACACCAAGCATTGCGGCGATTCCAGATTGCCCACAAACCAAAGGCAAACACCACATTATGAGGAATATTCTCCCTACCCATGGCAGTAGAAAGGAGGGAGGATTTAACCCAATCATTAAAAGGCACCAAGCCTAGAACAACCCCTGCCGCCCCCCAAAATTCCTTGGCTCTCACACACTTTCTGAATATGTGGTCATTATCTTCTTCGGTCCCCGGGCAAAAACAACAATAAGGGTTGGACTTGATCCTCTGAAACAGATTCTTTGTTGTAGCTAATCTATTCCACCACAATTGCCAAAGGAAGAATTTCATCTTAGGGTGGCCCACAGTGTCCCAAACCCAAACCCAAGCCCAGTCCTTAGACTTTCAATGCTTTTTCCTAATTGACTCAGTGAAAGTCCTGGCCAATCGGGAACTGATTTTGCCTTTAATTTGCCAATCTGAGAAGATAATGTATGGTTTAGGAGAGAAATTAGTAGAGCAAATCAAGTTACACAGAAATTGTTTGGATTATAACCCTTACCAAATGAGCACAAAGGAAAGGATGTCTGAGAACTGGAATTTCCAAAATCTCAACCCAAACCGTTGAACCCGCTGGGTTAATCCGATTCGTTAAGAACCCGAACCGTTAATAATCTGTTAGTTGGAACCCGAAAACTAACCGAACCGATAACATTCAACCCGAACCCGAACCGTCTCGAAAATATTAAACCGATTAAGACCGGTACCCGATAACAAACCGTAATGCGTCAACCCGAAACCGTTTCTACCCGAACCGAATGGACCCGAAAATCGTTAATGACCCGATTTATTTCAACCCGAACCGTTTCAACCCGGGGAATACCCATTCACAACCCGAACAATTTCAACCCGAACCGTTTCAACCCGGACCGTTTACAACCCGGAATGTTTCAACCCGAACCGTTTACAACCCAAACCGTTTACAACCCGTAACCCGTTTACACCCCGTTTAATTCAAACCGTTCATAACCCGCCTCAAAAATAAGTTTTTACTTGAAATATTTTGCGTCAAACCAAACAGAGCCGACATGCTAAGATATCAAATGATATACTCCGTAATTCGTAAGTAATTGTACTTCTTAAACCTTTATAAATCAAAGATATAATTCAATGTGCGTTGTTCAACCGAGTATTCGAACTGTTGTTTATCAATCGACTAAGTAACTAAACATGTTATCATTTAACATATTGTTCTGTATTAGATATATTTCCAATATAGATATATTATTGTATAGTTATAGTCTTGTAGAATTGAATGTGCACTCTTTTATTGACTCATATTCAACTGACAAATTGTCTAATCGATCATTAAACTAAATTGATCTAATTCAATACCTTATAAGCTTATAAGCTTTTAACCTAAGAACTAATCGAAAAACTATGCTATTTTAATTGAATCGATTTAATTCATTAACAATTGAACTTGTTTGTCTCGTTTCGTTAATGAACATGTTAGTCTCGTTGTTGTTTAAACCAATATGAATATATGACAAACTTGTATTTACAAACTTTACAAATTCATTACGTATTAATTCATCATTATCGATTATTAATTACTACGTTATTAGTATTTAGTTCATCAATACATGTTTCGTAATACTCTGGCATGGTGGGGGAGGGCATAGATGATTTTGATTCCATTTGTATCATTTGATTGATAAATATTACATGACATAATAAAAGACATTGACTGACTTTTCTTAATTAAGTTTATGAAATTAATTGGATAGTGAACATTACTACATTAGTTGTTCGTCAAAAAAGAAAATAACATTAGTTATAAATCATGTAATCAAATTATATGACCTCTTTTACGTGTCACTTTGCTTTAATAATGTAGATATTATAGTATAAACGTATTGAAAATTGTGATTTTAGTAATATCTCGACATTGTTTGTAATTTGTATCCGAATTGATCTAACTAAACATGAAACCGATCCTATATGAAACCGACCCGATATGAATCCGACCCGATATAAACCCGACCCGATTACAATCTGGCTAAACCCGTTAACAAACCGAACCGAATTGACCCGACCCGACTACAAATCGACCCGATATGACCCGACCCAGTATGAACCCGACCCGATATGAATCCGACCCGATATGAACCTGAACCGATATGAACCCGACTTAACCCGGTTATGACCCGACCAAATATGAACCAACCCGATATGAAGCCGACCGATACGAACCCGACCCGTCATGAACCCGACCCGATATGAACCCGTAACACATAACCCGAACCTGAATCGAATCGTTATTATTTTAACCCGACCCGAACCGAACCGATAGCAAAATGAACCAGTTTCAACCCGAACCGATGAACCCGAACCGAAACCGAACCGATGACCAAATTTGACGCCCTTAAAAAAGGCTATATGTACACTAAGTGTACAAAGGATATTGTACACCACCATTAAAAATCTGACCCATTACAATGTCCTTTAAAAAAAAGATGGGGAAATGAAATATTTTTGGAGGGAAAAGTAGGAGGGAAACTTTTGGGATTTGATACTATGATTGAGATGATTTTCATGTAGGGGCCAACTTCAATCCAAGGAATTATTTCCCTTCATCTTCTTAAATTTTTCCTTTCCTCCATGAATAAACACTTGAAGTTAGCACCATTAAAACACCCAAATTTCTCCTTTATTTTTTTCGTGTTTTGATATTTGTTATAAACAACAATTGTCTGCTTCAACGACGATCACTATGTCTGCAATCCGTGGACTATGGACCATGGTGCACATAAAGCATGGTGCACCATGTGCACCAAAAGAACACATGTGTATAAACAAAAGAACATGACACTACGACAAAAGAACATGCAATATAATGTTTTACTTTTTTGTTATAAAAAATCACAATTTATTAAAAATATAAAAAAATATATGTCCATGTTCTTTTTACGTAACCAGATGTTCTTTTAATTATATACTAATGTTCTTAAGGTGCACCATGCTCTATGTGCACCATGGTCCACCTTCTAAATTGCAACTATGTCTGGCATACTCTTCAGATTGTCATTTGATAATTTGGTGATTTCATTGCATTCAAAGCTTCAAAGTTTAGAGCCACATGGGCCCAATATAATTACAATAGAACAACAAACTTTAGGCAATCAACTTAAACAATTTGTCAAAGATGCGTCAGTTAAACCCAAGCAATGAAATCATCATCTTTCCAGATTGTCATTAACGGTTGTGTTATCTATTAAAAAAATAACACTGAAGGAGCTGGGTATTGTAACTGCATGCAAGGTGTTCGGCAAAATGCTTTAATGAAAATCAACTCATTCAAAAATGATGTTGTCTTTCTCTCACTCCAATTCATACAAGGAAAATATTATAATCAGACCTGCAAATACCACTTCAAGTCCAATCGAATGAATTGAAGCACCACCAACGTTGCCTGTCTGGGCTTTCCACTCACAAGTTGTTTTTTTTGGTTCTACTACGAGGAGTTCCCACCGCGAGGTAATCTCCCGTGGGAATTTGCATGGGTACCTCGATGGGTAGCATTCCTCTCAGTTGAGATTTTTTCCATTCTCAAGGCTCGAACCCGAGACCTTGGTTAAGGAGCAATAGACTTTTAACCACTCATGTCAACCTCAATTGGTTCCACTCACAAGTTATAGTGATACATTAATCATAACAAACAAATTAAACAAACAATAAATAAAAGCTAAAGTCATTAGGTTCATTTTCTATTAAAAGGAGATCAGTATTACATTTACAACTTTAATGTTATACGGAGTAGTACAAAAAAGTGTAAGCAATAGTAACGAGGTTTGTATATGATAATTCATGGAATGGTTCATACTTCATATAGATGTCTGAGGATTGCGTCTAAAATTGTTTTTCAGAGATGGTGTGGATGGTGACGATACTGAATGAAAGGTGAGGCATTACTTTGGATGACAGTATTTTTTTTTTTTTAAAATAGATGAAAGGGAACTTTTGTTGCACAAGATGATGTGTTGAACCCCTTACCACAATGTTCACTACTATACTGTCTATACTGCTTGAAATTTTACCATATTTGTGCATAGCCGTGTTAAAATCATGACAAAAGCCAATATTTTTTTAAAAATAACTTTTACTCCCTCCGTTCCAAAATGTTTGTTACGTATTCCTTTTAGGTTGTTTCAAAATGTTTGTTACATGGGGGAATCTTTTCTTTTATAAACTTATTATAATATTATTTTTTGTGCCAACTTTTAATTTTAATTGGTCCAATTTTTTCAACTCATTAAATTTCTTTGCAATTTCCCAAGTATGTTAAATTAACAATCTTTGTGCTTTTCCATTATTGGTTCATTTTGATAAATAAAACAATCTTATTGGTTGTTGTAATTATTAGTGGATTGAGGTTTTACTTGGTTTATTTTTTTAATAAAAAAACCAAAAGAATCTTTATTATACGTTAATAAACATGCAAAAGTCCAAACGTAACAAACATTTTGGAACGGAGGGAGTAAATGATATTTAAGAGATCATTTTTGAGTTATAAGGGAAGCAAAACATTGGGTGTATTTTTCAACTTAACTATGATTTTATTAATGCTTATTATTTTTATGCATGGGGACTTACATAATATTTATGGTCTCCATTATCAAGGGACATATTGAAATTATTCTATATATTTATATTTTTATGATAAACACACGTACTAATAATATAATACGGAGTATAACCATACCAAAAAAAATAATAGGTAAAGCCGTAAAGGTCTCAAAGGTAATTTTTCATGACATATGTTTAACCTTTAATAACATTTACGATCTCCAAAACTAAATACTCTGTATGTTGTAAATAACATGTTTAGATCGTAACTCTGGAAATTAATATGTACGGAGTAGTTCATAAATTATGTTGATTGTCATGGTGGTAACAAATGAGATATTTAACTCCTAATATTTCATGGGTTAGTTAATATTCTAAGTTGTTTACATCTTCCGTAGTACATAATGACGATCTACCACCAATATAGAACAAATATATTGCTTGAGTTTCTAATCTATTTGCAAATCATTTTTTTAATTAAATTTGACAATATATGATTATAAAGGATAGTTTAACGTACCTTTAAAGAAATCATACTTAAATTTTTTTAAAAAAATAATCATTAAAATAGAGTAAAAGAATTTGTGTTGCAAATGATGAGGTGTTGAACTCCTTTATCACAATGTCACTGCTATACTACTTGAACTTCTACCTTACTCTTGAACTCAATGGGTACACGCAAATTATAAGAAGCTCAAACAGCATAGGAGTGACCAATATGACAAGGGGGTATCATCACATCAACATTTGCAACTGAAATTGCTTTACTTTATTTAGGTTGAGTAGTTTACTACATTTTGTGATATTCTAAAAATTAAAATAATCTCGTAAAATCGTATCTAATCCATTAAAATCATAGCCAAAATTAAAACTAGATCCAATATTTCGTCGAAGGTGAAGAAAGTAGCCCCCGTTCCCAAGTTTATCAAATAGGAATTCCAATTGGGGACTAAAAATTGTAATTTATTAATTGTGAATTTCAATTAGGATTAAAAATAGTCAGTTTATTACATTCGTATTAATTTGGGATTTCTGAATAGCAATTTATTAAATCTGATTTTAATTTGGGTTCCTCAATTGGTTGTATTTCGTCCTTCAATTGAAGTATTGAATCTTTGACATCAACAACAATGTCGCCTGAAATCTCCACCGAAAAGTTCGATTAAACCCGTCGAGAGCTTCACCATCAACAACATTGTTGCCAAAAATCACCAACGACAGTTCGATTAAACCCGTTAAATTTTCGACATTAACAACAATGTCGCCGAAATTTTTTGGAAGAAGAGGAACAAAAACGTTTTCTCTCTCTTGTGAATAAACAAGGGAAGAAAAAAAAGGTTTTCTCTCTCCTATGAAAAATAATTTAGCAAAAAATAATCAACAATAATGCTAATTGGAAGATGTAAAAATTTTAAAATTCAAATTTTAAATTTGGAAAAAGAAACCTAATTTTTTTAGAGGAAGTTGAAAGGATGTACAATATGCTTTGTACACCTAGTGTATATGTAGTATCAGGCTTTGTTTGGAAAACACTTTCAGTCATCTTAAATGATTACGTGCTATTAATTTAAGTCATCTTAAATTATTAGGAATATTTGTTAGGGAACTGAAATAAAATTTAAGGTGGGTTAGTAGACTGAAATGCAAACGTTGTTCAAACTAACGTTTGTAGATCAGGAGCTGAAATTTACTTTTCCTTCAATTAAAACTCAGAGAAAATCGATTAATAATGATGTCAATTTCTATCTTAATCCATTTTCCGGCCAATTAGTAAATTACTTAAATCATAATTACCCCTATAGCTAGTTCATTTTTTTAATGAATTAATAAAAAACGCTGCCACCCAAAAACTTTAAATAACAATAAAAAAAATTAATGTAATCACCAAAAGTTATCTTTCTTAGTTGGGGTATTTTTGTTTTATTTTGTTAGGATATGATTAATTTTATTAAAATGATTTAAGTATAATCATAAGTAATTATGATGTCATTAGTCGACTAATTGAGCAAAAAATGAATTAAGGTATCAATTGACATCACTTATAGAAAATTAACCAGTAGTAATTGTCAATTTTTTTTATCAAGCTAGGTAAATAATTAACAAACTCCATAATCATATACTCCATTCGTTCTGGAATGTTAGTCTCTTTTGGAATCTAAGACAATCCAACAAAAATACAATTGTCACATGAATTTCAATAGAATATGACCCATGTGATTATGACAGATAAATAATGGGGGGGGGATTAATGGGATAAATATTTACTTTAGAGTAAACAAGTGGGTTTTAGAGATGTTTTAAGGGGACAAATGTTAGACAAACAAAGAAAGATTTCAAAAAGGACTAATAAAAAGAATAACTCAATTAAGAAAGGGGACTAACAATCAAGATCGGAGGGAGTAGGACGTAATTGACAATTTTTTTAAACTTCTTTGCTATGTTTTGTTTTGCAACAACTGGACTTTTAGAATTGTCAACTCCCATACTTTGTACGGAATATAATGTATTTCCTCCGTTTATTTTTATTTGCAACACTTTGATTTGATATTTATATTTAAAGGAAAATATATTTGTGAGTGATTTTGTGAAATTTGTTGTAATACTTCATATATTTTAAGAAGATCAACTTTTTATACTCCATAACTTTTAATTATTGGTAATCTAAGAAAACAAAAACTTAAATAAGGCAGCGTATATAAAATGAACTTATTACCAAATAGTTTAACTTTTTGATCAAATAGTTAAATTATACTATTATTACTTACACTTTTCAATCAATATTTTTACCTTTCTAATTAAATAGTTATATTTTTTAATGTTGATATCAACGGTCTAACATATACGGTGTTCTTATGAGAGACATACTAATACAAAGTATAAGATACTCCCTCCGTATTTTTTTTAAGAGTCACATATACTATTTCCAACTGTCTTTTTTTAGGGGTCACATTTCCGTTTTTAGTAACCTTTCTACCACACATCCTCATTATTTAATGTATCTAATTTAACTCAGGGCAACCAATACAATAAATCCTCTCTTTACTTTGATTAAATTCATCTTTTTTTTCTATTTGTTTATTACTCCCTCTCCCACTCGCTTTATTATTTTTATTAGATTTAACTATATTTCCTTAATACGCGTGCATATTGTAACTCATAAGAGCATCTCTAATGGTAAGCTAATTTCTAAATTAGCTTATCATGCCACATAATATTTCAAGCTATTTCCCTTTCTAGCTAGTTAGTACCCTAGTGGTTAGCTACTAGCTTGATATTTAATGTAGTCATATTTGTCAATCACTATTTAAATTTAATTTAATTTAAAATTATTTCATTGGACAAGTTTTTTCAAGCAAATTAGCTTAAATAAGCTAATTTGCTTGGCCAAGCTAATTTATTATACCAACTCCAATGGTCAAGCTAGTAGCTTGGAATTTCTCTAAATTGCAAGCAAGTCCCTAGCTACAACCATTGGAGATGCTCTAATAGAATATGGAGGGAGTATTAATTATCAATTATATTTCCTTAATACGCGTGCATATTAACTGTATTTCCTAAACGCGTGCATATTGCCTAAAAATTAAAGTTTTTTTTTTTGATGCTAACGAGGTTACATAAGAATTAACCAAATAAAAAGAAAAGTGTTACAAGCATAAACAAACATAAAAACTGAAGTATATGAATACTGCCAAAAATCAAACTGCACCAATTATTTTAAAACAGAAAAAACAATTCACAACACCGATTACTACATGAATCAGGAAAATAAGAAAACGAGCCGTAATAATATAAATAGGTGAGATATTACCCTAGATACCCTCTAATTGGTAAACAATTGTCCTCGAAATATCGTAAAAAAGTCTTTAACCCTAGCTCCAATCAACACACTCGCGTTTTCATTATTGTTACTTTCAATCATCATCAATTTCAAGTAGGCCTTTTCATCTAATTATTTTGTTTGTTTATGCTAATCTACCAGCTCATCAATGTTTTTTTTTCTTTTGATTTATTTATTTAGTCGTGTGTTGGTTGTTGATTATTTGAGGTCTGGAGTGTAATATCTGTTTTGTGCCCTAAATTTTATGCAGATTAGGTTTTAATGGAATTAGTATTATGCAATTCAGTTGAATTTCAACGAATTCCGAAGTAATTTGTGATTTAATGTTGTAGTTGATGAAATTCAGAGTCTCTCGTAGTGGAATTTATAATAAAGTTACTTTGTTTTATTGATTTGTTATCGAGTTTCTCGATGTGATATTACCATGATTGTTGATTTGCTTTTCCGTAAATATTTATAACATCAGGGATTTTTTGTTAATTGTATTCATATTGTGCTGACTAGAGTGATAACACGGAATTTTTGTATGTTTTTCCTGTGTATTTTAATGTTGTCTATATTTGATTGTCATGCCTTACCTATGAATTTGATGATGCATCGAATTAGGAGTAATGATGCATTGCCGCGTAGTGATTTGGACTTAGGATTGATCAGCTAGCTTGTGAACTTGATTTAATTTAGAATCTGCGTTTTTTTTGAGGTTATAATGTTATGTTTCAACCGAAAGATTGTCAATTTGTTTATTTCGTGTGTGTTAGTTTATGATTGATTTCGTAGATGTGTTGGTTTGTGTATTCTATATTGCTTGCCTAAATAATTAACTATGTTAAATGATATTCCAGTAGGAACACTGACAAGAGGTGGGGTGAATTGTTTCGTTGAACTTAGGGTGTTCCTTTGCGGAATTTAGAAATTAAAGGAACAACTAACAAATTAGTACGAAGAATGTGAAAACTGAGGAAACTTCTTGATCCTTATCAAGAAGCGAAAACCTCAAACTCTTTTATATATTGTAATCGCTCGAATACAACACACTCAATAACTCGAGTTCCACTTGAACACGAGTTCCTCACAGCAATCCCCGTTGATTACTGTGCTTGCTCCTTTCACACTCTCTCGCTGACTTGACTCTAAGTCACTTTAAGGATCACTCAACCCTTACACTCAAAACTCAAGGATCACTTGATCCTTAACCCCACAACTCAAGGATCACTCGATCCTTAACCCCACAATTACAACTCGAATTATGAAAACTCTAGTATTCAATAAAGCTTATGTACAAAAAAGGAACTTTAGGAACACGCTCTTTCGCAAACTGACTTTTTATAAAAACTCTTAAGTTCTTTAGAAATATTGCACGTTGTCAGTTGTGATTTGAGAAATGAAAAACCTTTTCCTTTTATAGAAGAACTTTCTTGGTCAGTTTCTGTTAGGTTATGATACATATGACAATTCATAAATCATGCAGAAAAACCATAAAGCCAGGAAAACATATTATTTACACATAATCATTTAGCATAGTTTAGATGCATACTCTTTGTTGCGTGCCTTCCCTAGCTGCGCCCGAACCGAACAAGAACAAGTCTTTAGGACTCCAAGTGTCGTCCCTCCGTAGATAGTCCACAGCACGTCCGGATCCGCCTTAAGATTGACCAACTAGAATCGCCCTTAAGGTACTATTATTTTCGGCACTTTATAGGCAAATGTGTGACTGAATTTTTCTCTCAAAAACTCACTTTGAATACTTTTTAAACTCGTTATAAATTGTGAACCCAGGCCACATATTTATAGGGTTATGGAAAGGGAATTGGAAACCTATTCAGATACAAATTAATTAAACCTAGAATCCTACAAGAACTCTAATTTAACTAATTTATCAAATAGAATTAGGAATTTAATCATTAACCGAACTCTGCACGTTTTAGGAAACGTGCACGAACACAAACACTTACACACGCACACACGGCAGCCACGATGGGCCGCCCATGCATGCGCACAAGCAGCAGCCCAAGCAGCGCCCGCGCGCGCTGCGCGCTGCGCGTGCTGTGCGCGCTGTGCGCGCTGCGCAGCCTGCTGGGCCTGGCCTTGCGCTGGGCCTGGCGTGGCTGTTTGTGTGGCGCGCTTGGCTTGCTGGGCGATGGCCTGGCTTCGTGTTGGGCCCTCGTCCGGCAGGCTTCGTCCGATGCTTATTCGTACGATACGCTTCCGATTAAATTTCCGATTCCGGAATTCATTTCCGATACGAACAATATTTAACATTTCCGATTCCGGAATTAATTTCCGTTTCGAACAAATATTTAATATTTCCGTTTCCGGAATTATTTTCCGATTCCGGTAATATTTCCGATTCTGACAATATTTCCGTTTCCGGCAATATTTCCGATTCTGGTAATATTTCCATTTCCGATAATATTTTCCGATACGTACCATGTTTCCGTTTCCGGCAACATCTACGACATGGATAATATTTATATTTCCGATACGATCCATATTTCCGTTTCCGGCAATATCATCGTTTCCGGAGTATTCATTTCTTGCCTGTGACGATCTTAGCTCCCACTGAAACCAAGATCCGTCGGTTCCGAATATTCATAGATGGAGTATTTAATGCCATTAAATACTTGATCCGTTTACGTACTATTTGTGTGACCCTACGGGTTCAGTCAAGAGTAAGCTGTGGATTAATATCATTAATTCCACTTGAACTGAAGCGGCCTCTTGCTAGGCATTCAGCTCACTTGATCTCACTGAATTATTAACTTGTTAATTAATACTGAACCGCATTTATTAGACTTATCATAGAATGCATACTTGGACCAAGGGCATTATTTCCTTCAGTTTCCCATGTTCCCCTCAACGGCCACTAACAGTTACTGGGAGCAGTAACGTGCACGTTGATTGAGAGAAACAGGGAGACTTCTTCAAACCACTTTTAACACGTTCAATTTTAGAGAAAATAGTGGGAGTAGTTTTAGGAACAAGTAAAAACCTTTTCTTGGAAAACAAGGAATTCTAAATCAGAATCCAATGTTGATTTTCTCAAAATCGTTTTATTTATTTTCCAAAAGATTTTCCTTTATAAAACTTTATTTTATTTACAAAAACTATTTTCTCAAACATATTAAAACACACGTGTTCCTTTTGTTCCATATTATGCATAAACGTTATTAAAATACTTACATAAAATCTAAACATAAACTCATATGTTGTAGCTTCTATGTTGGCACCTTTTGAAGCATCACCTGAATGCTTCATGCATTGTTCCTTCTCCGGAACTTTGATGATCTTCATACTATATGAGGAGCACCCTTAATAACTTGCTTTAGGATCAGTCGTTGAGGATCAGCCTGCTTTAGGAGCAACCGTCTTTGGGAACAGCCGTCTTGGGAACAGCCGTCTTAGGAACAGCCGTCGTGGGAACAACCGTCTTGGGAACAGCCGTCGTGGGAACAGCCGTCTTAGGAACAGCTGTTCCCGCTGTCTTGGGAACAGCTGTTCCCGCTGTCTTGGGAACAACTGTCTTGGGAACAACCTTCATATGCAGACTTGATCGATTCTTTAGGAATTCCATGCATTGCTCAGTGTTTGTTCCACATGCTTAGTTTGTCCTACTCAGGCACTCCCTAACTTAGCATTACAAAAACACACTTAAACAATGATCAGGAAGTTTGCGTTGTCATCATCAAAACTCAGAATCAACAATATTCCCCCTTTTTGGTGATGACAACATAAGCAAACTTTTACCAAAAAAATCAAACTTATTTTGCAATCCTAAACAAGTTTTCAAAACAAAACAAAACAAAACACAAAAAAATAAAAAAAGTTACGAGAAAAAAAATTTGAATTTTAAAAACAACGAAGTTTACAAAATTGAAAACTTACAGCAAGAAGTGAGCAAATGAGGGACATGGAGACAGGTAAGATCAATTAAGAAAAGTTTGTATTCTCTTCCCCCTGTTGGCATTAACAAAAAGAAAAAATACAAGGCAATAATATAATATTCATAGCGCCCCACGATCAACGTTTGGCAAACTAAGTTAGCCTCAAGGTCAAGTCTCAACATGCATAATTAATTGTAAGCATAATATATAATAAAAGAAATCAACCAATTTTTAGAGATGCAAGTTTTAGGTTCCACAGGTTCTGAAGATAAAAATAACGATGATGTCACCCAAATTGAGGGCTACATAAAAAAGAGAAAAAAAATTGTTCCAAACAAATAAAAAACCAATGTAACAATCAAATAGCTGATCAGGTTTAGTTTTCAAGCTTTTGTAGAATTGTGGATGAGCTCGTAGTCACTTGAGCGTTGAGTTGATGCAGATCGGATCCCATCTCCTTAATCACTGAAACTAAGGCACCCACCTGTGATTGCAACTCACTGATCCTGGCATCCGTACCTTCCTGTATAGCCATCATTCTAGCCATCCCCTCCTTAAGCTGACTGACCTGTTCCTTGAGTTCCACAATGGAAGGATCCTTCTGTGATCCCAAAGAACTAGAGGAGCTACCAAATGAACTAAAACCACCAAAACCAGAAAAACCAAGAGGAACAGCTGTGGGTGGAGGAACAAGTACTACTCTAGGATTAGGAACAACATCCTTGGGTTGGGATGCTTGTTCCTTCTCCTTATTTTCAATATTAATGGCCTCTTATCCTTGTTCCCCCTCTTGATCCTCATCATCACAGGAAATATCAACATTTGTAGAAGGACTAATTACTTTTGTTCCTTTGGTAGCAATCCACATATTCCTTCTCCCTCCTGTAGGTGATTTATGAACACCCTTTTTCTCTTTCGCATGTTTCTCTACCTTTGTCACTTTCTTAACTTTTACAGACTCTTCCTCCTTTTCACTTACATCCTCCTCATCATTGACCGATTCGGTCTAATTCAATCTTATTTATTACAAAACCTTCAACCAAATAAACATTCTTGGACGAGAGGACATTCGACGCCTCCTTTTCCGACCACCGCCCACTTCCCACTTCCCCCAGCGTTCGACCGACTACTCCTTCCCCCTGCGAAGCGCCACTATTGTCGCCAGTGAGAATTGAATCTTTGCCGGTATTGGGTCAAGGGTGATTCCAAACGGTTGGGTTTTTGGAGGTGAATGGGTTTGGGTTTTTTTCAGGGGTTTTGAGTGGTGAGGTTTCCATGGGGATTGGTGAGGTAGAGTTTCAGTTTCTTTTGTTTGTCATATTTCTGTTGATACTTGTTCTCACCATTGTTGGTGAAGGAGTATGGAGTGGTGGGGAATAGATTATGAGAGAGGTACAAGGAGGTGAGGTTAAACGTGTATTTGTGGGTGTGGTTTTTGAGTAGTTGAGATCCATTTGGATTGTTTCCATTAGTTTCTTAGTTGTTGGGAACAAGAAGAATTTGAGGATTAAGAAATGAATTTGTGAGGTTTATGTATGTGGATGATAAACAAAAAAAATCGGAAAGATAAAAAAATTTCGAGGAAAAAATAAAGATAAAAATAAAATTCTAAAAGATAAATAATGATAAAAAATTTGAGAGAATACATGAAAAATTATAATGGTAAACCTAATTGTGGAACAGCTTATTTTTGCATCTCGCATTATTGATTCATTTATTTAATCATGTATTATGCACTTTCATTATGTAAGTTGATCCCTAACGATGGTAAACTTCAGCTATGCTTTCGCACGTAAAATTATGAATATATATCAAGGCCAAGCATTTAATATTAAAGTTTATACCTTTAGAGGATCTTCCTGCTTCCTTATCTTAGCTTGATCATTCCCAGTTCCAGTCTCATTTTCTCGTGCTTCTCTCTGCTTGTTTACTTTGTAAGATCCTTGCACATACTTTCATTTGTTGCACCAAATAGTATATTGTCAACGTAAATTTGTACAAAAAATAAATTTTTTCGTTTGAAATTATTTTTCAGAAGGAGTTCAGATAATATTTCGTACCACGATCTAGTAGCTTGCTCTAACTCATAATGAGCTTTGTCAAGCTTATAGACGTGGTTTGGAAATTCAGGATATTTAGAATCGGGAGGTTGTTCCACATAGACGTCATCTTCTAAATGTTCGTTTAGGGAAGCATTTTTGATGTCCATTTGGTACAACTTAATTTCCGTAAAGGCTGCAAAAACAATTAAGGTTCTTATAGTTTTTAATCTATCAACAGGAGCAAATGTTTCTTTGAAATTAGTGCTCACCTGTTGATTATGGCGTTTAACGACTAACCTTGCTATTGTTCCATGTTCATCAAGCTTGTTCCTGAGCATCCATTTGAGTCCCTCTTGTTCCTCTTGAACGGAGACTCCAGTCTTTTCTGCTTGTTCCTCTCGGATAGGAACCTCCTGATTTGCTTGTTCCTCTTGAACATGAAATCCCAGATTATTTTCTACTTGTTCCTCTTGCACTTGAAATTCCAGATTATTTTCTACTTGTTCCTCTTGCATAAGAACACCTTGATTTTCTGCTTGTTCCTCTTGCATAGGAACACCTTGTTTTTCTGCTTGTTCCTCTTGCATGGGAACACCTTGATTTTTTGCTTGTTCCTCTTGCATGGGAACACCCTGATTTTCTGCTTGTTCCTCTTGCATAGGAACTCCTTGATCTTTCTTATGTAGTTCCGCTGGAGAATCTTCCTCATCATTATCTGTAAGGCGAATCAAGCCAATATCGAAATTCTCCGTCTCCTGAACTTCATTAGCATTATTAGTTTCATCAAGAATAGTATGTACATTTTTAACTCTTCTAAAAGAGTCTTTAAGAGAGTTGTTCCTGACAGGCAATTCCAAGAACCTACCTTGTACCTCATATCTAACATTATTTAGGTAGGTCATGTGATCTTTATTGGGCTCCAATGCCTTATTACTTTGTTCCTTTACTACACTAAGCTTTTCAAAAAATACTAGAGTTTCAATTGGTGATTCAATTAACCTGTTATTAGACAAAGATTGAGAGGTTGTGGAACTTACCTCGTTTGATGGATCTTGCATTGTTCCATCAATCTTTGCCATGAGGCACAGGTTGGCAGTTTCTTTTTCTGGTTGGTCATCATCGTCCTCCGAGTCTGTAACATCTCCCCATGCTGCAATCATTGCCTTTTTGGGTTTGGAAAAGGTGGGTTTGTTGCATCTTTCTTTGAGCCGATCCTCTCCTTTTCCTTTTTCATATTCCCACTGAGGGCACTCCCGGATTTGATGGTCTGGATCACCGCATTTGAAGCATCCTTGGCCGGATTTGGAACCAATTGTTCTTCTTCCGGAGTTCCTTCCTTTTTGATTTCCCGGTCTGAGGTTTCTGTATAATCTTTTCATCCTTCTGACCAAATTGGCAGCCTCTTCTTCATCCGGTTCTGAATCCTCCAGTTCCTCAGCCTTGAGAGCAAGACCTTGGTTCTTGGGATTCTCAGGAACAGTTGATCCTACATGTAGTTCATGTGTCATTAAGGATCCTGCCAGCTGCTCAATGTTGAATTTGGTGAAATCCTTGGTTTCAAATAATGCAGTGACCTTGGTTCTCCATCGATCATCTTGAGGCATGCTCCTTAGAATTTTCCTAACCTGTTCATCAGAGGGAATAATTCTTCCAAGGGAAACAAGTTCATTAGTAATGTTAGTGAACCGAGTAAACATCTCCTGAATTGTTTCTTGTGGATGCATTTCAAAACGTTCATATTTAGACATCAGTAAATCAATTTTAGAACGTTTGACCTCATTTGTTCCTTCATGTGTTACTTGAAGGAGATCCCAGATTTGCTTTGCGCTCTTGCACCCCATAACTCTATTGTGTTCATGAGGTCCAAGGCCGCAATGCAAAATCTTAACAGCCATAGCGTTGATTTCATATTTTTCAAAATCTTCTTTCACAAATTCAGAAATAGGTTTAGGAACTACCTCATTTTCAGCATTGGTTTTTGTTACCCCGAAGTTACCGACTTCTATGACTCGCCAAACTTGATAGTTCTCTGCCTTGATAAAGATCTCCATTCTGTTCTTCCAATATGTATAGAATTTTCCATTGAACATTGGAGGTCTTTGAGTTGAATAACCTTCTTCGAGTTTCTCGTGAGTGTTCATACTTTCCAGGAACTTTTTCTCAACAGGGTTTCCTGTATTTTTGTGAGATCCCGCTCTGATACCAACTGATATTCCAGTAGGAACACTGACAAGAGGGGGGGGGGGTGAATTGTTTCGTTGAACTTAGGGTGTTCCTTTGCGGAATTTAGAAATTAAAGGAACAACTAACAAATTAGTACGAAGAATGTGAAAACTGAGGAAACTTCTTGATCCTTATCAAGAAGCGAAAACCTCAAACTCTTTTATATATTGTAATCGCTCGAATACAACACACTCAATAACTCGAGTTCCACTTGAACACGAGTTCCTCACAGCAATCCCCGTTGATTACTGTGCTTGCTCCTTTCACACTCTCTCGCTGACTTGACTCTAAGTCACTTTAAGGATCACTCAACCCTTACACTCAAAACTCAAGGATCACTTGATCCTTAACCCCACAACTCAAGGATCACTCGATCCTTAACCCCACAATTACAACTCGAATTATGAAAACTCTAGTATTCAATAAAGCTTATGTACAAAAAAGGAACTTTAGGAACACGCTCTTTCGCAAACTGACTTTTTATAAAAACTCTTAAGTTCTTTAGAAATATTGCACGTTGTCAGTTGTGATTTGAGAAATGAAAAACCTTTTCCTTTTATAGAAGAACTTTCTTGGTCAGTTTCCCATGTTCCCCTCAACGGCCACTAACAGTTACTGGGAGCAGTAACGTGCACGTTGATTGAGAGAAACAGGGAGACTTCTTCAAACCACTTTTAACACGTTCAATTTTAGAGAAAATAGTGGGAGTAGTTTTAGGAACAAGTAAAAACCTTTTCTTGGAAAACAAGGAATTCTAAATCAGAATCCAATGTTGATTTTCTCAAAATCGTTTTATTTATTTTCCAAAAGATTTTCCTTTATAAAACTTTATTTTATTTACAAAAACTATTTTCTCAAATATATTAAAACACACGTGTTCCTTTTGTTCCATATTATGCATAAACGTTATTAAAATACTTACATAAAATCTAAACATAAACTCATATGTTGTAGCTTCTATGTTGGCACCTTTTGAAGCATCACCTGAATGCTTCATGCATTGTTCCTTCTCCGGAACTTTGATGATCTTCATACTATATGAGGAGCACCCTTAATAACTTGCTTTAGGATCAGTCGTTGAGGATCAGCCTGCTTTAGGAGCAACCGTCTTTGGGAACAGCCGTCTTGGGAACAGCCGTCTTAGGAACAGCCGTCGTGGGAACAACCGTCTTGGGAACAGCCGTCGTGGGAACAGCCGTCTTAGGAACAGCTGTTCCCGCTGTCTTGGGAACAGCTGTTCCCGCTGTCTTGGGAACAACTGTCTTGGGAACAACCTTCATATGCAGACTTGATCGATTCTTTAGGAATTCCATGCATTGCTCAGTGTTTGTTCCACATGCTTAGTTTGTCCTACTCAGGCACTCCCTAACTTAGCATTACAAAAACACACTTAAACAATGATCAGGAAGTTTGCGTTGTCATCATCAAAACTCAGAATCAACAATATTCCCCCTTTTTGGTGATGACAACATAAGCAAACTTTTACCAAAAAAATCAAACTTATTTTGCAATCCTAAACAAGTTTTCAAAACAAAACAAAACAAAACACAAAAAAATAAAAAAAGTTACGAGAAAAAAAATTTGAATTTTAAAAACAACGAAGTTTACAAAATTGAAAACTTACAGCAAGAAGTGAGCAAATGAGGGACATGGAGACAGGTAAGATCAATTAAGAAAAGTTTGTATTCTCTTCCCCCTGTTGGCATTAACAAAAAGAAAAAATACAAGGCAATAATATAATATTCATAGCGCCCCACGATCAACGTTTGGCAAACTAAGTTAGCCTCAAGGTCAAGTCTCAACATGCATAATTAATTGTAAGCATAATATATAATAAAAGAAATCAACCAATTTTTAGAGATGCAAGTTTTAGGTTCCACAGGTTCTGAAGATAAAAATAACGATGATGTCACCCAAATTGAGGGCTACATAAAAAAGAGAAAAAAAATTGTTCCAAACAAATAAAAAACCAATGTAACAATCAAATAGCTGATCAGGTTTAGTTTTCAAGCTTTTGTAGAATTGTGGATGAGCTCGTAGTCACTTGAGCGTTGAGTTGATGCAGATCGGATCCCATCTCCTTAATCACTGAAACTAAGGCACCCACCTGTGATTGCAACTCACTGATCCTGGCATCCGTACCTTCCTGTATAGCCATCATTCTAGCCATCCCCTCCTTAAGCTGACTGACCTGTTCCTTGAGTTCCGCAATGGAAGGATCCTTCTGTGATCCCAAAGAACTAGAGGAGCTACCAAATGAACTAAAACCACCAAAACCAGAAAAACCAAGAGGAACAGCTGTGGGTGGAGGAATAAGTACTACTCTAGGATTAGGAACAACATCCTTGGGTTGGGATGCTTGTTCCTTCTCCTTATTTTCAATATTAATGGCCTCCTATCCTTGTTCCCCCTCTTGATCCTCATCATCACAGGAAATATCAACATTTGTAGAAGGACTAATTACTTTTGTTCCTTTGGTAGCAATCCACATATTCCTTCTCCCTCCTGTAGGTGATTTATGAACACCCTTTTTCTCTTTCGCATGTTTCTCTACCTTTGTCACTTTCTTAACTTTTACAGACTCTTCCTCCTTTTCACTTACATCCTCCTCATCATTGACCGATTCGGTCTAATTCAATCTTATTTATTACAACACCTTCAACCAAATAAACATTCTTGGACGAGAGGACATTCGACGCCTCCTTTTCCGACCACCGCCCACTTCCCACTTCCCCCAGCGTTCGACCGACTACTCCTTCCCCCTGCGAAGCGCCACTATTGTCGCCAGTGAGAATTGAATCTTTGCCGGTATTGGGTCAAGGGTGATTCCAAACGGTTGGGTTTTTGGAGGTGAATGGGTTTGGGTTTTTTTCAGGGGTTTTGAGTGGTGAGGTTTCCATGGGGATTGGTGAGGTAGAGTTTCAGTTTCTTTTGTTTGTCATATTTCTGTTGATACTTGTTCTCACCATTGTTGGTGAAGGAGTATGGAGTGGTGGGGAATAGATTATGAGAGAGGTACAAGGAGGTGAGGTTAAACGTGTATTTGTGGGTGTGGTTTTTGAGTAGTTGAGATCCATTTGGATTGTTTCCATTAGTTTCTTAGTTGTTGGGAACAAGAAGAATTTGAGGATTAAGAAATGAATTTGTGAGGTTTATGTATGTGGATGATAAACAAAAAAAATCGGAAAGATAAAAAAATTTC
Source organism: Spinacia oleracea (assembly GCF_020520425.1). Lineage (NCBI taxonomy): Eukaryota > Viridiplantae > Streptophyta > Magnoliopsida > Caryophyllales > Amaranthaceae > Spinacia > Spinacia oleracea. The sequence continues at coordinate 120,581,210 of NC_079487.1, read as the reverse complement.
GAGGAAAAAATAAAGATAAAAATAAAATTCTAAAAGATAAATAATGATAAAAAATTTGAGAGAATACATGAAAAATTATAATGGTAAACCTAATTGTGGAACAGCTTATTTTTGCATCTCGCATTATTGATTCATTTATTTAATCATGTATTATGCACTTTCATTATGTAAGTTGATCCCTAACGATGGTAAACTTCAGCTATGCTTTCGCACGTAAAATTATGAATATATATCAAGGCCAAGCATTTAATATTAAAGTTTATACCTTTAGAGGATCTTCCTGCTTCCTTATCTTAGCTTGATCATTCCCAGTTCCAGTCTCATTTTCTCGTGCTTCTCTCTGCTTGTTTACTTTGTAAGATCCTTGCACATACTTTCATTTGTTGCACCAAATAGTATATTGTCAACGTAAATTTGTACAAAAAATAAATTTTTTCGTTTGAAATTATTTTTCAGAAGGAGTTCAGATAATATTTCGTACCACGATCTAGTAGCTTGCTTTAACTCATAATGAGCTTTGTCAAGCTTATAGACGTGGTTTGGAAATTCAGGATATTTAGAATCGGGAGGTTGTTCCACATAGACGTCATCTTCTAAATGTTCGTTTAGGGAAGCATTTTTGATGTCCATTTGGTACAACTTAATTTCCGTAAAGGCTGCAAAAACAATTAAGGTTCTTATAGTTTTTAATCTATCAACAGGAGCAAATGTTTCTTTGAAATTAGTGCTCACCTGTTGATTATGGCGTTTAACGACTAACCTTGCTATTGTTCCATGTTCATCAAGCTTGTTCCTGAGCATCCATTTGAGTCCCTCTTGTTCCTCTTGAACGGAGACTCCAGTCTTTTCTGCTTGTTCCTCTCGGATAGGAACCTCCTGATTTGCTTGTTCCTCTTGAACATGAAATCCCAGATTATTTTCTACTTGTTCCTCTTGCACTTGAAATTCCAGATTATTTTCTACTTGTTCCTCTTGCATAAGAACACCTTGATTTTCTGCTTGTTCCTCTTGCATAGGAACACCTTGTTTTTCTGCTTGTTCCTCTTGCATGGGAACACCTTGATTTTTTGCTTGTTCCTCTTGCATGGGAACACCCTGATTTTCTGCTTGTTCCTCTTGCATAGGAACTCCTTGATCTTTCTTATGTAGTTCCGCTGGAGAATCTTCCTCATCATTATCTGTAAGGCGAATCAAGCCAATATCGAAATTCTCCGTCTCCTGAACTTCATTAGCATTATTAGTTTCATCAAGAATAGTATGTACATTTTTAACTCTTCTAAAAGAGTCTTTAAGAGAGTTGTTCCTGACAGGCAATTCCAAGAACCTACCTTGTACCTCATATCTAACATTATTTAGGTAGGTCATGTGATCTTTATTGGGCTCCAATGCCTTATTACTTTGTTCCTTTACTACACTAAGCTTTTCAAAAAATACTAGAGTTTCAATTGGTGATTCAATTAACCTGTTATTAGACAAAGATTGAGAGGTTGTGGAACTTACCTCGTTTGATGGATCTTGCATTGTTCCATCAATCTTTGCCATGAGGCACAGGTTGGCAGTTTCTTTTTCTGGTTGGTCATCATCGTCCTCCGAGTCTGTAACATCTCCCCATGCTGCAATCATTGCCTTTTTGGGTTTGGAAAAGGTGGGTTTGTTGCATCTTTCTTTGAGCCGATCCTCTCCTTTTCCTTTTTCATATTCCCACTGAGGGCACTCCCGGATTTGATGGTCTGGATCACCGCATTTGAAGCATCCTTGGCCGGATTTGGAACCAATTGTTCTTCTTCCGGAGTTCCTTCCTTTTTGATTTCCCAGTCTGAGGTTTCTGTATAATCTTTTCATCCTTCTGACCAAAGTGGCAGCCTCTTCTTCATCCGGTTCTGAATCCTCCAGTTCCTCAGCCTTGAGAGCAAGACCTTGGTTCTTGGGATGCTCAGGAACAGTTGATCCTAGATGTAGTTCATGTGTCATTAAGGATCCTGCCAGCTGCTCAATGTTGAATTTGGTGAAATCCTTGGTTTCAAACAATGCAGTGACCTTGGTTCTCCATCGATAATCTTGAGGCATGCTCCTTAGAATTTTCCTAACCTGTTCATCAGAGGGAATAATTCTTCCAAGGGAAACAAGTTCATTAGTAATGTTAGTGAACCGAGTAAACATCTCCTGAATTGTTTCTTGTGGATGCATTTCAAAACGTTCATATTTAGACATCAGTAAATCAATTTTAGAACGTTTGACCTCATTTGTTCCTTCATGTGTTACTTGAAGGAGATCCCAGATTTGCTTTGCGCTCTTGCACCCCATAACTCTATTGTGTTCATGAGGTCCAAGGCCGCAATGCAAAATCTTAACAGCCATAGCGTTGATTTCATATTTTTCAAAATCTTCTTTCACAAATTCAGAAATAGGTTTAGGAACTACCTCATTTTCAGCATTGGTTTTTGTTACCTCGAAGTTACCGACTTCTATGACTCGCCAAACTTGATAGTTCTCTGCCTTGATAAAGATCTCCATTCTGTTCTTCCAATATGTATAGAATTTTCCATTGAACATTGGAGGTCTTTGAGTTGAATAACCTTCTTCGAGTTTCTCGTGAGTGTTCATACTTTCCAGGAACTTTTTCTCAACAGGGTTTCCTGTATTTTTGTGAGATCCCGCTCTGATACCAACTGATATTCCAGTAGGAACACTGACAAGAGGGGGGGGGGTGAATTGTTTCGTTGAACTTAGGGTGTTCCTTTGCGGAATTTAGAAATTAAAGGAACAACTAACAAATTAGTACGAAGAATGTGAAAACTGAGGAAACTTCTTGATCCTTATCAAGAAGCGAAAACCTCAAACTCTTTTATATATTGTAATCGCTCGAATACAACACACTCAATAACTCGAGTTCCACTTGAACACGAGTTCCTCACAGCAATCCCCGTTGATTACTGTGCTTGCTCCTTTCACACTCTCTCGCTGACTTGACTCTAAGTCACTTTAAGGATCACTCAACCCTTACACTCAAAACTCAAGGATCACTTGATCCTTAACCCCACAACTCAAGGATCACTCGATCCTTAACCCCACAATTACAACTCGAATTATGAAAACTCTAGTATTCAATAAAGCTTATGTACAAAAAAGGAACTTTAGGAACACGCTCTTTCGCAAACTGACTTTTTATAAAAACTCTTAAGTTCTTTAGAAATATTGCACGTTGTCAGTTGTGATTTGAGAAATGAAAAACCTTTTCCTTTTATAGAAGAACTTTCTTGGTCAGTTTCCCATGTTCCCCTCAACGGCCACTAACAGTTACTGGGAGCAGTAACGTGCACGTTGATTGAGAGAAACAGGGAGACTTCTTCAAACCACTTTTAACACGTTCAATTTTAGAGAAAATAGTGGGAGTAGTTTTAGGAACAAGTAAAAACCTTTTCTTGGAAAACAAGGAATTCTAAATCAGAATCCAATGTTGATTTTCTCAAAATCGTTTTATTTATTTTCCAAAAGATTTTCCTTTATAAAACTTTATTTTATTTACAAAAACTATTTTCTCAAATATATTAAAACACACGTGTTCCTTTTGTTCCATATTATGCATAAACGTTATTAAAATACTTACATAAAATCTAAACATAAACTCATATGTTGTAGCTTCTATGTTGGCACCTTTTGAAGCATCACCTGAATGCTTCATGCATTGTTCCTTCTCCGGAACTTTGATGATCTTCATACTATATGAGGAGCACCCTTAATAACTTGCTTTAGGATCAGTCGTTGAGGATCAGCCTGCTTTAGGAGCAACCGTCTTTGGGAACAGCCGTCTTGGGAACAGCCGTCTTAGGAACAGCCGTCGTGGGAACAACCGTCTTGGGAACAGCCGTCGTGGGAACAGCCGTCTTAGGAACAGCTGTTCCCGCTGTCTTGGGAACAGCTGTTCCCGCTGTCTTGGGAACAACTGTCTTGGGAACAACCTTCATATGCAGACTTGATCGATTCTTTAGGAATTCCATGCATTGCTCAGTGTTTGTTCCACATGCTTAGTTTGTCCTACTCAGGCACTCCCTAACTTAGCATTACAAAAACACACTTAAACAATGATCAGGAAGTTTGCGTTGTCATCATCAAAACTCAGAATCAACAATATTCCCCCTTTTTGGTGATGACAACATAAGCAAACTTTTACCAAAAAAATCAAACTTATTTTGCAATCCTAAACAAGTTTTCAAAACAAAACAAAACAAAACACAAAAAAATAAAAAAAGTTACGAGAAAAAAAATTTGAATTTTAAAAACAACGAAGTTTACAAAATTGAAAACTTACAGCAAGAAGTGAGCAAATGAGGGACATGGAGACAGGTAAGATCAATTAAGAAAAGTTTGTATTCTCTTCCCCCTGTTGGCATTAACAAAAAGAAAAAATACAAGGCAATAATATAATATTCATAGCGCCCCACGATCAACGTTTGGCAAACTAAGTTAGCCTCAAGGTCAAGTCTCAACATGCATAATTAATTGTAAGCATAATATATAATAAAAGAAATCAACCAATTTTTAGAGATGCAAGTTTTAGGTTCCACAGGTTCTGAAGATAAAAATAACGATGATGTCACCCAAATTGAGGGCTACATAAAAAAGAGAAAAAAAATTGTTCCAAACAAATAAAAAACCAATGTAACAATCAAATAGCTGATCAGGTTTAGTTTTCAAGCTTTTGTAGAATTGTGGATGAGCTCGTAGTCACTTGAGCGTTGAGTTGATGCAGATCGGATCCCATCTCCTTAATCACTGAAACTAAGGCACCCACCTGTGATTGCAACTCACTGATCCTGGCATCCGTACCTTCCTGTATAGCCATCATTCTAGCCATCCCCTCCTTAAGCTGACTGACCTGTTCCTTGAGTTCCACAATGGAAGGATCCTTCTGTGATCCCAAAGAACTAGAGGAGCTACCAAATGAACTAAAACCACCAAAACCAGAAAAACCAAGAGGAACAGCTGTGGGTGGAGGAACAAGTACTACTCTAGGATTAGGAACAACATCCTTGGGTTGGGATGCTTGTTCCTTCTCCTTATTTTCAATATTAATGGCCTCTTATCCTTGTTCCCCCTCTTGATCCTCATCATCACAGGAAATATCAACATTTGTAGAAGGACTAATTACTTTTGTTCCTTTGGTAGCAATCCACATATTCCTTCTCCCTCCTGTAGGTGATTTATGAACACCCTTTTTCTCTTTCGCATGTTTCTCTACCTTTGTCACTTTCTTAACTTTTACAGACTCTTCCTCCTTTTCACTTACATCCTCCTCATCATTGACCGATTCGGTCTAATTCAATCTTATTTATTACAAAACCTTCAACCAAATAAACATTCTTGGACGAGAGGACATTCGACGCCTCCTTTTCCGACCACCGCCCACTTCCCACTTCCCCCAGCGTTCGACCGACTACTCCTTCCCCCTGCGAAGCGCCACTATTGTCGCCAGTGAGAATTGAATCTTTGCCGGTATTGGGTCAAGGGTGATTCCAAACGGTTGGGTTTTTGGAGGTGAATGGGTTTGGGTTTTTTTCAGGGGTTTTGAGTGGTGAGGTTTCCATGGGGATTGGTGAGGTAGAGTTTCAGTTTCTTTTGTTTGTCATATTTCTGTTGATACTTGTTCTCACCATTGTTGGTGAAGGAGTATGGAGTGGTGGGGAATAGATTATGAGAGAGGTACAAGGAGGTGAGGTTAAACGTGTATTTGTGGGTGTGGTTTTTGAGTAGTTGAGATCCATTTGGATTGTTTCCATTAGTTTCTTAGTTGTTGGGAACAAGAAGAATTTGAGGATTAAGAAATGAATTTGTGAGGTTTATGTATGTGGATGATAAACAAAAAAAATCGGAAAGATAAAAAAATTTCGAGGAAAAAATAAAGATAAAAATAAAATTCTAAAAGATAAATAATGATAAAAAATTTGAGAGAATACATGAAAAATTATAATGGTAAACCTAATTGTGGAACAGCTTATTTTTGCATCTCGCATTATTGATTCATTTATTTAATCATGTATTATGCACTTTCATTATGTAAGTTGATCCCTAACGATGGTAAACTTCAGCTATGCTTTCGCACGTAAAATTATGAATATATATCAAGGCCAAGCATTTAATATTAAAGTTTATACCTTTAGAGGATCTTCCTGCTTCCTTATCTTAGCTTGATCATTCCCAGTTCCAGTCTCATTTTCTCGTGCTTCTCTCTGCTTGTTTACTTTGTAAGATCCTTGCACATACTTTCATTTGTTGCACCAAATAGTATATTGTCAACGTAAATTTGTACAAAAAATAAATTTTTTCGTTTGAAATTATTTTTCAGAAGGAGTTCAGATAATATTTCGTACCACGATCTAGTAGCTTGCTTTAACTCATAATGAGCTTTGTCAAGCTTATAGACGTGGTTTGGAAATTCAGGATATTTAGAATCGGGAGGTTGTTCCACATAGACGTCATCTTCTAAATGTTCGTTTAGGGAAGCATTTTTGATGTCCATTTGGTACAACTTAATTTCCGTAAAGGCTGCAAAAACAATTAAGGTTCTTATAGTTTTTAATCTATCAACAGGAGCAAATGTTTCTTTGAAATTAGTGCTCACCTGTTGATTATGGCGTTTAACGACTAACCTTGCTATTGTTCCATGTTCATCAAGCTTGTTCCTGAGCATCCATTTGAGTCCCTCTTGTTCCTCTTGAACGGAGACTCCAGTCTTTTCTGCTTGTTCCTCTCGGATAGGAACCTCCTGATTTGCTTGTTCCTCTTGAACATGAAATCCCAGATTATTTTCTACTTGTTCCTCTTGCACTTGAAATTCCAGATTATTTTCTACTTGTTCCTCTTGCATAAGAACACCTTGATTTTCTGCTTGTTCCTCTTGCATAGGAACACCTTGTTTTTCTGCTTGTTCCTCTTGCATGGGAACACCTTGATTTTTTGCTTGTTCCTCTTGCATGGGAACACCCTGATTTTCTGCTTGTTCCTCTTGCATAGGAACTCCTTGATCTTTCTTATGTAGTTCCGCTGGAGAATCTTCCTCATCATTATCTGTAAGGCGAATCAAGCCAATATCGAAATTCTCCGTCTCCTGAACTTCATTAGCATTATTAGTTTCATCAAGAATAGTATGTACATTTTTAACTCTTCTAAAAGAGTCTTTAAGAGAGTTGTTCCTGACAGGCAATTCCAAGAACCTACCTTGTACCTCATATCTAACATTATTTAGGTAGGTCATGTGATCTTTATTGGGCTCCAATGCCTTATTACTTTGTTCCTTTACTACACTAAGCTTTTCAAAAAATACTAGAGTTTCAATTGGTGATTCAATTAACCTGTTATTAGACAAAGATTGAGAGGTTGTGGAACTTACCTCGTTTGATGGATCTTGCATTGTTCCATCAATCTTTGCCATGAGGCACAGGTTGGCAGTTTCTTTTTCTGGTTGGTCATCATCGTCCTCCGAGTCTGTAACATCTCCCCATGCTGCAATCATTGCCTTTTTGGGTTTGGAAAAGGTGGGTTTGTTGCATCTTTCTTTGAGCCGATCCTCTCCTTTTCCTTTTTCATATTCCCACTGAGGGCACTCCCGGATTTGATGGTCTGGATCACCGCATTTGAAGCATCCTTGGCCGGATTTGGAACCAATTGTTCTTCTTCCGGAGTTCCTTCCTTTTTGATTTCCCAGTCTGAGGTTTCTGTATAATCTTTTCATCCTTCTGACCAAAGTGGCAGCCTCTTCTTCATCCGGTTCTGAATCCTCCAGTTCCTCAGCCTTGAGAGCAAGACCTTGGTTCTTGGGATGCTCAGGAACAGTTGATCCTAGATGTAGTTCATGTGTCATTAAGGATCCTGCCAGCTGCTCAATGTTGAATTTGGTGAAATCCTTGGTTTCAAACAATGCAGTGACCTTGGTTCTCCATCGATAATCTTGAGGCATGCTCCTTAGAATTTTCCTAACCTGTTCATCAGAGGGAATAATTCTTCCAAGGGAAACAAGTTCATTAGTAATGTTAGTGAACCGAGTAAACATCTCCTGAATTGTTTCTTGTGGATGCATTTCAAAACGTTCATATTTAGACATCAGTAAATCAATTTTAGAACGTTTGACCTCATTTGTTCCTTCATGTGTTACTTGAAGGAGATCCCAGATTTGCTTTGCGCTCTTGCACCCCATAACTCTATTGTGTTCATGAGGTCCAAGGCCGCAATGCAAAATCTTAACAGCCATAGCGTTGATTTCATATTTTTCAAAATCTTCTTTCACAAATTCAGAAATAGGTTTAGGAACTACCTCATTTTCAGCATTGGTTTTTGTTACCTCGAAGTTACCGACTTCTATGACTCGCCAAACTTGATAGTTCTCTGCCTTGATAAAGATCTCCATTCTGTTCTTCCAATATGTATAGAATTTTCCATTGAACATTGGAGGTCTTTGAGTTGAAAAACCTTCTTCGAGTTTCTCGTGAGTGTTCATACTTTCCAGGAACTTTTTCTCAACAGGGTTTCCTGTATTTTTGTGAGATCCCGCTCTGATACCAACTGATATTCCAGTAGGAACACTGACAAGAGGGGGGGGGTGAATTGTTTCGTTGAACTTAGGGTGTTCCTTTGCGGAATTTAGAAATTAAAGGAACAACTAACAAATTAGTACGAAGAATGTGAAAACTGAGGAAACTTCTTGATCCTTATCAAGAAGCGAAAACCTCAAACTCTTTTATATATTGTAATCGCTCGAATACAACACACTCAATAACTCGAGTTCCACTTGAACACGAGTTCCTCACAGCAATCCCCGTTGATTACTGTGCTTGCTCCTTTCACACTCTCTCGCTGACTTGACTCTAAGTCACTTTAAGGATCACTCAACCCTTACACTCAAAACTCAAGGATCACTTGATCCTTAACCCCACAACTCAAGGATCACTCGATCCTTAACCCCACAATTACAACTCGAATTATGAAAACTCTAGTATTCAATAAAGCTTATGTACAAAAAAGGAACTTTAGGAACACGCTCTTTCGCAAACTGACTTTTTATAAAAACTCTTAAGTTCTTTAGAAATATTGCACGTTGTCAGTTGTGATTTGAGAAATGAAAAACCTTTTCCTTTTATAGAAGAACTTTCTTGGTCAGTTTCCCATGTTCCCCTCAACGGCCACTAACAGTTACTGGGAGCAGTAACGTGCACGTTGATTGAGAGAAACAGGGAGACTTCTTCAAACCACTTTTAACACGTTCAATTTTAGAGAAAATAGTGGGAGTAGTTTTAGGAACAAGTAAAAACCTTTTCTTGGAAAACAAGGAATTCTAAATCAGAATCCAATGTTGATTTTCTCAAAATCGTTTTATTTATTTTCCAAAAGATTTTCCTTTATAAAACTTTATTTTATTTACAAAAACTATTTTCTCAAATATATTAAAACACACGTGTTCCTTTTGTTCCATATTATGCATAAACGTTATTAAAATACTTACATAAAATCTAAACATAAACTCATATGTTGTAGCTTCTATGTTGGCACCTTTTGAAGCATCACCTGAATGCTTCATGCATTGTTCCTTCTCCGGAACTTTGATGATCTTCATACTATATGAGGAGCACCCTTAATAACTTGCTTTAGGATCAGTCGTTGAGGATCAGCCTGCTTTAGGAGCAACCGTCTTTGGGAACAGCCGTCTTGGGAACAGCCGTCTTAGGAACAGCCGTCGTGGGAACAACCGTCTTGGGAACAGCCGTCGTGGGAACAGCCGTCTTAGGAACAGCTGTTCCCGCTGTCTTGGGAACAGCTGTTCCCGCTGTCTTGGGAACAACTGTCTTGGGAACAACCTTCATATGCAGACTTGATCGATTCTTTAGGAATTCCATGCATTGCTCAGTGTTTGTTCCACATGCTTAGTTTGTCCTACTCAGGCACTCCCTAACTTAGCATTACAAAAACACACTTAAACAATGATCAGGAAGTTTGCGTTGTCATCATCAAAACTCAGAATCAACAATATTCCCCCTTTTTGGTGATGACAACATAAGCAAACTTTTACCAAAAAAATCAAACTTATTTTGCAATCCTAAACAAGTTTTCAAAACAAAACAAAACAAAACACAAAAAAATAAAAAAAGTTACGAGAAAAAAAATTTGAATTTTAAAAACAACGAAGTTTACAAAATTGAAAACTTACAGCAAGAAGTGAGCAAATGAGGGACATGGAGACAGGTAAGATCAATTAAGAAAAGTTTGTATTCTCTTCCCCCTGTTGGCATTAACAAAAAGAAAAAATACAAGGCAATAATATAATATTCATAGCGCCCCACGATCAACGTTTGGCAAACTAAGTTAGCCTCAAGGTCAAGTCTCAACATGCATAATTAATTGTAAGCATAATATATAATAAAAGAAATCAACCAATTTTTAGAGATGCAAGTTTTAGGTTCCACAGGTTCTGAAGATAAAAATAACGATGATGTCACCCAAATTGAGGGCTACATAAAAAAGAGAAAAAAAATTGTTCCAAACAAATAAAAAACCAATGTAACAATCAAATAGCTGATCAGGTTTAGTTTTCAAGCTTTTGTAGAATTGTGGATGAGCTCGTAGTCACTTGAGCGTTGAGTTGATGCAGATCGGATCCCATCTCCTTAATCACTGAAACTAAGGCACCCACCTGTGATTGCAACTCACTGATCCTGGCATCCGTACCTTCCTGTATAGCCATCATTCTAGCCATCCCCTCCTTAAGCTGACTGACCTGTTCCTTGAGTTCCACAATGGAAGGATCCTTCTGTGATCCCAAAGAACTAGAGGAGCTACCAAATGAACTAAAACCACCAAAACCAGAAAAACCAAGAGGAACAGCTGTGGGTGGAGGAACAAGTACTACTCTAGGATTAGGAACAACATCCTTGGGTTGGGATGCTTGTTCCTTCTCCTTATTTTCAATATTAATGGCCTCTTATCCTTGTTCCCCCTCTTGATCCTCATCATCACAGGAAATATCAACATTTGTAGAAGGACTAATTACTTTTGTTCCTTTGGTAGCAATCCACATATTCCTTCTCCCTCCTGTAGGTGATTTATGAACACCCTTTTTCTCTTTCGCATGTTTCTCTACCTTTGTCACTTTCTTAACTTTTACAGACTCTTCCTCCTTTTCACTTACATCCTCCTCATCATTGACCGATTCGGTCTAATTCAATCTTATTTATTACAAAACCTTCAACCAAATAAACATTCTTGGACGAGAGGACATTCGACGCCTCCTTTTCCGACCACCGCCCACTTCCCACTTCCCCCAGCGTTCGACCGACTACTCCTTCCCCCTGCGAAGCGCCACTATTGTCGCCAGTGAGAATTGAATCTTTGCCGGTATTGGGTCAAGGGTGATTCCAAACGGTTGGGTTTTTGGAGGTGAATGGGTTTGGGTTTTTTTCAGGGGTTTTGAGTGGTGAGGTTTCCATGGGGATTGGTGAGGTAGAGTTTCAGTTTCTTTTGTTTGTCATATTTCTGTTGATACTTGTTCTCACCATTGTTGGTGAAGGGGTATGGAGTGGTGGGGAATAGATTATGAGAGAGGTACAAGGAGGTGAGGTTAAACGTGTATTTGTGGGTGTGGTTTTTGAGTAGTTGAGATCCATTTGGATTGTTTCCATTAGTTTCTTAGTTGTTGGGAACAAGAAGAATTTGAGGATTAAGAAATGAATTTGTGAGGTTTATGTATGTGGATGATAAACAAAAAAAATCGGAAAGATAAAAAAATTTCGAGGAAAAAATAAAGATAAAAATAAAATTCTAAAAGATAAATAATGATAAAAAATTTGAGAGAATACATGAAAAATTATAATGGTAAACCTAATTGTGGAACAGCTTATTTTTGCATCTCGCATTATTGATTCATTTATTTAATCATGTATTATGCACTTTCATTATGTAAGTTGATCCCTAACGATGGTAAACTTCAGCTATGCTTTCGCACGTAAAATTATGAATATATATCAAGGCCAAGCATTTAATATTAAAGTTTATACCTTTAGAGGATCTTCCTGCTTCCTTATCTTAGCTTGATCATTCCCAGTTCCAGTCTCATTTTCTCGTGCTTCTCTCTGCTTGTTTACTTTGTAAGATCCTTGCACATACTTTCATTTGTTGCACCAAATAGTATATTGTCAACGTAAATTTGTACAAAAAATAAATTTTTTCGTTTGAAATTATTTTTCAGAAGGAGTTCAGATAATATTTCGTACCACGATCTAGTAGCTTGCTTTAACTCATAATGAGCTTTGTCAAGCTTATAGACGTGGTTTGGAAATTCAGGATATTTAGAATCGGGAGGTTGTTCCACATAGACGTCATCTTCTAAATGTTCGTTTAGGGAAGCATTTTTGATGTCCATTTGGTACAACTTAATTTCCGTAAAGGCTGCAAAAACAATTAAGGTTCTTATAGTTTTTAATCTATCAACAGGAGCAAATGTTTCTTTGAAATTAGTGCTCACCTGTTGATTATGGCGTTTAACGACTAACCTTGCTATTGTTCCATGTTCATCAAGCTTGTTCCTGAGCATCCATTTGAGTCCCTCTTGTTCCTCTTGAACGGAGACTCCAGTCTTTTCTGCTTGTTCCTCTCGGATAGGAACCTCCTGATTTGCTTGTTCCTCTTGAACATGAAATCCCAGATTATTTTCTACTTGTTCCTCTTGCACTTGAAATTCCAGATTATTTTCTACTTGTTCCTCTTGCATAAGAACACCTTGATTTTCTGCTTGTTCCTCTTGCATAGGAACACCTTGTTTTTCTGCTTGTTCCTCTTGCATGGGAACACCTTGATTTTTTGCTTGTTCCTCTTGCATGGGAACACCCTGATTTTCTGCTTGTTCCTCTTGCATAGGAACTCCTTGATCTTTCTTATGTAGTTCCGCTGGAGAATCTTCCTCATCATTATCTGTAAGGCGAATCAAGCCAATATCGAAATTCTCCGTCTCCTGAACTTCATTAGCATTATTAGTTTCATCAAGAATAGTATGTACATTTTTAACTCTTCTAAAAGAGTCTTTAAGAGAGTTGTTCCTGACAGGCAATTCCAAGAACCTACCTTGTACCTCATATCTAACATTATTTAGGTAGGTCATGTGATCTTTATTGGGCTCCAATTCCTTATTACTTTGTTCCTTTACTACACTAAGCTTTTCAAAAAATACTAGAGTTTCAATTGGTGATTCAATTAACCTGTTATTAGACAAAGATTGAGAGGTTGTGGAACTTACCTCGTTTGATGGATCTTGCATTGTTCCATCAATCTTTGCCATGAGGCACAGGTTGGCAGTTTCTTTTTCTGGTTGGTCATCATCGTCCTCCGAGTCTGTAACATCTCCCCATGCTGCAATCATTGCCTTTTTGGGTTTGGAAAAGGTGGGTTTGTTGCATCTTTCTTTGAGCCGATCCTCTCCTTTTCCTTTTTCATATTCCCACTGAGGGCACTCCCGGATTTGATGGTCTGGATCACCGCATTTGAAGCATCCTTGGCCGGATTTGGAACCAATTGTTCTTCTTCCGGAGTTCCTTCCTTTTTGATTTCCCGGTCTGAGGTTTCTGTATAATCTTTTCATCCTTCTGACCAAAGTGGCAGCCTCTTCTTCATCCGGTTCTGAATCCTCCAGTTCCTCAGCCTTGAGAGCAAGACCTTGGTTCTTGGGATTCTCAGGAACAGCTGATCCTAGATGTAGTTCACGTGTCATTAAGGATCCTGCCAGCTGCTCAATGTTGAATTTGGTGAAATCCTTGGTTTCAAACAATGCAGTGACCTTGGTTCTCCATCGATCATCTTGAGGCATGCTCCTTAGAATTTTCCTAACCTGTTCATCAGAGGGAATAATTCTTCCAAGGGAAACAAGTTCATTAGTAATGTTAGTGAACCGAGTAAACATCTCCTGAATTGTTTCTTGTGGATGCATTTCAAAACGTTCATATTTAGACATCAGTAAATCAATTTTAGAACGTTTGACCTCATTTGTTCCTTCATGTGTTACTTGAAGGAGATCCCAGATTTGCTTTGCGCTCTTGCACCCCATAACTCTATTGTGTTCATGAGGTCCAAGGCCGCAATGCAAAATCTTAACAGCCATAGCGTTGATTTCATATTTTTCAAAATCTTCTTTCACAAATTCAGAAATAGGTTTAGGAACTACCTCATTTTCAGCATTGGTTTTTGTTACCTCGAAGTTACCGACTTCTATGACTCGCCAAACTTGATAGTTCTCTGCCTTGATAAAGATCTCCATTCTGTTCTTCCAATATGTATAGAATTTTCCATTGAACATTGGAGGTCTTTGAGTTGAATAACCTTCTTCGAGTTTCTCGTGAGTGTTCATACTTTCCAGGAACTTTTTCTCAACAGGGTTTCCTGTATTTTTGTGAGATCCCGCTCTGATACCAACTGATATTCCAGTAGGAACACTGACAAGAGGGGGGGGGGGGGGTGAATTGTTTCGTTGAACTTAGGGTGTTCCTTTGCGGAATTTAGAAATTAAAGGAACAACTAACAAATTAGTACGAAGAATGTGAAAACTGAGGAAACTTCTTGATCCTTATCAAGAAGCGAAAACCTCAAACTCTTTTATATATTGTAATCGCTCGAATACAACACACTCAATAACTCGAGTTCCACTTGAACACGAGTTCCTCACAGCAATCCCCGTTGATTACTGTGCTTGCTCCTTTCACACTCTCTCGCTGACTTGACTCTAAGTCACTTTAAGGATCACTCAACCCTTACACTCAAAACTCAAGGATCACTTGATCCTTAACCCCACAACTCAAGGATCACTCGATCCTTAACCCCACAATTACAACTCGAATTATGAAAACTCTAGTATTCAATAAAGCTTATGTACAAAAAAGGAACTTTAGGAACACGCTCTTTCGCAAACTGACTTTTTATAAAAACTCTTAAGTTCTTTAGAAATATTGCACGTTGTCAGTTGTGATTTGAGAAATGAAAAACCTTTTCCTTTTATAGAAGAACTTTCTTGGTCAGTTTCTGTTAGGTTATGATACATATGACAATTCATAAATCATGCAGAAAAACCATAAAGCCAGGAAAACATATTATTTACACATAATCATTTAGCATAGTTTAGATGCATACTCTTTGTTGCGTGCCTTCCCTAGCTGCGCCCGAACCGAACAAGAACAAGTCTTTAGGACTCCAAGTGTCGTCCCTCCGTAGATAGTCCACAGCACGTCCGGATCCGCCTTAAGATTGACCAACTAGAATCGCCCTTAAGGTACTATTATTTTCGGCACTTTATAGGCAAATGTGTGACTGAATTTTTCTCTCAAAAACTCACTTTGAATACTTTTTAAACTCGTTATAAATTGTGAACCCAGGCCACATATTTATAGGGTTATGGAAAGGGAATTGGAAACCTATTCAGATACAAATTAATTAAACCTAGAATCCTACAAGAACTCTAATTTAACTAATTTATCAAATAGAATTAGGAATTTAATCATTAACCGAACTCTGCACGTTTTAGGAAACGTGCACGAACACAAACACTTACACACGCACACACGGCAGCCACGATGGGCCGCCCATGCATGCGCACAAGCAGCAGCCCAAGCAGCGCCCGCGCGCGCTGCGCGCTGCGCGTGCTGTGCGCGCTGTGCGCGCTGCGCAGCCTGCTGGGCCTGGCCTTGCGCTGGGCCTGGCGTGGCTGTTTGTGTGGCGCGCTTGGCTTGCTGGGCGATGGCCTGGCTTCGTGCTGGGCCCTCGTCCGGCAGGCTTCGTCCGATGCTTATTCGTACGATACGCTTCCGATTAAATTTCCGATTCCGGAATTCATTTCCGATACAAACAATATTTAACAATATTTTTGTAAACTTGTTTCAGAATAGGTGTTTCCTTGTCTACATGTCCTGCTGGCTGATGATTTATGAGTAGATGATGTTAACTAAACTTAGCTTCATTGAGAACATATTGATTAAAATTGAGGCATTGAGAACATGACTAAGTCATGATGTTTATTGGAGTACTTGATTTCTTAAGTATTGTTTTCTTTACTTCTATGGTCTGTGATGAGATAGTAAGCCAATATTATGGTTAATATGACTGATTAGTGATTTTTCTGCAGATATACGACATTTTCCAGCAATTACCACCCAAGATCCAAGTCGGAGTATTTTCTGCAACAATGCCCCCTGAGGCTCTTGAGATCACCAGGAAGTTCATGAACAAACCTGTCAGGATTCTCGTGAAGCGTGATGAGCTGACTCTTGAAGGTATCAAGCAATTCTATGTTAATGTTGACAAGGAAGACTGGAAGCTCGATACACTTAGTGATCTCTACGAAACTTTGGCGATTGCCCAAAGTGTTATATTCGTAAACACGAGGAGGAAGGTGGACTGGTTGACCGACCAGATGAGAGCCCGTGATCACACCGTTTCAGCCACTCACGGAGACATGGACCAGAACACTAGGGACATCATTATGCGGGAATTCCGTTCTGGTTCATCCCGTATCCTGATTACAACCGATCTTCTTGCTCGTGGTATTGATGTTCAGCAAGTCTCCCTTGTGATCAACTACGATCTTCCAACTCAACCTGAGAACTACCTCCACAGGATTGGACGAAGTGGGCGATTCGGAAGGAAGGGTGTTGCCATCAACTTTGTTACCAGTGATGATGATAAGATGCTCTTTGATATTCAGAAGTTCTACAATGTGACAGTGGAGGAGCTCCCTGCTAACGTTGCTGACCTTATCTGATGAATTTGGTTTGTGTTTTTAGGGAACAAGGTGTTTTGTCTGACAGAGTTTCACAGCCTATCACTCTTTAATTACTATGCTCTCTTTTTCTTTTCTTTTTTTACCTTTATTATGTGAACATCTTTAACCCACGCTGTGGATGTCCCAGCTTAAATTTTTGTAGGAGACAAGTTTAAATTGTACTTTTGGTATTTTAGGTTCAGAAGAGTTTTACCTGTTGCCATTTTTGCTGTTCTCTTTGCTTCGTTTTTTTGACTTTGCTGGTATAGTAATATAGTATAAGTGCTGTTGTTGTTGACGCCATAAAGGCGAAACAGGCTTATTCTTGAAGGCCCAGTATTTTCTTTGGTTAGTTTTATAGAGCTCATCTACTTATGTGTGCGGTGTGCCTCGAAAATATAGTTGGTACACGCATAAAACTATGAAAGTTCAAGTCTAAAAAAACTGAATTATCGTGCCACATATCCACACTGTATGGATTTTTACCCTTACCAACTAACTGAGCACAAAGGAAAGGATGCCTGAGAACTTGGAATTTCCAACCTCTTGATCTTAAGAACAAACTTTATTTGGCAAACACTTTCAGTCATATTAAATAATTAGTTGTTACTCCCTCCGTCCCAAAATTATAGTCATGTTTTTTCAAATTGGGTGTCCCAAAAATAAAATATAGTTTTGTTTCTAATTTTGGCTATTAAGGTCTCCAATTTTCATGTACTATATTAATTAAAAATGCATTGAAAATCCCATCCCATGTAATACATTCCACTTTTCTATGTACTATATTTTCTTTTCCATG
Organism: Spinacia oleracea; assembly: GCF_020520425.1. Lineage (NCBI taxonomy): Eukaryota > Viridiplantae > Streptophyta > Magnoliopsida > Caryophyllales > Amaranthaceae > Spinacia > Spinacia oleracea. Next base: position 120,563,634 of record NC_079487.1, on the reverse strand, counting down.
TACTTTATTCCATTTTTTCATCCAACTGAACCATCATTTGTACTTTATTATACTTTTTCATGTATTATATTCCATTTTTTTCTTAAAACCCGTGTTTTTGGTTAATTTAAGTCATCTTAAGCTATTAATTTAAGTAATCTTAAATGATTATGAATGTTTGTTAGGGAGCTGAAACAAAATTTAAGGTGGGTTAGTAGACTGAAATGCAAACGTTGTTCAAACTAACGTCTGTAGATCAGGAGCTGAAATTTATTTTTCCTTCAAATTAAGACTCGGAGAAAATCGATTAATAAGTGATATCAATTTCTACCTTAATCCATTTTTCGGCTAATTAAACTACTTAAATCATAATTACCCCTACATATACTCCCTCCGTTCTTGTTTGTTAGTCACGTCTCATTTCCGTATTGAGATGTATTTATTTATTAGCCCCTTTTAGAATCTTTCTTTATTTGTTCAACAATCATTCCCCTTTTACCTTTATATTACAATTGCAATTCCCTTATAGTCCAAAGAAATATGCAAGTGGTTCCTTTATTCTCTAATTTAACAACACTAAATACTCCACCTACCCATATTTTCTTAATTTTCTCTTTCTCTCCTACCCATATGGGTGACATTCTTTAGAGATTCACATGCAAGGTGTCCTCTTAGTAAATTGTTCAATATTTTATAAGGGACTAATAAACAAGAACGGAGGGAGTACTTCATTTTTTTTAATGAATTAAAAAAAATGCCACCCAAAATTTAAAAAAACAATAAAAAAATTAATGTATTACCAAAAGTTTTCTCTCTTAGTTGGGGTATTTTTGTTTTGTTTTTTTAGAATATGATTAATTTTATTAAAATAAAGCAAAAGAATTATGAAAATTTTGTGTTATTTGTTAATATCGATCATTTGATTTTGATTTTACATTATGTTTGTTTAAGGGGATCTTTTTTATATTCGCACGCATCGCGTGCATATAAGACTACTTTCAATAGAATATAACTCATGTGGTTATGAGAGAGAAATAATGGGCCGGGGGGGTTAATGGGGATAAATATTTACTTGAGAGTAAACAAGTGGAATTTTGAGATGTTTTATGGGTATAAAGGGGATAAATGTTAGACAAATAGAGAAAGATTTCCAAAAGCTAGGACTAATAACAAGAATAACTCAATTAAGAAAGGGGACTAACAATCAAGATTGGAGGGAGTAGGTAATAATTCACAATTTTTTTATACTTCTTTTGCTATGTTTTGTTTGCAAAAACTTGACTTTTAGAATTATTAACTCCCATACTTTATACGGAATATTATGTATTTCCTCTGTTTATTTTTATTTGCAACACTTTGATTTGATGTTTATATTTAAAGGAAAATATATTTGTGAGAGATTTTGTGAAATTCGTTTTAATACTTCTTATATTTTACGAAGATCAATTTTTTATACTCCGTAACTTTTAGTTATCGTTAATCTAAGAAAACAAAAACTTAAATAAAGCAGTCTATATAAGACGAACTTATTACCAAATAGTTAAACTTTTTGATCAAATAGTTATATTATACTATTATTACTTACACTTTTCAATCAATATTTTTACATTTCTAATCAAATAGTTATATTTTTTAATGTTGATATCAACGGTCTAACATATACGGTGTTCTTATGAGAGACATACTCCCTCCGTCCCGGAATACTTGAAACGCTTTCCTTATCGGGCCGTCCCGGATTACTTGAAACGCTTCTAAAAATGGAAACTTTACGTAATACTTTATTATTTTCTCACCTTACCTAAGGGCCCACCAACAACCCTACTACCCCAAATAAACATTAAAAAAATTCATGACCCCCCACCACATCCCACTATCTATATTAAAAAAATACCCCACTACTTACTAACTACCTTTCAATTAAATAAGAAGACAATTATAATGAATTAAACTCCGTGCCGGTCAAACGGTTTCAAGTATTCCGGGACGGAGGGAGTACTCATACAAAGTATAAGATACTCCCTCCGTACTTATTTTTTTAAAAGAGTCACATATACTACTTCTAACTATCTTTTTTTAGGGGTCACATTTCCTATTTAGTAACTTTTCTACCGCACCTCCTCATTATTTAATTTATCTAATTTTATCTCGTGACAACCAATACAATAAACGCTCTCTTTACTTTGATTAAAATCATCTTTTTTCTATTTGTTTATTAATCCCTCCCCCAATCGCTTTGTTATTTTTTTAAAATTAAACTATATTTCCTTAATACGCGTGCATATTGTAACTCTTAATAGAATTACGGAGGGAGTATTAATTATCAATTATACATTGATATGCGTAAAAGTTAAAGTGTTACAAGTATCTATCTATCTATATTATATACGTGAAGAGCCGATGTTATTATGGTAAATCCACTTTTGGTGTCCCCCTAGGATTAGACTAAACTATTCTCTACATAAAATTAATTAAATTCCCTCTACATAAGGTTATTATTTATTGATTTAAACAGCTGCTTAGTAATTGATTAAAAAAGCGTACTAATTTAATTATTAATTTTCAAAACTGATGTAATTGATGAATGTTTTAGTATTAGTAAACGTCCATATGTAGTAAGCGTAATTGACATAATTGACGTAATTTATTGGCATAACATTCAACTTACATATTATTCGCTATTATTCTCCATGTATTTTGTATATATTGCAATATCATGAATATAATAAGGACGTTGACTAATGCTACAGAATAATATGGACGGTAACTAAATATGGATATTGACTAATGCTACAAAATAATACGGGCGTTAACTGAATAATATGGGAGTTAACTAAATACGGACGTTGACTTTGCTACATAATAATATGGACGTTAACTAAACATGGACGTTGATTGGCATAACATTTACATCAATTACAATAAATCACACATAGAATTTCTCGAAAGTCAACAAAAAATTATTCATTTCTTCGGCAAAAGCTCAAGCAAAATATCAGTAAAAACATATTACAAATCAGGAAATAAGAGTACATCACACATATAATTTCTCGAAAGTCAACAAAGAAATTAATCATTTCTCCAGCAAAAGTATAAGTAAGGAAATAAATCAAAAGTTATATAAATATGTCTGCATTCTCTCATTTTCTTCATAAACTCGGTAAAATCTGTCAATAATACCACCAAAAAATTAATTACAAAATTAATATAGTTGCCAAAATTAATCAAATTTAATTAATCTTTTCAGCCTATTTACTTTAAACCTAATACTCCATCACTCTAAATTCGAGAAAAACACACACCATGGTAGCGCTCAGCGTGCTCTAAATTCTTTCACAAGTTGATTATGAAATATATATATATTTGTTAATTTATTCATCTAAAAATAATACGGGACGTATACTTGGTTGTTTGAATTGTAATTTTTAATTTTATGTTTTAGATTTGATGTTCACATTTTGTAATGCAATATTGAAGAAAACATATCATATGCGAGAATACACTTTTGGATGTAGAGAAGGAAAAATTAGATGAGATACCAATTTATATACCAATACTTTCATAATACGCATGCCCCTATTTACTATATTAAAAAAAACCTAAGATAATTAGGATCATTCGTCAATGTTGAAAAATAATAAAAAATCAAAAAGGTTTTAAGAGGAGTTAATTATATACTTCATAGGAATTTTTTTCTTTAGATTATCGAACTTTGTAAACAATTTTTTCTTGCTTATTATTTGTGGTGATTAACTGTAATAACACAATTTTATTTTATTATCTCGCACGCATTGCGTACACATAAAACTAGTAAACAAACATAAAAACTAAGGGCCCGTTCGGTACCACTGTTAGTTTCCAGTTTTTGGTTTTTTGGCTTTGTAAGTCATATGATTTAGATTGAATTATCAACTTAAAAAATAGTCATATCTATTGTAATCAGGTTAATTTTGAAAACTAACAACAAAAACTAGAAACTTCTTTTTGTGGTTTTCATATTTTGGTTTTTAGTTTTGTAAAAAACAGAAAACTGAAAACAAAAACCGATACCGAACGAGCCCTTAAAGTACATAAATACTGCCAAAAATCAAACTGCATCGATTATTTTAAAACAGAAAAAACAATTTACATTACCTATTACTACATGGATAAGGAAATAATAGAACGAGCCTTTTTATTTTTAGTAACAAAAATATAATAATAATATAAATAGGTGAGATATTACCCTAGGTACCCTTTCATTGGTAAACAATTGTCCTCGCAACATCGTAAAAAAGCATTTCGAGTAACTGAATCATCATCAATTTCAAGTAAGCCTTTTCATCTAATTAATTAGTTTGTTTATGCTAATTTACAAGCATAAATTCTTTTTTCTTTTGATTGATTGATTTATTTATTTAGTCGTGTGTTGGTTACTTGGTTGTTGATTATTTGAGGTCTGCAGTGTAATGTCTGTTTTGTTCCCTAAATTTTATGCAGATTAGGTTTTGATGGAATTAGTATTTTGTAATTCAGTTGAATGTTGTCTATATTTGATTGTATGGATTTGATGATGCATCGAATTAGGAGTAATGATGCATTGCCGCGTAGTGATTTGGACTTAGGATTGATCAGCTAGCTTGTGAACTTGATTTAATTTAGAATCTGCGTTTTTTTTGAGGTTATAATGTTATGTTTCAACCGAAAGATTGTCAATTTGTTTATTTTGTGTGTGTTAGTTTATGATTGATTTCGTAGATGTGTTGGTTTGTGTATTCTATGTTGTTTTGCCTAAATAATTAACTATGTTAAAGATTTCTAATTAGATTTCCCCTAATGTTTACTAGCACATGGTGATTGTTTAGGCCCGAAAGATCGAATCTTACCGAAATATGTTACTTGTTTCCGTAAAATTACCCTAGATTTGTGCATATGCGAAACATAGATAGGTTGTTTTTGGTACTATTTCAATTCATTGGTTCTTGTCGTCTCGTAGGAAAGCATTAATTTATATATTACGGAGTATGATTTTATAGTTGTTGCAGCAGCTGCTTATTGATGATTTTCAAATTAAATGAAATAATAGATTTTCTCGTTCTTATTTTGTCCGATAATCAATTGTCTTATTGCGTTCAAAGTGTTTGTGAGTTTGCGTTTTTGTAGATTCTCATGGTTCTTTGATCAATGCAGTCATGGCAGGAGTTGCACCTGAAGGTTCCCAGTATGACAGCAAAATGAGTGAATTTGTAAGTTGACTACTTTGCTGTAATACATATACATAATCTGTGAAAGCTATTCTTGTTTTATCACTGATTTTCATTTACTCTATGACTATGAAGGCTTTCTGAGGAAGGAGGTGATTTCTTCACTTCATATGACGAGGTTTATGAAAGCTTTGATAAAATGGGTTTGGCAGAGAACCTTCTTAGAGGAATCTATGCTTATGGTAAATTTCTATCCTAGGATTTATTTATAAATGTCTTTTTGATGTGTTAGTTATTTTAAAAAATGGAACTCTGTTATCAGGTTTCGAGAAACCTTCTGCTATTCAACAGAGGGGAATAGTCCCATTCTGCAAGGGTCTTGATGTTATTCAGCAAGCCCAGTCTGGTACAGGAAAGACAGCTACTTTCTGCTCTGGTATCCTACAGCAGCTAGATTATGAATTGTTGGAATGCCAAGCTCTTGTTATTGTTCCAACCAGAGAGCTTGCTCAACAAATTGAGAAAATTATGAGGGCCCTTGGAGATTACTTGGGCGTTAAGGTTCATGCTTGTGTTGAAGGAACACGTGTGCGTGAGGATCACAGAATCCTTGCTGCTGGTGTACATGTTGTTGTTGGTACCCCTGGTCGTGTCTTTGACATGTTGCGCAGACAATCCCTTCGCGCCAATCAGATTAAAATGTTTGTTCTTGATGAAGTTGATGAGATGCTTTCTAGAGGTTAATTTCAAGGACCTGGTATATATCCAATTATGTGCATATTCCTTTGTTATTGTCTTCTCTGCATTGCATTTCCTAGATGACAAGAGACAGAGCTAGCTTGTGCATATTAAAATCTGCCCTACTCTTCCAATTTTCCTAAAATCTGAAACTAGTGATATTAATTAGTGATATACTCCTTCTGCCCCTTAATACTCGCACAGTTTTGACTTTTTAAACTATTCACATAATTCACTTTGATCCTATTTTATTTCTAGTATATAATGTATTGTTGGCTTCATCTTAATATATATTTTCAAAATATTAATGTTTTTATAAGTTTTTATAATATGTAGTTAAACATATTGGTGTTCAAAGTTGTGCATCAGTAAGCGTGTCCAGTCAAAACAGTGCGAGTATTAAGAGACGGAGGGAGTAACATTTATGAATAGGAATGATGTTAACTAAACTTGATTCATTGAGAACATATCAGCCAATATTATGGTTAATATAACTGATTATTTTTCTGCAGATATACGGCATTTTCCAGCAACTACCACCCAAGATCCAAGTGGGAGTATTTTCTGTAACAATGCCCTCTGAAGCACTTGAGATCACCAGGAAATTGATGAACAAACCTGTCAGGATTCTCATTAATCCTGATGATGATGAGCCGAGTCTCGAGGGTATCAAGCAGTTCTATCTCACGTTGAGAAGGAAGATTGGAAGGTCGATACACTTTGTGATCTCTACGAAACTTTGCAGATTACCCAAAGTATGATATTCGTAAACACGAGTATGAAGGTCGACTGGTTGACCGACCAGTTGAGATCCCGTGATCACACAGTTTCAGCCATTCACGGAGATATGGACCAGAACACCAGGGACATCATTATCAAGGAATTCCGTTATGGTTCATCCCGTGTCTTCATTACAACTGATCTTCTTGATGTTCCGCAAGTCTCCCTTGTGATCAATTACGATCTTCCAACTCAACCTGAGAACTATCTGCACAGGATTGGACGAAGTGCAGTGGGCGATTCGGAAGGAAGGGTGTTGCAATCAATTTTGTTACCAGTGATGATGATGATAAGACGATGCACTTTGATATTCAGAAGTTTTACGATGTCACGGTGGAGGAGCTCCCTGCTAACATTGCCGAGCTTATCTGATGAATTTGGTTTGTGTTTTTAGGAAAGAAGTTGTTTTGTCTGTCCAATTAGTAAACATTCCACTACTTTTGTAGGAGACAAGTTTAAAATTGTACTTTTGTATTTTAGGTTAACAAGAGTTTTTTACCTGTTGTAATTTTTGCTGTTCTCTTTGCTTTGTTTTTTTAAGTTTTGCTACCGTTGAGAGGGGCGGATAGACCAATATCTGATATTTATTTTACGGATTTTTCATGAAATTCCCTTCAATTTTCACGAAATTCACCAAATGCCCCTCGACTTTCAGAAATTCACCAAATGCCCCTCACCTTTAACATAATACCCAAACTACCCTTACTACTGACGCGCCGTTAGTCCTCCGTTAAACAAATTTCAAATTCACCAAATGCCCCTTAATTTAAAATTAATTCACCAAATACCCTTAATTTGAAACATAATTCACCAAATACCCAAAACTGAAAATTAGCTTTTTAAAGTCCAACGACTAGTTTTGGGTTTGGAACGTGGCCGTTGCTTGTTGTTTGGTTATAACTAAGCCTGATCTGAGTGTTTATTGTAGTTTAGAAATTGTTTTGTTGTAGTTTCATCTCATTTTTATTGTCATGAGTTTTCATTCAAAATCGTCATCCACACACAATGAGTCCACATATATTGATGTTTGTAATCTTACTTTTTGTAATCATGAAGTGAATCAATCTAAGAGCAATTACTTGTTTTTGTAATTATCGTTCCTCTTTGAATTTATAATTTGGAGACAACTGTATGACTAAAACCTTCCTCTGTTTTTGATAACAAAGTCTGATTCTTTCTCAAACAAGCGAACTCACATATACGTAAAAGGGAATGATATGCTCAACAATTACATTCCACCGAGTATATACGCATATCTACCATCATATGCTGCATTTACAAGTTGTCAATCTAGAAACCAACTTTGCCAAAACAAGTTTGAAAAAGAAAGAAGAAAAGAAATTGAAAAAATAAAAAATACAACAAAAGAATAAACTGTACAAGAGGTATAGTGTATATTCCTGGTTATTAGCAACAAAATTTTTTGACGCTTTAATATATTCTCCTTTTATAATTATAATTAGGAGTAATTAATAATGTTTTGAAATGAAAACAGGTTCGCTGCAATGGGAGTGGCTGCTGAGAATGGCTGCAAGTGCGGTGCTAACTGCCAGTGCGACCCTTGCACCTGCAAATGAAGACCTTCTTCTCAAATTAAAACCCGTTGTTTCCTAAACAGCTAGAGCCCAGAAAAAACACACAACACACAGACAATCATACCCAAAACACCAAACTAGTGTAAATTGATTCCAACTATCGTGGATAACTGAATGATATCGTCGAAGGTTATAAGGAACTAATTCACCCCAATTTGAGATCTTAGTGATTGCTTACAATAATTTCTCACAGAATAATGAGAATTCTCTAATTCATTTCAGAAATTTATAATACAATCAAGAGTTTGAGTTAAATTAATCAAGAAACCCTAAAATTTGGGGCAAAATAGTTCATTCAATTTTATAATATCATAAACCCTAAATCGAAAAGAAATATACCACACTAGAGCAGAAATTCACTCAAACCCGAAGAAATATGGACGGTGGTGGTGGTGAGAAACGAGATTGCTGCTTGGTGATGGTTGAACACAAGTGGATCCCCATCAGACGGTGGTGGAACGGTGGCAATATTTTGATTACGAAGCTCTCTCACTCTTGGTGGTCGGTTTTCGTTGATGAAAGGAGATGGTTTATAGATTTGAAGATGTAGTTGAGGAGTTTGAATGTTGATGAACAGGGGAGAGAGAGAGGCAGTTTGAGAGTCGCCATTTTTTTCCTGAATTGTAATGAAGTGTGTTTAGAGGGGGTAATGGCGCCCAAAAGACAAATAAGGGCAAAACAGTAAAGTGTAGCTAACGGCGACTTTAACGTCCGTTAAGTGTAAGGGTAGTTTGGGTATTATGTTAAAGGTGAGGGGCATTTGGTGAATTTCTGAAAGTTGAGGGGCATTTGGTGAATTTCGTGAAAATTGAGGGGTATTTCATGAAAAATCCGTTTATTTTAAGATACATATCATCCACTAAACGACAAATAGAGATAAGAAAAAAATGAAAGCATGTGCCATTTTTTAGATAACAGATGCCTTTTTTAAAAAACAAATGCCATTTTCCAAAAACGGATGTCATTTTCAAACAAAATTGATTTTGTCCTTAAACGTTTGTCTTATCCCTATTTTGTTGTTTAGTGGGTGATATGTATTTGTGAAATACATACTGGTATTATACTTCCTCCTAATGTTGACGCCTTAACGGCTATCTAGGCTTATCGTCTTTTCGAGTAATTTTCTTGTCATTAGTTGTGTACTGAGCCATCAGGCCCATCAACCTATGTGTACCATGAAAATATTGTTTGTAGTTTGGTAATAATTAATGGCTGCATACCTATGCACCTAAAGATAGGTGCATATGAGCTAAAACGACACCTATTATATATAATATACCTATTTTTCTCTCTCCTACAACCTCTCATCATTTTTCTCTCTCATCAAACCCCATTTTCTCTCTCCATATTTTGCGCCATGGCGAATAACCGGCGGCGCCAATCACCACCTCCACTGGCAGCTGACCTCCTCCTCATCCGTAATCTATCTCTTTCTCTCTTCTTTCCTTCTCCGAAACTGCAATTAATTGCAATTTCTTTGAGTTTTGCTAAAATCTAGGATGACGATGCTTTCGCCGGAGTTTCGATCTCCTCCGTTCCGGTTAGGGCATCTGTTTTGATTCAAATTATGTCTGCGTACGTCTATTTTTTACATATGTGATTGACAAGATCATACAGAAGACGCAGCATACGAATATGATTGATGTTCAAACTCATAATCGGACTCGTGATAAGACTTGTTGTGAGTGTTTTCTAATTCAATATATAGAAATGATTTTCTGGATCTAGACATGAGTAGGTAAAATGCTTTGAATATTGATCATGCTGCTGGAAATCTAGCCACGATTAAAGTAATTGCATGATTAGATTTGGTAACAATGTTATTAGTAACTACTACTATTTTTAATTTATAGTTTACATGTTTTAGGATTTTTTTTTAGAGGTTAATTTTTGTGAATGAGTTTGAAATTATGGAGTAGATTCATAAGTTTAGTGCGTAGTTTATATCGAGCCGAGAATTAATACTATGAGTGTGGTGAGATTTTTGATGCAATTGATTCGATACTTTTGTGTGATGTTCATTTTATCAAGTCTAATGTTCATTTTATCCAAAATCATGTTCAATTAAATTTAACTTATAAAACCAATATATGTTCAATAATTTTGTGTGACGTTCAGTTTCTCAAGTTTCATGTTCAACTTATAAAGAATTATGTACAACTAAATTTAGCCTATAAAACTATGATATCTTCAACACTTTGTGTGATGTTCAGTTTCTCAAGTCTTTATGTTCAACTTATACAAAATAATGTTCAACTAAAAACATTGTGATTTCCTGCAGGAAGGAAAAGGTTAATAAGAATGCGGCAACAAAAGATAAAAGATGATTTAGAAATCGAAGATATGATATTAAGAGAGGCTGCAAGAATTGAAGAAGAATTGAAGGCATAAGCAACAAAAAAAGAATATGCAAAGAGAAAAGAGACCGTTGTAGCGAAAAAAGTGGAAGCCGAAAGGAAAGAAACAGAAAAATTAGAAGCATATATAGGAAGAGAAAAGAGGCAGCAACATCTAACGTAGAGGAAGTAGATAGAAAGTAAATGACATGTTCAATTTCTGAACATGAATGTGTATTAAATTACTTTAAATGTCCATTTGTGTATTCTTTATGTGTGCTTGAATTGCCGCTTACTCAAATAATGATATATTTTTTATGGAAAACAAGCGTGATAAAAAAATTAAAAAAAAATTAAAAGTTAAAAAGTTAAAAGAAGTTAGAAACAAAAAAAAAAAAAAAAAACAGAATAATGCACTAAAAAGGAAGGTTGATGCTGCTAAAAGAGCAATTATAGCTCATATGCATGCAGAGTTGCATGCATACCTATGCAGCCAAAAATTTGGGTGTAGTTTGGTACACACATAAAACTATGAAAGCTCAAGTCTACCAGACTACTCAACACTGAATTATCGTGCCGCATACCCACAACTCCACAAGGCCACAATGTTTGGATTATAATCCTCAAGGAAAGGATGACTAAGAACTGGACTTTCCAACCTTTTGATCTTGAGAACAGGTGTTCAAAATACATTATGATTAGAGAGGGCTTAACAGAAAAGTTCCATCATTGTCAGAGTCGGAAGGAAACTTATTTTGGCGCACTAAATTTTTTTTAGTTGTCCCAAAATCATTTCTGTAGTCACATGCTGAGCAGAGGGCTAAACATGAGTACCTTTTCACCAATTATTAAATAAACTTGGTTCACACTAAATTTATTGTGGACCACTATGTAGTAAGTGCTTGAAACGAATCATTCATAGCTTTACAAACACTCTCACCATAACCAAGTTTACAACTTACTTATTAGTTAGTCTCAAACACTAGCTCACCCCCACATTACACAACCATTTATCGAAATAAATATTATGCATAAAAAGGACAGAAACTAAACATATTTGTAAAATAATAATTGACAAACATAATAAAGTGAGTTGTATGTCTATGACACTGTCACCCATTTATGATATATTCCACTTCCACAACAAACAGACCGACTAGACCAGTCAGTTCTCTCATTGACATGGATTCTAATATTCTATAAAACCTCCCGTCTTCCTTGTGCATCACACATTGGAGCTCAAATATATCAAAATTTGTTTGAAATTACTTTGGAGTTTCAGTATATAGAAAACGAAGCTTACTCAAAAAATATCAAAAGAGATTTCCAAAAGAGTATCTTCAATTCTGTACTAATTGTTCAAACCTTTGACAATATTCCAAAACCAACAGTTGAAGGAGATTTACAAATTAAACCACAATGAAAAAGACGCTAACAAAACTCTAACTTTGCTATTTCGATGAACATGATATATTAGGCCCAACATGCCTCATCCTCTCGGCTCTCTATTATACGGAGTACTTCTTTTAACTCACTCAATACCTTTGCTCAACCTTACTTAGCAATGGAAATATGATAGATTAAAATAATATAAAAACAATAATGAACAACAGATCATGGAAACGTAAATCAAGATGAGCCCCCATAAAACCTCATTAGTTCTTCCCAAAAATAACAACCCAATTAACACTAATCATCAATATTTAATGCCCAAAATACCAATTACCCAAAATAGCCACAATTATATACAATAGTTGACCATCCAAATTCCCAAATGAAGCCTGTCACATTGTGTCTAGAATTTCTGAAAATAAAACCCATTTTCATTCTTCCAGATCTATAAATAAGAAAACATAAAAAAAAAATAACGAAAACTTTTGTGTAAGACGGTCTTACCGAAAAGACCATTTTGACTGCTTAACTAATTGGCTATATTGATTAACTAATTGGTTTTATTGCTCAACTAATTAGTTATAGTGCTTAACTAATTAGTTTCATTACTTAACTATTTGGTTTAAGTGCTTATTGCTTAACTAATTGGTTCTATTACTTAACTTATACGACACAAATGTAGTCTTTTGGATAAGACCGACTTATATAAAAGTTTGTAAAACATAAAATCCGCATATTACTCTGAATTTGTATTCGCCAAACATGAAATGCGTCCCTTTAGCTAGTCTGACATGCGTCCCTTTAACTAGTCTATTGATAAAACCTAGTCTGAGTCGAAGGTTAAATCAGAGTACAGAGCCAAACGTATTACATATATTCATCACGGAAAGAGCTGCAATTCATACTCGCACAAAAATCGGATAAAAACAATCAACTAAAATGCTAATCCAGTCCTTACGTAAATCAATTCCATCGTAAATCAATTCCATATAAACCAAACCAAAATTATAGGTTCAGTCAATCAAAAGAATCAAAACAACATGTGAGCAATAACTTAATAAACAAGATCAACCAATCAACTAAGGAGGCTAACCTGCTATAAAAAGAAAAGATCATAAATGGACATGCTCATTACAAGGAAATCAAAGCAATTATAAACGCAAGTCACGTGAATGAATTACCGTTACAAGCAAATGACCTTCATAGCAAATGACCTTCAACATGTAAAGATTCACACCGGGTAAATCAATCACTACCTCTTGGATCCGTCAAAACTCAAAAGGCATACACAATACACAAATAACCAGGTGCAACAAGTTCATATTAATCGCATAAAAGCTTCATAAAATACAGTTACTATATTGATTGATTTAATCACCATATTTGCTTCTCTAAATGGCCCACAAAAACTCATACTTGGGCTGTGGAGAAACTTGGTGCCATACCGCATTGAAATTTTCTCATGGCTCGCCATTCTTGGGAAACTCCACACCAAAGACAAACTGATTCGATTTGGTATCTTGGAACAAGCAGATGGGTTATGCGCTCTTTGCAATAATGCCCCAGAATCATGTGACCATCTATTTCTTCATTGCGCCATGGCATGGAACATGTGGGTTTGGTGGCTCAATCTATGGGGGCTTCAGTGGTGCTCACCGTCATCAATATTCGAAGCTTTTCATCAATGGCATTCCCCCAAGAAAGGGACTTTTTTCAAAAAAGTGTGGGTTGCAATTTTTCTCATAATAATATGGACTCTATGGAGAGAGAGGAATAACAGGTGCTTTGATAACATTTCATGTTCACAATCACAACTTCAGAACCTGGTACTCATGAGATTGGGTTGGTGGATCAAGGGATGGGGCAACCCATTTCCGTATGGCCCAAATGAGATAATGCGTAATCCTCTTTGCCTTGACTGGAAACTCACTACGCCACCTACACCAAATCCCCTCATTGGCAGAGATGCTCCTATATGGTCACCTCCCTCTCACTCAACCCTCAAATGGAACGTGGACGCTTCTCTCAAGATCCATGAATCAAAATCGGCCATTGGAGGTGTGCTTCGTGATCACCATGGAAAATTCTTGTGCCTTTTTTCAAGCCCAATACCATACATGGAAATAAATCATGGAGAGATACTAGCAATACACAGGGCAATCAAAATCTCTCTCACACTTGATTGGTGCACTCATAGTCATCTCATAGTGGAGTCCGACTCGAAAAACGCGGTAAAATGGTGCAATGGTGAGAACGGTGGTCCATGGAACCTCACATTTATCATCAACTTCATTCGACATGCAATGACAACAAGAGGAGGGATTGAAGTTGTATACAAAGGCCGCGAAACAAATATGGTGGCAGACTCAATGGCGAAGCAAGGCCTTACTAGAAGGGATGAGTTCATTGCGTGGCTCTAATGGACCTCTTACTATGCTAAGGCACTGTAACTGTTAATGTCGTGATTGTGGTCAGGCAACAATTGTAATATGCATGAACTGCCTTGAGCATCAATAAAACAACCCAAATTATCAAAAAAAATGTACTAAAATTAATATTAGTAGAAATATAGAAAACTCCCCTTGATAACGACAATCTGATTTCAAGGTCAAGGAATATCAACAACAATTTCGTGTTTTCCGATTTCGTATATTTCCATATCGTCTTATAAGTCCGACCAATTAAAGAGATCAACATCTTTAACAACAACATCAAAAACATACGCAATATATATGAATCGTCTTTTAGATTGTTGCATATTAAACAATATAAAATTAATGTTGCTATAAGAATATAGATAGAATAGACTTATCTGGAAGATGCGAACAATCGGATGAACATGTAACGAACAATTGCTGCGCCGTGGGAAACCACTGTCCTAAAAGACGATTCCGCACTACCTCCTGGTGCAGTAGAACAAAAGCGGTCGCCCTCCAGGATTAACACAACTCCGAATTTGTGTGCACGCACAAACCCGAATGGAGTCAGAACATATGCCCAAAACCGAGAGCAATTTGAGAGAGAAAGCATGTGTTTGATTTTTCTAAAATTGTGTATTATGTATTTCTTTTGGGAAGGTACAAAGTTTGATTAAATAATCAAACTTTAGGAAAAGCAAGAGACCAAAAACGGCTAGAATCTCTATTCTATAAAGGAACAGTTGAGGTCTTTTAGGTAATTTAACTTTTCGTGTCCCCCAATTAAAAGACAAAAATACCCCCCCTAAGTTCTACAGTTTATTTGCCCTACAGACCTCAATTTGACTGAAAGAATGTAACGCCCAAAATCAAGAATATGGGCCCATTACCACAGAATAAAATCCTCTTTAACTCAGTTACCAAAATTGGTGTTGATTGATGGATTAAATCAGGAAAGAAATGAAAAAAAGGAAAATAAAATATTACAATTATAAGAGTTTCCAAATGAAACGAAAATTATTACAATACAAAAAAAGAACAACACATCTAAACGAATAAAAAGTTTCAAATTAACTGCAGAAACCAAAAACATTCAAAAAATCTCCATTGTAAACCAAAAGAGGCAGAAAATTTCCAGAAATCTACTGCTGCATCACTGTTCTTCCTTCTTGAAGTCGCCCACACGTAAGTACACTTTTCGTATGAATCCTTGCAAAAAAAAATACACACAGAAACTAAATTTTTTTTTATAATAATAATTCATAAATTTTAATACATAACCATAAAGAAACAGAAATTAAACAATTTTTCTTTTAACAAATTCGTGATTTTCTAATTTAATTGTATGGACATATTCAAATCTGTGTATGCATAAAAATACAAGAAATGTTGTACGCATAACAATATCATTTTTATTTATACAAGACTATAAAAAATAAGAACAGAAATTAAATTTGTGAATGTATGCATAAAACAAATGTTCTTTTCTAATATTGTTGCGCTTATTTATTTTGCAGATTTCAAGATACAAGGTAGGTTATATTCTTTGCTTTTATAGATTTTAATTAATTATTTTATATTTTAATTTATGCATTTGGTTAAATAATCTCTCATAATTTTTTTATTTTTTAATTGTAGATTTCAACAACGAAGGTTTGTGATAATATAACTTTTTGTTATTAGAATTATGATTTTAAATATAATTGACTTACATTTATTTTAATGCAGAATTTAATTGGGGTTTGAAGTTCATAACGAGGTGCAACGACCAACGACATACGGTAAACTCTTAATCTTTAAAATCTGGAAGGAAAACTAAATACCTCACATCTATCAGATCTTTGCTTTCCCAAATCTAAGATGTTTTTCATTTTTTGATAAATTTAAGGAAGTCTTGCCAGATGGGTTTGCATTTTTTGTTCATTAAGTAAATCAAAAATCTGAAATAAATTGTTCTTTTGCAGGTTATAATTTCGGTTTTAAGTTTGATTTTGAGTTGGTTGTTAAGTTCATCAAGGCATACTATAACAACGGCATAAGGTATGTGGCCAACCAATCTCTTAAACAAAATATTTATATGCATGCTTTTTATTGATTTTAATTACTTATTACAGATTACTTTTCATGCTTTTAATTGAATAAGTTGTTATACCCTTCTCATTTTTAATTATCAAATAACTCAGTTAAACATGTGTTCTATAAAATTAGAAATTGATTATTACATCTACATATAACTTATAAATAGCAAAAGGGGAAAAAATACTAAAGGTATACATGCGTTTACAAATTTTAATTAACTATTACAGATTTTAGATCATGCTTTTAATTACATGGAACGAAAAGAAAATCATCAAATTTCATTCTAACTAAATCAACAAATCTCACCATAACAACATACAGTCACATTTGATCCAATAACACCCAATAGTCTCATGAAAACAGCAAAATCAGATGAACAAATAAAACATCAATAAAAGTGAAATTCAAATCAGAATATAACCCCATGCACTCAAGCTATGTTATTAAGTCCGTTAAAACATGTCTTAAACCCCAACTAACAATAATATATTCCAAAACTAAATTAAACAAAAAAACCTCAAAATTCAAGCAGAAATCGGCATCAATTATCAATCAAGAACGAAAAAGATAAGGCTGAAATAACTGAACCCTTCTGCAACGCCTTAGTTTTAACGAGTTCATTCATCTGTGTAGCGAGCATCCGTAAATGCAGCTCCATAAATGCAGCGTTACGGATTCCATTGACTCGGCATTGTGAGCTACCAGAAAATAAGGAAATATCATTTATAAACTGATTCGGCATTGTGAGATATATCAAAATATGAAAAAAGAATTATCTGGCGCTAATCAGAGTCGAGGGAAACAAATCAACTGAAAACAGCCATCCTAAATGCAGTCACCTTAATATGTTCAAACTGAAAAAACCCAAATTCTTTTTTACTCAAATCTAACGTTAAACGCAGTCACCTAAATCCAAACATTTGGTTAACTTATAAAATCAAAACACAGATAATACATCATCATCATAGAGTTAATTAATAAACGTCCATCCTAAGTACTTTTTTTTTTTTTTGAGGGGGCCATCCTAAGTACTTAAAATGTGTTTTTTAAGAAACCTAACAAACAAACAAACAAAACCCACAAATTCCTCACATTAAAAGAGATTTAAACTATTCCCATAATTTCACATTGATAAGTTTAAAGCATGTCAAAGACCCCAACACTTAACCTCACCAAATTAAAACATGTCAACAATCACATCACTGTTCTATGATCAATACTTAGAAAATTCGCATTTCATCAAACAGTGCAATTTTTAAATTCCTAACATGAATTTCAGTCCAAATCTAACAATTTGATCATATTTGTCAACCATTTATGGTCAGTCCAAATCAATTTCTACTGTATTTTCCAAAATCTTAAGTTTTTGATTAAAAAACCCACCAAGAATTCAAAAACCAAAATTGATTAATTCAACTGATAAAGGAAACATTCAAATCCACAATTCAAAAAACATGCAGAATAAACAAGGATAAAATTCAACAATACATCATACAAAATTACACAAAAACAATCAGGGACCAGAAATTAAACGAATCTACAACAAACTCACCAGAAATCTAGATGCGCCTCCCATCGTCTCGCCCAAACGCCTCGACCAGCGCCTCGACGACTTTCTCTCCAACACGACATGCAAATCAAAATTCCCAAAAAAATCAATTAAGCAAAAACTGAGAAAACAAACCCCAAATTAAATTAGCTAAACAAACCCTAAATAACTATCTATTCTACAATTCGATTTTGTGCATGAAGTAAATTTCGATTATTAACCCAAAAAACATGAAGTGCATAAGTAAATGTCGATTATTAACCCAAAAAACATGAAGTAATCAAAACCTTAAAATTCTAAATCAAGGTCAAATAAGGCAAATTTAAGACGAAAATAAGGGTAATATACCTGTGAAAGGAGAGAGATCCTCCCGATATTTAGATTTCATAGTGTTGTCGCCATTTTTTTCCTCAAAACATAGAAATAAACAATTTTAGGAAAAAACATTTTTTGATGAGATCAAAGAAGAACCGGTTAGAGAGAGAAAGGAATGAAGAAAAGAGAGAAGAGTGCTGCTGTTGTGAGATCGGCGGTGGTGAGAAAAGAAAGAGAAAGGAAAACAAACTAAAATGGAACAAAGAAGAGAGAAGAGGGGATGAGCGGCGGTGAGAAGGAGAGAAAAAGTAAAACAAATCCAAATAGGTTTAAGGAGATATAAAGAGAGCAACAAAAATGAAATAGGGCAGCTGACATTTTTACTGAAATGACCCAATTAATCTATTATCAATATTTGAGAATGAAATGGGCCGGCCTATTATCCGAAATAAGTTTAAAAAGAAATTAATACTATATATCTCTTATTATTCCTTCAAAAAATAAATAAATATATCTCTTATTAGCTTGACAAGTTATGTTTGATTATAGACCCGTTATCCACACTTTATTAAAACGCAAATGAATAGACTTTTATTTTCACGGAAAGTAAAATATAAATAGCATCAAACTAAAACATTTTTTTTAATTTAAGTCTTAAATTTTTGTTTAAGCAGAAAAGAAAATAAAGGAAGCACAAAAAAATAGAAAAGAAAAACAAAAGGCACCAAAATAATAAATTATTTTTATATTATATTTTAAAATAAAACTTTGTATTAGCAGAAAAGAAAAACTTGATTATATCTTAATTAATTCATGTTGTTTTTATATCTTAATATATTTTTTAACGTTCATGCAATCTAATGGACGTAATCGAGTGGTGGAAAAAGTATTTGGGTGTTTCGGAAACAGAGCTTTTTCATGGGTGCTACATCCACCAACTAGAGCTTTTAATCCTGAACATTCGTATACGGTTGGTTATGTGTTGCATCTCGATTGGGCGAAGGAGTGCATGTGGTTAAATAAATATATTGCGAGCAACCGAAGAAAGTGATACTTACTATTTTTTATGTTTAATAACTTTACTTCAGTACTAATTTTGGTTTTTCGATGGGATATGTTAGTTGTATCAAAATAATGTTAAGTTTTTTAATAGCTTTTATTGGTCATAAGATTCGATCATTCGTCATGTAAGGCTACGAGTATTGTATGACCTCAATATGCAAAATATGGACTTTTTGGTGCCTAAAATTTGTAAAATTCTGCACGCATCGCTTGCATGAAACACTAGGCACAATAAAATTTCTAAAATTCGCGCACGCATCGCGTGCATAAAATACTAGTAATAAAGATTGTAACGGCCGCCATTAAGGCTAATTAAACCAACGGTTACGTAATCAATACAGATTCCCGTAACAATGTTTTAACCGAAACAACCCGGTACGAAAAGAATATGTAGCCCAAGGCCCATGGCCTGACCCAACATGGCCAGCCGACACGCGCGCACGTGTGTGTGCTATGTGTCCACCCATACCACTCTCACACTTTCTCAAACAAAAGTTACACCTTCAACCCAATATATAAACAAAGAGGAAATGAGTAATAGTTTCAATGTGGGACAAAAACAACATTCACATTTTTACACTCTTTTCTTTTGTATTTCCTCACAAGTCACAAGAACTTCCAACACTTTGAACAGGGTGAAATAATAGATCTTCGGAAATAAAATTATAGTTTGGAAGATGATAGGTCTTCCCTGAATCCCTGGACATCTCCAATAATTAAATGATTATTATTTTTCGACGGAAGAAGTACACTCGATACATATTTGCTTCTGTGAACCAAGAATATATATCACTTGGCTTTTATATAAATATCAAGAGGCATTATCATCATGGCTATTTCTATCCAGCTATGTATTGTTGATGCAATTAATTTTCCAGAATGCCCTAAGCTGTTGTGCTTGCTTTTTTATGGAGTCTTAATCGACTTTCTTTATTTAACATGCTTGCTTTCTTTATTGCGTTCTCTGTATTTCCCATTTGAGAAGAGACAGCTTGCTTGTGCATATTAATCCTACTAGATCTCTCTCAGTATTCCTTGATCCAAGTCAGAGTATTTTCTGCAACAATGCCCCCTGAGCCCCTTAAGCGTGATGAGCTGACTCTCGAGGGTATCAAGCAGTTCTATGTCAACGTTGAAAAGGAAGATTGGAAACACGAGGAGGAAGGTCGACTGGTTAGTTGTCTACTTATGTAGTTATGTGTACCATGAAAATATAGTTGGTAAACACATAAAAATATGAAAGTTCAAGTCTACCAACTAATGAAACTGTTTTATTGTGCCATGATGTTTGGATTATAACCCCTTACTGAGCACGAAGGAAAGGATTAGTGGATGACTATGAACTGGAATTTCCAACCTCTTGATCTTAAGAACAACTATTGGCAATGCATTATGATTGGAGAGAAAGTTTAACAGAAAAGTTTCATCCTTGTCGGATTTGGAAATAAACCTTATTTTGTCACACTAAAATTTATTTTTAATTATCCCAAAATCATTTATGGAAATGGAAGAGACAACTTGTTTGGGAATTATTGTGTGGTTATGCTAAGCAGAGGGGTCATCATGAGTCCTCTAAAATCTCCCAACTAGGTTAATGTTTTGCCATCCCTCTTCATGTGTGTATGCTTACATTGCTTAGGTTATTAGGG
Organism: Spinacia oleracea; assembly: GCF_020520425.1. Lineage (NCBI taxonomy): Eukaryota > Viridiplantae > Streptophyta > Magnoliopsida > Caryophyllales > Amaranthaceae > Spinacia > Spinacia oleracea. The sequence continues at coordinate 120,542,563 of NC_079487.1, read as the reverse complement.
TTACGGGTAGAATGCATTGAGGAGAATCACTTTTTGAGGCCCTTATGATCCTTGAGAATATCCATACGGAATTGAACCACGAAAAATGGTATAAATGTTTTAATTCGAGTGGCTATGTAAAACTATAAATCAAATATTTAACTTCTCAATAAAACTCACTTTAATTTGCACTCATGTTCTCCAACGATAAGCAACTTTTCAACCCCATCCCATTATCTTTTCATAGTTATTGGTATTTATTTGATGTTTCAAATATTACAACTCCCTCCGTTCTTGAATGTTATAATTCCTTTTGAAATCTAAAGCAATTCAATAAAAGTACAATTGTCACATGAATTTCAATAGGAACTAATCCATGTGGGTAGTAGAGAGAAATGATTAAGGGATTCAATGGGGATAAAAGTACTTGAGAGTAAACAAGTGAATTATTTTGGATATTTTGTAAGGGTATAAGGGAGATAAATGTTGGACAAATAAGGAATGATTTCAAAAGAGACTAACAAAAAATACAAAAGGTCTTGTGCGCACAATGTGTACGATAAATTTATTGTATACCCAGATAACTTTTAATCAGTATTTTGCACTTTCTCCGTCCTAGATTACATTATTTGTTACACTTTTCTTTTTCGTCCGTCTCATATTAGTGGTTACACTTTTAAATTAAGAATGACCCCATTATATTGTGTCTCTCTTCCCACTATTTTTTTTGTCCCCACACTCTCTCTCATTCAATTAAAAAAGTACGCTACTAACTCCTATCACATCTACTTTTTCAATAAAATAACAATTGATAACCAAACAACCACTTATCACCTAAAACTTTGTGCAAAGGTAAGTGTAATAATTAATCTCTGACGGAGGGAGTAACTTTAACATAGTCTTAATTAACTTTTATAATTATTATAAAAAAGTTGATAGATAAACCTTTTAAAGGGTTAAATGATAATTTTTATACATTATTAGCAATTTTGAAGAAATATTTTTTGTTAAAATGAAAACTTTTATCACTAAAAAAATACATAACTTTTACATACATAAGGGTAACTTCTAAGCATTTTGCGTTAACTTTACTCTGGTGTACTATATTTATTGTCCACTATTTGTAAATAAGAATTTGTGTAAAAAATATCAACTCAGTAAAGAAAGAGGACTAACATTCAAGAATAAATGAAGTACGAATGTTTTATGAGAACTACATATACTGTACTACATAGCTTGTTAAGGAATTTGTCGATTACTATCTATCTTAATAAAAGTTGTCAATTGCAACCTAGTTTCTAATAGGTGATGTCAATTTCTACCTTAATTCATTTTTCGGCCAATTAGTAAAATACTTAAATCATAATTACCCCTACATATACTTAATTTTTTTAATGAATTAATAAAAAATAATGCGATCCAAAAATTTTAAAAAGCAATAAGTAAATTAATTTAATTACCAAAATTTATCTCTTAGTTGGGTATCTTTTTTTAGGATAGGATTAAGTTTTATTAATTTTACTAAAATGATTTAAGTATAATCATAAGTAATTATGATGTCATTAGTCGACCAATTGGTCGAAAAATGAATTAAGGTATAATTGACATCACTCTTTAGAAAACCAATAGTAACTGACAACTTTTTATCAACGTAGGTAATAATTAACAAACTCCATAATCATATAATAGGTAGTTATTGACAATTTTTTTACTTCTTTTGCTATGTTTTGTTTGCAACAACTTGACTTTGAGCTAAAGGAGACTTACCAACATCCCTTCTTTTTTCAAGAGTCAAACAACGACAAAAGAAGAATGAGGTGTTAACGATCAAAGATCATGGAGGAGAATGGAGGCACGGCCAACAACAAGTACAGGGAGTTATAGTTGAGAACCTTAAAGAAACTTTTCGAGCTAACTTCCCAGAGCAACATCACATCACCAACATCGACTTGGTTCTAAGGGAGATGGATCTCCCACAATTATCTGGTACGAATAAAGCAATGCTTGAACGACCATTCTTAGACAATGAGATTTTGTCTGCCATGTTTTCTATTGACAACACCAAGTCGCCGGGGCCGGATGGTTACTCGGCAACTTTCTTTAAAGAGAATTCAGAGATGGTGGGTCAAAGTGTATGTGATGCGGTGAGAAACTTTTTAGTTACTGACTTTCTTTTAAAAGAATGGAACCATTCCTTAGTGGTCATGATTTCAAAGCGGGAAATTTTGGAAGAAGTAGGTCACTTGAGGCCGATAAGTCTTTGTAACACAGTTTATAGATGTGCTTTGAAATGCTTGGCAAAATGACTAAAAGGGGTTCTCCATGATCTCATATCTCCTACTCAACATGCCTTTATTTCTGGAAGGCATATGTCAAATATGTTCTGCTAAGTCATGAACTGGTAGACAAGATTAACAATAGGAGAAGGGGTTCGCCACTGGCAGTTATAAAAATTGATATGAGTAAGGCGTATGATAGAGTCCATTGGGATTTTCTTCTTCGAACGCTAAGAGCTTATAGTTTTCCTTCTCGTTGGATCCATCTTATTAGCTAGTGCATTTCTACAGTCTCGTATAAAGTTCTTATATTAATGGCCAGACGACGGATCAGTTCAGGCTAACATGCGGAATTAGGCAAGGTGACCCTTTATCTCGGTATTTATTTCTTTTATGTATGGATGTTTTATCTCGTAAGTTGCAGCTAGGCTCAGATATAGGGCAGTTCAAGGGCCCTATATGTCCGGAGATATCCCATTTGTTTTTCGCTGACGATGCAGTGCTCGTCTTCACCGCCAACCGTTCAAGTTGTGCCAACATTAGGGAGATAATTTTGAGATTTTTCCGGATTTCAGGTCAGCAATTAAACCTTGGAAAATCTCATCTCAAGTTCAGCTCTAATATTACGCTACAGGAGAAAGAGGAGATTAAAGATATTTTTGGGATGTCTATGGTTAATACCCTAGATCAGCACCTTGGTTCACCAGTAGACTTATAGAGTAGGAAATACAATAATTTCGTCTATTTGGTGGATAAAATTTCGAGGAAGATTACTGCCTGGAACTCGATCTCGCTATCTCAGAGCCAAAAGGCTATCCTCATTAATTCGGTATTAATTTCTATTGCTGCCCATGTTATGAGCTGTTTTCACATACCCTTGGCAATTTGGTCAAAAATTGACTCTATGATAGCTCGTTTCTTTTGGGCCAATAAAGATAGAAAAGGTATGCATTGGTTCAATCGTTCTATAATTCATCTCCCTAAGGGAATGGGGGGGGGGGTGGAGTTAGGTCAATGGTGGCATTGAAGAAGTCCTTGCTCATGAAAAGTGTGTGGCGGATTCATAACAACCCCCAATCTTTGCTTGCCAGGGTTTATAACAACAAGTTCCGCTCTCCCCTCTCAATAGGGCAATCGACTAGAATTAATAATTATACCTTTTCTTGGGGGATGAGAGGCTTGGCCAAAGTTGATAACGTTCTGCTTAGAGGGTGTAATTGGAAGGTCAGGGATGGAGGTAGTATTGTCGCTGGAAGGGATCGATGGGTTAATGGGAGAATTCCAGAGTTTAAGTCTAGTGTCACCCTTAATGAGGCAAGGTCATGGAATGTTAATCATTTTCTTCTTCCCAGCCGTGGAGAGTGGGATCATGGTAGAGTAAACAGATGTTTTGAATTCAATGAAGCGAAGCAAATTGTAGGTATGGAGTTGCCGCACATTGATGTTGATGATTGTATGTACTGGAAGTACCACAAGGGAGGCAAACTAACCGTGAAAATGACTAGCTTATGCAATGGTTCTCGAGGAAGATTCAATACAATCTCGTGAGAACAATTTCGATGGGTTTTACTCCTCTTTATGGTCGCTTCATATGGCTCGATAGTGGAATTTTTTTGTAGGAAAATTCTTAGGAATGGAATTGCAACGAAGGAAAATCTTACTCATAGAGGGGTAAATGTCTCTACGGGATGCGAATTATGCAACAGCGGGGAAGAAGACGTTCAACATATGTTTTGGTTTTGCGTTATGGCAAAACAAATTTGGAGGAGTAGAATCCTAGGTATTCACTCAGAAATTCACGGCGACATTCCCTTTGTAGAATGGATGATGTCTTATATCCAGCTTTTCGAACGCCATGATGGTCACACGAGTAAGAGAACCATATACTTTATTATTACTATGTGGAGTATATGGGTGGCGAGGAACAATACTTTTTTAGAAATGAGAATGTAGATCTCTCGACTATAATGGCACTTATCGCACATGGGTTGGAATATCACGATATTGCATCCAATACGGGCTCCAGAGCGCTTAGATATTTGCATCCTCCAAAACAACATCAACCTTTCCCGCCTGCTTCTTCAGAGAAATTCTATCGGATAAAGGTGAGAATGTCAATCTTACCACCCTTTTGGTGGACGGTGCAAGGAAGAAATCTTCTAATAGATCAGGAATGGCTTGGGTGTTCGATGAGGACGGGATGGACACAAGAAAGGTGCAAGGTGGAGCCACCTATGGCTACGTGGAATCAGCGATTCAGGCCGAAGCTCGGGCAGTTCTTGCTGGTATTAAATGGGCAATACATTGTAATATCAAGTCTATCTTAATCTTTTCTGATTCCTATGTCTTGTTGATATGCTCCGGGAAGGAGGAAGTGTGGATCTGCAGGTAAGCTGGACTGTGGCAGAGGTAGTGTCCACAACTATATACTTTGATTATTGCTCCGTCAACAAGGTCGATAGGGCAAGAGTACATCTAGCTCACGTTTTGGCTACTGAAGCAACGAGAACCCTCATTGCTTTTTCTAATGATGCTTAGTTTGTTTGTTTTAAGCTGATGTCAACAAAAAAAACTTGACTTTTAGAATTTTCAACTCCCATACTTTGTACGGAGTATTATGTATTAATTGCTCCGTTTCTTTTTACTTGCAACACTTTGTTTTGATGTTTACATTTAAGGGAAAGTATATTTTTGAGAGATTTTGTGAAATTCGTTTTAATATTCATGCGATCGTCCTTACATATTGCACTATGATTGATTTTTCGCTTCCCAACGCAAACTTTGACTCTTAATTTCACGAATTATGTATAAGTAAAAATTATAAAAAATTATGTTTTGAAAATATATTTCGATACGAATCTAACAAAATCTCACATGACCACAATTTTTCTTAAGCAGGAATCCCAAAAAATTAACAAAGGTCAATGTGGATAGTGTAAAAAATAAGATGGTGCGATATTTATGTAACAAAGGAAATATATATATTTTACGAAAATCAACTTTTCATACTCCGTAACTTTTAATTATTGAAAATCTAAGAAAACAAAAACTTAAATAAGACAGTCTATATAAGACGAACTTATTACCAAATAGTTAAACTTTTTAATCAAATAGTTACCCAATATGATTAAATAGTTATAATTCCCCCGTTCCGGAAATATCGCACCATGGTTGACGTTTACTCCTCTAACCCTTATATTTCACATCATGTGCAAATAAAAAATTATAAAAAATTAATATTTAGATAATATATATCGATACGAATCTAACATGACCACACATCACTATAATTTCCTTACCTACGAATCACAAAAAATATTCCACAGTCATAGCGTGAATAGTGTAAAAAATTAATGGTGCGATATTTCCGGAACGGAGGAAGTATTATACTATTATTAATTACACTTTTCAATCAATATTTTTACTTTTCTAATCAAAATGTTAGAATTTCTAATCAAATAGTTATTTTCTTAATGCTGATATCAACGGTCTAACAAACATGGTGTTCTTATGAGAGACATACTCATGTAGTACTTCCGCTTTTTTTAGGAGTCACGTATACTACTTCCAACTTTCTTTTTTTAAGGGGTCACATTTGCGTTTTTAGTAACTTTTCTACCGCACCTACTAATATAAATGTATAATTTTCTCTCAGGACCGCCAATACAATAAACTTTTATTTACTTTGATTTAAATACTTTTTTCATCATCTTTTTCCTATTTCTTAATTACTCCCTCTCCCACTCGCTTTGTTATTTTTATTAGATTCAACTATACTTTCTTAATACGCGTACAAATTGCAACTCCGAAGAGAATAAAGATGGAATATTAATTATCAATTTATACATTGATATGCGTAAAAGTTAAAGTGTTACAAGTATAAACAAACATAAAAACTGAAGTATATGAATACTGCCAAAAATCAAACTACATCAATCTATACTATATATTAAAAGACATCTATAAGAAAGTATACATGACACGTGGCGCTCTACTTATGGGTCGTTTACTCCAAGTAATGTTCATTAAAAAAAATTCAAACATGGTTTGTGTAAGATTTGAACCCCTAACCTTGAGTTTAAATAATTGATTTTTTACCACCAATCTATTATTTATTTTATGTTATCAATTCAATATATACATAACTAATGTGAATGTTATTAATATAATAACCCGAGGTATCAACCGGGCCCAAAAACTAGTTACGGAGTATTATTTTAAAACGGAAAAAACAATTCACAACACCGATTATTACATGAATAAGGAAAATAAGAAAACGAGCCTTTTTTTTTTATATTTAGTAACAAAAATATAATATAATAATATAATAATATAAATAGGTGAGATATTACCCTAGGTACCCTCTAATTTGGAAACAATTGTCCTCGAAATATCGTAAAAAAGGCTTTAGCTTTCTCTCTCATTCTCTCTTATCAGATCCGGTTAGAGTTTCTCCACGGCTCTAACCCTAGCTCCAATCAACACACTCGCGTTTTCGATTATTGTTACTTTCAATCATCATCAATTTCAAGTAAGCTTTTTCATCTAATTATTTTGTTTGTTTATGCTAATTTACAAGCTCATCAATTCTTTTTCTTTTGATTTATTTGTTTTGTCGTGTGTTTGTTGTTGATTTTTTGAGATCCAGAGTGTAAGATCTGTTTTATGCCCAAAATTTTATGCAGATTAGGTTTTGATGCGATTAGGATTATGTAATTCAGCTGAATTTTCGATGAATTATGAAGTAATTTGTGATTTCATGTTGTAGTTGATGAAATTCATGGTCTCTCGGAGTGGAATTATTTCAAAGTTACCTTCTTTTAATGATTTGTGATCGAGTTGCTCGATATGATATTAGCATGATTGTTGATTTTCTTTTCTGTATATATTTATAACATCGGGGATTTTTGTTAATTGTATTCGTATTGTGCTGATTAGAGTGATAACACGGATTTTTGTATGTTTTCTTGCAGAGTTTAATGTTGTCTATATTTGATTGTCATACCTTACCTATGAATTTGATGAAGCATCGAATTAGTATTAATGATGCATTGCCGCGTAGTGATTTGGACTTAGGATTGATGACGCCTCATTGCTTAGCCTTTTGCACTTAGAACCGATTGACTGAGGCCTTTTTCTTTCTAAGTTTGGGTTTTTCCTTGCATATGCACTTTGAACAGGATGAAATAATAGATCTTTGGAAATAACAATTATAGTACACCTCTGAACACCACTTCCTTCTTCCCCTGACATCAATTATTATGTCATTTATATGTGATTATTATTTTCCGACGGAAGAAATACACTCAATACATACTTGCTTCTATGAACCAAGAATATCAATTGGCTTTTATATAAATATCAAGAGGCTAGTATCTTTTATCATCACGGCTATTTCTATCCAGCTATGTATAGTTCATGCTATTAATTTTTCCACAATGCCCAAAGCTGTTGTGCTTGCTTTTTACGGAGTCTTAATTGATTTTCTTTATTTAACATGCTTTTGGGATTTTTGTTGTACTTTAATAAAAGCAGTCATGGCTGGAGCTGCTCCTGAAGGTTCTCAGTTTGATGCTCGTCAGTATGACGAAAAAATGACCGTATTGTAAGTTTGTTCATGTACTCTTAAATTATGAAAGTTCTCCCAAAGAATTACAGTTGATCATTGAGTTTTCAAGGTTATTTGTTTTTATAGTTTTCTTGAAGAAGTTTTTGGTTTCTTCTGTTTCCTGACTTGCTTGAATCCTATGATGAAGGCTTAATGAGGAAGGTGGAACTGAATTTTTCACCTCTTACGATGAGGTTCACGATAGCTTTGATAAGATGGGTTTGAAGGAGAACCTTCTCAGAGGAATCTATGCTTATGGTAATTTCATAATTATGTTCTGTTGTATTTTCATATATATCCTGTGTTCCTTTTCGAATTTATAATGATGTTTGTTGTCAGGTTTTGAAAAACCTTCTGCTATTCAACAAAGGGGAATTGTCCCCTTCTGCAAGGGTCTTGATGTGATCCAGCAAGCCCAATCTGGTACTGGTAAGACCGCCACTTTCTGCTCTGGGATCCTGCAGCAGCTGGATTATGAATTGTTGGAATGCCAGGCCCTTGTCCTTGCTCCTACTAGGGAGCTTGCTCAACAAATTGAGAAAGTTATGAGGGCCCTTGGTGATTATTTGGGCGTTAAGGTCCATGCATGTGTTGGTGGGACAAGTGTCCGTGAAGATCAGAGAATTCTCGCTGCTGGAGTACATGTGGTGGTTGGTACCCCTGGTCGTGTTTTTGACATGTTGCGTAGACAATCACTTCGTGCCAATAACATCAAGATGTTTGTTCTGGATGAGGCTGATGAAATGCTTTCTCGAGGTTTCAAGGACCAGGTATGGTGCAATTTTTGTATATTATTTTGAATTAGGTAATTTGCATTTTGTATTTCTTGAATTGGTGCAAAACAGGGACAGGGTTTATGTTTTATTCTTTCTGTTTGATGTATACTGCACCGGCTGAACATGAAAGAGTGGTCTTTCAGGACTGGTCGTTCTGTGTCACAAGTTTACAAATTACTGTTCTTTTTTACAATGCTTAATCAGTTTGTAGAGTACTGTTCTGTGGATCTGCAAATAACTCCTAGTCTTCTTTTCACCTCGAACAGCATTTTCATATCCTTGTCCATTCAACATGGTTATGAACTCTTGTCAGTTCAATTTGGACTGTTAACACGGATTTATTCACATATATCCAAGTTTAACATTTGAACACGTACCAGTGCTTAGTGTGAGTATACTGACTTTAAGTAGTGCAGTGTCCCCTTTCCCCGTACCTCTTGGGTGTGTAGAACTGTAGAAGAGTTGACTCTACTTTAATCTGCTTTGGTTCTTTGTAGTGTTTCTGAATTTGATTTTTCTTACTTATCCTTACTTGCTGTTTTTGGTTGTGGGGAGTTGATGGGAAAGCCTAATAATAATCTTGTTAAATTTTTGGACCATGGTTTACCTTGTTTCTGCAAGTCACAATGGACGGTTATTAGGTTGACTGGGCTAGGGAAGGTGGTTCGGGTGTTTACTTGTGGTTTTTTACTGGAGTTTTTCCCCAATAAATGGTGCTTTTTTTTAGGAAGGTGTTCCACTGCCTCTATATGCCTAACTAAATCCGGCTGGTACAGGGTGTCAATGAGGATGTCTTTTATGTATACAAGGACAACTGTTCTTTATGTTCTTGCTTTGTGTTATGTTGTTTTCAGTAGTGTTTCCTTGTTTATTGGGGCCAGTTTCGCATTGTTGGTGGCGGTCTTTGACAGTGTTCTCTTTGCTTTCTTTTTTGTCTTAATAATATCTTCGCTTAGAGAAATTTTCAGTATTTTTTTTTGTGTGGTTAGTCTTTCAAATTTCAAATGCTTTATGTTTCTGCTGCACTTGGTTTTCTGGTTTTGTTCATCAGAATCCAATGTATAAGTGTGTAGTATGTACATAGATCATTTTGTTGGGCTAGGAGGCATTAAGTTGTATGCAATTACTCTATTCTAGACTTCTAGTTCAGATAAGTTGATAAATTTCAACAAGTGATCCATCAACTACTGGTTCGTGGTACACTATGAGCATGGTAAATGACAGGGTTTCATACGAACAGTTGTATTTGCAACTACATCTGGATGTTATTTTTGTCGGTTTCCTACTGTCATATTACATTCTGTTGTGGGATTGTGATAACTAAAATAACGTGCCACTATAGTATTTGAGACTTGGCTAATATTTTTCACACTTATCTTCTGTAGTGCCATGGGGTATGTAATATGTGTTATTGATACTTTTTTTTTCCCACCACAGATCTATGACATTTTCCAGCAACTACCCCCTAAGATCCAGGTGGGTGTATTTTCTGCTACTATGCCCCCTGAGGCCCTTGAGATTACCAGGAAGTTCATGAACAAACCCGTCAGGATTCTCGTTAAGCGTGATGAGCTGACTCTCGAGGGTATCAAGCAGTTCTATGTCAACGTCGACAAGGAAGAATGGAAGCTCGACACTCTTTGTGATCTGTACGAAACCTTGGCAATCACACAAAGTGTAATCTTTGTGAACACGAGGAGGAAGGTCGACTGGTTGACTGACCAAATGAGAAGTCGTGATCACACCGTTTCAGCCACTCACGGAGACATGGACCAGAACACTAGGGACATCATTATGCGGGAATTCCGTTCTGGTTCATCCCGTGTCCTCATTACCACTGATCTTCTTGCTCGTGGTATCGATGTGCAGCAAGTCTCTCTGGTGATCAATTATGATTTGCCAACTCAACCCGAGAACTATCTCCACAGGATAGGAAGAAGTGGGCGTTTCGGGAGAAAGGGTGTTTCTATCAACTTTGTCACCGGTGCTGATGATAGGATGCTGTTCGATATCCAGAAATTCTACAACGTGGTGATTGAAGAGCTCCCTGCTAATGTTGCGGATCTCATCTGATGACTCGACTCCATGGTTGTTGTTGCTGGTGTTTTTGCTTTGAGGTAAGATGTTTTGTCTGTCCAGATTTGGGCAAGTCACTGTTTGTTGTCTTTTCATTTTTACTCTCTATTCTGGGAACATCACTAAATTGTGTTGTGGGATGCCCCAGGTTAAAATTTTGGTAGGAGTTTAGAGACGAATTTAAATTATACTCTTTAATCGTAATTTCTGAAGGATCGTGTCACCTGTTGGCATATTTGCTGATTATTCTGGCATGATTTTAGTTTTGCTTGTAATTCTGCATTTCTGCATCTGGTATTTGCCCGTGAGCCGAACTATTGGCAGATGGATTGGTTAGGCTTAGAACCTGGTATCTTTTGTTTAAGCCCAAATTGGTATTAGTTAGTATTTGTAACTGGAAAACTATTTATTCTTTGACCTCTATACCGTTTCCTGAACTGCACCATTTACCTTGTTTATGCCATTTATTTCCTATTTTAGATTTTCATTCAGCTTAACCTGCCTAATATAGTTACTTGTACCATTCCCTTATCATTATGTCTTCATCCCTGTTGAGCTTAAATCTGGCTTCTTCACAGTTTCCATGTCATTCCATTATCATTATGCAGTTATTGTTTTAGATAAATGGATTTAAGGGGTAGGGTAATAGGAGATAAATTAAAGAGGAAGGTGGCTCGATGTGGTGGTGTTTAGAGACGAGGGAGGGTGGTGGAATTTTTACCCTTCTAATTAGGATAGTAACCCCCAAATGAGGGTTATAATAATTAATAACCACCATCACCTCATTCCACCTATCACCTCTTTAAGAATACCTTATTGCTTCGCTATTGTTACTATAATTGTAATTACCCTCTGTAATGTGTTGTTGACTGTAATTATGCATCGAGATATCGATGTTGGTTCGAATTTCCGACCCGTGCACAGCTCTCACAACATCTAGATGAGACATTGGAATGCCAATTCGAATTCTTATTTGGTATTTATTTGATTCCATTATGCAAGAGTTTAATCCGCAGAATTTGTTTGGATGGGGTTTTTGGTGTTCTTTTACTTTGCACACAAGATTAGAATCGAATAAACCCATTTTCTGCTTAAATCCTATGCTTTTTTGATTGGCTCAAAGTCAAGTGAATTCATTTTGGTCGAGATTCGTATCTGATCTTTCAATTGAGAATATGTGCTTGAACTCTTGTTTGACCTACCTATTTTTATTCCACCCCTCATCCCTCTTATATCTTCCATCATACTCCAATATTATACATCTGAACATTAGTGCTTGTTTGGGTATAGATTGAGATTAAATGTTCATCAGGAAATGGATGGAAAGAAAATTACGGGTTTATAATTTAGATAGTTCAATTTTGAATATACGAATGATCTGATTTGACATCTCTAATATCTGATTCCGAAGCGAGTGTTACAACGGAAAGTAGTTTTAATCCACTTTAAGCAAGAAGTGTTTTGTACAAGTGTACCTACTTAGTGGCTTGGTAACCCGATTTTTTTTTTTTTTTTTTTTTGATAAGGAAAGAAAACTAGGCGGATTACCTAGCTCACCCTCTCGGGTGACCCACCCTTTCGGATGAAATACAATGACTCCGGGATAAAGAAATGAAATCGAAAAGAACAACGAAACTACACTCTAACCTCAAACTATCCAGCCCCAGTTCCGAGATAACTCGGTGAATAGACTACAATGGTGAATGATTAGCCGAGCGATAAAGGATACACCTTTCGACTTCACAGACAACCCGAAGACCTAAGAACACTGCCTAAAATGAACTACCCTGAAAAAAATAAAAAACAATAAAAAAAATCCCTATAAAAACATATATCTCCCTAGAAATGCAAGAAAGCTCCCTAGTAAACTATACTGCAACGAATCAAACAAACATGGTTGAACGTGAAATAAAACCTCTCTCTAGCTTTCCTCTCTAAAAAAGAAATCCCAACCCTTTCAAACCTCAACCACCGCAGCCGGCTCGCTGGTGCCGGACCCGAGCCTTATTTGCTCATTTAAGGGCGCCGGCGAGCCGGAAATTAGTTCACTTGGTGTATCTGCCCTTCCGGAGAAGAAGAAAGGGAATCAAGCTTCTTCAATAAAGAGAGAGGTTTTTCAGATCTGGGTTTCAATCTTTACCGCCCTTTTCCAAAGCTCCTCCGAAAGCCGCCGTCGATAATCTCGTCGGTAAAGGTAGGGGTTTTAGGTTATGATACATATGACATTACATAGATCATGCGGAAACAACCATTAACCCAGGACAACATATTATTTACACATAATCATATAGCATAATTTAGATGCATACTCTTTGTTGCGTGCCCTCCCTAGCTGCGCCCGAACCGAACAAGAACAAGTCTTTAGGACTCCAAGTGTCGTCCCTCCGTAGATAGTCCACAGCACGTCCGGATCCGCCTTAAGATTGACCAACTAGAATCGCCCTTAAGGTACTAGAAAATTTCGGCACTTTATGAGCAAGATGTGTGTTTTAATTTTCTCTCAAAAAACTCACTTTTGAATACTTTGAAACTTGTGTATAAATTATGACCCCTAGGCCTTTATTTATAGAGTTATGGAAAAGGAATCGTAATCCTAGTAGGATACGAATTAATTGAAATTAGAATCCTACATGAATTCTATTTAATTAATTTATCCAATTAGGAATAGAAATTTAATCATACACTGACTCTTGTAGATTTAGGAATCACGCATGAGCACAAACTCACACACACACGGCAGCCTCAAGGGCTGCCCATGCGCGTGCGAGCAGCAGCCCACGCAGCGCGGCCCACGCAACGGTGGCCTTGGCGCGCGCTGGGCCTGCCTTGGCTGGGCTTGTGGCGCGCGCGTGCTTGCTGGGCGATGGCCCCGGCTTCGTGCTGGGCCTTCGTCCGGCAGGCCTCGTCCGATGCTAATTCGTACGATACGCTTCCGATTAAATTTCCAGTTCCGGAATTTATTTCCGATACGAACAATATTTAATATTTCCAATTCCGGAATTAATTTCCGTTTCGAACAAATATTTAATATTTCCGTTTCCGGAATTATTTTCCGATTCCGGTAATATTTCCGATTCTGACAATATTTCCGTTTCCGGTAATATTTCCGATTCTGGTAATATTTCCATTTCCAATAATATTTTCCGATAGGTACCATGTTTCCGTTTCCGGCAACATCTACGACTTGGATAATATTCATATTTCCGATACGATCCATATTTCCGTTTCCGGCAATATCATCGTTTCCGGAGTATTCATTTCTTGCCTGTGACGATCTTAGCTCCCACTGAAACCAAGATCCGTCGGTTCCGAATATTCATAGATGGAGTATTTAATGCCATTAAATACTTGATCCGTTTACGTACTATTTGTGTGACCCTACGGGTTCAGTCAAGAGTAAGCTGTGGATTAATATCATTAATTCCACTTGAACTGAAGCGGCCTCTAGCTAGGCATTCAGCTCACTTGATCTCACTGAATTATTAACTTGTTAATTAATACTGAACCGCATTTATTAGACTTAACATAGAATGCATACTTGGACCAAGGGCATTATTTCCTTCAGTCTCCCACTTGTCCTTAGGGACAAGTGTGCATTTCCTAATTCCTTTGTCGCTCGATGCTTGCTCTTGAACATAAGGTAAGAGTTGTCATCCTTATTATGTCCAGAGGTGTTCCTCGGTTTCAGAGTTCAACTGATCAAATAAACAGATAATCATAGCCTATGATTCATCCGAGCACGGCCATGCATTTCACAGTTTCTAGCTCTCCGAGTGGCCTTGTACAACTTTTAAGCATCTCATCCCGATTTATGGGAGGACAATCCCAATCTTGCGATCTTGAGATTAGACTTCGTTTGATAGGTGATTACCTGAGCGTTGCCTTTATAGCCTCCTTTTACGGTGCGACGGTTGGTCAACGTCAAAGCAACCAGTTCTCAAACAAGTAATCTCAAATCACTCAGGTATTGAGGATTTAGTGTCTAATAATTTAATGAAATTTACTTATGACAGATTTTCATCTCTTACAGTAAAGTTTCATAGGTCTTGTCCGATACTAGTCTTCCCAAAGTAAGTATCTATGCAAATGATTATGACATTGCCATGTCCACATAGTTCAAGAAACAGAACTACTAGTCATCTTGCATTCTAGTCGTCTAACGTTTTCTATGCGTCCAATTTTATAGAAAACTCCGACTAGGGACCATTTTCAACCTTTGACATTCAAGTTCACTTGATAGACATTTCTTAGTCACAGGACTGGTCCTGACAGTCTATCTTGAATATATCGTCAAATTTGAAGGGACTCATCATTTAATACTAAACCAAGATTAAATGGAATATGAAAATACATTTCATATATGATAAATGTTCAACCCCAATGTTTTATAACCATGGGCCTCAAACCCATCTTCTAAAACAATTCATGGAATTCAAAGCTATGCTTGATTTCCAGTGCTACAACGTGAGTGTTGCTTCTCACTTGTTGCATAGGTTTAGTTATCACGCTTTGCCAATCTTAATATCCTTTTCATCGAATGTTCTTCGAGATATGATGATAAGATCTTTTCGAGTTTGTTTATTATGTGATCTAGTCTTTCTTACTTCGATGGTGGTTTTACTCATTTTGTAATGAAGAACCATCAAGTTAGCAGACGTTTTTCTTGCTTCAAGAGTGGTTCTACGCATTTTTCAATGAAGAACCATCAAGCCAGCAGACAGGTGATCTACCCAAGTTCAGTGAAGAACTTTAAACAACCCTGTTTTATTGCTTCTTAGGCAATAATTACTTTTACTTCAACTGTTGCTAGTGATGCTTTGTTTGGATTTACTTATCCAAGCAGTTCACAGACATGTGGGAAACTTTCCAGCTGTATCTTAGAACATAGAAATTAATATTTTAATTTCCCACGCAACAACTCATGGTCTCCAATCCATGTTGCCATTTCAAAACACGATGCTCTATAGCTCGTCCTTATCAATGGTTAACTCCAAAGGGTCTTGTTTGATCTTTTGCCAGTGTTTATGCGTGTAGCATCAATATTTAGCATATCTTTATTTCCTTGAATCAAGAACTATTCCTATGTACCTTTTCAAGTACCATAAGTATTCTTGATCTCAATCTAGTTGATCTTCACTTAGATCAATAGAGATTGGTATATGTTCGTCATGCCTAAAGTCATACGATACGTTTTTGGCGATCCTCATATTATATCATACATGATAAATTCTTTTGGAGAATAATTCCCAATTGAATTCTATTCATGTAACTTTAGCTTATCTAGTTTCAGTAGATACTGAATTCGGCTAAATTCTTTGACATATAATATAGGTTAAGAATCTCATTTAGACTCTTTGATGTTTAACTTAGTAAATGCTTATACATAGTTCAAACATCCTTTACTTAGATTTATTCACATGGGTCGAATATCTCCAATGGAGATTTTCGTGTTTGATCTAGTAAATGCCATTACTTAATCCAAAACAATATCATAAGATCTTTGTAAATAGATCTTAATACCCAGTATGTACTAAGTTTCGCCATGGTCCATCATTGATGAATAATTTCAAATCTAAGTCATTAGCATTTGAATGTTATATTACAATAGAGAGATATGTGTGTGATACACATAGGACCAATTAAGTTTTAAGTACTCCCACTAAACTTCTTATATATCTATAAGAATTATGTACATTTTATGAAACTAAAATACTTATTAGCTTCATTAAAATATAATTCCAATCCCCAATTGCTTGCTTAAATCTGTACTTAGATTTTATAAGCTAGCTTTCTCTTTCAAGCATTTATTTGGATCCACAAATCCTATGACATACCATGTACATAGTTTCTTCCAACATTTGACTGAGGAAGATGTTTTGTCATCCAATTGCCATATGTACCAATATGCAATCATTGCTTGAATTATAGACTTAAGCATTATGATTTTGCATGAGGTTTCAACACAATCCACATCGTGAATTTGCTTGTAACCTTTAGCAACTAATCTAGCCTTGTGTGTGAACACAATTTCATGTTTGATGGTTTTTATCCTTAAAACAAACTTGCAACCAATAGGTGTGAACCTATTCTTGCAAATCAACAAAATTTCAATTTTGTCATCAAAACATTGAGTATGTTTTATGGCCTCTAACCATTTAAAACATTTGAGTCTATATGTGGCCTCTAACCATTTTAGGGAATCTGGGTTTCGTCATAGCTTTCTTACAAGTCACAAACTCATTAATCTATATGATAATAGTTTGACTGCAAGTTGTAGGTTTCTTCACTATTTAATAGAAGAATCTCATAGTTTCATTGACCTGATCTCTATGTTTCTTCACTATCTAATAGAAGAATCTCATAGTTTCAGTGACTTGAATTCTATGCCTACTTGGGTATAGAACATCAAACAATAGAATATCAATAGCCACTTGAAAGTCCTTTGAATATTCTGTTCTCCTTGAAGCACTTGTAAAGTCTTCTAAGAGATGTCTATTCTTTAAAGCCACTTCTAAAGTCCTTAAAGAATAAGTTCGGATTTTCTGAAGCACTTCGAAAAGCCTCCGGAATGTCCGTTTATGTTTGTTGTTCGTCTCGAAGACTTTCGAGGTCTATTTTCTCCCACTTGTCATTTTGGAAACGAATCTCCAAAAGGACATTATTTCGAGCAAACAAACATTATGTTCTCAAAAATTCGTGGTAGAAACAATACCCTTGTGTCTCATTTGAATAAATCACAATGAAACATATATCTAGACTTGGGCCTTAGTTTGCTGAATAACAAACACTAAGCTCCCACTGAGTTTAGCAATTCTTTAGATATATATAATTGAAAAGATATCCTGAAATTACTTTTCAATAGCTTTGACGAATTTGGTTTGGTTTGGTGGTAGTTGAGCATTTTGTTTTAGAAATTATAGGAAAAGTCTTTATGATTCATCATTGATCGAATCAAGTACTAATTGACTTCGATCATTCCAACGTAGATATGTCATATCTTATGGAGCTAGATTGTGAAATTACAACACACAATCATTGATGATCATATTTGGTCTCAAGTAATCATCAACATGATCTAACCTAGATCTTTATGATTTGCCGAGTGGATTTTATACTTCTGAATCTTTGAACTAGCCAAACAGATTCAACTTATATCACATTTGAGTAAATAAACCTATATTCACTCAAATCCATGTGAAATAATAAAGTCATAAAACCTTTCTTTAGCTTTGAACTCTATCGTCTAGGCGTTCTAACAATAGTTCATATTCTTTGTTACTTTCAACAAGTAAGACTAGCTTGTCTTAAGTTGATCTAGAAATCAACCAACTTTCAAAAGTCCATCAAAATAGAGCTTATGAATGTTAACTTGTTGATATGGTCTAAGCAACAATGCCAAAGATTAGTGGAACTCAAATCAAGGGGTTGATTTGAACCTAGTAAAGTTCTTTAAAGAGTTGTTTGTTTTAATCAAGCATATTGACTCAACCTGTAATTGACCATTTCATTCAAATAAACAAACAAACATTGTTTTTGTTTTTCTTTGAATGTGAGTCTTTCTGTGTTTGAAGCAGAAATTTAGGTATGCTGATTATGGAACAAAATAGCCATTAAGTTCCAGCCTTTGAAAGGACTTAAAACAAACTTAGATGACCCTACAATTAATGTAGCATTGCCATGCTTCATTTCCCACTTGTAGGTCATTAGTGTATCCTAGCTTCCATTATTTGAGTTATTACCGAAGTAAGAACCTCAAGCGGTATATGATACCAAGGAAGTTTGATTGCTAGGTCACTTCTCTTTAAACATAAATTTATAGGTAGAAACGGAATCGTAAATTCCTTTCATTTGTTCCTCGTTTTCCTATTTCTTGTACCCTTTCTTATAGTCTTAAGAATTGAATTCTTTAGTGTTGACTTTTATACTTTGTTAGACATGTCCAATGTCACCAACAAGGTTCTTTACCATTTTAATTTATGTTGAATATTCTGTTTCAACTAGATGATCTTACCAGAAGCTTCTAAAGTTCTCTAAGCATCGATCTATTCGAATGTCTAGGAACTAGACTCATTCGAGAATTAAATGGAAAAAGGATTTTAGGTTGTTAACCATTGGTAAAGCTGAGCGTTTAAACTCAATGCTTTATGATCTCAAAACCACATTGTATTTTGAATTCACAAGCACCAATCGGTTTGCCATTCGACTTTGATACTCGAAAACAACCATAAAAGTCGATATAAGAAACGTACATTTTAAATTGCTCACTTTCTCTCATTTCCGTGAATCGTTCTTGGATTCACTACCAATCGAGGAAATTTACTGTTACCTTTCTAAAAGGATTTATTGCAGTGCAAGATATTTAATTATAAACAATAATTAAAACATATATTGAAGCATGCAAAGTCTAAACATTTATCATGAATAATAACTTGAAATTAAAGCAACCATGCAATTCAAACAAGTTATTAGCATTTTATTCGATTTTATTGTTCCGGCAGGTGTGAATAAAATGATTCCAAGATCCTAAAATCATTGAAGAACTAAGCACAGTTTGTCGACTTAATCCTAGAACATCTTAGGTAAGCAAAAGCCTTTTGCTAATAGTCTAGAAACTATTCTTGGTTGATAGGTACGTCTAAGAACTTATTAGGTAAACCTATCGAATTTGCCACGACATAAAAGGACTCCTTACTTATATCGTTGAGTTTCACCAAAACTAACATGTACTCACAATTATTTGTGTACCTTGCCCCTTTAGGACCAATAAGTAACACCTCGCTGAGCGAAAACTATTACTAGATTGATGTAAAGGATATCCAAGCAAGTGTATATTTTGGCATGGCACCTTTTAACTCAATTTTTAAGTTTGGAACTTAAGGCTCTTACTATGTTGGTTAGATTTTAAGTGAACTAAAATCCTTAATCATGCAACATAATCAAGCTTTTGATCTCATGCATTTTAAGACATATTTAAAGCAATAAATAACTTAAAACATGCATAAGATATTTGTGATCTAGTATGGCCCGACTTCATCTTGAAGCTTTGACTTCAAAGTCCGTCTTGAAAATCTCCGTGGGAGGCACCATTTTCTTCAAATAGGATAAGCTATAACTAATTACAACTATTTGATGGTTCGCAGACCATATTTGAATTGAAAAATAACTTTGGTACTTTAGACCAATTACATTCAAATTAATGGTACGCAGACCATATTTTCTATCCTATTTGGGCCATACTAGTCACTTCATAACCTGCAAAACAGTACATATACAATATATACCATTCACCCATTCATTATCATGAATGGCCCACATAGCTGGTTAGTAAAACACATTATGCATCACGTAAACATTTGCAGCAATTAATCAAGGGCACCAATAATCTACCAATTATTCAGTCCTTATTAATTCTAATCAAGTTGTTTTAACCTTAAGGATTTGTAGACCTAATCAAGAGTTTATGACTAAAAAGCGCTCCCACTTAAACCAATAAATTCATATGCTTTACCAATTTTAAACATAAAAATGTATTTCTAGTCCAACCGG
The DNA here is from genome assembly GCF_020520425.1 of Spinacia oleracea. Lineage (NCBI taxonomy): Eukaryota > Viridiplantae > Streptophyta > Magnoliopsida > Caryophyllales > Amaranthaceae > Spinacia > Spinacia oleracea. The sequence goes on along the minus strand of NC_079487.1, from coordinate 120,522,302 downwards.
AAACATACAAATTTAATTAAAATTTAAAGCTCATATCAATTTATAATTGAATCCATAAATTTAATTTAATTTCAGTCGTATTTAAATTAATTCATGATTTTAATTTTAGTAAAATAATTAGAATAAATAACATTTATTATAATTATAATATTCAAAATTAAAATCCAAGAAAATAATTCAAATTATTAATTTTAAAATTAATTAAAATTACGTGAACTGAAATTTTCAAATTAAACATTCAAAACGATCTAATCGTAACGCAAACACCCTACGAGTTGCACGCCCATGGACCGTACGCACACAGCCATTGCTGGCCATGTGCGCGCAGCCCATGCGCTCGTCGCATAGCTGCTGCTTCCCTATCGCAAGCCTCCGCACACATCGTGCTCGCTGCGCGCGCCAGCGCTCATCGCACGCGAGCTATCGCTCGCAGTGCGCGCGCGCGACATCGCTCGCTGGGCGCGCGAGCCATCGCTCGCTGGCGCGAGCCATCGCTCGCTGGCGCGCGACATCGCGCGCTGTGCGCGCGAGTGATGCTGGGCGCAGCGCTCGTGGCACGCGAGCTTGCGCTCGCTGCGCGCGAGGCTGCGCGCTCTTGTGCGAGGCAGCGCGCGCTGTGGCGCAGCTCGCTTGCTGCCCACACGCGACTGCCTTGGCTCGCCCTTCGCCCATGCCCATTCGTTCATTGCTCGTGGCACACGACACAAGGCAGGGCTGCTGCCTTGTGCTCGTGCACTACGCCCTTGCTCATTGCATTCGTGCCGCACGGGCGACGAGCTCCCTTGCTCGTCGTCGCATGCCCGCATTATACAACACCCCTTAAGGGTAACACGAAGCGTCCATTGCTTCGTGCGTGCAAGTTATATGAACGAATCGCATAAAAATTTAAAATTTATATTTAAAATTAATGACAAATTAATAAATATTATTAATTTCATAATTTTAGGGCGAAAAAATCGAAAATTTATTATCCAATTGATTTCCGATTGTTATGGATTCAAGTCTAGGTCATAAAAATTTAAAATTTATCGTAAATTTACAATTTTTATGGTGGTTTTTAATCATAGGTTTCTAATTAAATTACAATTAATTATGAAAATCAAATTAATTCTAAATTATTCTAATTTTCAATAAATTAATCATAATTACAAATTAGATTGCATAATTAACAAGACTAGGCATTCAAACTTGTTAAACATATGCAGTAGGTCAATCAAAAATTCAAGATTTATCAACAAGAATCGCAAATATTTAATTTAACATCTTAAATTTACGAAATTTTGCATTCGAAAAACTAAAACCTTCGAAAAGTCATAGTTAGGCTTCGAATTTGAGAATTCTGGGTTCGGCAGAAAAATACTATTTTTGTCAAAATTTTAGAATGCCTTTTACATGCGGAATTGACACAAAAATCACTCAATTCGGATGAGTAACGAAGAAACTGCCGAAAAACTGCGTACGTATAATTAAATAAACGCAATTTGCAATTAATTAACAATTACGAAAATTAATCACCCCTTTTAATTCTTGCAAATTTGTAATATTTAACCATGTTCATGCAATTTAGATTATGAAAATAATAAGGGGCTCGTGATACCACTTTTAGGTTATGATACATATGACATTACATAGATCATGCGGAAACAACCATTAACCCAGGACAACATATTATTTACACATAATCATATAGCATAATTTAGATGCATACTCTTTGTTGCGTGCCCTCCCTAGCTGCGCCCGAACCGAACAAGAACAAGTCTTTAGGACTCCAAGTGTCGTCCCTCCGTAGATAGTCCACAGCACGTCCGGATCCGCCTTAAGATTGACCAACTAGAATCGCCCTTAAGGTACTAGAAAATTTCGGCACTTTATGAGCAAGATGTGTGTTTTAATTTTCTCTCAAAAAACTCACTTTTGAATACTTTGAAACTTGTGTATAAATTATGACCCCTAGGCCTTTATTTATAGAGTTATGGAAAAGGAATCGTAATCCTAGTAGGATACGAATTAATTGAAATTAGAATCCTACATGAATTCTATTTAATTAATTTATCCAATTAGGAATAGAAATTTAATCATACACTGACTCTTGTAGATTTAGGAATCACGCATGAGCACAAACTCACACACACACGGCAGCCTCAAGGGCTGCCCATGCGCGTGCGAGCAGCAGCCCACGCAGCGCGGCCCACGCAACGGTGGCCTTGGCGCGCGCTGGGCCTGCCTTGGCTGGGCTTGTGGCGCGCGCGTGCTTGCTGGGCGATGGCCCCGGCTTCGTGCTGGGCCTTCGTCAGGCAGGCCTCGTCCGATGCTAATTCGTACGATACGCTTCCGATTAAATTTCCAGTTCCGGAATTTATTTCCGATACGAACAATATTTAATATTTCCAATTCCGGAATTAATTTCCGTTTCGAACAAATATTTAATATTTCCGTTTCCGGAATTATTTTCCGATTCCGGTAATATTTCCGATTCTGACAATATTTCCGTTTCCGGTAATATTTCCGATTCTGGTAATATTTCCATTTCCAATAATATTTTCCGATAGGTACCATGTTTCCGTTTCCGGCAACATCTACGACTTGGATAATATTCATATTTCCGATACGATCCATATTTCCGTTTCCGGCAATATCATCGTTTCCGGAGTATTCATTTCTTGCCTGTGACGATCTTAGCTCCCACTGAAACCAAGATCCGTCGGTTCCGAATATTCATAGATGGAGTATTTAATGCCATTAAATACTTGATCCGTTTACGTACTATTTGTGTGACCCTACGGGTTCAGTCAAGAGTAAGCTGTGGATTAATATCATTAATTCCACTTGAACTGAAGCGGCCTCTAGCTAGGCATTCAGCTCACTTGATCTCACTGAATTATTAACTTGTTAATTAATACTGAACCGCATTTATTAGACTTAACATAGAATGCATACTTGGACCAAGGGCATTATTTCCTTCAAGGGGTGTTGTTGGTTCGTTCGTACCGGAAGTTATTGGACCGGAATTTCAACCTAATCTATTCCATCTACCTCCTAGTGGCCGCCGCAATTAGTCACCGGTAAAGGTATGTGCCGCCGGTGGTTTTCGCAGGTAAAGGTTAAGTTTTGGGGTTAGGGTTTCAATTTTGGAATAGAATTTCTGAATTTGGGTTGTATTCTGTGTGTTTGGGAGTTAAGGCCTTGTTTTCTAATTGGGTTCCTAGCCGCCGCTGGCTTGTAGTGTCGGGAAAATCCCGATCTTGCCGGTAAAGGTATAGGTTAGGTTTGGGATTTAGATTAAGGCTTTTTTAATTCCTTTCCTTTTCAGTAACATCTCTGGTACTTGTTTAGGTGGTAATTGTGGCTTGATTCTTACCCTCTCTCTGTTTTGTTGGTCTAGTTGTTTCTAGATGTTTAGTGATGTTTAATTTAGTTAGCTTTAATGTGTTTGACTTGGTTAGTTTGTGCTTGGTTGTTGGAAGTGTTAAGTATGGGGTTGTTGGTTTATTGTCTTTGCAAGGTTGGTTAATGGTTTGTTTTTCTATGGCGGGATATCCAATGTTGAGGATTGTAGAGGTTTTGGGTTTAAGTTTTTCCCAGTTGGTTGTCGTCCAAAAGTCAGTCAACCTAGGTAGTGGACTTGTCCCTGGTGTTTATACTCCCTTGGACGGTAGTATGTCAGGTCTAGAGAGGGAGAAAGAAGGTTGTAGGGGTGACTATGGAAGGAGAATCTTGTATTCACGAATGTCGGTTGTTCAGTTTAGGTTCGTGGTGAGAGGTTCTCTCATTACATTCAAAAATTCATATTTGAAGACTGCTCCCCAAATGAAATTTTTGGGGGTTCATAGCATGTTCACTAAGATGAGTCTCTTTGGGAGACTCCATGTGCTCGTTCTCCAGAGTGTCGAGTTTGTTCGTGAGCATATCCCCTTGCTCACAAGGTCGTTTCAACCGGTTCGTGAAGTTCATATCCTTCCGTTTCTTTCGTCGTCTTTCAAGTTCCACCGATTATGGGTTCTTATTGCTTATCGCTTAAGCTTCATCCCGAGGAGAAAGGAGAATGTGGGCGCGCAAGGCGAAGGCAACAATCAAGGGCCATCGACCAATGCACTGGCTATGCTTGTAGTTCGTAATGTTATAGTTCCAATGGTTGTAAGAGCATGTATGGCTCAAGTTAGTAACGGTTTGTTATTTATTTTTCAATGTTGTATGATTGTTGCTATAGCCCATAATCTAACCAAAAAGTTAGAAAAAGGGAATAGCTTTGTTTAATTGAATATTTTGTTGGCTGTCAAAAAAAAAAAAAAAAAAAAAAAAAAAACTATACTGCAACAATGCATATACACAAATATACAAAGGAATTGAAATGGACTTTGGATTATCTTTGCCGAAACTCATGAAATTGATGAAGACCCGAGTTGACTTTGATAGAACTAGCTTTGATCATTTGTTGGGTCAGTTGTCTTTCTTGGGCCTGATAATCTATTATTAGTGTAATTCACTGGGCTACTTACTAGTCCTTTATTTCTAAGTATTGTTGAGATAACCATATTTGCTGGGTTTTTTTTTTTTTTTTTTTTGTTTCTTATAATTTTTCATAAACTCAGTGCAATATGTTTTAATTTGAGAACAAATTCTCCATAAGAACGTAAGGGCATCATGTCTTCTCAAACTTGTTTCTTAACAAAAGATATCAATTTAGCTAGATGATTTAACAAAAGTTCTATACCTTATCACCTAAAACCTTTTACACAAACCCAAACAAGAATTCAAACTATTTTGTGATGTAACGAGTAGATCTGGTTATTGGACAGGGTAGTCCAATGGATATAGGGTTAGGGTCAAGTTAATAGGGCTTTTATTGGGCAGGGCTCTTATTGGACAGGGCCTTTATTGGACAGGGTCATTATAGGGTCAAACTTATACTACAATTATTTTGAAAATTAAAATAGTTATGATACAAAAAATTACGTGTATAGCTTCGTATTTACTTGTACTTGCACATGGCTCTTTTGTTTTTCATTTTTCATTCCTCGTTTATTGACCCGCCCACTAATGACCCGCTATTGACCCACGACCCGCTTTTGACCCGCCCATTATCGACCCGCTAAAAATGACCCTTTCAATACCCGACCCTCTTTTGACCCGCACCGACCCTGACCGCCCCGCCCGATTACCAGGTCTAGTAACGAGTACTTATAAGATCAACTCCAATGATAAGCTGTAAGGTGGTGTGGCTAAATTTGCTATATTAAATTTATAGCTACAATTGATTTAAGCTATAATTTTTTACACTGGTGGGCAACAATACTTTGTAATCCTCTATAATATTTAATTTAAATAATTAATTTATTTGAGCTTTTTTTTTTGGAGCTATATACTCAAAATAGATACAAGGTTTTAATAGTTGCTTATGTCATTGTTTTATCAATGGGGGCTACCTGCTCACATGTTTTCTTTTTTTATGAGCAGATCCTTTTTTAACCATTGGAGTTGCTCTAATCATTTACTTATATTAGAAAATATGTAGTACTCTGTAATATTTAAATATCTTAAGAACCTTGTGTCCTTGTAAAATTATTTAAACTTATTCGGGAAAAAAATATATTTAATTTAACTTAATAAAATATAGAGATAGTTAAGTAATTTGGTTGACCAAAACATACACTCCATACTAGCCTACCTGGTGTTTGGTTGAGAGAATTTTAGGGGGGAAAAAGAGTGATTTTAAACTAAATATCTGATTAATGAAAGTGTGGGGATTATACTGATAGAGGATTGAAAGAGAGATTTAAAACCAAAAAGATAAATTTGAATAAGCAAGTTATAGAATTTTTTGAAAGACACGGTTTTGTGAATCTCGTTGAAAAAACTATTCTATCGAATCTCATCAAAGATTCTAACAACACTCTCCACCTATAAGTTGTTCCGATAAAGTTTCAATCAACTAACAATATTTACAAAAGGTCCATTGTAAGGTTATGACTTAAGTTCTATATTAGTCATATGGGTGGCTGATATGGGATTTATATAAGATCATGAGCTCTCTTTTCCTTGAGCTAGTTTTTGGAGATGGTTCTTTTCTGATTTTGTATTAATGGTATCAGAGGCGACCATCGCTCCTAGCATCAAATGTGAATGATGAAGGTGACGCTAATGATTATCTGGGGCTAGGAACCTATGTAGCACGGGTACGCCTCTCAGGCGCCGTTTCCCGTACCGGGTACGGGTACGGTACGGGTACGGGACGGATTCGCCTGGGATTCGTACCCAGAACGAATCCGAAGGGCTGGGTACGCGGGCTACTTTTGGGGACGGCTAAGGTGAAGTTGGGGACGGGTTAAGTACGTTTTTTTAGGATGAAGGCACGTACCCAATGGGTTTAATGAAATCCGAGAGGCCCGCCGGTACCGGTCGCGTCGCCCAGTAATGCAGTTCCCATTGAAAATTGGCGAAGGAAGAAGACGGCTGTTTTTTTTGTTAGTTAATAATGGCGATGGAGAAAAGGATGAAGAAGACGAAGAAGGAAGAAGAACCTTCCCCTTCTATTAATTTATTACTGGAGTTTTTCTTTTATTAAGTGTGTACACAGCTAGGCAGTTAGGTTTTCTTTAATATTCTGAGGATGTACAGCTGTATGCCTGTTAGTCTGCTCTGCTTAATAGTAACACTTATCAAGTCTTTGCCAGCTGTTTTGTCCTTATCAAAAAAAGTATTGTTTTCTTTATTTATTTTTCTTTTTTCATTTAATTTTTTTATACATGGAATATGGAACACATGATATAAATATTTTATTATTAAGAGTTATAGAGTATTTATTTTGTTTTATGATTTTAAATTTTAATTTTTTACTGATTCTAAATTTAAAGTCCCATAAAAGATAGTTTAGACATTAAACTTAGTTGTTTTTTTCGGTATTTTGAACTTTGAATATTTATATATAGATGTTAATTTTTTTTTTTTATTATTTTTTTTTGCCGAATCCATGCCGTACCCGTTTTCTGCAATTTTGATTTTGCCGTTTTTCGTCCCCGTACCCGTTTCCGTACCCGTCCCCGTACCCGTTTCCGTGCAACCTAGCTAGGAACCTTCTCTCTTTGCCTAGCGCAAAGCCTGCCGCATGTGGTTGCGAAGAGAGGTGGTATGTTATGGGATTTAAGTTCCTGTATGGGTGGCTGATGTGGACTTTATGTAGGATCATGTGCTCTCCTCGACTAGTAAAAAAATCTACTTGTAATAGTTAAGATAAACATACACCCGACAATAAACAACTAATTTCTGATTACCAAGCAGGTGCCGAAAGCTTTCCACCAATGAAGGAATAGTCAAGAGAGAGAAAAAGTTGTATGTAGGGACTTAAAGAAAATAAAGAGGACGGTGGAATGGAATGTTACCGTAACAGTGAACATGCAAATCTCCGATTGAAGAACAACAATAATACCAAGTAGTTTAGTTGTACTGAGTAAGTCATTAAGGTGAGCAGTTCTAGCATGTTCCCAACGTTTGTAAGTTAGGCATGTGATGAATGCACATGCCCACCATTTTAACCAATTGATTCCTCCCTTTTCACAGACTTGTTACTTGTTAGCACCTTCCTCTCACACTCACGAGTCACGACCTCCATCCGATGTGATCGGTTCAAATTATGCTAAATAATGTGCATATGTTTCTATTTATGTTAAAAATTAAATATACTACAGTTTATAGGGTTTTTTAAGTCCTATAAACTTGTATATCCACTACAAGAAATTGTACTATATTAACGACGGGATTTTACGACGTGAACCCTTCATAAAAGGGGTCGTCGTTGATGGAAAATCTCGTCGTTAACCCGTCGTAAAAAACATTTGCGACGGTTGTTCCCGTCTTTGTTGGTTTGTTATCCCCGTCGTAAAAGCCCTTTTACGACGGAATTTTTACCCGTCGGTATTAGGTTGTCATAAAAGATACAAATTCTTGTAGTGATCATATCATATGACATAACTCTGTTCATAGTATTCTATCATCTAGAATAACTATTGTATCCTCAACCAATTACAATATTAACGTCATCGTACATTCTTTCAAATGGAGTGTTTGTTGAGAAATTTGCTAATTAAGCTGCATCTAATTAATACAAAGTATATGTTTGGGTGTCCGGTTGGCTCTCAGTTGAGCCTGCTTGCCCATAAGCCCACATAGATTATTAACACATACTCATTCTCAAAAGGAATCATTTCTTTTACTTGGTCCACGATCCAACATGATAAAGCCCAACTGCCTTTGTCATCAAACACTATATATATGTAGATATGAGACCTTTTCCAAACTAGTGAGATTTCTCTCACTCTCGACCATATATTGGCTTAGACATCGGAGGGACTTTCCCCAGATCCAACCCCAATACTAGTTAACCCACTTTGAGTGCATGTACATTTGAATCCAACAACAAATACATCTAGGCTTTCCTCATTTAACGATAAAGCCTCATTTGAGGCTATTTGTTTCATATTCGGAACAATACATAAACTCAAAGTAGTTAGGGATGTTTTAACCAATGATAATGTGGAAGTTGATAGCTAAAATAGAAAATCCACTTTGGAATTATATATAATAGTCATTACTCAAATAATGTTAAACGTAGTACCTTTTCAATTTGGATTTTTCATGAAATACCCCCGAATTTTGGCGAAATTCACCAAATACCCCTCGACTTTCAAAAATTCATAAAATACCCCTATTCCAATACTTAATACACGAAGTACCCTTATGACATCATCAACCCTAGTTAACCCAATTAACTCACCCATTAACCCGTTTACCCCTAATTACTTTTTCTTTCCTCTCACCCCCTTCCTTATTCCCTTCCCTCCATGGAAGTTGCCTTGCTGCTACCCTGTCCTTCGTCTTCGTCGAACCCGCAGCCCAAAAACAACCAAATCATCTCCTCAAAAATCCCATAAACTACCAAATCGTCAGAATTTGATTTCCCCCTTACTACCTCTTCCCTTCTCCTTGTTCTTTCGTATCCCCTCCTCTTTGCTCTTAGATAAAGTGATATCCACAACAACTTAATTGATCAATAACCACCATGATAATCTCCAGCTCTTGTTATATTTCGAAATTTGTGCAAACAAATCAGCAATTCAAGATGAACAAGGTATTTGCTGACGAAAAGGAATCATCAAATTGAATTTTTTGTTGGCGAAAAAAATGGGTTTGAATTGAGAAATTCAGAGGAAAATGGTTGAATTGAAAAGTTAACTACAACTCAAACATAACTTCAGAGAAATATGGAACAAATTAAGAGAAAATTGAAGAGATTCAGAGAAAAACGATGAACAACTTCAGAGAAACTGATCAAGTAAACAATCAGAAAAATCAGACCAACGACCTGATGAACGCGAAATTCAGAGAAAATGGGTTCATGGAAAAACAATCAGAAATTAAGCCGAATATGGTCTGAGTATCTGGACCTCTTTACTCTCCTTGATTTTGCCTTCAATTTGATTTTTTGATTTCAATAAAATCATTAATTAATTCGTGAATATGAGTTGCTTGATTTTTGGATTTCAATAGCAGTGGTGGTTATTAGGGTGGCAGGAGGCGGAGAGAGAAGAAATGAAACAGTGGGCGTGGTGGTGGAGGAATTTGCAATCTAGGTTGCTCGATTTTTGAGGGGTTAATGGAAGAAGGAAGGGGAAGAGGTCTGGTGAGTTAATGGAAGAAGGAAGGGGAGAGAGAAAAGAAAAACAAATCCGTGGGTTATTGGGTTAATGGATGGGTTATGTTAGTGGGTGGGTTGATTAGGGATGTTAATTAGGAATTAGGTGGGTGAATTACACGTTAAGTAGTTGATTATAGGGTTGATGACGTCATTAAGTATTTTTGGTGTATTAAGTTTTAAAATAGGGGTACTTCGTGTATTAAGTATCAGAATAGGGGTATTTTATGAATTTCTGAAAGTCGAGGGGCATTTGATGAATTTCGCCAAAATTTGGGGGTATTTCATGAAAAATCTGTTTTCAATTCATACGATGTTACCTTTTAAATCGATCACATACTCTTTTTTCTTGTAAGCTACAACTTACAAGTATGTCCAAATACTCCATCCGTCCCTCAATACTAGTATCATTTTGACTGGACACGTTTATTAATGCATAATTTTGACCACTAATATCTTTAACTACATATTATAAAAACTTAGTTTAAAATATCAGGGTGAATTTTTTTTACCACCTAAAAAAATTGATAAATTATTTTTTACCACCAAAAAAAATAAAAATTGTCTTTTACCATCTAAAAGTAAAATAAAAATTGTTTTTACCAACTCTTAACCGAAAATATGGACGCAAACAATTCACCAACATATCAAAAATAAAATCTTTCTAGGCATGACAAGCCATTTTTACGAATAACAATATATATAGATTTAAATTTATTTAGGTCCATATCGCAAATACCCTATATATCTTGTTGATGAAGATGTTGTGGGGTTACAATAATTGGATGAGAATTGACCTTATGCCAAAGTAGTTGAGACCAAAATAGTAATTAAAACAAACATATATCAATCTCTATTCTCTCATATATAGTATATGGTTGGTTGTCAGCCTCTATAACCGACCAACCCTAGGCTTCCACGTGGCATTCCACCCTGCCTTCTCAATCTCATACGATGCCCATCTTTGCCTTGCCGAAAGTAGCAAAAGATAGGATCTTCAATTGCCAGATCAATTCCCTTATTCTTTTAATATCTTCTTTTATTACATTATTTAGGAAGTTTCACGGTCGTCTTCTGTAGGGTCCTTTCTCATGAATGTCGACAGGAATTCGGGTAGTCCGGTCCGTTCCGAATTATAGAGGTCCGGGACAAGGGATGAATATAAACTTAGTAGCGGACACATAAATACAAAACAAAACGTAATAGAAAATTATTGGGCAGGTTAACGCGATACATATGGAGGGAGATACGAAGAAAATTTAAAATTTACTTAAATAAAAGTAGTATACTTTTGTACATAATCGAACTTAAAATGTTAAAGTCATGATGTATCTTTTCATCTAAATGTATAAAATTTAAATAAACTAATTTACTACTCTCTTTGTTGCACAACGATGTTTCATTTTCTACTTTTTATCTCTAATCATACATTAGTAAAAATAATTATCATCAATTCAAAATTGACTGTATACCTTTATTTTTATTTACAACACCCTATATATCCGGTGCTTATACACGGGCATATTCTAGTTATATATTAGTAAAAATCAAAATTTTGATTTTCTTAAAGTGTTCATTGAGACAAATCAAACAATACCCACATGAATATGTTTTTTCTTATATATATGTTGAGAAAAATTTAGACGATTCTTTTCAACTATGAATAGCGTCAAATTTGAATTGGAACATTATTATGAAAAGTAATATATATTACATAATATAGATTACAACATACTACATAACATATGAATTAGAATAAGTATTAAAAAATTAGTATGAAGTGTCTAATACGAACTTATTTGATTTGTAATCAACCTGTTTGAATAGATAATTAAAAATAAATATATTTAGGAATTAAGAGATTATTTTCATCGTATATTCGAGCGTATTTTATTCGTTAACAGACAGAATGTAAAATATATAACACTCGGATGTATAATGAATATCTAAATAAAGAAATCCTATGAGATTCGATAACAGCCTATTGTAGCTCGAAACGTCCATAAGAAATCAAAGACAAAGGTGTTGGGAATCACTAAACAAGAATAAATGTGTATATATGCTTCTTCTGGAAGGGGAAAGTTTATCGATCTTAAAATAATATCCTTCCCAAAGAGGAAGGTTTATTAAGTGTCATTCATTTAGTCCACCAATTGTCATCATTAGGGTAAAGCCTTGTATCATGGAAATTCAACAAATTAATTAATTAATCTGCTGGATTCTGACCTCAATTTCTTTTTTCTTTTATACTAGTGCTTAATCCAATTCTTACCTCATCATCAGTCTTTGGTTCGCTGTAACAAATTTAACCATCTTATAAGGCGTGGGTGATTAAATTTTAGGAAAGGTATTTAATTTCCGGAAAGGAGGAATTAGCAGTAGTCTGAGCAATAGTCTTAGCTTATATTAGCCTAATCTTACTCTTAAAACAGTCATTTTTAAGACAGATTGCAAAAGTTTTATTGCTAATTTCCAACACATTTCTTATATTAGTACTATATATACTATCTATCTCTGTTTCATATTGATCTTTACACGGTTACTATTTTCAAAAATATTAAGACAAATGTGATAAAAATGTGTAAAAATGTGGATGTGTATATAAAATATAGATAAATTAAAAGAAATAGTGTAAAAATTAAGGTGGGAGAGTGTGAGTAAAAATTGATAAAGTAAGATAAAGCGAGTAAAACTATGTAATTTTCTAGTGTAAGAGAGGTAAAATGATACATTTTCATGTCAAAAAATAGTACTCCTTATAAATCACAACTCAAAGAACATTATAAAATATACTAAAACGAAAATAGCAAAGATCATTTTAAAATGAACGTAATAGTATACTTGTATACTACGTATTTCTTAGGTGTACATACCGACCTCAAAGTATTACGGCTACTTCATGTGTAAGGAATGTGAGAAAGGACAGTTACGGCCACTAAGCACGCTATTGTAGTGATTATATTGACAATTGGTAAGATCAATTGTCAATGATTCCTACAACATTGTACGTATCAGTGATTAATTAGTGTATTTGATTAGTAAATTAATTAATTATTAATTATTAAATACAAAAGCATATATACTTTATACTGCTTTTGCGCCGTATTAGATCTCCGCGTGGGCAACTAGCCAGGTTTATGAACGACCTGTAAATTTAAATAAATAAAAATAAAAAAGTTTTTTGTTCACTAATCAATAATATAATGTCATATTACATATTATATGATCAATTAATATAAATTTGGACCATCTTTATCTTTTATACCCACTTTCTTCGTTCCAATGGCTGAACGTACCCCCATTTAACGTGTTTGAATTTCCACCTTATATTAACAATAAAAATTATAGTATATGAACTTTCAAAAGTTAAAAAAATGGAGATTTATTATGGGGAAGCTAATATTTAATGACAACCTAATTACGACAGGTCAAAAAATTATGTCGCAAAAGCCTTTTGCGACGGGGCTAACAACCAAACAAAGACGGGAACAACCGTCGCAAATGTCTTTTACGACAGGTTAACGACAACCCCTTTATGACGGGTTCGCGACAGGAAATCCCATCATTAATCAACGATTATTAGCCTTTAGCGACGGAATTTTCCATCATTAATGGTACAATTTCTTGTAGTGAAATAAGGGGGAATGTTTAAAAATTTGAATGTCAACATTCTCGAGATTTAGCCCAAATTCTTAGTTAATTTTGTTTTTATGGCAAATTAATTAAGGGCTTGATCGTGACTTTTTAATTTTTTAAGAAGAAAACTAAAAAAAACCAAAAATAAGGAAATCATAAATTCGTAATAAGTCAGTTTCTAATTTTTAAAATCAAATGACCTGATTATTGTAAAGACACTAATTTCTAGCTTTATACACTACAAGAAATTGTACCATTAACGACAAAAAATCTCGTCGCAAAATGCCAATAGTGGTGGGATTTCCTGTGGAAATCCGTCATAAAAAGGGGCCCGTCATTGATAGAAAATCCCGTCGTTAGCCCGTCGTAAAAGAAATTTCCGACGGTTGTTCCCGTCTTTATTTGGTTGTTAACCCCGTCGTAAAAGGCTTTTAATTAAGACGGTATTTTTAACCAGACGTTATTGGGTTGTCATTAATAATACAAATTCTTGTAGTGATATTTGATCTTGAATCACATCACTTTAAAAATTGTAAAATCGAAAAAATGGGAGTTGATATAAATGGTGGCTAAGATGTTAGGTTAGGTGTTTGGTAAATAAATTGTATGGAGTACGAGTATAACTTATTTGAGTTTAGAGCTTGTTTTATTTAACTTATTTTAGAAAAAATAATTAAGATCAAATAAGATAATATAAGTATAATTCATACTAGTACAGAAATAAGTTATTAAGTTAATACCACTAATCCTACCATTCATATATATAGGGAACTCAATACACTCAAGCAATACTCCACAATTTTGTTGAAATCAAGAACAAAAACATAACGTGTTAAAGATAAAGGGGGTGTTTGGTTCGCAAATCGGTATGGGATTGGAATCAGGAATGATATCAAGGTGGTATGAGTTTGGAACTTGATTCTTAATACCATGTATTAGGTTCAATTTGGAGATGAGATTTTTCCCTTTTATTTGATATATACCTAGAGCAAAGGTATGAGTCATACCTTAGGGGTTGAGGTATGAGTTTGAAAGTCTTAAAATTTCCAATCAAACATAGGTATGGGTTTAGACCATTCTAAACCCATACATCAACTGATACGTAAAATTCGCGAACCAAACACCCCCAAAGAGTTTCTCATCTATACAAGACCTTGTGTTTCTAAAGCATAAAAAGAAAAGAATCGGAGAAGGGTCGGCAGTTTGACATGTAAATTAAACTTAAAGTAACCCTTTAAACTTATTAACCCATCTCCGATTCTACACCACTTATAAGTAAATAATTCGAACATTACTCGAATATTATCATCGCGATTAACGACTAACAAACCATTTTTTTGGGTGTTGAGAGGACCAGAAAAGGCAAATGACTTAGACTAAATTTGATCCTATATTTTAGGTATCACCTCTTTAAAAATTTACGTTAACCTCTAAAAATACATGTCTCCTTATCCTCCCTTGACTCTTCAAGATGTTAGATAAAAACAAGGGAGAAGATAAAACAAGAATCTGAGTATTCCTTTAAGATGTGTGTCTTGCAATTGATAAGGGATTCGAGCTTTGAATTTTTTTTAGAAAGCATGCATTGGTAATTTATAATCTCAATAAGAAATAAATAAAAGATGTCAGGAAACAGATTACAACACATTGAACAATCTATCTTATCCATATTGCTACTAGTGTATAATTAACTCCATTTTTTCTACCAATCTATCAAACTTGTTCGTTAGTTATTGGGTCAGTGGATAATGTAGCGATACAAATTAATTATTCTATGCATGTTTTTTTTTTCCCCCTTTTTCCGTGTGAATGAGCTCCATGAGCAATATAAATTATAAATTAGGGGCGGGGATTTGAATCTAAGACTTGTTGTACCACCATGCCAAAACTTCATTAGACCCAATAGCCATTATTTGAGCAATGAGGATTTAATCTACCAACATCCCCATTATCTCTAGTTAATTTTGACACACCTATATGTGTTAGATCCCCGTTTCTATGCTTTTATATTGAGTGTGCCAAAATCATTTCTCATATTTGACAAAAATGTATATGTTAGAGCACGACTTTTTATACTGTTTTTTGTAACGAATGTGCCAAAATCACTTACCATATTTCACAAAACTATGAGAAAGAGTAGAGGATTTAATATACTAACATCCCATTATCTCTAGTTAATTTTGACACACCTATATGATTAGATCCCCGTTTCTATGCTTTTATATTGAGTGTGTCAAAATCATTTCTCATATTTGACAAAACTGTATATGTTAGAGCACGGTTTTCTTTGTTATTTTTTTTATAACGAGTGTGCCAAAATCACTTACCATATTTGACAAAACTGTAAATGTTAGAGCACTTTTTTCTATAATTTTTTATTTATTTTTATAACGAGTGTGCCAAAATCACTTACCAATTTTGACAGAAGCCTATGTATTAGAACACCGTTTTGTATGCTTTTTTCACAGCGAATAATTGAATATGCCAAAATCACTTCCCATGGGAACACAGTTAGAGGTGTCAAATTTGTCGATCGTTAATTAGACAAGTTATCCTCCCACCACTTGGAAGAAGAAAATAATAGTAAAATAATAAAAAGAGAAAGAGGGCACATTTATTCGAAATGTCATGCTACCCACTAGCCCTTTAATTAGGCCCCTTACTCTCTCTATATAAAGAGCTCTACCGGCATGCCTTGTCTTCACCACAACATAGCAATTCACTGTTTCCAATCTACTCAACACTCATTCTTCTTCTTCGATCTTCTTCATCATCTCTACTTAATTTAATTAGGTTATTCCTTCTAATTAGGGCATATATATATATATATTCTTTCTAATTAGGGTTCTACACTTCTACCCTTAATCAGCAAAATAATCGAAACGCCAACAACAAAACCATAGCCAAAATGATTTAAAGATCGACTGGTAAAAGGGAGGTGACAGAAGAGAGTGAGCACACATGGTTGTTTTCTTGCATTAATTTCATGCTTGAAGCTATGCGTGCTTACTCTCTATCTGTCTCCCCCCCACTCTTTCACTCCCATTTTCTTATTAATTTCTTTTATTTTTATCAACTATAATGAGCATTTTAGGTCTGGATAATATATATGGAGTATTTTTATTTATTTATTTATTTATTTTTGTTTCAATTATTTTCTAATAATTTAGCTGTAGAAGAGGCACATCAGCTGTAATCCTGCTGCAAACCCAGGTAAGTTTTTTTTTTCTTTTTCTTTCTTCTGAATTTTGCTGCAAATTATTATTATTTATAATTTTGATATTTTAATTAGCTAGGTTATATATGTATTCCTAATTTGTTGCAAATTAAGTATTGATCTTAATTAATCGGTCTGAAGTTTTATCTTCAGAAAAATTAACAGTAGCTGTAATTAATAAACTCGCAGTATTGTATTGTGGTTGATCTGATATTCTGATGATTAGAGATCAACAGAAGACGGATCAAAGTGAAGCAAATCGAGCAGCAGAAGATCCGTATTATCATAGTGATATATGGACCATTAACAACAACAACTAGCTAGTATGCCGTGAGGTTTTGTTTCCCAGAAAGTGGCTAGTCTTTTAAGTGGGACTAGATGAATGCTCTAGCTTCTAATTAATGTTATTTCCCTAAATTAATCATCTTTTGTTTATTTTTTACTTTTGTATTGGATAAACTGATGTGAAAACAAATTCCAAATTCAAATTCAAATTCAAATTCTGATTTTTTTTTTTTATAAATGTTTGGGTTGAATTAAATTGTAAGAACAGTTTTATTTTATGTACTGGTTTTTTCATGACCTCTAACTATAATTAATCTTCTAACTAATCAAAAAAAAAAAAAAATTAGTCCCTCCTTTTTCTTTTTTTTTTTTTGAATTTGATTATGAATTCTTCTGTGACAAAAAAAATTCGGAAAAAGAACACGAAGAGACGGAGGGATCGGAGTAAGACTTTTTCCTTGTTCAATGTCTACCTTTTTCTTTTTCTTTTTTTTTTTTATTTTTTTTTTATTATGGTAGTCATTCAAGTCTTCTGTTGGGCTTTAGCTTTATCTTCTCATTTACAAAAAAAAAAAAAAAAGAATAAAATAAATAAATAATAAGATTAACCTACAACTCTCTCATTTCCCCCAAAAGGGGGAAAACCCTAATTAATAGGGATGAAAATGTTGGTTTTCTTAGGGATGTGCAAAACCCTAGATGTTGACTGATAAAAACCTGATTAGGTAGGAATCATTCGGTCAAAGCAAGAAGAGAAGTGTTTACCCTGCATAAGAGACAGTGCATGTCGAATTTGTTCTCTAACCAGCTACTTTAATTGTTTTTTTTATTTGTGTGGATGAACGATAAAAACAATACAAATTATAAATGACTCGGGTTGAAAATTCGAATATGTGATCTATTGTATATAATTCATCATTATCACCAGACCAAAACATCATTAATTTGTTCCCGTTAGCTTAATTGTAGTTTTAGCCTTTTGGGATTACTTAAGTAGTTACGTACTCCATTGAAAAGCGAATGTTACATTGGAGCAATGTGACCCTTGTTCGGTTTACCTTTTTTTTATTAACAAATTAATCATTGATAAAAAAAAGTCACATACATTTATAAATAGATTCAAATCTAACAAATACATAAATAATAAATCAAATAAAAATCTTTTTTACAACAAAGTTATGGTCTTTGCATATCGAACTTTCTTTATGTCCTCTATTGTATCGTTGTTTACCTTAATTTCAATTATCCAGGTTAAAATATTTTCATTTGAATCAATTAAGCAAAGGGCCATCTGGAGTTAAACTCACAATTAAAAGTAAAATTCATTAATTTAAGTTAGTTTTAGATAAGTAAAAGTCAAATGAATAGAATGTCACCTAACATAGTATGATAGTAGCAACAATTTGTCCAAGTCCTCAGGTTTTAAGGTTTACCTTTCACTGCCTAGACAATTAGGTGGATGCTCATTAACTATCTAGACTTAGTACAATTTTCGCTTGCATTACTAAAAACTAGGATCAATCATGGATGGACATACAAAAAAAAAGGTCATGGATGGGAGATATATTACTTGACACTTTGAATTTTGATTAACTTATTAGAGGGGACCTAAAATGTAAAGCATGTATTCATGTTCTAAGTAAAGGTTTTTGTTTTCACCCATATATAATTATGATATTATCTCACTGGTTTAAGAAGAAACCTCAAGTGGTCCAGAAGCTACTTCACTCGTTTTTGGTTTCATTAAGTACGATGATTAAGCTAAGTGTGTGTATGTGTAGGAGATGCTTTTAACATATATTGAGCTAGTTTATACAGTAGTATAATTAAGTGCAAAGAATAATGCTAAGTGTAGCCTGTTGCCCACACATTTTTCTTACCCTTTTCATTTTAAAATTTGACACATACTACAAGAGTACAAGCGAGACAGTCTATTACATCATACTAAAATAGACATCAGAAATGACACATGTCATTTTGGTATAAAATTTTCCTGTCAAATCTATTTCCTAAAATAACGTACGGCATATCTATTTTAATTTATTTTCTCTCCTTTTGTATGGGGAAAAATACAAGGTTATAGAATATATCAGTATTAGACGATTTTGGTAATATTTTTTTAGTCAAATATTCATATCAATAATAGAAAATATATTTAATCAACATTTTGGTGAAATTAACATATTAAGCATATTGAATATTTTGGTCAAATTATCATACTTCCTATGTTCTTTTTTAAATGACTCAATTATTTATGCACGTTTGTCAATGAACAATTTTACACATAAATATCTATGGATAAGAAAAAATAACTCAATTGAGATGAATCTAATAAGACCTCACACGACTATATTTTTTCTTTTGTATAAATCACAAAAGGAAGTCAAAGAAAATTGTGTGAATAGTTGCAAAAACTCAATTGTGTCATGAAAATAAGAACGGAGGAAGTATTAAACCTATAAAATACATTAGATGATTAAATGAGTACGCTCAAGATTTATTAATTACACATTAGATATAAGATGTACATATTTTATAAAAAAGATGGTTAAATAATAAGTTTTGAATAATCGTGCATGCATGGGACCAAAGTAGCTTATTGTAAAATACAGTTTGACGAGTTACATTTGGTCGAACATTTCTATACTCAGATGCGGAGATAGGGGGCCGGGGCGAGTGGGGGAGGCCGCCCCCCAACAATTTCGGAAAATATTTATATATAGTACTCCCTCCGTCCTAAATTACTCGTTACACTTACATTTGCACAAAGTTGTAAGTGATAAGTGGTTGTTTGATTATCAATTGTTATTTTATCGAAAAAGTAGATGTGATAAGTGTTAGTTGGATATTTTTTTAATTGAATGAGAGAGGGTGTGGTGATAAAAAAAAATAGTGGAAAAATAGACAATTTAATAATTGAGGGGTCATTCATATTTTAGAAGTGTAACAAGTAATGTAGGACGAACGAAAAAAGAATGTGTACGTAACAAGTAATTAATATGAGAACGATGGAGTAATAAATACTAAAATATATCACTAAATGCTACTTGCTTCAGTGGTTATTTATAGTGTAATAACTCTTATGCACTCTTTGATCTAGGGTTCAAATCCTTATACCATTTTTTCTTTTTTAGTTTTTCTTTTTAGTTTCATCTTTTTTCTCACCCCCTTCTTTTTGTTTCACTTTTGCTGTTCTCGCCTCCCAACGTTGAATTCCTGGTCCGCCACTTTCTATACTAATATTTTAAAACATGAAGTTTTGATTATAATAATACCACATGACATCTTTTTTATTTGTAGATCAAGGTGCAGTGGCCCCGTTTACAGATCATGTACAGATCAGAACTGGTATGTAAAGATCATGGCTAGATCAGAACTGATTGTGCAAGTCATGTCTGGATCGGAACTGATATGTAAAAATCATGTCCAGATCAGAATCGATCTGTATAGATCATGTCCAGATCAGAATTGATATAAAAAGATCATGTCCAGATCAGAACCGATTTGTCCATATCATAACCCATACGTGTAGATCAAAACCCATATATTCGGATCGATCTATCTAGATCATGTCTAAATCTATACTGTTTTGTCAAGATCAAGTCTATATCAAAACCCATATGTCCAGATCATGTCCAAATTTGAATCGATCTATTTCGATAAAATCGATCTGTCCAGATCATGTCCAAATCAAAACTGGTATGTACAAATTGTGTCCAGATCAAAACTTCTCTATATAGATCATGTAAAGATTTGTACTGATCAATGCCCATATTAGAACCGATTTGTCCAGATCATATTCAGACCAGAACCAAATGTGTACATATCGTCCCTAAATCAGAACCGATCTGTGCAAATCATATCCAGATCAGAACTGATATGTCCAGATCATAACTCATCTATCTAGATCATGTCTAAGTCTATCTAATATAAGGAATAGTTAAATCATGAGCAAAGCCAAATAAATAATAACAATATTATAAATTTGTGTAACATTTATTTTACACATAAGTCGTTTAATATTAATAATGTAGAGGTTTAAACTTAATTTTGAAAAATCAAATCAGATCTGATCAGACCAGACCAGACCAGATCAGATCAGAAAAAATAAGTTCAGATCTGATTAGATTAAACCAGATCAGGAGAAATAAGGTGAATAAACGGGACCTTAGCGTACAATTGTTTGTTTTGTACCTCAACATATACCATAAGACTATAAGAGTTTATTCTCTAACAAGTGGTACCAAAGTGAATACCACGTACTACGTATAAGATAGATTAACTGAGTGTCGTAAGTGAGGTTTGTGTTAATGGAACAAAAACGGGAGGTTTAATTAACTATACGAGTATATTGCATGTCAAGTTCATTAATTAACTTATTCATCAGTACATTATTCCCCGGTCAATGATTAATTTGGAAAAATGGTAAGAAGCTAGTGGACATCGTCGTCACAAATTAAACTCACAAGAATTGTTAACAATACTTTGGAATTTGTTCTATTACTACCATTTAAGGATTCTGTAACCTTCGTTGTCGACTTTAGATTTGCTCCTATCTAATCTATACTAAAATATTAAAAGGCGTTAGAGAAAAATGTCTATGTGTCACGTAGTACTCTTCTCTTTGTGCCACATCATGAGGTTCGAACTGCAGACCTCAAGTGTGGATGATTATCCCCATTACCATCTTAACCAACAACCAATTGTGGTTTATCTCTTCACATTCATTTATAAATGAATGTTACCCTGAAGTTTAAAACAACTAATTTTTTATTTTCTATTGACTAATTTTGGAAAATTTTTATTATTAAAGAATTAGGATAACCATAAATGAACATGATGTCATAAGTCTCATAAGCATCAACTACAGAAATGTCTTCCATGGCTGCATATATCTAATTTGGTGTTTATTAATTTGAATCACTTATTCCACAAATTATACAAATGATAAGAGATGCAATTGAAAACTTATTTCTGATGATAAATGACGTAGTTTGTTTGTGTAGTTGACGAACTTGATGGATGATTTTCCCTTTGTGCTATACATGTATTTTATCAAATATTGAGCTTAAGAAAAGTCTAAAATTTTAACTATTCGATGTATCAATCGGGGCATCGCCCGGGCCAACACTAGTTATTATTATTGAATCTAAGCTAGCTTATTAGTTTAATTAGCTTTTGAGCCCGTTAAATGAACGGGCAATTATATAGTGGTTGTTAGCCATTTTTTAAGTGTTAATTTTATTGTAGGCTTGTGATTAGTAAAAAAAAAGTATATACATAGGAGGAATTAATTGAAAGTTGAAAATATATAAATTAGATGGAGTTAATATTGAGTGTTAAAGAGAGATGAAATGAAAAAAGTTGAATATGGTGAATTGATGTTGAATAAGGAAAATGAGGTGAAAAAGATGTTAAAGCTGTAAAATAACAAACAACAAAAGGAACGGAGGAAGTATAACATTTTCATATTTCTGACAGGGGCCCAACGTAGCTTCGTCTCTGAAAATGATAGGGTGGTGCCATGGTGGAAATTTGAAGCCTTTGACGTACACAAAAGTTAACATTAGGGTTACTTATTTGGTTGAAATTGGCGTGGATGGAACGGGATAAATTCA
The DNA here is from genome assembly GCF_020520425.1 of Spinacia oleracea. NCBI lineage: Eukaryota > Viridiplantae > Streptophyta > Magnoliopsida > Caryophyllales > Amaranthaceae > Spinacia > Spinacia oleracea. The sequence goes on along the minus strand of NC_079487.1, from coordinate 120,499,861 downwards.
TATTCAAAATCTATAATAAAAAAAATAATGCTTCCACCTCCCAATAAACTTAGGTCGTGTTCGGCGGTAACGTATGAGGTAGCGGGTAGCGTTTTGACCTATTCAAAACGCTACTTGTAAAATATGTAAGTGTTTGGTATGGTAGTGGGCCGTGGAGTAGCGGTTAGCGGTAAATTTAGCGGTTGGGTAGCTTTTGTCTAAACTTAAAAATATATATTAGGCCCTGTTCGGCAAAATTATCGGTAGCGGTTAGCGTTGTGTAGCGGGTAACGATTAACTGTCAAAGTAGTGGGTAACTAATTAATACTCTGTATGAATGTTCGGTAAAAGTAGCGGTTGATATTATAATTTAAAACTTTATTATAAATTTGTCAAACGCTACCCGCTACCTTAAACACTACTAATTTTAACGTTTGACAAAAGTTACCCAACCGCTACTTAAACCACTAACCGCTACCTAAATTGCTACTTTACCAAACACTTGCAAATTTTACAAATAGCGTCTTGACCAAGTCAAAACGATACACGCTACCTCAAATGCTACCGCCGAACACGCCCTTAGCGTTTGAAGGTAGCGGGTAGCGTTTAATAAAATTATAATAAAGTTTTAAACAGAATATATAACTTTTATTGTATTTTACAATCTCAACCGCTACTTTTACCAAACACTAATACTAGTTACCCGCTACTTTGACAGCTAACTGTTACCCGCTACTATTGACCGCTACCCGCTACTTCAACAACTACCCGCTATGCAACCGTTAAACGCTACCCGCTATCGCTAGTTTCGCCGAATAGCTACTACGTACGTGTCAGGGTGCACCTTTCTAGGGCTAAGTAAACCTAAATTTTTTTCCTGCTCATTTTAAAGATTTTAGATTTCTTCAATTTTAAATATTAATCAAAAAGGGAATTTCCCTACTTTTGAACATGCATGCTAAATAGAATAATTGATGGCTTCTCTCAAAAAATGATTTACTCATCCAACTGATTATACAATGCCAACAAGGGTTGTTTTTTTTGACGGGACCAATAAGGGTTGTTAACTAAGCCATATTGCATATCTTCAATAGTCAATATCAATAATGCTCGATTATTTTACCTTTTGGTAATAAAATTTGGCTATTTTACCAAAAAAAAAATTTAAAAAAATAATGCTCGATTATGTCTAAAAGTAACAATAATGACATAAGATTATGAATAAGCAAGATGCAATGTTCCACATTCAATTAATCAAATGGATTTCATGCAAGATAGTGGGAGTTTAGTGGCTTTTGAGAATATGGGAGCTTTCTTACAAGGAATCCAATAAATAGGGAAAATATATATCTAGAAGCAAGCAAGAATAAGATCGAAGAAAAATCGATTACCAAGCAAATCCTTGTTCGTCGCTAAAGATTGATTCCTCGTGTATGATCAAGGGTAGAACGTCCAAGAACCTTATTTTGCAATTTTTGATAGTGAGCAAGTAGGATGATTTACCTATTTTTTTGAAAATTTCAATATTTTTAAACTCGATTTTCAAAAGATCTTGGGAGATACCTAGGCTTGCACAATCTCACTCGATAGAACATATTACGTGCACTCGGGTGTGCCTTGCACGCTCTCACATTTTCTCCTAACATGTGAGGAGAAAATGTGATAGGGATCACCAATAAGCATAAAAATACCATTGGGTACTGCCTGGTGCACCCGGGTAAAGATGGCCGTGGGTGGGGCCGGGCTTCGTACCGAGCCCACGTGTCGTGGGCCTAACCGGGCCCGGCCCAATCTAGGCACACGTTGTATCGTGCCGAACCGGGCCTAAAAGTTCAAAACAAGGCTCGGCACGAGCCCACGGGCTTCCGTGCCAGGCCGGCCCGTCGTGCCTAAGGCTAATTTTATAAAATTTTGCGTGCTTTGTCCTGTCGGGTCGAGTCGTGCCGTGTCTTGTCGTGCTTTTTCCAAAAAATTAAGGCTCAGGCCCGGCCCATGGCCCACGACTTCGTGTCCGTGCCGAGCCGGGCTTTTTCGTGCTCGGGTCGGGCCTGGCTTTTTTCTTGCCGTGTCTGGTCGAGCTTCGGGCCGGCCCACAACCATCTTTACACCCGGGTGTACCTAATAATTTTCACCCAATTGCCTCCCTATATTCATTGTAGGTCACAACTTTGAATCACGTACTTTCCCTTTTGTAATTGTAATGTTCTTGTGGCTCATTCACACACACAAAAAAACTAATTAAATTAGCATAAATTTGCGTCAGCTTAAACTAAAATACATAAATGCATGCATGATGCATTGCTTCCGTATTGAGAATTTGCGATGAATACATTATTGCGATGATGCATGGAAATATGGAATTGAATATGAGAATATGTTCGTGGACATTCTTCTTAAAATATCTAATGAATTTTAAATTTTATATAACCAAATCCTGATCATTTTAAATGACCATTTGTTGAGATTGTGTTTCCCTTTTTCCAATCAAATAAACGACCAGTTCTTATAATGGGAATCAATTTTATCAAGTTTAATTGACAACCACAGTTTAGCTCCTGATTTTTCATACTTTGGTCAAATGAGAACTTTATACTCCCTATATTGGAGTACTACGTAGTCATTATAATTGCTTTATAGGACCTGTTATCTATTCTAGCTAGTTTGGTAGTTCGTACAATGCTTGATTCGTTTTTTTGGGTTATTTAACACGATCTAACCCTCCAAAATGCAAAAATGTTGACTTGATCTAAATTGACCTTTCAAAACCAAACCGGATTTTTTCCCCCATATCCTCTTCACCTAATTTTTAATGATTATTATTTATTTTTCTTAAATTTCGACCAAATAAGAAAAATCAGATCATATTGGACCAGAAAAGGTAAAAAACGCTCACAGAAAACATTCAGACGAAACAAGAAAAACTAGACCAGGCCAGTGAATACACTAAGCCTTAAAGGGTGAGGGGGAACCTTCGCTCTTGAATTGAGACAATTTACAACCAAAATACAGGTTGCCTGTAAAATCACTACTCCGTATATTGGTGGCCATATAACTCACCCATTAAAAGTCATTCTAAAAGAACAAGCATAAGAACTCATTCAATTAAACGCGCAATACAACAACTATTGATGATTAGAGCTTAACAACATTTTAGCCAGTGACATGAAGAAGAACCGCACTGATTAGAAATATTTCTCCAGCTTTTCTATGAATATCAGGTTCATAAATAATACTCCGTACAAAGTAACAAATGATACAAAAATCCAAAATTTGGGAATTAAATCAATAGTTGAGTTTGTTCAAAAACTAATCCTTGATCACCAAATCTGTTGATGAATCCAAGATTACTCTTTGGAAATACAGAATGCTCAATGCAGTACTCGGGATCTCATCCTTTGAGTTAATCTTGGAGAACCAGGAACTCATAATACTTTGCGAATTCGGCCACCTATCAACAAGCCTAAATCCAAACTGCGATGCTGCTGAAAGTATGGACGGCTCATCTACTCTTCGCAACACATGGCAGAGAATTAGGGCCGGCTCTGACAGTTCTTCCGAGGTGGTATGATCTGAAAGAAGCTCTGCAGCGGTTGCAAACAACGGTAAAATTGCTTCAGAAATGTATGTCACATCTGTACCTATGATCACTTCAAACCCTAGTTCATTCTCCTTCTTTATTGCATTGATGTGTTCTTGGTTACCCCAGTATAGTGTTCTAACCAATAATTTGCTTAGGTTTTTTGGTGTGAGATTTTCAGAGACATTTTGAGTCAACAAGTCAAGTGCAGAATCATCTCCATCAGTGGCAACTACAAGATGAGCAGATTGAGCGGCAATCATTGAGCATACGCCTGAACAACCACAGCCTAGTTCCAGAACGCGTTTTCCTGCAGTTATTGATGGATTTTCTGCAAGGATAGAAGCCATCAAACGAGCAGATTCCCATAACATCAACCCAGTTGATTTGCATGTGTGTTGATTCTCTTTCGAGAGTACCTTAATCTTGAAATTCAACTCCCCGAAACTGACATCCATAACCTGGTATATATAGGAATGTAGCTTACATGAGTTACATTAACATCAGGTTAAGGCATATAAGGAGTATCAATAATTAACAAACTGCAACAGTCTAAAAACATGAGCTTTTTACTCTATTCCTTTTATTTTCTTTATTGTTCTGATGTGGATTTGAATAGCTATGGTCAAGATTCAAAGCCAACATCATGGTTCGTGTTCAAAGAGATGTACCACGGAAAAGAAACTTGACATACAAGGAGTCTATTAGGCTTATTCCCAGTCCTGTTAGGAAGTATATTGTAATGCGTTAGTAGGAGTCTTGCACGGTTTGGCTAGTCCCTTAGATTTGAGTTTACGTGTAGGAAAAAAGATGTACTCCGTATTTTAATTTTATCAGAAGTCCTAGTATAGTTAGGTGTTTGTTTCCTACGTAGTTTGGAATTTTTACATGGCCTATATACGAGCAAGTATATTCTAGTGTGGTTTATTGTTTGGTCCGTTTGATCAAACTGTTAGTTTAGTTCTGTACCACTCTAAATTGACACCCAAGTTTTGTGAAGTCCGTTTGACCGAGAAAAATCATATCATTCTCTCTTAAAAAAGGTAAAAAGATCCAGATAGCTGACAACCCTTATTGAGAATCAAACGACTCAAACAGTCAAATTGAGATGTTATATAAATTGACACAATATTGATTAGCACACCAAAATAACCTATAATACGAGCAAGTTGTCATGTTGACATGCCATCTGGTAAAATGTTTAAGTGACACTATCACACATTAAATCATCAAACACCAGAGAGTTCTAAAATCCAGGTTTACCTCATCATTAGATGGTGAAATACCAAACATCTGTGCGGCCACGTCTTCTGACATGTCAAATTCTACGGAGAGAGGCACCTCAACAACAGTTTCCTTGACTTCACTTTCAATACTTTCTCCATTAAGAGCGCTGTTATTTAGGTCCAGACCATTCTCTGTTTTTGAGACACGGAATACACTTTGTACCCATCGACTGTAATTACATGTAAATGATAGGACTCAAATGAGAGGTTCTAAAATTGGTAACTTTTATTGCCTTGCATCATAGAAATGCCAAAAACATTAAACAAGCAAATTAATCTATACCATTACTCTTGTCTAAATGTGCACAGTTGCTTGGATACACCAAAGAAGGATAGAATAAGATGCATAAACACATTGAAAACTTCATGGAAGATTGAAGTTAAATGCAAAATTTCAAACAATTAACTGTTCAGGATATGCTACATACTTTATCTTTTGATCAATAAATCACAATGCAGACACTCATCATCTGAAAATTGACAACTGGAGTAAAGAACACTAACAAGTTCAATAAATGAGTTAGTACAAAATGTGCTAGCAGTCTCATAATTAGCTAATGATCAACACTTTTAAGTTTTAACAGTAGCAGTAAACCACTGAGCTACAATAGGATACGTCTATATTATATACGAAGTAGTATTTTACCCCCATCCTGTAAACTTTTATAGTATTTCCCTATCTGCATTGGCTAGTGGTTGTTAGGTATTTGTCTTTCACAGTTCAGCAACAGCCTACCACAGTACAAACTAAATTCAACTGGATGGCAAAAACTGCAAATCTTACACATACCGGTTCATAACCAATTCACGAGATCGATTCTCTACTTGTTTGCAATGTATTCCAATCTCTTCAGTAACAAATCCATTTTCTTCAAACAACTGTCTAAGGCACTCCTCAGAAAAGTAGAAAGCTCGCTGGATTATATATTGAACAGAATAAGTAACTACACAAATAAAAATAAGAATACTGATTGCTAACACAAGCAATAAAGAAAACTTACTGTACCATCACCTCTGACATAGAAATTTTCACTGATTTTTTGATCTTTGCATGTAAACCTCTCCTGCCAAAAGTAAAAAGAAGTCCATCATATAGTAAACACAGACTAACTGAAAAAAGTACATAAATTATAATTTCATAATTTCTCATAAATTGTCCAGCCAATTCTTCTCATATCTTTCTTTACTCTCTACTGTTTATTTATGTAAAGAGGGGAGGCAGAGCAGGGGGTGGGCAGAGGAGGTAACCTCAATCATGGGAAGTGAGAAACTGTTTAAGTATTTATCCGTCCCTTTTTTGGGGGAAGGGGACATGAACAAGTATGCACAAAACCATCTGACTTTCCATCAGAAAATTCCACAATAGAAACAGACCAATAAGTGATATTCCAGATGAAATTTGACCAAAATACAAAGGAAAAATATCACAAATCTATAATACTCTCAAGTATCATGAAGGAAGTAGATATGAGATAAGAAATGCATAAGGCTGAAGGCTGAAACCAAAAACAAAAAAGGAATCCAGAACAATACCTGAGCAAGATCACCAGTGGCATAATCACGAAAAAGCACGATACCATTTGGCTGGAAACAAAGAAAAGCATGGTTCAGGTTTGTAGAAAAATCTGCCCCAATTACACTTAGCACTTGTACTCAGTCCTTTTAGTTAATAAAATCTAAATATTTAACAACAACAAAAAAAACTGCCCCAGCTGGGTTCAATATGTAACATCCTAAAAAAACCAAAAATTATTAAGTGCAAATGGTTTACCTTAAGAACTTTTCTGATATTTTGCAGTGCTAGTGACATTTTCTCAGGCGACACTGCAGACAAGACAAAAATCTGCTTAAAGGGTCAGCTTGTTGAATAGCACATCAATAGACAACTACAGACGGACAGATTCTTAACACATAATTGGTCCAATAACTTGTGACTCAATAATGGTAGAGGAAACTGACACTAATGCAACATGGAACCTAACTTAAGCAGCTTGCTAAAGTTGCTTCAAGTACAAGGAAAAAGTTGCTTTCACAAAAAACTATGAGAACCAATAGGGATTATTTGTATACCATAGTCACAATATCCACAGATAAGGAAGGTATTTGTTTGCTCAGGTCATCACTCGTCAGATCGCAAACAAATGCATTTATGCAGGTCTCTGAGTATTCTCTGTGGGACTGCCAATAAAGGAAGAAAGAAAAAGGATCCCTTAAGTAGTAGATTATAGAAATGATTAACTGTTCAGCACAAATACAGGGGAAAAAATACATAATTGAAGCAAGGATATGACATGTTAATTTCCTGGGACGGGGTTTTTCACACCTTCACTAAGGTTATAGCTCGCTGAGAGAAGTCACATGCATGTACAAAGACATCTGGGTAAGTAGCACGAAGAGGGAAAATGGTATTTCCAGCACCGCATCCAACCTGTTTGTCAATCCATTCATTCAAGCTTGTTCAGAATATAATACATTCAGCTACTGGCATATACATAAATACTACAAGCCCCATTAAAATTTTGGGCAATTCTAGAACACTAGTGCGGAAGATAAGACGGAAAAGTTCCATTAAAATTTTTGGGCAGTCGAAACAGACCTCTAGAAGAACTTTTCCTCCAAGCCCCTGAAATACACACAGATAAGTTTAGAAAATTAAAAACATGCCAATTTATTCTAGGAACAAATTGTCATTATGTTAAGGAGTAATACTCTAAGAAACCTAGATCTTACAGTAAAATGGCGACCCCATTCTTTGTCCAAGTAATGTCGATCCTTGAAGAACTGATGCAGTCATAGACAAATGATTAATTAGCAACAATTATCAACTACAGAAACAGCCACTTAGATATTTCAAATACCATATCACGTTTGTTTTGTTTCTTACGGAGTACTCCCAAATATCAATAAACGGAAAGTTTACAGTGGGCATGTGCACGGCCACCCTATGCTCATGTCGCACAAAATGATGTAGTTGGAAGGACCTCATATAGAAAATAATTCTCAACAGTTATGGGATTGGCAAAGAGAATATGTCAAATTAGGTCAGAGCTGCAGGAGCTGTCAAGCTCTCCATTTGAAGAACATGTAAGTATGTAACTCACAAAAGGAGTCTCCAGCAGCAATAATTGGAGACATGCAGTTGGGTCAAGATCCCAATTTTGTTTTTTTTCATGGTTTTCTACAGACAAGTCAGGCATATAATAGATTAAGAAGTTAATAGTCTTGTGCAAAGAGCCAAAGCGAAGAATGAAAGTATGAAAATAATTGATGGTCCTCAGCACAAAACATAAAATGTTTAGCCATTTGTATATGCTACTGGGGCCCTCATCTATTGAACTTCCAATGGTGAAGCTGAGTATCCTAAGGACCAACTACACGCCCTGTATATAACAGCTTCCAAGAGGAAATACAATGATTTAGAGACTCCTGGAGCTGATAGTTTTGATATCCTTATTGTGTTGTCCTATCCTCAAAGATGAGGTATGTAATGGCGTAATGCTATTCAACATTTTATTTAATCAAATTACCTAGAGAGAAATAAATTGTACCACCATCCCCTAATAGCAAAGGTAGACTATCTCATCCTTTCATACGCTAAAAAATTTAGAGTTTAGACCCTTTTCTTATTGCACCCTGCAACCTTAGTTTTTAAAAAGTGTGCCAAGGCGCAATGTGAGTACAGGCGCAGGCTGTAGCGCATACACTGATACACCATATTTCCCTAGGATGTGTCATTTGTTTTATTTGTTTTTTCTTTAATTTCACGTGACTTAAGGGTCTCCCAGAGGACTAGAGGAGAGAAAACCCTTCCCCAAAATCCCAATTTCAATTTCGATTTGATTTTCCATGTATGTAATCTTTCCTTCTTTCTTCTTCCCTTCTCTCCCGTCTTCAATTTCTTCCTCTGTCTTCTCACTTCGACCTACCTTTCTCTCTTCTTTCCTACTCTTTTTAAATTCTTTTTCAAACTGGAAGCTTCATTAATACTTGAATCTGGAAGTAATAATAATATAGGTGTTTCAAATTTTCCTTATCTTTTCTCCCTTATTTTATTGTATCTTTCCATAATCCATCTATATCTCCTAGGTAGGCGCCCCACTTCCTCTCAAATAGTACAGTTGCTTGAACCCCCAGTCCCCTCTTTATGTTTTTTCAAATAGCTATTTTAATTTTTTGTAATTACAATTTTACCCCTGTTGGACAGCAAAATAAAAAAGGTGTGTCTCATATCCAGGGCGCGCACCTTCGCCTAGGCTCCAAGGAGGCAAGGACCCTTTGTGCCTTGTGCCTTGTGCCTTTTAAAACTAAGCCTGTAAGCTAATTCCGATAATTTTTTCCAATAGATTAATGAATTACAGATCAGAATTTCACGATTTACAATCTGCTCTTCTGAAAGGACGGCTAATTCCACGCAATATCCTTTTATGTCGAATATACAAGGAAGGTATTTCTCCAGGGTGCATGATCAAAGTTATACACAGCCTAACTCAGTAGAATGTGCTTTCCGGGGTAGTGAATTGGGTAGCGCAACCCCTGTCCATTGTTATTGTAAAAGATGAACTTTCTAACCCGTTTCAAAGTAGAAGAGGATGATGGCTAATTCCTCGAAATATCACATATGTTTTGCAGAAGACCTCTTTCAAAATGTGAAGCATTTATGTCAAACCCTGCTCTGCAAACTGATGTGCCAAAAAGTTCATATTATTTCGGGTGGTGTCCAATACTAAAAAGCACATTCTTGAAGAGCTACAATTCCAATATAGGGTTTATCAATAGCCAATAATTAAGTGTCAAACTCTTATCGAGAGAATCCTAACAAGAATTTATTCTTGGACTTCTAATCTTCTCACTTTTTCTGCTAGGCTTCAGCTAATTAAGGCTTATGTATTTATCTAAGAATATCCTCCTTTTGTAGAAGGTTGTGAAGATCATCCAAATTGCTTGTCAAATATGCTTCTAGAAGAAGCAACAGATCCCCCAGTCCCTGCCCCCACCTCACCCACCATCCCCCCCCCCCCCCACCCCCAACAACAACAACAAAAAAAGATTAAAAAAAAAAAACAAAAGTTCTAGTAGCTTGCAGTCATACTAGCTAGCCAAAGTTATATGAAAGGTAAATATCATCAATCTTAGAACTTGGAGCTAGGGTGAACTTACTGCACCATGTAAAACCTGAGGAAGTTAGCCAAAAGAAGGACAAACTTCGGGAGAGACGGGTGGAGGCTACTACGTGAACGGCAAAGATATTGAGTACTCGTTTATTTCTCCTCAAGTAGCCTAGAAAATGAGAAAGTGTTTGGTATCAGAGTCCAGAAATTATGTGCAACCCCTGTAGAATGGTAATACTATGATTACAGCAGAAGTTCAACTATGAGGTGATGTAAAAGTTCCATGGAAAAAAATAGTGCATAGTTCTCAGATCATCCAAAGGTTTTACATTTTGGAGTACAAACTGTCAATACCGGGCAGATGGTCTAGATCGGGAAAGCAACGTGATTTAAATTGCAGACATCGCGACTGGCCCACTAGGATATGGAGAGCAATGATCCTTATTTTTCTCAGGTACAAAATGGAGAAAGTTACTGTTTCAATTTGGTTTCTCTAGAGCTTTAATACGGTGGTGGGATAAGCTACAGTTTTTCTGACGATCGATACAATGGGAGCTCAGCCAAATCTACTGCATACAGAATTACAGTCACTTAACAAGTGGCTGTTCATTCTTTCCAGCTGGAAAGGAATGCAAGAATCTTCTAGGAACTTAATGCTCCGAGAGGAGAAGGAAAGCAGTCCGTAACTGATGTATTACTCCAAGTCTCCAAGTGTCCAAGGTACTTGCCATTGTTTTGGTCAGAAGTTATCAAGTAAAGAAATCAGAATGTGTTATATTAGACTAATGTTGTTCCATAAATGTAATAGGACCTCAATAATCATTAAAACGCCTTGCATATGATTAAGGTTTACTGCAAGGAATTCTTCATAGAAAGTGTACCAAGGGTGAGTTATGATGTAAAGCAGGAGACCTTCTCTATTGGGCCATGCTTGGACTGAAGATAATTATTCAATAGGTAATATGTTGTAAAACAAAGAGGGATGCGTGATTATTACCCTCACTCAGCACTAAGCAATTACCTTGTCAACCTCCTCCTCTCTTCCACCAAGTCCTTACAATCGCCACTACCTCCATGACTCCATCAGTCCATCCATTGCTTATTTCATTCACAACCGGTTAATTTCATTCCTATTATACTATTAACCCCTTCACTTGTTGATGAGATCCCCCATTTCATCCTATCAGATTTTCAAAATCTTTTTCTAGATTGACACTGCTTTGTAAGCTATAAGAAATTTTAATATTAATACTTGCTTAGCTAGGGTGCCTGTTAATGGCCACAAACAAATGCTTCATTGATCCATTAACAATTGTCACGTTAATTCAACCCCTCATAACAATAAATATGACAGGTTTCGGCGAGAATCACCAACAATAATCCTAGAGTGAAAGCAAAATTTAACACTACTCAGCAAAATTTCCCAAAAGAAATTCATTTGCACATCTAAAGCCCTTTTTTCAAATCAATGAACTCACATTACATAGCAACAACCAATCTCATTACAATCAGAAACAACAAATTATAACCTTTTCATTCTACAATCTAACAAAGACCTAATTAACTGTAAATCAAGTAGGCACAACAGCAATTATAAATCAGAAAAGATGAATAAAATTAACTTACTTTGTCTTGGTGACGCTTATAGAAAATATCCCAATACTTTTTAGCATCCTTTTCATATTTATCTGCATAACAAAAACAATTACCTTGTTCATGAATAAGCAGAAAATCGAAGGGTTTCTTTTTCTACATTTTTTTCCCCAAATATTCTGGATGAGTAGAGAGAAGATGAGACCTTTCCAGAAGGAAGAAATTCCAGAATTAGCAGTTGGGTATATTTGAATCTTTGTTGAAGCCGCTTGCTGCTCAACAGATTCAGTATAGTTGGACGCCATTCTTAGAATTGAAATTCACGAACTCTGAATGAAATTTTGATACTCGGTATTATTTGAACTTTTATTTGCTGCAAATAAATTGAGCATCAGACTTTTCATGAAAACCCCTTAATTTTTACGAAATTCACCAAATGCCCTCAACTTTCAGAAATTCACCAAATGCCTCTCACCTTTAATATAATACCCAAACTACCCTTACTAATGACACGCCGTTAGTCCGCCGTTAGTCTACTTTTCTAATTCACCAAATGCCCCTACAATGTAACTTATTTCACCAAATACCCCTATTTTAAAATACAATTCACCAAATGCCCAAATGTAAAAATTACCTTTTTAAAGCCCAACGGCTAGTTTTTGGGCATGTGTATGTCGACCGAAAAGATGGAACAGTCCTTGTCGGCTGGTGTTACGGGGGAGGAAATTGATGAAGCAGGTTTTCGTGCTAATTTGTTGGTGGCGTTTCTGTGTTTTCTCCGGCTAACAATTGTCCATTGGTTGGGGTTGGGGTTGGGGTTTGGTTGGGGTTGGGTTCTCTCTCTCCATTTTTTTTAAGACAAGTGAGAGTCTTTTTATTATTAGATGCGAATACAACATTAGTTTACACCATAACCGGGCTTAATCATAGTTTGGGGAAGTTGCTGTCAAAAATCCGTAGCTCTAGCGACAACCACATGTCCATAATAGGACTAGACATCGAAAGACACTACTGTCAATATGACGCCAAACACCAACTTGCTGAAAAAGTTGTCATAGTGAAGCTGTGTTTCTTCGACAATTGCTTGATTATCCAGTTGTTGCGGATTAATAAACCTATTTGTTCACTGGCCTAGTTCTTCCAAAGACAAGAGCTTACCTTTGTTGCTGTTAAAATGAACAACTGTCTTAAAGCGTTAAACAGAGATTATGGGATTCAATGCAGGAATGCTTTTGATTTGGGTGAATTGGTTGTAACTGTTAAACAGGATGAAAAACAGACCAATGAAAAGTTCAAAACATTTGGATTGCAATATTTGACGAATCTATTTACACCGGGTAAAGAATTGTTTTTGTACGTGCTTAAATGTCCTGCAGCACCTGTAACACCCCGACAATTCTCTCTTTTCTAAAATAATCTTTTAATGTAAAATGTAGAGAATTATCAAGGCATTATCGCCCGTGTGAAAACGTAACGGCTTATTCAGAATTTTGCAGCGGAAAACATAAAACTAATTTGAGGTTTATAAGTAATCGATTACAGGTTTAATCCCAAAAATCATCCAACGAAAATAAGGAAATATAAATAGTATGACAAGTTTAAAGTCCCAATTAACAAACCCAAGTCAACTTAGCAAATCAAAACTAAATACAAGCTCTCTATTCCCGATCCCAATGATGCAACATCTTCCAACCTGCAGATGGACAATGCTTATTGATCCTTAGAGACTGCTCACCAAAGATTGGGTCATCACAGGATCAATAAGGCATAGCCATGATCAACATGCACAAGCAAAAGCACGTAATCAGCAAAGCTGAGTACTACATACTAAATCAATAATAATCCTAACATGATTCTATTAAACGAACAATCATAACATGATGCTGATGAAACATAAGTAAGGGCAAACGACACATATTAATTTGAATACCACACTTGACTAGACTAAGCTAGACTGGACTAGACTTTTATAACAAGAGTATTATTTTAATTGAAATAGTCAATGGACTGAGTTGTCTACTAAAAACTTCTTCTTCTTCACTAAGGAAGACGAGGTACGGGCGCGACTCCGTAAACCCCAATGACCTGCGATATCGAGGGACTTTTAAATAAAAATAGAACCGGTGATCAATCCGGCCCCAGAAAAAGCCATAGGCGACCCATGACCCCAACTCCTGATTGTCCGTCACTTTAGACGTGCACAGTCTAAAGCTATTGCTACTCAGTTTCACTTTACATGATTTACAAATTAAACTCTGTTATGACTCAAAAATCACATAAGTCATACAATCAACAATTATTCTCCACTGTTTTTATCTTGGAATTTAGTACGTGACCACAGATATGTCAATCAAGACTCATTCCAATTAAATCCAACATTTCCTTTAATACTGATCAACTCCTCTATATGGGTATAAGGTTTCAACTTACTAAACAAGGTCCTCGGCCATTATAAAGTAGTGAAAAGCTAAAAGGGAAACAATGAACGATCGATCTGAATCAATATATATAATAATCTAATGTTCCCAACCAACATGTTCGCATCAATCATCCATACTAACATGCTATAATTCTCATAACGAAATATATATGCTTAACATGTCCATCCAACAATATTAAACATGCACTTCAACATAACCTAGTTCATCAACAATTTCAACATAACCAAGTTCCTTAATCATTTCAATATGGTTTCAACAAATCACACTCATTCCAAGCACACAGGTATGTACGTACCTTGTGTAAACAAACCGATAGGCCACTTTAACGAATTCAAAAATCGCCTACAAAGAATTCTCCGCCTAAAAACAACCAATAAAATTCCCCAATTAACATCCAACAATTTACAGCAATACTAAAGTATTCTAAATACATCCCAAACATATTTTGAACCATCCCAAATATCGAAACTTAACTAAATAACTTCCTAGAATAGTAACTATTAAACTAATGATCCCAAAACGTTCTAAACTCCAATAAAACATCCCTTTTAAAATTTCCAGCAATATAGAATAATTTCAAACGTCCACAAAACATAATCAACGTTCTTAAAATCGTAAAAATAATAGCTTTAATAATATATAGTCATTCTATTATGATTTAATCATTAAAAACCTTAAAAATTCACACTTTAATAATTAAAAACTCTTATTTCAATTCAATTATGTAATCTGAAAATTAAATTGTTAATTAAGCATAGTATATAATCTGAAAATCTAACTTAATCATAAAAGCTTATAATTTATATTCAAGAAACATGAATTAAATTATTAAAACTCCATTAAAACCCTAACTTAACGTAATTAACAAATCTGAAAATAATTAAATTAATTTCAACAACATATAATCTGAAAAAAATTGATTAAACCATAACGATTATAATTTTAATTCAAGAAACATAAATTAAATTAATAAACATAATTAAAACATCAATTTGTTTAGGGTTTAAGAAAATAACCAATTCAAGAGGGAGAGAAGAGCTGGCCGGCGGACAGGCGGTGGCTCGCGCCGAGGCTGAGCAAGGTGGTTGCGTGCGGTGGCGGCACGCGATGGTGGTGGCTGCGCGGATGGGCAGAAGTCAACCACGAAAAGGAGAAGGACAAGCAATGAAAAAGAACGAAAATAGAAAGAAAAGGGCGGAAGGAGAGAGGACTATCGTGCGCGGTGGTCGGGGTTGAGCTGACGGCGAGGAAGACTCACGGCGGTGAGGCTCGTGACTGCTGTTGTTGCGTGCGAACCGACACAACAAAAGGAAGAAGAATGCAAGAAATTAGGAGGCAAGGAACGATGGAGAAGGAGGTCGAAGGAGCAGAAGGTGAGGAGCCTTACCGGCGGCGACGGACTGGTGGTTCGGCGACTGAGCAGGACGCAGTGGCGTGAAGGAAGGAGAGAGAAAAACGGCTGAGTGTTGCTTGCTGTACGTGAAACAGAGAGAAAGAAAAAGGGTTTTGGTGTTTTACGTGAAAATGGTTTGGGTGGGGTTTTGGCTTTGGATTTTAATGTTGGGCTTTTCCAAGTGGGCTAGAATTAGGATTTAGCTTTTATGATTCGAATCCAAAACTAAATAGGATCATTTTCTAAATTCAATCAATTTTCGTAATTCAAATTCTTTTCAACTTAAAATTCTAAAATTATTCTTGATTGCACAAATCGTTAAAATATTTAGAATATATTTAAATAAAATTAATTATACATTAAATATATAAATATAATAAAGTTCAAAAATTGTTAAATATTTAGAACGTACTTAAAATAAAATAAATATACGTTAATTATATATTTATTACTTAAAATTCATAAATTCTATTTAAATATAAATAATATACGTTAAAATATATTAATAAAATTTATAAATTTACGGGGGATTACAACACCTCTAGGAAGTTGGGGTGCTACTATGTTGTCTTTACAACAAATTGAAGCAGCTACTCGTGATGCTTACTTGTGCTGCCTTGTTGCGTATTTCTCTTGTTAATTACTCCATATTTGGGAACTAAAGTGCTTCCTCATGAAATTGTAATCAATCTAGCATTTCTGCTGCTAATAGTTTCAGATGTGTCAGAAATAAAGTGTACTAAAAATATCAGCAACAGATTAAGCATATTCAACACACAAAAAAACATCACATATCAAACTAGATTAAGCATATTCACCATTCAAAAACATCATAATTATCATATTCACCATTCAAAAATAACTTCATATAATGACAGATATACTGAAACAATATGTAGTATGGATCAAAAACATCATAATTAAGCATATTCGCCATTGTTGCTTGGATCACACTTTTAGTATACCCTTTGTGGATTGAGTGTTGTATCGGAGCTACGAATGACAAATTTCCTCCCACGATAACAGATTTTATTTGAGACTCTAACATATGTGGACTCATTATGTGTGGATGATGATTTTGAATGATAACTCATGACACAAAATGAGATGAAACTACAACAAAACAATTTGGTGACTAAATAAACACTCAGAACAGGGTTGTTTATACTAAAACAATAAGCTACGGCTATTTTTCAATCCCAAAAAACTAGCCGTTGGGCTTTAAAAAGGTAAT
Source organism: Spinacia oleracea (assembly GCF_020520425.1). Lineage (NCBI taxonomy): Eukaryota > Viridiplantae > Streptophyta > Magnoliopsida > Caryophyllales > Amaranthaceae > Spinacia > Spinacia oleracea. The sequence goes on along the minus strand of NC_079487.1, from coordinate 120,483,250 downwards.
TTTTACATTTGGGCATTTGGTGAATTATATTTTAAAACAGAGGTATTTGGTGAAATAAGTTACATTGTAGGGGCATTTGGTGAATTAAAAAAGTAGGCTAACGGCAGACTAACGGCGGACTAACGGCGCGTCATTAGTAAGGGTAGTTTGGGTATTATATTAAAGGTGAGGGTCATTTGGTGAATTTCGTGAAATTGAGGGGTATTTCATGAAAAATCCGTTAAGTTAACTACAGTAGTACGGGCGTACGGCCAGTACCTGCCGCAAATGAGGAACTGTTGACAAAACGTGAGAGCAGACGAAGAGCATCAATTGTAGCTTACTCTTAGCCCCCTCTTAAGGAGAGAGAATGTCTAAGAGCTAGCTCTTAAAAAAATTAATGTAACTCTTAGCTACCTCTTATTTAGAGGTTGATTGAGACATCCTCTAAATAAGAGGTATCTCTTAGAAATAAGAAGGGGTATGAGGTGTATTTTATGTATGCTTTTTACTTATATTTCTTTTTAAAAAAAAAGAGAAAACACGTGAAATTGTATGTAAGAGATAGTGTATAAGAGGTGGCCTATTTCTTGGATTTTTGGTAGATAACTCTTAATAAGAGATGGTGATGATGTAGAGGAGGAGAGAGATTAAGAGTGGGTAAATAAGAGTTAGCCTTATAATTGATGCTCGAAGGTTTGTTAAGAGTGTTTTAGTTATAAACTGGGAGGAGTACTTTGTTCTATTGTTCTATGCATTAATCGTAGAACAAATATTGACCTCGGCATCTCGTTGGATTTATTTCAATGTGAATGGGCGGGGATGGAGCGTGTCCAGCACAAATTCACACCCGCCCATCATCCATGGCACGTATGATTTTTATATCCATCCTCGTCCCATCAACGCTCCTCCCTTCATTTTCGCCTACTTGGGGCGGTCGGGGGCGGATCTCCCATAAAACCTGTCCCACTTACATCCCTAATGCGTATTGATAAATGCAACGTCATGAATTTTTTTGTCTTTAATTATAAACTTAAAAAATGAAGGAAATAAGGAAAATTAACTGCCCCTCCCTCGCACCATAAAAAAAACATACGGAATATATAATCTGAATTTGACTTAGATGGAGAAAAAATGGATGTGGGCCGGGCCGGTCCGACTGGGCACGAAAAATCCCGACCCGACACGAGCACGGAAAAAGCACGGGCCGCACGGGCACGAAGTCATGGGGCATGGGTAAATAGTTGAACCACAATAATTGTGGTAAATAGTTTAACCACAATTATTGATTTTCAATTTTCCATTTTGGGGCACGATAAGTGATTAATTTTTAATTCACAGTCCATTATAAGAGCATGAGCGACAACATCAGATCAGAGCGAGGGACGAGAAATGCGATTAAACTGCTTAACCTTACCAATATAGGCAATGTAATTGGCTTACTTCGCCTCAAAGATGAGACTAGGAGAGTTGCATGCTCAAATGTGATCTATTGCTTGGTATAGTGTTTTAAAGTGATGGAAATGAAATCACTTAACTATTTTCATTACCCAGTGTTTGGTATGAGAGGTGTGGTAACACAATTCATTTCGTAAGGGTAACCATTACAACCATTGGTTACGTCTCATAACCTTGTGGTAACAAAATTGTTGTCCTCGTCGATCCCTATTTGTTACAAGTAATTCTTTCCCTAAGGTTTGTCAAACAACTTATAATGGAGTTATAGTTAGCATTACCCTTTCCCCTTATTTAATTCCTTTCCTAAATTTATACCAAACATGGCTTAACTGTTACTATGATGTTTTAAAATCATAAACTACAAAATGAAAATGACATCAAAATTTCATGTTTTAAAATTTAGTATAGATTGGTTAACCAAAACACAATACACAAAAAATGAGACACGAGGCAACGAGAATTGGAGTGTTGGTCAATTCACTAGACAAATTATCTTTTTGGGATATGATACATGTTAGGGTGCATTATCTTCGGTTTAAAAAAAGTTTCAGTTTTAATAAGTTCAGATAAATTGCAATTATTGGGCTTCTAAGTTCCAAGCAGAACCTATTAGACTAACTAGGTTCAATTCGGTCTAATATATCTAAATAAATTCAGGTGTTAGGCGAAGTTAACACACCCTTAGCGTTCTCTTGTCTCCTTATTGTCCCGTGTTTGACGTTTCTCGATACTATGGCCCAATGACTGTGTTCGTGTGCCTATAGTGACATATTGGTAAGCTGACCTGAATTAAGCCGTGAGAATCAGGAGCCGCGCGGGCGCCCGTTCGTGAATAGTTAGTCGTGACAGTATGTTGGGTTAGCCCATAGCCGCCAAAAAGAAGCGCAAAATGAAAGCCTGAATTACAAAGGCAAACTCCGATCCTAAAACCTAAAATGGTGGAATTAGAAAAATTTACCCAATTTCCATCTTCGGAAGATTCAATTATCCAATCAGGACAGCTGAAAAGTTTCACTTTTTCCATCAATTGCGTCAATGCAGACGGTGCCCAGATGCCGGAGCTTTTTGATTTCGCGGAATTCGATTGATTTTTCATCAACCAAATTCGCTTATTTGCATTCAACTCCAATTTACAACGAAAAATGGAAGAACAAATGGGATTATGTAAGTTTTCTTTTTCCCTCCTTTTTCAATTAATTATTTTTATTCTTTTCATACTTCATCCATAATTTTGAGCTGCAATCTCTATTCTTAATTAATTTAATTTAGAGAAATTGGAGAATTGGAAGGAGCTAAAAAATGTCATATTTTATATATGTGCGAGGGAAACTGGAATTAGATTGATGAGTGGTATTTATACTAGTATTGATTATTTAAAACAATGAGCTGATGTTCTGGGTAATTGCTAAATTATGGGTAGAAAACCTTAAGTTATGTATCAGGGGCCGGCTATTGGTACGGGACACATCGCCAGATTGAGTAGATTACTAGGCCACACGATTTTGTTCATTCATCTTTACATTGCTAGAAGTGAGACAATTCTCATACTGGGATACTGATTTTGGTTGGTAATTTTTGGCCATTGGGGGGAGTAATTGGCTAATTGCAGTATCGCACCGATTACCTCGTGAAGTCGATGCCTCTTGTACCAAGATTAGTTAGGGATCGAGTCATAGAAACAGAAAATGACAGTTGATAAAAAAGAATGGAATTAAGATTTACGCGGTGTTGGAAAATTTGGCAATATGCCTTATCCATATGCTCATCATTGTTGCACTAGAATTTTCTTGTTTCCATTTAATCGGGGAGCACATGAGCACCTTAGAACAGGATAATAGCCTCCTTACATATTGAAACCAAGGACTTCAATGTAGAAATGCAGATGAACTTTTGATGAAGCTTGAGCCATGGTGTAGTATCCAGTGTACGGTTCTCTTCTATCCAACATGGTTCTCTACTTCTCTTTGTAGCTTGACTGTACTTCACTTAAGCAAGATTTAAACCTGCATTTGGCCCATAGAACCCCCTTGAGGCCTAGGAAAGAGGAGTAATAGGGAGTATCCTTTGTGTTGGTTGTGTTAACTCTTTTCCAGTTATTCAAGATGTTTCGACTAGTTTGACTCATTTTGTTAACGACTCAAATTTTGGCTGAGTTGATTTTAGTTTTCAAATTGCTCTATAGCTGGCTCATATCACCATCCTACTCAGATGTTAGAATTTTAAATAGTTAGGAGAGGGTCGGATTTGTTTTAAATCCAATAAGATATGATCCGGGTATGAGTTTTGGACTTTTGGCTCTATTCAATTTCCTTATTGAAAAGTTTAATGGCGGCATGGATGTGTTTGACTGTTTGAGTGTGTGGATAGAATGATAGATTTGATTCAAGGATTAGTTGCTAGTCATATTCCTCTTCCTTGTTGAAAGGTAATGCGGTATGTCTTTGGTTTTGTGCACATCGGAAGCAAGAGATGTTGTCCTGTTCTCTGGGGGCAGATTTATGAGCCTGAGAGGTCTCAATGTATATTGTTACGTTGGTTTCTAATTACGTTTATATGCTGGAAGTTGGTCATTGACTCATTGTCCTTCAATGGAGCCTTCTGCACTTTGGAACACCGAGTTGTTAGTAAGTACTTTGTATGGAATCCTTTGAACCCTACCTTTCCCAATCGCCGGGTTTTCTTCTTTGTTTTCTTGCATATCACTGGTGTTTTCTGGGTTCTTTTGGGGAGGTTGCTGGAATTTCATATTAATGACTACACCATGACTTTAAGTTGGCTTGGTGGGGAGACCTCTTGTGAGTACTTTTGGTTGCTGGGGCTTCTCAAAATTTTCTTAATAGAGGGATATGGTATCTTCTTTAAGGGGGACCCACTGTTAATTTGTGTTATGTCTATTTCTGCTATAACTCTTTGTGGTCAGGTAGGACCGCAGGAGAGTTTAGCACAGTAAATTCCCCAGTTGCTATTATCCCCCCTTTCTTCTTATGTTGAAATTTCAAGTGATTGACACTTTGAATTGGCCTACAATGCAGTTTCAACTCCTTATAATGGTTAAGGTTTATTTTTTTGGCTCTAAATCAATGGTTGAGCATATATATGGTTACTTGACATTTTTTGGTCTCTTGGAGACAAAAACAGAACACTGGAAGATAATCACATAATTTATCTACTTGTGTTTTCTGTATACGAAGTAAATGATTTTATAACCTCGCTTTTTAAAAGAAAATGTAACTTAGGGTGCGTTCTATTCACTCGATTTTCACTTATCTGAACTTGTATGAACTTATCAAAACTTATTAGCTTATCTGAGCTTGTTAGAACTTATCAAAACTTATTAACTTTCTTAAAATTATCTTATTTGGGCATGGCCCTAAAGGTAAACTTCAAGATAGTTCAATTCTCACCATTGTTTGTTAAATTGTTTATATAAGTCTTGAAAAGGTATAACTAGTGTTTCTTCTCCCTCTATCCATGACAGGACTCTGGGGGAGCTCCGCCACCATCGAAAGTACACATCTGTTTTCCTTCTATGTTGTCTTTAGTTCTCTGTGATTGCTCATGATTTCATATAATAGAACCAAAATTCCAGAATTATGCCCGATATGTGACGCGTCAAAAGCGAGCTGATTCAAAGAAGGCACTTTGGAGTCTCGTCTCTAAATATGGGGAGTCAGGAACTTCTTTTCAGGTATTGCACTATCATGTACTTCATTTTTTCTCAGTCAATTGCAATGTTATGAGTTTTGCCATTCCCACCTACCTCACTTTGACCTAATTTTCTTTACTAATATGTGAAAACAATTGTTATCGTGTAAAAGGTTGGATTAGTCTTAATGTACATGTTCAAAATATTTTGTATTAAATTTTCATAATTTACTACTCCCTCCGTCTCTTTTTGTTCTTTACGTTTTCCTTTTTGGATGTCTCAAAATATTTTTTACATTTCGTTTTATATCATCACATAGATGCTTTAATATTCTATCAAAATTCGTGTCCAATATCATTTTAACCATTTAAATTCATTGGGTTATTTAGTTTCTCACATCTTTCTATTAGGACATTAAATTTTTCTCATATTCTCAATATCATAATTTTGATAAAAGTGAAAACATTATAAATAAACGTAATTTTCCTTGTTTAAATAAACAAATGGAGAAATCTCAATGCACATTAATTAGTCGTTAATAAACGTGCAAGAGGTCAAACGTAAAGAATAAAAAGAGACGTAGGGAGTATTAGTAACAGATAATATAAAGATGTTAATTGTCTAACTTGTGCAGTAACAAGTGTGAAAGTCAAAACGTTGCAATTAAAAGAGAACATGGGAAGTATATTTTCAGGTTATTTGGGCTTAGTTAGATTCAGGGAACTATATTATTAATTATATTAGCTGGTTGAGGCATTTATATATAGAACTACGGTATCTTATGACCTCCCAAGAAATCCAGGTTTTAAGCGGTTCGCCATTTTGTATCCTTCTTCAATCAAGAGATATCTGGGTATATTACCAAGTGTCTTTGTTGGTATATTACCAAGTATCTTTGTTGGTATATTACCAAGTATCTTTGTTGGTATGTATCTGGGTATAACATAAATAAGGCTTATTATATAAGGATGTTCTTCTGGCGGATTCTGCTGTTTCAGTATTCTTGAAAAGACTAGCAAAAGAAGAAGTAATGTTACTGCAGGGGTGATTATAGGATTTACTTTATCTTCGTGTTTGATTTTCTTTGAAATGCCAATTCTTTGGAGTGTTTTTGTAAAACTTTCTTCATAGTATACCAGACTTACCAGCAATAAGAATTTGGTAGCGTCCTAATTATCCTTTAGGAAGTCCAAATAACTGTAGTGGGTAAGAGTTCATGGGGGTGAACCAAGGCATTTTTAGGCGGAACTTATTACGTTTTTAGAATCTTATCTGAATTGGTAAAGTGGAATGGACGACTTTTTTTTTACAACAACCAAAAAAAAAAAAAAGAAGACGAAATTGGATTCTTGGGTTGTTGTGTCATGGTGTGCATACTGTTTTGAAATTAAAACCTGCATTATTGTAATGAATTTGTTTGTATTCTGATGACATAGAGGTAGTCTTTATATATTAGGTGAGTAAACTTGTCTGACAATTGTATATTTCAGAAATTGCATGGAGCAAGTAGCTGGGATCTCAACAGTGGTGAGAAATCGAAAAGCTCCACAAATAAAGGCCGTTCAAAGTCAGATCGTTCTCAAAAGATCCACAACCATAGAATAAGACGTGAGATTATGCTACTTCATTTTTGTCCTACTATGTGTTTCATGCACAACCGGCTAATTGATGTCTGAAATTCTGAATTTTCTTGGTTTTTTTTAAGTCTCTCCGTAATGGCATATCACTTTCTTTTTCCTGGAGCTCTTTTGTTAAATCCTTAATTCCTATGTTCTTTGCGTTCCTTTTCATTAAAATATTAATTCAAAGAAAATCTTCTGATATAGAGGATGCTTCACTTAGGTGAGTTTCGAAAACGATATCTGTCGGAAGACGATGATGATCATCGCGAACCTCGGTTTCAAGCTTCTTTTGGAAATAGACGGTATTCATGGTCATGGACGGGAACTTCTCAAAGATCAACTCCTGGATTTGATTGGAGAGATTCATTTCACCATACAAGTGATCATCAAAAAGATTGGAAAACAACAGATGAACCTGATTCTGAAGCCGAGGCTTTTAATGTAGGATCATGTTCAGATAGAGCTGTCCTTGGCCTTCCGCAAAATGGTCCTCTGAAGTTGAAAGATGTGAAAAATGCGTAAGCTCTATAATTGACTGGATTATCAACTCAAATTCAGTGTTGAACAGTGTGAATCACGGGTGATTTTTCTTACTATCTTTTACTGATGTTTTTACCCTTGCAGTTTTCACTTGTCGGCGCTGAAGTGGCATCCTGATAAACATCAAGGCTCTTCACAGGTTAGCATTCCAGATTTCAAATTCTTCAACCAATATTGTTGCCCAGTAAATGTCATACAATTATACACTTAACATCTATGTCACATTGTCACCCATTTATCTCTCTTTAAACCTTCTGTAGATCCATATTTTTTTCTAGGATGTTCATGATCATTAAAATTGCGCACTATATTTAAAAGCTGACTTTGCTACTTTTAACAAGTTAACATGGTGACTACTTTGACAAATGCAGGCAGCAGCTGAAGAGAAATTCAAACTGTGCGTCGACGCTTATAAATCATTGTGCAGTGCAGTGTCTTAAATCTGAAGCAGGAAATAACACTTCAAGATCTTCAGTCATGCAGCTTGTTTTTTAGTTATTATTTACTGTGATTTATATGACCTTCCTTTAAAAAAATAAGGGGGTTCTAGATTTATATTTAGTTGTTGTCAAACTCAAACCCGGTTATACATTATTTTCTGTCATTGTATTGTAGAACAGATCTCTTGGACAGTTTATTTTCTGATAGTTTTAAATAAAGTAATTTTCAATGGGATACGATCAAGGTATGGAAGAATTTTGAAAGCACCGGTGCTCGTGCTATTTTATCAACAGAGTTACCTGGGACACTAGAAGATGATTACCTGATTTGGCCACGACATAAGGTAATTACACAGTTAAATATGGTTATGCATATCTACAGGATCTAAACAAGGAAGATACAAATGTGAACTTTATGGAATCGAATCAAGCTTTCTATAAACAACTTTAGGCTTTGAACATTCCTCCTAAGTGGAAAATTTTTGTTTGGAAAATTATGCTTTGGAGTCTTGCAGTAAAAGCAAATTTACTTTATAGAGGAATACAAATCGATGTGGGGTGCCTAATTCGTGGGAATCAGGAAGAGGATGATCAACATGTGTTTCGATGGTGTTCGATAGCAAGGCAGGTTTGGATGTGTGGATTGCTAGGAGTCCACTCTACTTTCAAAGAGAATCTTTCCCTCCAAAAATGGATTCTCTACTATATCCGACTTTTTATAAGCTCGGATGGTCGTCAAGGAGACAGACTCCCGTATTTTCTTAGTACTCTTTGGGCATTATGGATTTCTAGAAACCATAAGGTGTTTCGGGAACAGAATCCCACAGTACATGCAGTTTTAGCTCAGGTGGAAGACACAATGACTCAATACAGGGTTTTTACCGGAACTCGGATATCAAGCATGGATTTACCTTCACCGCAACAACATTGTTCTACTTATCCTCCAGGACTTCTTAAGATTGACATTGGTCAAGGTAATGAGGGTCCAATGACATATCAACTACAAGTTGATGCAGCATGGCAGAAAATTGGTCACCGTGCTGGAATGGGCTGGTTCTTATCGTCAAATATAGTTGTAGTGAATGGAGAAAAGGAAGGCAATGATTGGGGTATGGCAAGCTCGGCGGCTCATGCAGAAGCTAAGGCTTGTTTACAAGGAATAGATTGGGCTATTTCACTTTTAATTGACTCAATCTGCTACTTTAGTTACAAATCTGCAGAATTCTGGGACCCCAGACTATCAACAGGAATGGACGCTTTCGAGCATTCGTCATAAAGGTAAGAATTTCAGCAGATGTGTCATTCACAAGGTTGATCGAGATCAAGTTCGACAGTCTCATAACTTGGCCCAAGCAGCAATTCAACTTGGAATTCGTGTGGCACAACATCCTTTGGAGCCGGATTAGTTTTGTTTTTTATTTTGTTCTTTTTTTGTAAGTTCTAGCCGATGTCAAAAAAAAAAAAAAGTAATCTTAATATGTATATCTTGACTAATTAGTTAATATTTTTCCGCCAAAGTTGAATGTGACCTATAAATTTTAATTGGAATAATTTTTAGGGTCTTACTAAGTGATTTAAATGTTAAAATCAACTTGAAATTGAAATCTTTTTAGCCACAAAAAAATTCTTCAAAATTACAAACTCAAAATTGACACACTAGAATTCGACCCAAAATATCTTTTACCTCAAAATTTATCATAAGATTAAGGCTCCGTTTAGTAGGGCGTAAAACGTTTTCACGGAAAATGATTTTCTCCTTTTCAATCATTTTACGTTGTTTGGTTGTATAAGGGATGGAAAACAATTTTCCATGACTCCCTCAAAGGTGGAAAATCATTTTCCATTTGAAATGTAGGGAAACCACTTTTCCTTCTTTCCTCCTTACCTCCCTCTCCTTTTTTCCCCTCAATCTTTACCATCTTCTCCCATTTTCTTTTAAGTTACTAAACAAAGGAAAACTAGTTTGAAATTGTGTTTTCCCTTGAAAAATGTTTTCCATGGAAAATCATTTTACAATGAAAACGTTTTACGCCCTACCAAACGCAGCCTAAGAGCATGATCAGCCCCAAGTCTTAAGATATGAATTGTGCTGACATGACATATGATTCATCAGTCTTAAGATCAGACAATAGAAATTGTAGCATTGTAGTAGACAAGTCTTATCAAAGTCTTAAAGTGAGTCTTGAAAAATTAAGACTCAATTTAAGACTTGGTATGTGAGTTAAATTAAAAAATAAAATGATATTTTACATAAATTTACAAGTCTTAAATGATTTAATGGGTGAAGAGCTAAATTTGATTGAATCTTAAGGAGTCTTAACAATAATTTAATTATTTAATATTAATGAAATGATGACATGGCAAATGAAGAACATCTTAAGATAAGACCCCCTTGATCTTGCTCTAAGCATCATTAAAAGACAAAAACATAACCAAGCTCATTTATCATCCCATTCTACATCAATGTAAAACCCTCAACTCTGATTTCCTTGCTAGAGTCGCAGATCTGAAATTCAACAGTCTCCTCCAATCTTTCAGTAGTTAATCCAATGCCACAACTCAAATCAACAGCAATTAGCAAAGAGCAATCAGTTGGAACAGTAACCAGCACTCTCGAAAGCTCCATTTCAAAATCCACACCTTCTTGTCTTATCAAAGGACATGATTCAGGACACTCAAACAGCACACTACGATAGTATCTTTTCTCATACTCTGTTGTATAATCATACTTACTATGGAAAGCAACCATACTCCCAGAAATTCTACAAACATCTTGAGAAGAATTAGATGTTGCAGCTTCTTTGAAAAAGAAATGAACCTTCAACTTAGCAGTTACTGGATTTGAGATAATATTGTAGTGCAATGCAGCAAAGATATCCATATTAGCACTTTGAACCACTGAACAGTGGTGCCTATCGAACCAATGTTTATATCGTTCCACAAACTCATAACATGAATCTATACAACCCTTGATGATTAAGTGTCCCTCGACATCTTGTAGGTCTATATACAAAAAAAACCGATCATATCCAATCTTAAGACCCCTATTGGGATTCGGACCTTCCAATTGTATAAAATTTGTGCCAATGGGCAAGTGATAGGGGTTTTCTTTCTCTCTATGGAACAGATTTGTGAATTCTCCACAGCCTATGAAATTTATCATTCCATATAAATTCAAGTCCTCGGGTTTTCTCCTACCAATGAAAACAGAAAATACCTCTACCATTGGGTGTGAAATATAACGCCAGAGTGAATTTGGCTGAACATAAACAACAAATTAAGCCATGTCAGAAGAAGTGGAATTACACTCAGAAATCGACACAAACACATATTACCTCCATTTCAAAAAGATCTGTTTTACTTTGTTTCATAATGTTCTTTACACTTTTTTTTATTCTATTTTTTTTGAACTTGAAAATTTACTCATTTACCTTTCTTACACCACAATATTTACAATTTTCCACTCGCTTTCTCTTCCTTTATTCATTTTCTTTACACTCATCTACCTTTTTATATATTTATCTTACTTTATCCATATTTTCAACTAACTTTTCTATTTTTTTTTTTTAATATTCATGCAAATAGTAACCTTAAAAATCTTTATGAAACGTTTTTTCTTAATATTCGGGCAAAATAGTAACCGTAAAGATCTTAATAAACGGAGGTAATACGAAAAATATTTGTTGTGTGGGATTGGGAAGAGACAAAATGGCGGGCCAAATGTATTTTAGGTGCTAGTAAATTTGGGATCTCATATGAAAGAAAACAATTTTTTACCAACGGACTAAAACACGAAGGGCAAACAAAAAGGGACAGAGGGAGTACTTACCAAATACCAACGGATTTGTTACGCGGACAAGCTTATCGCTGGGATAGAATATTAGCTTAGATGGTTCCATCCACCTGACAGAAACTCTGACATCAACACCATTTGATCCCTTAATAAATTTCTGATTGCAACCAAGGTTATTGGGTTCGAACGAGACAGAGTCATTAACGATTAAGGCGTCATCATTGGCAGCATCCGTTAAGTCTACTTCAATCACAAGAGGGGAATACGGTGGCACAACCAGCAATGATCTTATCAAAGAGAGATCAGTACCCAACACGACCAATTCCATCATATTTGATTCATCAGAGCAGTCGAAAAGACTAACCCGATGAACTTCTTCAGTACTATACAGACTAAAATTAGCAGTGACTTTGCCATATACCTCCAATACTTCATCTTCATCTTCATCTTCATCCGGTTTGTCGTACACTTCATCTGCATTGCTATCAAGGAGGTCAATCCTAACTGCAGCAAACACGGCGTATCTTAGCGCTAAATAATCAACCGTAGCAGAGGCACCAGAGCCGCCACTGGAAATTGAAACTTCGCCAAATTGTTCGAAAACATCATTATCATCTAAGTAGCGTGTAACGAATATGAGTGTTCGGTAAAAGTAACGGTTGATATTATAAAATAAAATAAAATAAAAGCTGAAATATTATTTAAAACTTTAATATAAATTTGTCAAACGCTACCCGCTACCTTAAACGCTACTAATTTTAACGTTTGATAAAAGCTACTCAACCGCTACCTCGCCAAACATTGCAAATTTTACAAGTAGCGTCTTGACTCGGTCAAAACGCTACCCGCTATCTCAAACACTACCGCCGAACAGGCCCCAAGTTTTCCCTTAACAGTGAAGCAGCTACTCCAATAGTAGAGTGTAGCAGGAGCAGAAAGGGTGGATCAGCTACTGACAACATTTGCCTAGTGAGTAGAAATTGTTTTGCTACAAAACCTAAAATATTGTGTGTATAATAAGTCAAATCCCTAATATATCTCATATACATTTGAAAAGAATTGGTAATACACTAATACTTGATCAATATAAACAATATTCATAATATATACAACTATGAGTATACCTTTAGGTACCCACTATTAAAAAGAATTGGTATATAGCAGTTGTGTTAGTATTCTCCATTTTAAACTATCTTCCAGACTCAAGATTTTTAAGGCCATGCTCATGGAACGAACCAATATCCCAATTTTCTGTGGTTGACGAGGAGGACATCAAAGCAACTACAACCGATCTCATGCTAGGTCGAAGTTCAGGATTCTCTTGAGTGCATGCTTTTGCAAGCTCTACCATCTGCAAAACCAATCAACATAAACAAACATATTTGAGTTCACAAATTTCTTTAAAGGAAGTTATTGCTTGATCGAGCGATCATATTCACCTTGAGAACAGAGTCAAGAGGATAGTCTTCCCCAAGTCTCGGATCCACTAATTTGCATATGCTGTTCGGATCAGACTGGAAAACAACATCCTGAAACTGTTACACAAACAAGAAGAAGAAAATATTTTCAAAGGCTAGCCAGAAATGTTGATTGGTAAAGAAGAGCTACACGATATAATTCCCCCTCTGTTCTAAAACAAAGGATTGCTTTAATGCTTTTCAACTTTTACGGGATTTTGAGATGATTGTCTAATTCTTTTCCTAATATGCTCGACTTATTAATAAGGTGTTTTTCTGGAAGTCGTATGAATAACCAACATAAAAGTAATAGATTGTTTACCAAATTAGCAAGGCTCTGCGGTTGAGCTGATCCAGTTTCCTTTACCAAAGCATCCTTCCCTGATATGAGTTCAAAGAGAACAACACCAAAAGCAAAGACATCTACTTTGGGAGAGACATCACCAAACTGGGCGTATCTGTATGAAATATAGCCAAGTAGTTAGGATCTTTCCGAGGCAAACACTTCTATCATTAAACAACAGAGACAGAATCAATGGTGCAAGAAGTCAAAGTTTGATAGGACATAATAGTACCTTTGCTTATCATAAAAAGTATTTCATACAACAAAAAAATGATCAATTCGTTCGCAAACTTATACATTGATAGTTATAAGTAAATCCTGCCACGTGTGAAGGAATCTGTCTATACAGCGTTCTTTGGCCATGATAACAAATAAGAAAACACTGGATGTCACGAGTAATCTGATTCAAGGAGCTTTTCTATACACCAAACACCCCACAAATTAGATGGTGGACAAGAGTACACGGTTCAAGAACACCAGTACTTATGTAAAAGAACATTGGATATGTTTTATTTTATAGAAATAGTTAAAAGCCTCCCTCCTTACGCTCTACCTTAAGTCCCACCTCACGAGATGATACCTCTTTTGTTCTCAACTGGCAACCAGAGATAACTTCCCATAAGTTGTCAATAATGTAGAGAATCTTAAAAAATCTCCGCATACTATCCTGCTATCCATCAAACCTCTTATACACACAATTATCGGACAAAGTTGAATACTTTGGGAATATTCCCTAAAGAAAGCCTAGCAAAGCAGGAGATCTTCAATGACAAGCAACATAGACATCACTCAAAGAAGCTCCCTCAAATCTATGAAGCCTGGGTACGCCTCCCAGGTGCCGTATCCCGTACCGGGTACGGGTACGGGTACGGTACGGGTACGGGACGGGTACGCCCAGGAAACGTCCCCGGGCCGAATCCAAAAAGTGGGTACGCGGGTGGGATTTGGATACGGATGGGTTCGTTTTTGGGTACGGGTGGGTACGTATTTGGGGATGAAATCACGTACCCAGTAGCCTTGAAGCCCAAATCAATTTAGGGTTTTGTTTTCCAAAGTCACCAAATTCTCTCTCACCTGCGTCATTGGCTGAGTGGCTGTTGGTCGCCGCCGGCCGTTTTTCCCCTCGCCGGTCGCCGGTCGTCGGGTGTCTCAAGTCTCAACTCGCCGGTTCTTCTTCGCTTTTACTCTCCAGCGAGTTTCTTCTCCGGATCTCCTTCGAGCTTCGACTGAGACAACTCTTCGAGGAAGCCGCCGCCGCCGTCGTCTCAGTGTCTCACTCTCTTTCTCCCTCGCCGGCCAGTGACTTGGTGAATAAACTGTTCTCTGTTTCTTTTCTGTTTTTTTTTTGCTTCGATTTGTTTTTTTGATTTTTGAATGAATATGGCAAGCTGTTTCATTTTTGTTAGATTCTTTTTTACTTTTATTTTCGTTTCTTTTTTTACTTTCTTTGGTTTTGTCAATTAGGCAGTAACTCAAAGCAACCAGCAACTCTCGCCCCTCACTTTTATTTATTTCTTAGTTAAAGGCTACAGCTCTGTTTTTTATTTATTTAAGATGCATTTTTTATTCACTGGATTAGTGAACCCTGAACCCTTACCTTTTATTAACTTTTTAGCATTTTAATAATTTTTAGTATTTTTTTATTAACTTTGAACTATTTATGTATGGATGTTTAATTTAATTAAATTCTTGTTTTTTTTATATTTTTTTGTCGAATCCATGCCGTACCCGTTTTTTGAATTTTTGATTTTGCCGTTTTCCGTCCCCGTATCCGTCTCCGTACCCGTTCCAGTACCCGTTTCCGTGCAACATAGCCTCAAATTAGGCTTACGATTAACCTAAACTGAAACTACTCTATAACAGCCTAAAAATCCAGAGATAAAGTGAGGTTGCCTGAGGCGAATACTCTAAACTGTAAACCCAGATACTATCCTCCATTCCTCCTCCACGGCCCCGCCTTAAACCTTCCACAAAGCCTAAACCTTCCTCTTACCTAGAGTATGACTCAAAGCTTTAGCAAACAAAGGGAAAAGAAAGGTCATCCTCTCTAATACTCCTCAATTTCCTCATAGCACAAAACTATGTCCTCAGCCTCACCTCGACATGATACCGAGAATTAAGCAAGAGACATGCATTGAATATCCACTTCCTACACCTAGACCCAAAACCCTTATGTCCTATGATAGGTATTCTTCAAAACCTTGTCAAAAAATCACGTAGACCTTACTAGCTCTGTAATAAGCTTTCTCAAAACCAACCTTAACCTCTCCACTTAGCATCACAGTTACTACATCAGCCACAAGGAGAAGCACTCAAGTCATTGAGATCAATGAAAAGAGATACCGTAACCCAATAGAAAGGGTGTCTTACACACATTACACAGAAGACTAGCAGGCCAAATGATAGAAAAAAGTTGTATTTGGCTTCGTAATAAATATAGCCCTTAGCCAACTATTGTTATTGGCTATCACGCTTCACGCCTATCATTTTAACAAACTTAGTTGAGTAAGATTGTAAGGTGATACTTTCTTGTACTAGTTGTATACTTGTATATACCTCTCATATCCCTTTCTATAGTTCTTTTTTCCCTCTTTCTATCTCTCACATAAAATCTCCCTTCAAGGGTAACTCCTTTTAGAAATGAGAGTAAGAAATAACAAATCTATGTTCTTACCCACAAACCAAATCCCATAAAATTCTTGAAGCACCTTGCGTAAATCTTTTCTCACAACGACCCGAAAAAACTAGAAAAAAATATTGAAATGGACCGTTGGGACCAAGCTATCACCTTTCCTATTTGAAACAATACTATAAATCTCCTGTTCCTCAAGGGGATGTTCAATTCTACACTATCAACACCTAAAACAACGTTGTTCATTTAAAAGAATTTCATAGAATGACGTTATCTCCTCAATGACAGCCTTTGGTAACCACAAACCCTCTCACTTCCAACTCCTTAATAACGCTTCTTATCCTACTCCCATACCACATTAAAGGAAATGCTAGCTTAGAATTAGTATCCCTTTCAGTTTATCTATTCTCCTTCAGCATTGAGATGGCAAGAGAACTCCGTTGAAAATTATGCATTAAGTAACCCATCTTTCAGCGAACCACTTTATCTAAACCACCAATTTGGCTATCTCGCAAATACTTCCCTTTTGATGGCTCTAAATCCTTAAAACAGTAAAACCTCTTCATTCAAAACCTTAAGCTTCTGTTAACAAACATAACTTCTTCATAACCTAAACCTCAGCCAAGTATTCTTATACACTACAAAAACTCATATTGTAGCATTGGAATCAATGACCAAAAAGTTAGAACAAAAGTGGGGACCTATTATATCAGATAGACTCCAAAATAACATGCAAGTGATTCCAAACTGCCCTGTTCCTTAAGACCTGCACCAGATTTGAGACCTCCTAAACCCATTTATATGTGAAAAAATTTCAACCATGACGAGAACACACCCCATAAGCCCTCAAAATCATTTAAAACTGTGTGCAAAGCCAAGGCTGAGAAGGCCCATGCACAGAAGAAAACAAACAAGAGATTTTGAAAAGACCAGCCTCACCAGCCAACTTCTCTTAGGTAACACAAACCGCTCAAGTTGATTGGATCCTACCAGAATTCCTTGAAGGGATGCACGAATCAGAACTAAAATACCATTGTTGACTTCTTGGATTGCTCGTGATAATCTTCTCTAGGTTGCTCTCGTATATAAGGATCAACAAACTTCCACTCCGTCATAACCTAAACCAAGGATATGCTGCAAGTCCTATTTTTGGGCTTCGGAAGGGCAAAGGAGAAGAAGGTTTTATGGTGAAATGCTTTTATGGCGATTCTGTGGTGTCTGTGGTATAACAGAATGTTCCAAACTGGTGGAATACTTCGAATCAACCTGGCAAGAGACTAGCTGCTTGAATAGGGAAGAAATCAAGTAGAGCAAACTACCTTTGTTTTAGTATTAAAACGCCTTCTCCCTGCTTCTACAATGCAAGGTTCCTGTCTGTTAGGAAACTCTCACTTTTTCTCTGGCTTAATATGAGTAAAAGGGATGTTTCGGAGATCAGTCTTGTGTCAACAAACTTCTGACAGTAGTATGGTATGTGTATGTTTGCGTCTAGTACGGTTCATTCCACATTCAAAGGAATCGCTTCGGGTGCTGATTTCCTGTGGGATAGAAAATCTATCTAGCTTCATTGTAGGCTAAGGAAGCGGTGGAATTTAGAAGTTACCCAGTGGGGGAAATACAATAAAATTGGGCTAATCTGCAGTATTGTTATCTGCTATCACGAGGACAACTTGTCCTCCATTCTTGTACTTTCTGGTAGTTGCTGAATTGTAAAACATTTTTCTTTATCAAAAAGTAATCTCACGGTTAGGGGAAGGAAAGTTTCTGCCGTTTTTATTTTACTTCTACAAATATAAATCTAATAACAAACTTACTCTGGAGGCATGTATCCAAATGTGCCCACCAAACGAGTTGGTACAGACGCATTTCCAACCTCCGCTAGCTTTGTCAATCCAAAATCTGCAACCTGTAAAATTAGCAGATTTTGAGAATGTACAAGTATTGAATGACTAAAAAACAAAGCTGCAGTTGATGAACGTACCTTTGCATGGAAATTACTATCAATCAATATGTTAGGAGATTTAATATCACGATGAATGTAAACAGGTACAGTGTGCTCATGGATATATTCAAGACCTCTTGCTGAATCAAGAGCAATTTGTACTCTGGCATGCCATGGCAGGACATCTTTTACTGGAAAGAAATAAGAAAACATGTTAACCCTGGTGCAGAAATAAGAAAACATGTTAACACTGGTGCAGAAATAAGAGCAGTGTATTTTTCACAGAGATAACTCCACCTGAACCACGCAAATGCTGACTTAAGTTTCCATTTTCAATATATTCATACACCAGGAAGAGAGAATCCTCAACACAGTATCCAATCAAGCGAACCTGCACTTAGATACAGTATACTCCAAGTGAATTGATGAAATTTTAACAAAGAAATCGATACAGTTTGCAAAGAATAATACCCTACATACCAACTGAGTAGATGTTGTCTAGTAAACTATAACAGATGCATAATGACAATTTTCGATCTTCATTTGCAGTAAAAGCACTATCACCCACTTTCAAATATTTACAATTCAAAATGACAAAAGAAGGGGAAAATAAATCTCTACTACCATAGGGTTATACAGAAATCAAGCATCCAAAATACATCCGGTGAGACTGAGATCGGCTCATAAATCCAATGACTAAGAACAAAAGATAGCTATTTATTTCACAAATCTAAGATCCAAATATCTCACTTGACCAAGAACCAAACAGAATCCAGCCAACCCAAAATTTTCTTCTGACACCGAGACATCCTCCTATGCAGATACTCAGCAACCTAATCTAGGAGAAAAGAAGATGATCTGTTTCATTTCATCAGTAGTTACACGAATATTCCTACTGGAAGAGTATTATACTATTATCTAGCCTGAAACTAGCATAAATACGCATCCTCATAAAGGCCACCATTGCATAAAAGGTTTCATTCTCACGTGAGCTTAAGAAAATGAAAATTGATTGGGGACAACGAGTGATTATAACAGGATTTGCAAGCCAAATACAATACGAAGTAATGTATTCATTTCCTCTCAGCAACTTTTGATAAGTAATATCTGAAATTTGAAGTCTTGTCAAGCCACACATTATAGCACCCTGTTGCTTCTCACAAAATCCAGCTTACCATGAGGTGTATTTGATTTCGATTTGTTAGCATTAACAAATTATGAATCCCCCCCTTGTGAACTACCCACTTGACTAGAAAGGAAAAACCAAGTTGGGAGTCCCACTATCTTTCTATTAACCTACTCTCTCTACAAAGGGTGTTTCTCCATTCTCATTCCAAGAGAGAAGTTGTCAGCAATAATTCAAAAGCACACTTAAACATTGAAATCCTCCTAGAATCTGATGAAGAAACAATTTTTCAAACGAAGCCATCAATTTCTGCTCTTGATTATTAAAAGAAACAGAAAATCACACACTTTGCGGTGGGTCACATGAAAGAAAGGTACAAACAGACACATGAATGAACAGATAAAAGGCATAGTAGTTTAGTCTTAAAGTTAAAGCAGTGAACAACTTATAAAGACAATAGAATCAAAGTTACTGACTGACCAGACATGCTTAAAGACACAGAGGGTGGATGTATACCAAGTTTAAGTGATGAACATGTGTCAAGACCTTCAGTTCAGCAAGAAATTCCCTTGTTGCTTGCATAGCCATCTTCTTGATAGCTGCTTTCTGTAGATGTACATAAGGTGCAGAAAATGAAGAATCTCCATATTATACACATACACCAACACACACACAGATAAAAATAAAAAAATAAATATAAAAATAAAAACTTCTGCACACAAGATGTGATAGATGCTATATATTAGACACGATATTTTTGTCTCGGAGTTGCACACAAGAAAACAAATAAATGCTACTACTAACCTCGCCTCTTAGCTCCCCATAGTAAACAACTCCAAATCCACCTTGACCAATTTTGTTAGCCAAGCTAAAATTATTAGTAGCATTTGCAAGCTCTTCATAAGAATACTCTACTGACTTCTCAACAGCTATACCATGATGCTTTGGATTGACTGCCACAGCTTCAGATTGTCCAGTTAAATTTTCTGTTCATAGTAATTTACAAGAGATAGTTACTTATACATTTTTAATTTAAAAAAAAAAAATTAAAAAAACCAGCACAAGAGTGCCGAAATTCCAGATTTCTTGATTTAGGCTCTTTTTTCTACACCACTTATTTCCATATTTTGTTTCAATATGGATATAAAGTTTGATTACAAGGCATGGAGAGATATAAGATATTATGTTTCAAAATGGAGTAGCAGATCAAATTTTCTGCATAATAGATTATGATATTGGTGGAGTATTTGTCCTGCTCCAGTTACGAAGAGAGTAGGCAAGAGAGAAAAAGTCGAGTTGCCTTTTTTAATTTAACAACAACACACATACTTGCTCTGTTATTTATTACATGCATCATGTCGACTTTTGCGCTTGCCAACACACGACATTGATAATTAATAACTTCAGTTACATATTAGAAAAATTTATAAAAAGTTGATACTTAGAAAATGTACATTGAGATCAACCCAACAACAATTTAAATAATGACATTCTACTTTACATATTAGTAATAAATGTGGTCAAAGTTAGTTTATAAATAGTGTAAAAAGTCAAAATGATGCATGTATTGAGAAACGGATGAAGTATAAGATACCAATTAGGCTCCGTTTAATTTGGTGTAAAACGTGTTCAGTGAAAAATGATTTTCCACGGGAAAACACTATTCCAAACTAATTTTCCTTTGTTTGGTTCCTTAAAATAAAATTAATAGAAAAAAGGAAAATGAGAGAAGATGGGTGAAGATTGAGGAGAATAAGGGAGAGAGAGGTAAGGAGGAAATGTGGAAAAGTGGTTTCCCTTCCTTTCAGATGGAAAAGGTTTTTCCACCTTTTAGGGAGTTATGGAAAATTGTTTCCAATCTCTTGCCAAACCAAACAACGTAAACCGTTTGAAAAAGGAAAAATCGTTTTTCATGAAAACATTTTACACCAAATCAAACGAAGCCTAAATGAAATAGCTGCATATGTTTTTTCAGATATTTCTTATACATTGCTTAAAGTCATTTCTTGCCATTTTCATCAAGTCTCGCCAACAAGCGAAATACCTTGCAAAAAGAAATACTCCATATTATTTTAATAAAATATCATCTTGTTGCTTGGAATTGGGTTTATCATCCAAGGAAATAGGACAATTTGGGAAACATAAAACCCAAGAGCACCCCCTCACGAGGAAAGTGGTTGTGGAGAACTGGAGGTAAGATTTGGAATCTGACTTTGCAGCCTTGCAGGTGACATTTGGAATATGATGTTTTCACATCAATGGTTGGGATGCTTTGGCTAACATTAGGGTTTCCTACCTATGACTATGGAAGTTCACTCGAATTTAAACCCCCGTGTTCCTTCCCTTGGTCGAATTATTGGGTAGCCAATGTGGTGTTCCGGAGAATCCTTGGCAAGAGATCATCCTTTTTCCAATCAGTTTTAACCGACTTCATTATGCGTCTATTTTCATGGTTAAAAGCCTGGTAATATAATCTAGCATTCCGGATTGATAATTCTTCAAGCAACGTTCCTTGTAAATCCTTAAACAAAAACTTGCAAAATCTCCAAATCCTACAGTTTTCCCAGTTTCCAATTTCCTATGGAAGGCAAAAGTTCCTCTGGAGATCAAGGCTTTTGTGTAGACAAGTTTTGGAAAAGCTGTACACTCTTGATATTTTCAGCTACTGCAGGTCTGCAGCCAACTAGAATTTGTCCCCTAATGTGGTCCTCATATGAAGTGTGAGGTGACTGATGCTTTATTCACGTTGTAACACACGATTCCGTCATCAAGGGTCAACAACTGTCCTCAAGAACCAACAGTCCAACACAAGTCCTTACGACGCATTTTGTCCTCACTCATGCATGTGCACCCTGAGAAAACTTCCTGGGAAGTCAACCACCCTAAAATTTTGCTTAACTGTGGAGTTTCTTAGGATATGAGCTCCATAAAAGAAAAATGCATCTTGTTCCTATGAGTAGTATATTAAATTCAATTAAGCAATCATGAGGGGTATTACATACACCCCCACTTGAGAACAACAATGCCCTCGTTTACGACGCATTTTGTCCTCACTCATGCGCATCCTGATAGAATTTCCTAGGAGGTCACCCATCCTAAAATTTCTCCCAGCCAAGCACGCTTAACTGTGGAGTTTCTTAGGAAATTAGCTCCCTTAAAGAAAGATGCATCTTGTTCCTATGAGTAGTACATTAAATTCAATTAAGCAATCATGAGGGGTATTACACACGTAGCCACATAGGCTTTTTGGATAACAAAAGGAAGATTTCATTGTGCTCTGCTTTTCTGATGGGAGTATGGGACATACACAAGTGAGAACATGAGATGTATTATCTTTTAGAATAGAAGGAGCTTCCTAGTTGCACATTTATGACAGTAATTTGGGTGCTTTGGTTGGATCACATTCACTATGTCTTGTGTAATAACACTAATAGGGCGGGGGTGTTATGGGATCAGGAGATGTTTTAGCTTCTTCGTGATCTATGGCAGCCTGTGTTTCTCCTATCTATTTGCTTTTGATAATTACATGCTTTCTTGAAAGAAAAAATGGACACCTGGCCATCCATTCGATTTGTTTTACTGGCTTCTCATATTTTATTAATACGGAGTAACTTTTTTGTCCTATCTAAATCTTTTTATCAATAATTCTTAAAAGAAATTTAAGTGTTAACCGCAGAAGATGGGAAGTACCAGCTGGTGCTGACTGGAATTCAGGCTTATCAGAAAGTAAGGCCTCTTTCTTCTTCTTTCGTCTTATGTAGACAAGATACCAACCAAATAAGAACGCACACAATCCAACTGCCACGCATATACCAGCTACGACTCCAGGAGAAATTCCTGCCAGCATAGAAGAGATTTGTTACAAAGTGGTATGACTATTGGATTTTATGACACAAAGCAATCAAGAACACGGGAATGGGAGAAGACAGGAAGCTGTAATACAGGAATAAAGAAAATTCAATTACCTGCAGAGGCTGAACCACCTGGTCCAGGGCTGCATAAGATTTTTTAAAAACACAGAAAATAGAAAGTTAAAGAACTGACACAAAATAGACTGAAATTGTTATTGTTATACACGTAAATTGGTCTGGTAATAAGATAAGACTAAAAGATACCTTGAATTTGAAAATAATGGTGGGTAATCTCCATTCCTGTCTGCACAGAAGAGTACAAAATTCAAGTACACAAAAGGTAACAATTTCAACTAATCAAGGCTAGTTCAGAAGTTGATTGAACGTGCTTTGTGAACAGTCTCGTAAAAAAGCTTTAAGCTGAGTCATTCCATGGCGAATAAAAGTTTGGTTATAACATGTACCATCGCAGAAAAATACCAAAAACTGACACTCAGATAACTCAATTTCTCCCTCCGTGGGCAGAATCAACGATGCCTTATTTAAGAGAAAAAAAAGCTAACTTATCCGTAAACTTTGTTTCCAGCTTAATAGGAAAAGTATAAGGTCAAGATGGTAAGGGCTTGAGGCAATGCTGAGGGCTGAAACAGAGATGAACAACAAAAACTTGCCCCCTCCATCTTGTATTTGGTTTTTAAAAAGGAATAGATGAGTTAAGCATGCAGCAGAAGATTCTTTTCAATATAAAATTCAATCTTCTTGGAAGCCTGAACAGAGAGTATCCAGGCAGTAGTCTTGGTACTCTAGTTGGTTGCCCTTACATATGGCTTGCAACTCCATACAATTTTTACTCTGAAATTATATCATCAGAAACTATGCTAAATGGTTAGAAATAATACTGCAAAAGATTCCTATTGATCTGAAAACCAAACTTCTGCTAAACTTAAATATAGAATTAAATTGATCCCTCTTACTTTTTATACCAAGTACTCCTATGTTACAGACAGCATCCAGGCACAGTCCTGGTATACTAGTTGTTTGGTCCTTCTACATGGCTCGGCAGCTGAGTTGATTACTACTCCGAACTTATATTACCAAAAACTATGCCACATGGATAAATCATATTCTTCCTTCTACAATATCATTTTGTTTCGATCTCTTCTCCACTAATAATCCAGTCATAAGAATTGAATTGCTTGGCGAGGTATATCACTGCTTGATAAGAATTTGAATTGTAAAGATTTGCCTACATCCATAATTAGATTAATAAACTTTTAATTAAGTAGCATGGACAGATATTAGACAATCAATACAATTCCATTGGCCATGTAACGAGTAAAGTCTAACCCCGTCATGTTTCAAGACAGGTTCAGAACTGGATGCAGCCTTTTAGAAATGCATTCAACTAACTTCCAGCCCAAACCATTTCAATATTACCCTAACGAAGCCATGATTTTCCCCAAGTTTCACAAGTTCTACTCTTCTCAAATCCCAAAATATGCATGCACAATTGCATACCATAACAATTCATCATAGATTCATAGCTAAGTCGAACATTCTCAAAATTTCTTTAATTCAACATTTAATACCCAATTCAGCAAGTAAACATTTGATACTTTCAATGGGTGTGTGAATTAAAGAGAGAAAAGATTATTACCTCGCCCAGGAATGTAAACGAGCCCATTTCCACTATTAAAGTTTGCACCAGGATTATACCTCTGCAACAAACTTGCACTCAAATTATTTGCCTGCGCAATGGAACTTAAACTATCACCAGAACGAAGCGGATAAGTTACGAACAACCCATAATCCACTGACACACTGCTATTTCCACAAGAACAATTAACAGTCACATTAAGGTTGCCACCAATGGGCAATAGGGTCACAGGATAACTATTATTCCTCTGAAGCAAACTAGCAGTAGTAAGATTGGCATATTGTGTTGCTGCAATAGTTGTATAGGTATCTCCAGACTGAATCCGGTAACTAAAAACATGACCAAGATAATCCCCATCTATACAATCACACGAAAACGGCACATTGACTCGAGTATCCCTTTGAATGCTATTTTCATCTGTGATTTCGGGATTGAAGCTCATGATATCAACAGTTGAAGTATCAAAGTAAATTGCTATGTTACCAAGGGTTACACTTGGCTGAACATAGTATGAAGCTAAACCCACATCACAACCCCTACTACAAATTGATTCAACAACTATCAAATAGCTAAGTAACACAGAAAACACAAAACCTAATTTCTTCATCATCAAACCCCCAAATTAAAACCCTAATCAATTGAGGGATTGTATAAGAAATCAATTGACACCCATTTCCCCAAATTGTAGTAGAAATCAAAATTGAGGGTTTAATTGGAAAGTTGATATTGAATAGTGTTCAATTTTATCTGGGCTTTCAACATTTGTGAGTCAACAGTCAACAATTTCAACTATTATTGGAAGACAAATCAAATACGGGACAATAATTCGAAGGGAAGAATGAAAATGATTTGGTGTTTGATTTAGTAATTAATAGAAATGCAACTAACCTGCTAACTGACATGATCATCATTGAGTGGCAGCTTAAGGGTACTAATCGCCAGCGTGTAAGCTTCAAAATTGTCGACTTCCATAACCATTATATTTACATTATCTCTCCCTCTCTCTCCTTTGACATTAGTTTTATTAGGCAATTATTTGAATTAAACTGTTTTATTTTATCATCAAGAAGGAAAAGTCATACACTTTTTGTTCTCCGCTCAAAGGTTCGAGGGTTCAACTTCTACCAACTACGGTTCTTCTTAGGGTCGGAATTTTCTTAAATATTCAACACTTTAATGAGTTAGCGTGCACATCTCCAAATTGAGTTTTAATAGTCCGTTTGGTAAATAGTCATATATCACATAAATATAGAGTTGGTTCAAGTGGTAAGCAGTTTGATGTCGTTTAAAGGGGAGGTCTCAAGTTCGAGCAGAAATTCTTGTTGGGGGACTCACCCACCAAAGCAAGGTGAAATATCACATAATCCTCGAATGTATAAATTTCTTCATATTTTCATGATAGGCTCACATAAGAGCATCTCCATTGGTTGTAGCTAAGGACTGGCTTGAAATTTAGACCATTGGAATGAAAATAATAAATTAGCTAAACAAGCTAATTTGTTGCTTGACAAGTAGCTCTCAAAATTGCCAAATAATTAATTGACAAGTGAGCAAGTGAGACAAATTTAAATAACAAGATAGTTGTTAGCCTATGGAGCACAAATTAGCTAAACAATAAAATACCTTGAAATCTTATGTGGCATAACAAGCTACTCCCCCCGTCTCTTTTTGTTTTTTACGTTTGGTTTTTTTCACGCGTTTTAACGATTAATTAATTTGCATCGAGATTCCTCAATTTTTTTTTTATTTAAACAAGTTAAATTACGTTTATTTATAATGTTTTCACTTTTATCAAAATTCTGATATTGGAAAATGAGAAAAATTTAATGTTTTAATGGAAAAGTGTGAAAAATTAAATGACACAATGAATTTAATTGGTTAAAATAATAATTAGACACAAATTTTGATAGAATACTAAGACATTTATGTGATAATATAAAAGGAAATGTAAAGAACATTTTGAAATACCCAAAAAGGAAAACGTAAAAAACAAAAAGAGACGGAGGGAGTAATTGTCAAATTAGCTTACCATTAGAGATGCTCTAAGTGACATAACCCCATGAACAATCCATAGATCCTTTTATAAAATTACGTACTCGTATTAAATTTTGACCATTACCACCATTTATTACCATCCAACAAAAAATGACAAATCTCCTTACTTATGAATAAAGTAAATGGTTAATGGATAATTAATTGAATATCAAATACTTCGTATGTTATAGTTCTCCCAAAAATTACTTTAGTCAATTTCCTCTGTCAATTACGAAAAACTGTCCCGTACTATTAGAAAAACTAAATTGTGGACAAAGGGAACAAAAATAAGTAGTTTATGACTATATTTTCGGTTGCATACAAAGTCCATGACAAAGTAAAATAAACCAAAGTAAGAACTAAAAATTTACATTTCCCACACCCAAGAAAAAAAAATGTGAAAAATATTAGTGCAAAACTATATTATAACAATGATATGAACTTATCATACTAAGATAAGACATAGCATATATGAATGACAAAGATTACAAAAACAGAGAAGTAAGTTGGAAAAGGAAGTGATGTAAATGCAGCACCAGACTCATAGAAGTAGTAGTATGGATTAGGAGGGGAAGGACCAGCTGGATCTATAACCAATGGAAATGAAACTGATGGACTAGGAGGAGGATGATTATAACTTCCCCCACTACTACTCTTCGGCGAGCCACTCGAGGACGAAGGCGGCGATGGTGGTGGTGGTGGTGACGGCGGTGGATGTGCCGCCTTTGGAGAAGGTGGCGGCAGGTAACCTTCGGATGATGGTGGTTGTATTGGCAGTAGTGGTGGAAGGTCCGACGATGGTGGCAGGGGCGGTTGGATGGTTTCCGGTGGTGGAGGTTTAGCGGCCCGTGGTGGGGACAAAGGGAAGAGTGGTGTGAGGATTGTGGGGGTGGATGGTGATGGTGGTGGTGGTGGTGATGAAGAGCAAATGACAGGGCAACTGCCACACTCACTTATGCAGAGCTGCCCTGCAACAGCTGCGGCCGGTGGGCCCGGTGGCAGTGGAAGTGTAGTTTGATCAAGGCATGATATGTTTGTAGTAGCAAGTGTTATTATTATTGCCAATGTTATTATGGCTAGTTTGATGAGCCTCATGTTTGGAAGTGCATATGTTTTTCTAAGGCATAAGGAATGTAGGAAGATATGATTTTGGTGTTTTATACAAACGTGTGAATGGGTGCTTAATGTAAAGTTAGGAGCTTTAGATGCTTCTTGGAAGAAAGGTAAGGTATATTTGTTTAAACTTTTGGCTTTTGACGTGTAAGAAATCCTGTATTAAGGAATAGGTAAGGGGGGCAAAGAAAAAACTCGATTAGCGATCCTTAAATATCCAGTGTAATCGTTGTATCAGTGACATTGTGTAGCCCATTGCACTTTCAACTACAAAAAATGAGGCAAATTTCTTCTTTTTCATTTGAAAATATTCATATTTTTCAGGGATTGTGAGAGGGTCGTACCGCTAACGTGGTTTGAACTTTTTGGCTTTGATGTGTATTGTGTAAGAAACCCTATATTAAGAATAGGTAAGAGGGACAAAGAAAAAAACACGATTAACGATTCTTAAATATCCAGTGTAATCGTTGTGCCTGTGAATTGGATAACATTTCACTTTAACAACAAAAAATGAGGCAAAGTTTTTTTCTTTTTTATTAGAAAATATACCTAATTTTCAGGGATTGTGAGGGGTTGCACTGCTAACGTGGTATAAATGTGTGAAATTTTCCGGCTACCAATACAAATGGAGCATTATCTATTGTTTCACTCATGCTGTTTTTACAGTTTTAAGCATAAAGTGCTAATCCAGTTTATCTCCACATAGATAGTGGTCAATTCATATTATGGAGTATTCTTTTCCTCACTATGTTGCCTTAAACTTCAACTTTATGCTTTCTTCAAGCTTTAATTATACTTTTCTTGCTGCACAGAAGTGATAATCCCAAGGTTTCTGACCATAATACCTTATTCTGATACAGCTTTTTTGGGCTTTTGTCCGCTCCAGTGTTATCAGGATAGAATTACTAAACAATCAAAGCCTTAGCTAAGTAATCATTAACATAAACGTAATACTCTGATACTAGGAAATGTGACAACTTTTCCCGTATAATAAGAATTCGTATAAACGACTATTAATTTCAGACAAATTAGTAGTTTTTAGGACCAATAACAAAACCAAAACTGCAATATTCTTCCCCTGACAGATTTATGTTTCAGACTTCAGACAGCTTTAATATCTGGCCGAACACCAAAATACTACAAGAAATTAAATTATCTGAAGAAAAAAATAGTTATCCATTGCAAATTTCATATAGTTTAAACAAGAGCCAAAGGTCTAATTACATTCCACACGCTGTTCCTGATGTATTATCAGTATCTTGTTACAGCAGAAAAGAGTTTGAAGTCTGAAATATTCTACGAAAGAAAGGAATAAAGGACGATCGTGTAGGAATATATGCATAAAAAGAATCAAAAATTATTCATTCTCCTTCACTTTCGAAGCATGGTATGTTACAAAAACAACCCCCCATGTATATAAAGCCTTAAATTTCATTTACAGGATCTACATTTTAGAAAGAAACATGATAAATTATATCAATGTTCATCTTGTATAGATAGTTAATGTTAATAATTTCACCAGTGGCTGATGTGGCCTCCTTCTACATGCTTCCTGAAGAAGTTAAGGGACTTTCATCTGAGCTTTGTGACGGCGTCCAAGGAATGCTCCTTGTTGACCCCTGATCATTCATCAACATCAAAACAATTACATTATCATCAGTACTTTTCATTTACATTTCTTTCTTGCCAATACCACAGTTCCAAATAACATCATTTATTAAGATAATACATGACAATCAAGATAGATAAAACACAACTCAGTTTTTCACTTGTAAATCATATTAATGAAAATGCAACAAGCAATAACCCAAATTTTAAAATATGTATCCTCAATTTAGAAGGTAGAAAAAAGAAGGAAGAATAAGTTTTGAATTGAAATAAAATATCACGGGGTATTCAAACCTGCAATATAGAGGGCACTGATCTGCTGAGCCAACATCAGTTTGTGGATATTTTCTGCGTGAAACACTTATAACTTGATTTTAAATAGGAGAAAAATGGATAGCAGGACATGTTGTCATTCTAGGGAGACAGGGAAAAGGATCATCCCCGTAAACTAAGGTATTTTGCGAACAAGAAAGATATTAGACACACGAATAACAATTTGAGGCATCCATATTAAAAATAAAAAAATAAAAAAAAAACAAGTTTGAAAAATATAAGGAAAGGACGGAGTAGGTAGGTTAGTTACCTGGCTAGAATTTGATGATCGATGATGTGAACTTGATGAAGAACTTTTCCCAGCCTTGGCTATTGGTGAGTATGTTGACCTTGGGCGTGGAACTGGGTTGTGAATTCTTGGCTGATAAGCGTAATAATTTCTGGGATCTTCAGTCATCCCAAAATCTTTAAGTCGATTGAGTTCTGGCAACACAACAGTAGCAAGATCTGGGCGGTCCCTTTTCCTAAGCTCGGAACATTGTAAGGCCAATTTCGCAAAGGAAAGAGCTTCTTCAATTGGCCAGTCATCCACATTCTGGTCAAGTACTTCAGAAAAAGTTCCAGTATCAATGGCTCGTTGAACATGATGACTGAGACCCATTGCAGGTTTTGCAGTAATTATCTGAAGCAACATTATCCCAAGAGAGTATATATCAGATTTAGTTGTCAACATTCCTGTCTGTTGATACTCAGGATCAATGTAACAGAATGTTCCTGCAGCAGAAGTCATGTGACATTGTGTGACACTATTTGCTACAGATGGTGGAACCAATCTAGCTAGACCAACATCACTGATTTTGCTCACATAATGGCTGTCTAAGAGGATGTTTGCTGGCTTTAGATCACGGTGTACAAGGGGTTCTGGTTTTGCCTGGTGGAGAAATGTAAGGGCAATTGCAATCTCAGCTGCTATTTTGAATCGGATTCTCCATGGAATTGTGGGGGTCCCACCTCTTCGGAGGAGCCTGTCCTCTAAGCTTCCATTGTTCATGAATTCATAAACCAAGCAACCATACTCAGGGCATGCTCCTAGGAGAAGAACCATATTTGGATGTCTCATGCTGCTTAGGACCTCAACCTGACATCAAATTGGAAAAGAGAGTAACCAAAACTAATTTAAGCATACTCAATCTAACATTATATGTTCACTTTATTATGCTACTTTTAGGACACTAAATATTCCAACATTCACAAAATTGTCAAAATAGTAGTTACAGAGGAAAATCCTAAAGGAACACGCCATGAGTCTTAAAACATCGTCCCTACTCCCTAACGACACTTAATAACAGGAAATTCATTGAATTGAACAAATCATGTGAGCCAGTGAACCACATATACCATGCCATCTACCAAGCCGCAACATACTTCCTACTTTTCAACACAGTTGCACCATTTTCACTTTCACGTTTCCAACGCATAACTTTGACCATTAAAAGTTGATATGTTAAAAATATACATTGAGACAAACCCAATAAAATTTTACATAATAATATTTGTTTTTATTTATTAATGGAAAGTTATGGTCAAAGCCAGTGAATAGTGCCAAAAGTCAACATGGTGCAACTATTTAGAAACGGAGGTAGTATATGACAAGGTATAGGATGGGTATAGGAAACAAAAAGTTAGCTTAAGCAAGTCAATATCATTAAAAGGAAGAGGGCAACTAAGATCGACAGCCTTCCCTTGGAAATTTTCTTCTATGAATTCCAGTTTAGCATAATGGTGATAAGAAACAATGAGGAAGTAAAATCAATACTCATACATTTTAGCTTGAAAGAGAAAACACATAAAAATTATATTACCTCCTGTTGGAACTGCTTCCTTCCTTGTGCAGCATCTGGTCTTAATACTTTGATAGCAACTGGTGTATGATCCAGTATACCTTGATAAACAGGTCCATATCCACCTTCACCAACTTTAAATTCTGCGGAAAAACTTCCAGTTGCAACTTCTATCTCATCAATGGTATATTTCCTATACCTTACATCATTATGAGCTAAAGCATTCAATGCCCTATTCTTCTCCTCTGCTTCTTGCTTAGCCTTTGATTCTGCAAGCTTTCTTTTCTGTGCTTCTTTCTCAGCTAACCTTTGTGCCGCTTCAGCAGCTTCTATAGCAGCTCTGCACTTAGCCTTCTCTATCTCAACAATTGCATTACTAGAGTCACCAGAATCCTGTGTATGCTCAAACTTCCGGAGTTCTTCCATCTTCCAATCAGTAAGCTCTTTAGCCTGAACAAATTACCAGAAACCAAACTGTTAAAAAAAAACTCCCTATTTTTCAGTAACGAACAATATTTTACATTCAAGGACACAGGGCTAACTATCACCTTCTGCTTTGCTGTGATTGCTTCTTTGCAAGCTGTGCTGTACATATCCATAGTTTGCTTCAACTCAAGCCTTAGACGTCTCATTTCTGCCTCAAGATCATTCTGCAACACAACACAACACAACACACAGAAATCAATTACAATTACAATGACTGGTTTTACTGGTTTATTATTTGTATAATCAACAGAGTACTTACAGGTGAGTGAGTGTGATCCCTTCTTGGAGGACCACCAACAAAAGAAAAGTCTGAGTCTTTGGCTTCAATATCAAGCATACTACGGAATGGAACTTGGTCCAGATTATCAGCATCATCGGATAAGGAAATGCGGTGGGTGGAAGTTCCAGCAGCAATGTCAATATTTTCCATTGATGACGAACCTTTCCAAGCAGTACCGAACACGGTTCCTCGTCGTCCAGCCCTACTTCCATCACCGTTTCTGTCCCAATATCTTCTGTCAGATCCACTGACGCTCGATGCTCGGAAAGAAGGTGATCTGATCTCAGTGAAGAAAACAAGTTTATCAGACCTTCTTAAAAAGGCTACATGAATGAAGCATGTCAGGAGGCCATCATAAAATGACCCTCTTAAAAAGGTTAGACTAATAATCTAACTGTATCAGACCATATTTTCACAATTTGGAGAAGTTCATGGTAAATTGCGGAGTAGGTTCTGTTAATACAAATTTTGTAGTTTTAGTTCAGGAGATTTTGCAAGGAACTGACTACTTTTGAGCAGAAAATTAATGGCATAAATTATATTAATTAGCTTGATTGATGAAGAACACAAAAGGGATACAAAAGTAGTGACTTGAGGCCACCAATCTCCAAGTTTAGTGACTTGAGGTCACCACTCTCCAAAGCCTAACCTTTACCATATTCTCAACATGCCTCTCATAACCTAATGTGCCCTTATTTATAAACCATTCTACTACACCTACCTAATCTGTCTTCTACCTAATATTACTCACTACCTATTATGCCCTTCCCTTACACTTTAAAAGAAGAAACAAAAACTCTAAACTTACTATGTATTGCAAGTCACTAAAATGTTTAAAACTAAAGTCTACACATCATTAGTCGTGGCGTAAAACAATATTTACCCTTTCTTCACCATTTAGATTCAGAACCAAGTATCGCAAATTTTGAAGATACGAAGACTATTT
The DNA here is from genome assembly GCF_020520425.1 of Spinacia oleracea. Lineage (NCBI taxonomy): Eukaryota > Viridiplantae > Streptophyta > Magnoliopsida > Caryophyllales > Amaranthaceae > Spinacia > Spinacia oleracea. Next base: position 120,450,183 of record NC_079487.1, on the reverse strand, counting down.
CTTGAAGACAGAAAAAAAAATGTAAAGATGTGACCGCAAAAAAGTTGGTCTTCCATGCATAACTAGTAATAGCAGCACATTCAACTGACCTTGTGTCTTCCATAAGTCCATGTTCGCCTGAAAGTTGATGTGTTAATCCAAGTGAACATGAAAGCTTAGGAGGAGTAGGCGTATTGGCAACAGGACGCTGTGCTGACCGTACACTGAGTACTTTCGCCTTTGCAATCACATATACAGAACAGAAGTCTGGAGCAAATTTGGTCACATGACTAGGCACGTCAGGCTTTCTAAACGTTCTGTAATTAGCAATAATACAGTTTCAGGAACTAGGCTTGTAAAAAAATGATTTTCTTCCTTTTAAAAGAGACAAGATATGTAACTGACTTCACAATAGCATTTCTTGAGCATGCGCCAACAACAATGTTAGTGATGAAGTTGCAGTTTACATAGTCCAGGATAGCCCTAGCTATGTCAGAATCTTCAAGAACAACCTCTCTCACTTGAACCTGATAATAAGAATCAGTTATTATGATCTTTAATTTGTTTCAACGCTATACTTAAGATTTCACAATTTGTTAACGGTAACAGCTAAACATTTGCTAAATGTACCAGAATGTTTTACATGCAATCATGCAATGACTTTCATATAAAATTTGCTCTACTTACATTTACTGGTTAAATTTCTGACTGTATGCATATATCTGAAACCTATATATAGAGATAACCTACAGATTAAAAGCTGCACAAGAATTGTCGGCTTGACCCTTGAGGTACATCAATTTTATACCTAGGATTTTCGAATTAAGCATGTTCACCAACAAAAGTTTTCTGTTAACATATATAATTATGACTATATCTTTAGTTCTTTACACAAGCACGACATATAATCATGACGATCATCTTTGTATTACTGATTACTTGAAAGTTGGAACAGAAAGATCCAATGTTGGTAGCGGTTATCAATCCATAAAGATATGTTTCCCAAATGGTACTTGATGCCTCTCACTATGTATACATCTCCATAACATTGAGAACATAGAAGTCACTAGGATGTACATGTAACTTCAATAAATATTTCTGCATTTCATAATATGGTGTTTCAGTTTAAAGACCCCAAATTTACAAAAAGAATGTTAATTGACTAGAATGCATTCTCAATGTTGAACGAAACGGTGATAAGGAGAAACAAGAAGAACAAAATTGAACATTTTGCATTCTTTTTCTACATAAGTAATTCATATCATAGAAACAAAAGGTATACATCCTGAGTTATGAAACAGATTGAGTCACAAATAATTAAAGAGTGTTGCGTCACAAATACATCTTTGATTTGCCCAAAATTGACAATCAACCAAAAACATCCCAAACCAAATTTCAGATAGCTAACATTTACCTCATGCCAAATCATACACCCATATGGCATAAGATTGATGACGACATCGTTCAAACTTATAAAGGTGAGATGTACATATCCCAGATACTATAATTGTTTCCTATGATTCTACGAACAATATACCAAGGAAGTGATTAATGGTAACCTAGACGAAATACATAAGCTAAGTTTGTTGAGTAATTACCGATTTGCGAGCACAAAATCCACGATAAGGGATGAAGATATGTGTTGGATCAACTTCAATACCGGACATACCTACATCAAAAAATCCACTGTCTGCAAGAAAATAAAACCCAAATCAAAGATGCGTCATTTATCACAATAATTCCGAACAAAATCAGAATCTTCATAAAGGGTTAGTTCATAATAAAATTCCCATATCATATAATATGACATCATATCATATCATATGGTATTCGACATTATTTTACCAACAAAAAAAAAAGGAGAGGGATACCTACGATTTCTCTGCTTAACATGAATCAAGATGAGGAAATGGTTGCCCGACAAAAGATGTTCAATTGCCCATTTCACCGCATATTGGCTATGCTTATCCTTATCAATGGCGACCGCGGTACAGTTGATGGGCAACGGTGTCGATTCGTCTGATAAAGACATGCCCACCAACTGTTTGTTAAAATGCCGCTGAGAAAACCAAAACTTTCCGACGGGTTTGGGAGGAGATAGAAAGAATTGAAGAGAGAGATTGAGAGAAAAACTTTCTGGGTTTTCGCCTCGTTCCCTCTCTTACCCCAATTTTCCTTTCTTCTGTCTGATATTTCTCGCAAGATATCTCTCTCTTCTCTTTCTGCTAACGAAAGCGTTTGGCGCGAAAATAACGGAATCCTAACTAACTTTTAAACCCTTTTATCTTTTGAGTTATAGCCAAAGAAAAAATTGAGTAGCTTATTCGGGAAATCTATATGGTTTAATTTTTACCCTGCTCTAGAATTTTCTCATTTCCCTTGGATTTGTCATTTATTTTTACTTTTATTTTTACTTTTATTTTTATTTTCATATTAATGGTACAAAAATTTGTTAGCCAACCTCTACATACTAAAAATAACGATAAAAGATAATATCGACGAGTCATTATTTGATATTAATCGTTAGCAATCTTAATCAATAAGAATTATTAGATTAAAATACCTTCAGTATATTTGAAATATATTTATTTTCAAAATAAATCACCATAAATGTATAATCATCCCCGTACTTTAGCGGTTCATATTTGGTGAGAGTAATGTTAAGGGTATAATCCACATGTTAGTATCGGACTAATTATCCCACGTTGGAAAAATAGAAAGAGATTGACTAACATATAAGATTGTTGGGCTAACCCACCAATACCAACTGAGCAATTGCTTTTATGATAGAGCCCCGTCAGACTTATACGCGGTCAATCTCGTGTGATCAGTCTTGTTGGACCCAATAAAAGTACTTTTACTTTACGAAGGTTAAGGTTTCTAACCTAAGGGTTGACGAAAAAATTAAAAAAATTAAAAAAAATTCGGAAAAAATAAGTGAAAATAGAACGCACCCTTATTGATAATCATCTTTTCGTTCGATAACTTTTTGGTAGGCCCCTGCCAAAATAAATGATATACTTCTATAAAACTCGTGATTCTTTTATATTTATAATAAATAAATAAATAATCTATTAATAGTCTACACAAACCTGGGAGAGTAGTTTGTACTACAATGATGTGATATTGTGATATGAGAACAAAATCTCTTGAAGATCTGTGCTTTTATTATTGCCCTTAGGGGTATATCGGTTGCTTACTAATAAGACAAATTGTGAAAGGTGTAGTTTTTTGCAATTGGTTTGGATAAAAAAAAATGAGTTACTTCCATTTTTATGGTCCATTGTAAACCATTTAAAATTAAACATTAATTATTTGTTTGTCATTTAAAAAACAATTTCTTGAAAAACATCGAAAGGTTGAGTTCGGATATAGCATTTTTTGTGTGCGAATAAGTCGCAACGGCAGGGATGAGAGTCGATCACAGATTCACCTGAGATCGGGAGGAAAGCTCTAACCAACTGAGTTATCCCCCACTCTATGAGTTCAGATATAGCTAGTTCAAGGGAAAACATGTAAAGGCAAGAGACTCGTGACTTTGTCCTCGTTTTATCTCTTTCGCTCTACTCTAAAAAGCGTATGGCGCATATTCAATTCGAGAACAAAAAAACAGAAAATGGAGTAATACTAATGCAATTGATGGCTTTGAATTTATATATTGAAATAATTTCTTCATCATTGTTATAGATTGATGAGAAAAGGCCAATACAATACAAAGAATTGAAGTACATCACATTAAAAGATCGTATTCGTTGTACAAGGCTCCCGCTATTTAACACATGGTTTGAAAAAGGTTCAGAACTATGCAGTCTTTTCTTTATTTTCATAAAGTGGCGGTTTCCATGAATTGAAGTACATCACATTGATACAACAAAAAGAACATGAACAAAGTACAAAATCCCTGCTATCTTGACAACAAGTTTGATGTATTTGATAAATTCATCCAATGTTTCCTTAACACCAGCAATCATCCTTTGCTCCACAAAAACTTCTTCGGCTGAGCCGATGATATCTTCTTCATTCACCCAAGCAAAGAATCCGCAAAATCTGCACTTGTAAGTCGGCCTTCCTGGGTTGCTCAAAGTATCCGACATTCTAATTTCAGATATTTTCGGGGGATTGCAACAACAAAATGTTACTTTGATCCATTTCAAGCTTCCATCCTGAAACATTCTGTTCGACGAAAATTGAATTTATTTTATGCTACTCTCGGTTTCAAAATACTATAATCAATGATAACAACTAGGTATGGGCATTGATCCATGACCCGACCCGACCCAGGCCCGGTTGGACCTGGCCCATTTTAAAGGGTTTGGGTCTAATTATTTGAGACCTAGTGGATTTGGGGCAGATCTGGATCCATGTATTTAAAAACGGGTCTGGGTCTAATATTTTCAGGTCCAGATCCGGTCCAGATCCGGCCCATGAATCCGGTCAATTATTAGAAATAGTTTAATTAGATACATGCATGCATTAGTATTTTGGCACTAATTTGAGAAGTGTGATATTTTATATATTGAATGTGAATATGTAATGGTAAATGACGGTTAAATTAATAGCGCGGAAAAAATTTCTAAGACAAAAATGTTAAAAATAAAAAAAAATAACACTAGACCCATTTTTGACCCGAGACCTGGATCTGGTATGGGTCTGAATTTTTCAGACCCAATGGATCAGGGGCAGGTCTGGGTCCGCATAAAAAATATGGGTCTGGATCTCACCAGATCCGACCCAAATCCGACCCATGTCCATCCCTAATAACAACCTAATAAAGATTCTAACATCAATGCAAGTTAAACCTAACTACGCAACCCATTGAAATTTAACAGGTCAAACTCATTAGGAATAAAAGTTGTTCCCCCATTGTAAAAGTAATAATAGTATCAAATAGAGTACAAATTACCTTGTGTTAAAATCGTCAATAGGTTGTGGTTGTTCAACCGTAGGTTGAGGTTGAGGTTGAATTGCAGGTCCAACTAAACATGGAAGCCTATTAGGAGAAGCAGAACTACTTGCAAAAGGACGCTGTGCTGATCTTAGATTTGACAATTTCGACTTTGCAATCACATACACAGAACAGAACTCTGGTGCATACTTGGTCACGTGGCTCGGCACGTCGGGCTTTTTGAAGGTTCTATAAGAACTACGGGTTGTTAGTACAATATTAGTTGTTCCCAAGTATATATATTTAAAATTAGATTTTGACCCGTACAATGCACGAATTTTATTAAATTATTTAATTATTAAATTAAAATAAACTCGTATATCAATTGCTATTTGCATGGAAGACATGACAATAGAAATAGCATATAATACAAATTGTACTCTACATGTAGTTGTCGAAGAGATTTGTGAAGGAAATCTACATACGTAGTACTATCGATAATATGTTTTCTTTTGTAGTATACGGTGTACATTGTGTCCCTAAGCTATAAAGTAACTAACATACAACCCTTATTAAGTAAGGAAACGCTAATCTAATTAATTCACAATATCCAAATAACACGGGTTACTGCTTTTTTTTTTTTAAGAAGAAACTACACACTACTATTTGCACAATTTGAAACAAAATATTAATCTCAGTGTTTGAAACATTAACTCCTTCTGCGTTGGTGTTGTAAGCACGAATCATTAAGGGTGATGGTGAACGAATTAAAACTAAACATTCATACTATTTGAAGAAGGAAGAAATACAACTTTGCTAAATGTTTACTGAACTTATTTTGCACTCTACACAAAACAAAATCTCATTGTTTAGACTTTTGAGGCTGGTGAGGTTATAACGGCCTGATTTATACAAGGAAGTAAAAAGAGTCGCATAGTAATACTTCCTCCATTCTTTATTAAATGACACAATTTTTTGTCACGTTTGCCAATGCAATATTTCAACCATTAATACCTTTTATTATCAATGGTTAAAAATTATAAAAGTTTGATATTATAAAACTATAGGATGAAACGATTATAACAAGACCCCACATGACTATATTTTTTGTTAAGTATAAATCACAATTGATGGTCAAAGTATATTATATGAATAGTGCCAAAAATACAATTGTGTCATTTAAAAAAGAATGGAGGAAGTATGATTCTACTACGTATATTATTTCGTGTCAATAAAGAATTGTAGTAGCGTTATATAATCCTTTATTAATATCTTTTATTCATCTTATTACCTAAATATTCAAAAAATCATCTTTTATATAGATGGTTAGATGACAAAAGCCCAACCCGGCACGAGCACCAAAAAAACACGGCCCTGTACGGGCACGAAGTCGTGGGTCGAGTCTGGGCCTTAATTTTTTAGAAAAAGCAAGACAAGCCACAACATGACTCGACACGACACGACAAAGCACGCTAAATTTAGTAAAATTAGCCTTAGGCATGACGGCCCGGCCCGGTACGAAAGCCCTTGGGCATGGGCCCTGTTTTGAACTTTTCGGCCCAGCAAGATACAATGTGGACCTAGCGTGGACCCAACCCGGGTAGGCCCACGGCCCATGGGGTCGACCCGAATCCCGACACAGCCCGACGCACGACCATCTTTACCCACACCATTTGCAATATTCCCTCATTTTCTCTTACTTTATTCAGTTTTTTACACCAACCCACATTTTTACACATTTCTCTCACCTTATCTATATTTTATTATATTTACTCACCTTTATACACACTCTTCGTCTTTTGTCTTACTATTTGCACAAATAGTAATCGTAAATATCATATCAAAAGGGCAGTATAAAATAGAAATGGTATGCAAGTTATGAAACTGACTTCTTAATAGCATTTCGAGTAGATGCACCCATAACAATGTTCGTGATGTTGTTGTTATTCACATAATCCACGATGGCCCTAGCTACGTCAGCATCGTCAAGAACAACTTCTTTCACTTGAACCTGATCGATTAAAAATAATAAAGTATAATGCTAAGAACAAGTTTGTTGTCATTTTATTTTTTGGATTTCTGATTTTCAGAAAACAAGAAACAAAAATATAAAAATCACGAAACTAAGTATATACAAGACCTTTAAAACATATAGAAATGAAATCAATTACCAAATGTAAATTTTGCTAGTAATTACCATTTTGCGAGCGCAAAATCCTCGATAAGGAATAAATATATTTTGTATTTCAGGGTCGAGACCCTCCGTAACCCCATCAGTTCCATTAGCTACACACAAAAATACAGGAATTTTTTTTTTATAAGCATACAAAAATTTAAACGTTCAATGCAATACTCCATCCGTTTTTTATGATTTGTTACATTTGCCTTTGCATGACACTGAGCAACTATCGACCTTTAATATCGTTAATTCATGGTAAAATTCATTTTTTATAGGCGTATGCTCATGAATGATCCGATACAATCAATGGCGGATCTTAGTTAGCATTGGGTAGGCCCGAGTCCCCGATCAGAAAATTTTGTAGTGTATTTTTAGTTACGGGCCCCTAAACTTTGTGTATAATTATTATACTCCGTAATTACATAGTATATTGCTTAAATTTTTCTAGATCTAAAACTGTTCAAGATCCGCCACTAAATACAATGCCCGTACAGATTAATCATATTCTATGACCTTGGACATTATCCACCCCCCAAAAAAAAGAAAAGAGAGGGATACCTACGATTTCTCTGCTTGACATGGATTAAGATGAGCATACGGTTGTTGCACAAAAGATGATCAACTGCCCATTTCACGGCGTATTGACTATGCTTATCCTTGTCAACCGCCGCCGCCGTAGTGTTGATGGGCATTGGCTCCAAATCATCCGATAGTGTTAAAGCCATGCCCGGCCCGGCCCGTCCACCAATTGTTTCTCTTTCCTTTGGGTGGAGAAAAAAAAGAAACAAGGGAAAAGAAAAAGTGAAGAGTGGAAGAGAGGGAAGAAACATAAATTAAGGTGTTTTGGTTTCGTCATCTCTCTCTGTTTCTTTGCTGTTCATGAAATTTTTTAAACGCGGGAATAAGCTCTTAAAATAACTTTTGAATTCTAGGCTGTCAAAAACAAAACAAAACAAAAATGAATTATTTGCCTTTATCCATACCCTTTTTTGACAGATATAATTTGTTAAAAAAAATAGGAATAATTTTACCACATTGTGTAAAAATAAGATCCTAGTAATTCGTAACTCAAAAGGACCTTTCATTTTTAGATTGGGTGCTAATATCGAGTCAATTTTGTAACTAATTTTTTGTCACATTAAAATTAAAAAAAGGTTAATTTTATTCGGATTTCATATCAGATCCAAAATTACCGAATTATAATGCGGACGGGATTTGGTTGGAATTTGGACCTGTTTGAACTCAATAATTCAAAACCAAATTTCAACGATTCAACCCTAATTCAAACCAAAAACCAAATAGACACCCGTAAATCAAGAAACTAACCGATTAACAGTTATGCTAGCTAAGGATTACAATGCTAGAAATGTGACATTAGTTATAATTTGGACCGTCTGTAGTTATTAACTGCAGACTTCAGTAGTTAACCAAATAAATTTAACCTCCTTCCAAAATTGATCTGATGTTCACATTGTTTAGACAGAAACAAAAGATATATCAGGTCAAGAGTCGGGAACTCGGGACCTATGCAGATTGCAGAACTATTTTTGCGTGTCTTGACTTTCATCAACAAACCATGTTCCTGATTTAATTCAACATCGAAAACTCATGGTTGATTCAAAAAATCTGAACTATAAACAGGAAATCGAGTCTTTCATTAATTTCTTTACCAAAGGTACAGAAATTCAAAAACATCAAGAAAACAGCACCATAACATTCTCTGCAAAATTGCCACATAGAAGTAACATAATAATTCTAGTCTGATGAGATACTCGGGATGCTGACTGATCCCTACTAGAAAAGCTATAGATAATGAGTGAATACATGAAATCTGAAATAGACTACGACCAAGCAAAACCCTGTCTGTTGTTGATGTTGATGTTGTTGTTGTTTCTTTTTTTATGGGAGCTAGTAAGAGTTGTTTTAGCAGTTTGCCAGTCTTTCAATGAATCAGCACTGCTCATAAAAGGGCAAGTTTCACTGATTACAAATCCAGGAACTGAATTGGAGATCTTCTTCTCTGAATCAGACATTTTAGAGATAGTTGAATCATTCTCCTTTTTCTTATCCTCACTCGCTAAGCCAGACTTTGATCTTCTAGTGCCACCAAAAGCAGTTGCAGTACTAAAAAAGCCATTTGAAGTGCCACTATCACTTGATTTGTTTAACTGTTGCTTCTCAAGTAGATCTTTAGGTAAGATTTGTGAAATGCTAAAAGAGCTACTATTTCCACCGCCCACAAGCTGAGTCCAAGGAGATTTTTGCAGCCAGGAACTGCCTTTAGTTGCTTTATCTGAACTTACACTTGGTTGACAAACAAAGTTCTTTTCAGGCAAAGAGTTGCTGACTTTTTCAAGTTCTTTGTTGACAGACAATGTTTCAAGTCCCTCTGTAATAATCTCCTTTGACTGAGATGATTGGACATCCAAGATTTCAGGCACAGAGTTGTTCACCATTTCAAGTTCTTCTTTGACAGATAATGCTATATTGCTAGGTTTATTATCCTCTTCATTCACAACATTACTGTCTCTTTTTTGTTTCTTGCTGTCAGTTGATGTTTCACCACCAGAAATAGGTTGCTCGTCAATGTTAGTCTCACCACCAGGTGTAACATGCGACAAGTAAAACGAACTGCTGCTGCCATCACCAACCAGTTTTTTCCATGAAGACTTCTTAGAACTTATGCCAAGTGTAATTGATTTAGTGGATTCAGATCCTGTTGCACTCTTCAGCTCCAAATGCTTTTCTGACTCCATCGACTGAGTTTGAAAATGGACCTTCTTTCCATGGACAGGAGATGCAGGATCCTTTTCATTGCTTTCACTGAAAACTGATTTCCTTTTCTTATTGGGAATTGTTACCTTTGTTTCCAGAGTATCAAGCTTGCTTTTGGAAGGTTCATCAGAAGTCACCTGTTCATCTGACCTTGCCATCTGCATCATAAGTCATCAACCAAAAGTTAGTTTGTTTATTAAAACTTTACAATTTCCATTTGCTTGAAAATAAGCAAATCAGACCTCATTAAGCGGGCTTGTTTGTAGCTCCCAGCTTCCAGGCCCAAAATCTTCCCCAGCCCCCGTATTGATTTTAATATCATCATCATCATCTGTTTCTTCATCAATTTGATTATTGTCCTCTTTCAACTCGAAAGTTGGGGGAGCTATCTGTGGAGAATCATGAATGACCCTCCGCTCAGTTTTTGCAGTCTCCCTATCTAGTAATTTTTTCATCACAGAATTCATGACATAAATCTCTTCTTCATCCATGCCATCATCTTGTATTCTTGAATCTTGCACTTGAGCTCTTCTTGGGGGCTGAATGCATCCAGATTTCAGAGATGGTTCCCTATTCAGAAACTTGTTCATCACTGAATTCGTCATGTTAATCTCTTTGTCACTAATCTTGTCATTTTGTATGTCATCGCAATGCTCCGGGCAATCACAGAAATGAATTGGAAGAGGTGGTACTACAACACGCTGGAAACTGTACTTGTGTTTTCCAGTTCCACGAAAAGGTAATGCTTTTACCTGCATTCAGCCAGTTTCAGCAGATACATAGTATAATGCTACAAAGGCAAGAGCTAGATTTACACCTTAATTAAAAGATGAAAGAAACTAATACAGATTAATAACACCAACTTGATCATCTAACATTGCAGTACCCAGCATACATGGATGCAACTTCAACTAAATACAGCAGTCACTAACAATCCAATAAACCACGTATACACAACCTGAACGAACTCGTGGCATAAATACAGTCAGAAGATCTAGTCCCCCTCTTTTACTAATCATGCTATAATAAATCTGAAACAGAAAGATCTTTATTTCGGGGGGAGGGGGTGGGGGGTATAATGGGATGATAATCAGACTGAAACACGAGCTTACAAAAACTAATGCATTACCTTTCTTAGTTTGGGAAAGAACATCCGGAGCTCCATTTTTCTGGGATCAAGGGTGCTCTTGGGATCCAGAAAAGCAGACAGGTTTTCATCAACATCATTCTGATTGGTATTAACATTCTTACTATTTACAAGTTCAGCATCTTCTGCCCATTCTTGTTTCAATCGGTCAATATAATGTTCTTTTGCCTTTTCCAGCTTCAGTTTCCCTCCCTTCCACAAACATCCATTATACTGATAAACACAAATCAGACAACAAATAAGCAACCAAAAGTGTCAACAGAATCCTTCACCAGCAAGATAGAAACAGAAAGTGGCAAATGAACTTTTATCTAGCAACATATAACACCCACTTTCCAGGGGCAGAGGTTGGGGGAATCAATCACATCATTGCCCCTATGCATAGTGCCTATGGACAGGGGGACTTCCTTTAATAGTATCTCAGTAACTTCTGAGTTCTGTAATAGCAGAAAGGTTGTCATTACTCATTAGACTTCTGCATGGAACATAGGCGCTTTTTTACGGGGGGATGTTTGTGAGTTTGACCTGGTTGAAGAGATACTTCCTCTGTTTCAATGCAATTGTATCATTTTGACTTTCTCGTTTGCCAATGCATAACTTTGACCATTAATATCAACACGACTACAATTATCTATTAGTAAAAAATATAAAATGATGATCAATTGACAATTGAAAATGTACATTGAGACAAACCTATGACATTTTTCATATATTTGTTATTATATATTAGTATTTAGTAGAAAAAGTATGGTCATGGTAAGACAAGTTAATACACTATTTTGAAATGGAGATAGTATTTCAGAGCAAGAACAGTAATAGATCCTGTAAAATTCAAACAATTAAGCATAAAGATTGATCACCTTTAATCCATCACCACATGGTTGTATGACTATAAGATGAATGAGAATTCTATGTATAGATCCAGCCTTGCAAAGCAAAGGACACAACATTGGATCAAAAGCATATTAGATGACTTACGAATTACCCATGAGAAAGAGTGCAATTCACGTCTAAATTATGACAATATTTACAATAAGGACACTTCAATTAAGCATATTCCAACTCTAGTTGAGTATAAGCCATGGTGCACTATGTCTGTATGTTAAAATATACCAAATAGCTCTCAAGATGCTCATAATGCTCTTATAGTACAGTGACACTTTAAAGTCGTGTTGATAGTAGTCACACCTACAGGCCTGGCTCTTCTTCCAACTTTATGAATTTGCAAAAGAGATCAATATGATCTCTGTAAACTCATTCTTTCTTGCCTGGGAAAGCAGTATAAATGTAACGGCGTGTTTAAAAATAACATTATCATTGGCTCAAGATACAACAAACCATTGCACGTATAAGTGTTGTATTAGGTATTACTAACTTACTTCATGAGTAGAAGACTGAAAATGATAAAAGCCAATTTACAACTTGAACTCCTTAGATCACATAGAAGCTAGTGCAATTTACATAATCATAAAGGAATTGGATTACTTTTCAAAAGCATTTGGACAATATGAAGAACTAGGGAGAACCGACAGCATTTACCCCTGCCTTCAACTCTGCAAAATGCTTGCTAGTCAGGAAGAAAAAAAAAACAGCTTTTTCCATGCCATTTTGAAGTCCCTTCAATGATTGTTGGTATAATCTTTTGGGGGTATGATCGCTACTGATTTTTCCATGTTCAATCATAATACATCAGTAGGACCTACTTGAATTTTTTTTACCTGAACAACTGTAATGCCAAATCCTTAAACACTCTTATTTAACTCAAATGGCAAACTGTTTCAAACAAACAGAAACTCCATCCGTGTCCCCCTGACCTACCCTTCTGCTAACTTCCATTGTGGAATGGATTACTAAATCGAAAACAAAAACAAAAGTCATAGATGTATTGTTCGTATTCCTGATGTAATGCATTTCTTGGAAACATGAACATGAACGCATTATAGATTGCAACACTCAGAATCATAAACTTCTAGTTTTCCTTATTCTAGATACCTCTACGACTCTATGTGGTCAGTGGTCACCATGTCAATGCCTCATGCCATTGTTCTAACTTCTAACCAATACAACTACATGTTAATCTATAGACTTCAAATGCCATCCCCTCGATCTTTGATCCCTTATTGGTCAACCCAAAACCACCCCTCTGGAAAAAGAAAAAAACTCAGCAATTCCATCCCAGTATCAACATACAAAACAGGGGAGGAGATAGTGTGAACCTAACAAGCAACTCAATCAAGGCAAAGGGACAAGTTGGACAATCATATGAAAATAAGATCACAAAAAACTAAATACCCATAAGCTGAAAACATCACCATCCGACTTCCCAAAAATGAATTAAAAGGGATGGGAAATTATTACCAATATATCTGAAAGAAAAGTTTTGGGGAAAATTCCCGTGAAAATCATATACTTTGTAGTTTAGAAGAGTAAGAACCACAAAAGGAAAGAATTGCTAGGACAAAATAGAAATTGTGTAAAACAATAATAAAAGGGGAAAAAAGGGTAAACTACACACCAAAATGGTTAAAATTCTCAAGACACATAAGCAAAATTTACAAAGCCAAAAGAGCTCCAACGATAAATTAATTCATGGACATAATAGACTACACACAGCAAAAGTGCAATTTTCCTAGTTCAACACCAAGATTTGAACGGGACCAAAAGCGAAATGTCTATTTCCCCAATCAAATACGGAGTATGAACTAAACCAAAAGTGAAATGTCTATTTCTTCAACCAAATTCGAAAGGGAACGAAAACAATTGTTATTTCATACAAATGCTGTCACACATTTTCCCAAATTAAATTCGAAATGGAACCAACATAATTGCTATTTATACAAATTCTGTCACACATTTCCCTAATCAAATTCGAAAGAGAGCCAAATGCGAAATACCCATCAAAAAAATTGCTGGGAAAATCATATTGAAGAAATAACACAGCTAAACAATACTCCGTAAACACTAAAAATAAAACAAAAACCCCAGACAGCAAAAATCAAATACTTCAAAGAACCACAAGTGATTAAGCTGGAAAAACTCGCAATAAGAAAAAATTGGAGAAAAGAATAATTCATATATACCGTGCTGAACAGTTTGGCAAGGGAATTTTCGGAAGAAGGAAGAAAATCGATGTAAGCAAAGCTACGGCCTTTAGTTCGGATTATATCAACAGTTTGAATGGTACCCAGATGACTGAATGTGTTACGGAGATCCTCCTCTTTCACTCTCTCTCCTAAGCCGCCGACATGTAACCTCGTCGCCATAATCGCCGCCCTTTGTTCCGCTTACGCCGCCGGGAGTCTGAAGGATCGGGGTTGGGATAATGTGCTGCTTTTGGTTTTAGACCTTTGTTCTTTTTACATTAGTGTAATGCTAGTGAATTATTTGAGATTCGGGCTTGGTGTAAAGTCTAAACCCGATTGGGCCGTTAACGTTTTAACGAGTTAACTCTGTAATTGGGGTGTCACTTTTCACGAAAATTATCAATTGGGATTTTTTTTTTTTACGTCTTGGACTTATACTCTTGGGATGTAAGTAGAGCTGTCAAAACGGTTACTTGAGTCGGGTCCGGTTCTGGTTATCTCGGGTCTCGGGTCGGGTTGTTTATCATTCGGGTGCAGGTCGGATTCAGGTCGGGTTCAGTCAGGTTGATTATTTGTCGGGTTATGTCGGGTTATTTTTTCATTTCGGTATAGGTCGGGTTTGGTCGGGTCTTTTTCTAGTCGGGTACAATTTCGGGTTCGGGTCTTAACGAGTCGGGTTTGAGTCAGACTTGTAGCAGTCAAGTTCGGATCGGATAATTATTGGGTCGGTTAAAATTCAGGTGGGGTTCACTATCGGACACGAGTTAAGACCGAGTCTGATAACTATCAGGTCTAGTCAAGTTTTAACCTTATAATTAACTTCTATAAATTTGGTTAAATTTGATTTAGCGCTTTTCACTTGTGCTAGATTAGGTAATTATAAAAGATAATATTAACTTTATTTAAGTTATTATTTAGTTAGGTCAATGACAAATCGGGTTGTCAACAGGTCGCGTAAAATCAGGTAACTCGTTGTCACGAGTTGGGTCAATGACATGCTTCATCGGGTTATAATCGATTTCGGGTTGACATCATGTCGGGTGTTGAATCGGGTTCGGGTCATTTTCCGGTTGGGTGCCAGGTTCGGGTCCAGGTCATGCATTAACGGGAAATCGGTCATCGATTTTAACGGGTTGGATACGGTCGGGTTACGGGTTTTCTATTTTAACAACATAAAGGCTACCCGTAACCCGCTACCTTAAAGGCTACTAATTTTAACGTTTGACAAAAGCTACCCAAACGCTACCTCTACCGGTAAGCGCTACCTAAAACGCTAACTTGCCGAACGCTTACAAATTTTACAAGTAGAGTCATTACTAGGTCAAAACGTTACACGCTACCTCAAACGCTATTGCCGAACACGCCCTTAGTAGCGTTTAAGGTAACAGGTAACGTTTGATAAATTTATATTAAAGTTTTAAATAATATTTCAGCTTATATTTTATTTTATAATATCAACCGTTATTTTTACCGAACACTTATATTAGTTTCCCGCTACTTTGACAACTAACTGTTATCCGTTATTATTCACCGCTACCCGCTATTTGACGAATAGTACTTTTTTTACTGTACTCATGTACTCCGTATACTACTTGTAAATAAATACGGAGTAAAAATTTATTATGTCCCCATCACAAACTAACAGCAAACGTATCCTACGCTCACTCAAGTTTCAACATTCTATAATTATTGAACCCATAAATCATTGTGGTGGTATTTGGGTATGCTGGAACTCGAATAATTTGACAATGATTAACCATGATGTACACACTAGATGTGTCCATCTACGAGTCTTGTACAAACCCCTTAATAAACATCTTTTGGTTACGGGCGCTTATTTCCCGGCCAAGGAAGAAGAAAAACAAACTTTTTGGGATTATATTCAATCCTTTCATCTCAATATCGATATTCCATGGCTCCTAATTGGTGATTTTAATGAGCTTCTATCCTCAGAAGATAAAGTCGGGGGGAACCCCCCTACAAGAAATCAATGTTCACGACTCCCCGCTCTCCTTAATTCGCTCCATGCAACAGATATTCCGTGTCTCCAACAAGCGTTCTCTTGGAAAATGAATACCGAGGCAGTAACAATCTACGAACGACTTGACAGAGCGATCGGGAATAACTATTTAATGGACACTTTCGAAAGAGCAAGTATTACTTACGGTAACTTTACAGTATCCGACCACGCACCAGATATCTTCCTATCAGGCGAAAATTTAGTAAGCTCGTCAATCTTCCGCTTCCAAAATTACTGGACCTTAGAAAAAGAGTCTCATGACATTGTCCGCAAGCAATGGAATACAAGTATCCGTGGCTCCAGGTTCTTCAGAATAACGACAAAACTCTCACGCATTAAAAACCTCCTAAAAACCTGGGCAAAGGGGAAATATGGTAACAATAAAACTAAACTCCATGCAAAGGAGGCAAAGATTGCCGAACTTGAGTCAAAACTCATCGATCAACCTTTTAACCCAAGACTCAACAATCATTTACAACGAATGATCAAACAAAGAGAGAGACTCCTCCTTTTTAACCAGAAAAATTGGGGGAATCTTGCTAGGAAAAACTGGCTTACGCAAGGGGACCGAAACTCGAGATTTTTCCACAATAAAATGAAAACCAGAAATGCAAGAAACACTATCTATCGATTAAAAAATGACCTAGGTCAATGGGAGGATGACCCAGTCCAAATTAGCCGCTCACTCATCTCGTCCTTCCAACATAGATTCACAACAGGAATCTCAAATCAACGGACCATCAATCTCGACTTTATTAACCCAATCATCTCAGACGCTCAAAGTAATGCCCTAACTTCCCCTGTGTCAGATGAGGAAGTCCAAAACGCATTCTTTCATATGGACCCCTTTAAAGCCCCGGGTTCAGATGGCTTCGGACCAAAATTCTACCAAGCATACTGGAAAATCATCGGTAAGGAAGTCACAACAGCAGTCAAGAGTTTTTTCTCACATGGTTGTATTCCGCCAAATCTGAATCACACATTAGTTGCTCTTATTCCGAAAGTACAACTCCCGTAATCCGCAGCCCAATTCCGACCAATCAGCCTCTGTAACACTATTTATAAATCTATTTCGAAAATAATGGTGCATCGACTCTGTCCTATCCTCCAAAATGGCATAAGCCCATTCCAAAACGCCTTTACTCCAAATAGGTCTATACATGACAACCTTCTAATAGTGCAAGAAATCCTCAACACCTTTCACAAATCCAAAAATAAAACTGGATGGTGTGCCTTAAAACTCGACATGGAAAAAGCTTATGACCGAATAGAATGGGATTTCCTTTAGGCTACACTCAAAGCCTTTGGTTTCCCTACCCAGTGGATACAGTGGGTTAAAACTTGTGTCACTACGGTTTCCTATTCCCTTAATATAAACGGGAGTCCTACCGCCCATTTTCGCCCGTTGAGGGGTATTAGGCAAGGGGACCCCCTCTCCCCGTACCTGTTCATACTATGCATTGAAGTTCTCATTATCATGCTCTCTAGAGAAAGCCACAACCCTAAAAGTGGAATTGGGTTCAAATTGGCCCCCAGAACGAATCCCATTCCCTGTCTTCTTTTCGCAGATGACAACTTGGTTCTTTGTAGAGCAAAATCAACAGCATGCAGTAATCTAAAACAAACTATTGACGCCTTATGTACGTTATCTGGTCAATTGGTGAACTTCCATAAGTCTTCTATTGTGTTCTCGAGACAGGTCCCCACCGGACGTAGAACTGCCCTGGCTAGCACCTTTAACATGCAACCTGCTAAAGCACTAGGTCGATATCTGGGCATCCATTTTAGTAGCTCTAGCCCCACAAGAAAAGACTTGCAAATCTCTCTAGAGAAAAATGAAGCTTGTATATCCTCTTGGCATTCCCAGTACCTCTCCAAAGCTGGAAGAACTACCCTAATCCAGAGTAATCTGGAAGCACTACCAACTTACATCTGCTCATCGCTCCTTTTCCCAAAAAAGGTTTGTCAACATATTGACTCTCTGCATAGAAATTTCTTTTGGAACCAATCTCCAACTAAAACCTCTACACCCCTCATTGCTTGGAACAAAATCTGCACCCCTAAATCAATGGGAGGGCTAGGGTTGCGCAGAACCCTCCCACTGAACAAAGCCTTTCTAGCAAAATTAGCTTGGAAAATCTTAACAAAACCAGATAATTTATAGACAAACCTGATGCGAAGAAAATATCTCGCACAAGGAAATTTCTTTGGTTATAAAGCAAAACAAAAAGACTCGAAAATCTGGCGAGAAATCTTAGCCCAACGTGAAATTATTCGAAAAGGCATCAGATGGAAAGTAGGTAATGGTAAATCTATCAATTTCTGGTTAGACAATTGGATCCTTAGTACAAATTTACTTACTCAGCTTCAAAAATCAATCCACGAAGTAAATATTGACTTCTGGTAGCAGATTGTATTAACGAGACCAATTCTTGGAACATAGAGTTCCTGACCTCCATCCTCCCCTCTCACTTAGTACAAAAAGTCCGAAGCATTCCGTTACCTCATCTAGATATTGATGATAAACCCATTTGGGGTCCCACGAAATCAGGTGAATTTACAGTGAAAACAGCCACTTGGTTGGCCCACGACATCCCTTGTCATAAGGATAAATGGCACTTCCACTGGATTTGAAAACTGGACATCCCCCCAAAACTCAAGTTCTTCTTATGGCAAATAGGCCACAATAGTTTACCAGTCAGAGACACTCTCCACAGCCGTCACATCAGCCCATCCCCAACCTGTGAATTCTGCAACTACTACAAAGAGGACATTAACCACCTCTTCCTCCACTGCCCAATTACTAAACAAACATGGGCCCACCCACTAATAAAAAAGTGGTTGGACTGCTTCCTCAACCCCACCTCGATTGGCAACCTCTTCACTACCCTCAAAAAATCCGACACCACCCTTCAAAAAATCATTTTCACCCTCTGGAGCATTTGGAAGGAAAGAAATGAAGTGATTTTCAACTCAAAAATCTTCTCTATTCCCGCTATCTACAGACGTGCTCACTCCTACTTTAATGAATGGATCATACGGGTCCAAATGGAAAATTGTCAAGCTTCAGGCGAACCCTTCTCTAATCCCCCCTACAAAATCCACCACCAGCCACAACCGTCTTCCCACCCTCCAACTCTGGTTGCTTGGTCCACCCCCCCCCCATAGGTTACCATAAACTAAATTTCGACGGTTCCCGTAAATCAATCTCTTCCTCAGCCGGGATCATCATCAGAGACCATGATGGCAATCCAATTTCTATCAAAACGTTCAACCTAGGCGACGCTTCAGTTTTTTTAGCAGAAGCGACAGCTCTTCACAAAGGTATTTAGGAAGCTCTTAACAAAGGGATAAAAAAACTCCAGATAGAAGGGGACAACCTTCTAGTTATCAATATCATCAATGGAAAATGGAATACTCCGTGGAAGCTTCAAATAATCATGGATGACATCAAGCATCTTCTTCAACAATTTCAGGAATGGGACATAAAACATATCTACCGAGAAGGAAACAAAGCGGCTGAATGGGTAGCAAGTGTAGGACACTTAGTTAATGTTTTAATGTGTATTGATCACCTTTGTAGTCCACAACTTCTCAAGATTTTGTGTATTGATAGATTAGGAATTCCCCTCGAGAGGAGGGGCCTCCTAATCTTTTTTTCTTATCTAAAAAAAGAAAAAAAAGTGACATTTTTTAAACCCCCTTAATCTACCCTCACAAACGAAGTTACAAAACCAACACAACTCGGAACTTCCTTTCTCTCCTATATTCAGTGAAGTTGATCGGAGTTAGCCGGAAAAATGTCATCGATATACGTCTTGGAGCCGCCGACGAAGGGGAAGGTCGTCATTCACACGACGTATGGACCCGTCGACATCGAGCTTTGGCCAAAAGAAGCTCCTAAAGCTGTTCGTAATTTCGTTCAGCTTTGCCTCGAAGGCTACTATGACAGCACAATTTTTCATCGCATTATCAAGGGTTTCCTCATTCAGGGCGGTGACCCCACTTCCACCGGCGTCGGTATTTCTCCGTTCCTCCCTTTTGCCTTATCAATAATTTGTCTTTTTATTTGTTTGGGTAATTTTTGCTCTAATTTTACTTGTTACTTGAGCTTGTAATCATTGAATTAGGGATTTGTATCATTTTTTAGTAGGAATACTGAGATGGGGTTTCGATTGATTGGCGGAATTGCGGAAATGAGTCGGTAAGGCATGAGTTTGTAATGGGTACTCCAAACTTGAGCGATTTTTTGTGGGTTTCTGAATAATTAATTTCTTCGTAATTTTTGGCTTCAATTTACTTGTTATTCAAGGCCGTAAACTCAATTATAGAATGATTAGGGTATGGATTTTTTTAGTAGTAATATTGAGAAGGATGGGTTTTCAATTTGATGGTTGAATAATAGAAATTGAGTTTGGATTTGTAGTAGGTAGCTTAAAATTGTAATCTTTGTTATTTTATTTGTATTTAGTTGAGCTCATGAAGTCTAATACTCTAGTATGGTTGTATTTCATGATAACAGAATTCCAATAGGCTAATGACTGTAATGAGCATAACAAACTGGGTTTAGTTTATGTTTGAATGGAAGAATTTGAACAATGATTGGGGTTAGGTTATTTTTCCTGCATTGGATGGAAATTGTTATAAGAAACATACTTCGTATATTATTTATGTATGTTTTAACACCAGATTTCAGACAGGGTCATGGAAAAGTATACTTGAAAAAAACCCTATAATTAGGTCAAGCTGTCAAGGACCAGATGATTGATTGAGTTAAAATTGTAGATATATATGCAAACTTAGAAACTTAAGTTGCTGAGTGGATGATGTTGAATTTCATTATTTATACATCTTGAAGCAAAATGCTGTGAAGATATTTGCATCTACGTGATGTTAAGATATAGACATTATAAGAAATTCCTCCTCTTTGAATAGTGAAATTTTCATCTATTTTGTTCTTTAATCTTTACGGAATATACGTTAGTAGTACTTAGTTGCCATTATGATCACTTGGATTCGAGTGCAGCTCCTTGTGATTTTATTCCGCAAAGTGCTGATTAGATCAACAATTTGTTTTGGTTAGGTGGTGAAAGCATATATGGTGCAGCATTTTCTGATGAATTCCACTCTCGTCTACGTTTCAACCATAGGGGCTTGGTTGCGTGCGCAAATGCTGGTTCACCACATTCAAATGGAAGCCAATTCTTTATGACATTAGATCGCTGTGATTGGCTTGATAAGAAGAATACGATCTTTGGAAAGGTACTTTAGTTTATTTATTTTCTATGGTTTTGTGATAATTATTCTCCATACTCATAACCATGAAGACCGTCCATGAGCTCTGTTTTCTTCTTTTCTACTCCTTATTTAGTTTCTTTTCCTTTCCTTTTGTTGCTGTGGTAGTGGTTGGTAGCATACGACATAAGGTAAAACATACAGGCAAAAAACTTGAAGAATGAGATGTACTTGAAATGAGTTGAAAACTAGAGGATGAAGTTAATGGAAGAAGATAAAGATTTTGATTACTAAATTGAAAAACACAATCTGAAGATAAATTCCAAGTAATTTGAATGGCTTGATACTGCCCAAGCTAAACAACTAAAACTAAAATGAACTCTCAACAATTCTCTTCATATTTCTCTCCCTACGCACTATTTGTAAAAAATTTATGTTTTCCTTTTGCTCTCTAACGAACTCTCTGCCTTCTTCCTCGAACTAATTCCTAAGTAGTATAAATTTTATGTTTAATATTTTTTAATAGCTACATTTTTTAATGTTGAGTAGTTTCCTTAATAAATGAAAAGATTTTATTTTTTTGATTTGATTTTGTCCCCTAAGGAGGAAGTAGGATATATGAGTTGTTTTTTTCATTAATTTTTTTTTACTTGTTAGTAAGGGTATAATAGTAATTCGAAAAGGGGGCACCAAGTCTTCAAGAGTTAGCTTATAACACGGATATATACTCGTAAGGAAATTCCTACCATGCCAACTCCCCTTTTCCGTTTCATTACAGAGCTGTGCATCTTCTTTAAGGAACTTGCGAGTTGAGAACATAACCCTAACTTTAAAATATGCAAACACGATTCAGGAAGAAAGAAATAAGCAACCTTTGTACAGCGTTAGACTTGAGACTTGTTGTTTAGGCTAAGTGGTTTACACCTGAAGTTGATATGCTGCATATTGCTATGTTCTTTCTGGTCGCTAGCTGATAAGTGCATTTGAGAGTACACCCTTAACGTGTTGATCATTGAATCCTAATGGATGACTCATGTTTGAATTTGGAATTAATCATCCTTTGAATCATTAGCTTCTAGTATTTTGGTGCAAATCATTCAATTTTTTGGCTGGCCTTTCCAGGTGTTGCTATTATTTGTTCATTGTAGCTATTCTGAATCCCAAAGGAAGCTGATAATATATCTAAGATAGCATTTCTCTCTCTCCCAGGAATATGAGATTATTGAAACAAAAAATGATCTGCCAACTGTTTCCACTCTTAGCACACCTAGTGTGCATCAATTAGGAAAAATCAATTGGCAGTTGGGGTTATTGAAATAATCTTTGTAGTATATTAGACTAGCAGTTAAATATCGAAAGTGACCAAATTTGTGGGCTTTAAATGAGTTACTTGGAGAAAAATCAATGTGGTTTATTTATCAGTGGTTTATTTATCAATACATTCATACTGAGTATCTACTGTGTAGTCCAATTGGGGATGTGTTATAACTTATAAGGCCACTTATCAGTCGAGCATGCACAAAGTAAGATATTATGCTTTGTCAAAGAATTGAACATATACAAAACATAAAACTACCTCCGTTCCTAAGTAAGCTACAATAACAATAGATACATATGTTCAGGACTATCAGGAGGGTAGTTGGGTACGAGAGAGTTAGATACACATTTAGGAGGATAGGAGAGAGGTTAAGAAGTAAGAACTAGGAAGTGGGACATGTGCAAGAAAAAGTTGGGGAGAGAGTGCTGTTGTGGGACTTGTGTGAGAAAACTGGAAAGATAGTGGTTTTGTAAGAAAAAGTATGAAAAAGTGTGTTGCATAATAGAAGTTTGTCAATGTAAGGAAAAAGTAAAAGTGTAGTCAACAAAAACAAGATTGTAAATAGCAAGTGTAAACATCATTAAGGAGCGGAGTAGTATGTTTGAAGCTCATTTAATCCTGCGATGCTTCATATCTTTCATAAACACCCCCTTTTACCAAAATATATGTCTGGTTACTGACATGGAAAAGCCTCAGTCAGAGATTGCATTACAATTTTGTTTAAGAAAAGCGGACATTATCCCAAGAGGCCAAGATATTGAAGTCTGACAGTGGCATGATATGAGATGGAGTTGGTTTGCTTTGCAACTGTGTCTTTCCTGGAAGTTTAGATGCTGCAGTGATACCTCCATCCAAAGGATGAGGGCAGTACTCGTCCTGCTTAATTTGATCTTTACAGGTGTGTCATGTCTTATAGTCTTGCGCACTCTTGCCTAAGAAATAAAAATAAAATAAAAATCAGTGTTCCATTACACCCTAAGTCCTGACCTTGTTGCATTTAACTCAAGCATGTTAAAGGTTGCCAAGTATAAGATTAAGACACTAAACTTGTGGCGGGTGCATAATTATTGGAAAGAGTGACAGAAACCCTTCACTAAGTTCTTAGGTCATGATAGTAACACATTAAGTGCTAGATATTGCTATGTTCAGTTTTCTTGCAAGTTACATCTGTATGTTTTTGTTGCAGGTTACTGGAGATTCTATATACAATCTTCTCAGGATAGGAGAAGTTGAAACTGATAAGGATGACCGACCCATGGACCCTGCTCCTAAGATAACTTCTATTGAGGTTTGATTCTGTTCATGAATGCCAGATTATTTGCCAGATTATTTGCCAGCTATTTCTTTTTATTTGCATGTACTATTTCCCCTTCTTCAGAACCTTGTGGTTGGACACTTGAACATACTCTATCAATTGCGAGGCTTAAATTATGACATCTCAATTTGTATTCAATTTCTGAGGCTATGTGAACTCGTCGCTCCCCATATCTTTCACATGTGCGATCACACACCCAGAACACTCTTCCTCCTTTCAGTTGTGCTCCTTTTTTTATTTGTGCTTCGTCTCTGTTTGAGAATATTTGCTGAGACAAACAGCAAATGTATGATCTCTCAGTGTACTTTTTTTCTAATAAAGAAAAAAACTCCTTCAAACTTACTCTTCTTCTCAGCGGGCAAGGGAGTTATAGATCAAATGAAGGACTTTTGTAATGCTGGAAAGATGGCGTACATGATTACAACGTTGGAATTTTGTTTTTAGTTTTTATTTTTAAACGCATCATTTTTTGCTTCTTTTTAACCTTAACTCCTTTATTTTGGGGGTAAAACAGGTTATATGGAATCCCTTTGACGATATCGTGCCCAGAGATGTGAAGAAGTCGCCCCAGCCGGTTACTGATAATGAGAATAAAGATCTGAAGAAGAAAGCTGTGAAGTGAGTTTCTTGGGCGTTAAATTTTGCTTTCATATTAGTGTATTTACGCCTCATTTCATAAGTTGTATTTTTCTGACGCAGAAAGCTGAACTTACTTTCATTTGGCGAAGAAGCTGAAGAAGATGAGAGGGATTTGACGGCGGTAAAACAAAAAATAAAGAGCAGTCATGATGTATTGGATGATCCTCGTTTTCTGAAGGAACAAAATCTCAATGAAGAAACGGTAAAATATGTCCTGGTATCTTCTTCAATTGTGAAATTATATGTATGCATCTTTATGTCTTTAAGAGTTGAGAACTTGAGACCACTGCCTTTTAAAGTAATAAAACTGTTTATGAAGTTAGCTTCCCAACTTATCTTATTTATTTTGGTTCTTGAGCAAAGATAAATACTATCTACATTTACATGGGCCCACGTGGATATAGAGGTGAACACTGTTTGCTCTTTCTTTCTTTTTTGGTATTAGGAAGGCCTTAGAGCTTTTAAGTAGGAGACGGAATTATCGTACCCTGTGACCTGTGTCAAAGTTTTGGTGAAATCATGGAAGGAATGACATGGTGTGGAGCACTGGATTAAAGAGACTCTTAGATTCAGTCTGTAACAGACTTCTGTAAGTGAAGAAAACAAAGAAGAAATGATTAGTCCTGAATTGTGATTTTTTACGGTATGTAACGAGTAACATGTTTTTAGCTTTTTTATGGGTTTGTGGCATTAACTAGTCCATGGGCTTCCTTCTTCAGATTCTTTTTCTTTGTTTTGTTATTTATTTCTTATTTAATCTTTAGAACTTTGAAAACTTGAAGGATCTCTAAGTTTGCGCTTTAAAACAAATGCTAATATTTGGCTTGGCAAATACTTCTCTCGGGGATTCAAATATTCATATACTTCGTATATGTTTAAAGTGATTATGGGCCCTGGATCCTGCCACATATATACATCCTTGTTTTAAATCGTCTTATTTTATCTTATCTTGTTTTGTTATCTTAACTAAACTTTTGTCTATCAGGATCCAGATGAACTCAAGAGTGCAAGGAATTTGCAATTATCTGTGAGAGAAGCTTTGAGCTCAAAAAAACAGGAGTCGCAGAAAGGGACAGCTGATGTGTTACCTGATTCTCATGCTCGAAGTGACAGTGAAGATGATGAAATAAGTTTTGATGCACGAATGCGTGAGCAGATTTTAAAGAGAAGAATGGAGATTGGTGATCTCCCTACTAAGCAAAAGTCTCGAAGGGGTATGAGTGTATGACATATTCAGCTGCTAATTTGAATTTAGTTTGACATATTGGCAAACTTTTGTCACTTTGGCCTCAAATTCTATACAGTTACACATACATAAACACAAGCGTTACATTTATATTATAAGTACCTAAGTAGTTGTATATTCGTGGTTTGCAACTATGCTATTTTTCTTTTCTTTTTTTCCCACCGTATAAGCATCTCTAACCATTTTGCTGTCTCTTTTTACTAGAGGGATCAAAGTCCAAGGATCAACAGAAGTCAGCCCCAAGGTACAAACTAAAAAGCCTAGAACTGATTTCTTGCTCTTTTTTTCATTTAAAAGTTTCTGGACACCACATTTTATGCACTTCATATTAGATGTCAATTGATGAGATCAGGCTAGAAATTTAGGCGAGATGATAGACATGTCTGTCCTTTTCCTGCTCAAACCGTAACAAAACATGCCGATGTAACTTGCAAGAAAAATTGAAGAAGGAAATATGTAGCACTTTAGGTGTTACTATAATGAACCACATAGTCAACACTTCTCTTACAACTCTATCGCTCATTCCAATAATCATGCACACACCCCAAAGTTTAGTATTACCTGGCGCAAAAGATGCTTTTGATACGTTTTGCTGGGCCGTGAGGCCGAATAGCTGAAGTTTGAAGTTAGTGATCTGATGATAACCGATATATACTGGGCTGTTTGTATTCCACGATCCTTAACACAATATGAATGTTGCAGACTGAAATCCAACAAAGTTTCCATATATTCTTCACCTTTTCTCTTCTTAATGGCTGTTATAGACAGAGCTCTCAGGAAGTCAGGAGTGAGGACTGCTTAGAGAACTGTTACTTTTTACCTTCTCTCTCTCTTTTTTTTTGCTACATCTTGAACAATATATATAGATAAAGAGGCGCAATGAGATGGAGAGAGTAATGAATAGGGGAATATAATGTTTTTCTAGGAATTTTCCATTTATGCCACTCTGGAACCCGAGTATCCGGTTTCCTACTAATTTCTGGTTTAACGATGAGGGCTGGTGTGTTAACTGTGGTTACTGAACTATATCTAATTTGTCTACATTGTCTGGGGAAAATGTGCTTCTGGAGGAGAATTTTTTACATTTATTTAATTGGAATCTCTGTTTTTCAAGGAAATGAATTGATGGTGTACTTTCTTTGGGAAGACTCGTGGTTTGTGGGATTTGGTGAAATAGCAATAAAAATGTCTAGTAGTAAACTAGTAACCACCAGCCCCTCCTCCCAGGGCTCCCACTAATGGAGGTTGAACTAAGAAGATAATTATTCTTTTGCTGGAATGCTTTGCATCTAAGATGATTATCTTAGCTATTGGATCCAGATCCCTAACAAGTTACTGTTTTCTTTGGTAGATTCGTGTTAGGCTGGTAGCATAATGTTCACTTCCATCCCGCAGTTAAAAAGAGTGATATTCTTAGGCTTGCCAAGTTTTCCCTTTGAATCTTTGATTGAGGAGATTGGTGAGAGAACATCCATGTAGTTGACCCTTTCAGCAAAACCCTTGGTTCTGCTTGTTTAAGTAGGCTGCAATGCATCTTTGATAGTTGGTTGCCTTTCTCTTTGTTAATGTTGAGATCTTGCAAGAATAGGGTAAGTTTCACTTTTGATTTGATATTGGTTCTGCTAAGTAGGTTGACATGTCAAGTAAGATTTGAAGTGTGATGCTTTGACATTTTTGAAGAATGATGGTAGGGACAAGATGTATTGCAATCATTAATTATTTAAGAACGTGGTCTCTGAAGTCAATTGCGTAAACATTAATTAAAACTCTATCTTTGAGTTCCCCTAGTTCAGCGTTGTTATGATTACAAGCATTGTTTGAACTAGGTTTATGTTTCATTCTCTTTTAGAAGTTTCCTCGTGAGTTTCTGTACTTGTGTCGTTGTATGTCATTTTCACGATATTGCAATAATGCCTTGAGCTCTATGTATTATAAGGAGGTATACTTGCCTACCACCTATCTTAAATTATCCATTTCTATGACACATAACTCTGGTGTTATATTCAGCAGGTCAGATCCTGAAAGTTCAGATGACCAAAGAAAAGTGGCGAAATTGTCGATCAGGAAAAAGGGAATTGGATCAGAAGCTAGAGCAGAACGTACGGCTAATGCTGACACGGACCTGCAGTTATTAAATAATGCTGAACGAGAAAGATTGTTGCAGAAACAAAAGAAGCGGAGACTGAAGGGGCGTGAAGAAGATGTATGTTGTCTCCGCTCTAATCTTCTATTCTCTTGCACCTTCATTTCTGCAGTTTGATAAAGAAAATATTATATGTTAGATGTCCTCAATGTAAGAAGCATCTGTGAGAAAACACAGTTTATTCACAAGTTAACATTTTTTTAGTCACACTTAAATATGTAAAATCGTTTTATCCTTGGGCATATAAAAGTATGTTGCTATATTTTCTGAGAGCATTAAGAATTATTTTTTTAATGTTTTAAGATATAGAGTAGCATCTTGAAGTGGAAACTCCATATGTTGCTGCAATTTCTGAGAGCATTAAGATTTTTGGAAAAAGAATACCCATTTTTGGAAATTGGATACCATATCCATCAGTCATGTTCAATGGGAAAAAAGATAGGGCAAAGAGGGATGGGAATATATTTTTGTTCTTTATTGTTATTTTCTTCTCTATTAAGTCATTCCTTGTATATATCTTTTGTTCTGGTTATGTGGGTGCTGCACTGCATCTTGCTAAAGAGGCTGATCTTTGTTTCGTCTCAAAATTGTATGGTAACTTAATACTGTTCATTGATTTGCATATGCGTTGTCCAGGTACTTGCCAAACTTGACAGGTTCAAAAGTTCAATTTCTTCGAAGCATGTTGAACCACGAGCTGAATCCGAAGGGAGAACTAATGAAGATCTATCTGACTGGAAAACTGTCCGCCTGAAGTTTGCACCTGACCTAGGAAAGGTAATCCTTCCTCTCTCCTCAAGCTACTACTAGATTCTTTTCCTAGCAATAAAATGTTCCAATTTCGCCAATTTGAGACTCGGGAAACAAGCGTCCTTTAAGCATGAATCTGGAAACCGTGATGCATTTCTCACTTGAATCAAATTTGATGAAGGTTCTTATAAGTGGAAAATTTCTGCAATTCCTCCTAGAACAGTAGAACAATATCTCCCATTAGAAATTGTTAAACAACAATATATGTTACGTTAAGTTTTGTGTTGAACTAGCATAACTGGAGTGTAATCGATTGAAGATGTAAAGGAAGAAGATGATAGTTGTGATTAATATTCTCGAAAACAAAACAATTGATTGGTAGATACAAGCTTCCGAATGGCTTGTTTGTTACATACTTACCAGTTACCATCCCAAATGCTAAACAAAGCTAAAATGGTAATTAAATATTCTTGATACCTATTCTCCCTTATACATTTCATTGCATTTCTTAATCTCCTTTTTCCTCTAAAACTACCAACTATCTTCCTCCTCAAGATACTACTACAAGATTTATATTGCACTACCTATAACGCCCGTCCCCATATGCCGATTCATTACATTTTGGTAGCAATTGGAGCAAATTTAATGACCCAAGGGGTGACTGTTTCTCTTTGCTCATTCAATATCTCCTTGGAATTATAAAAATCCATCATTGTTCTAAAAAATGGAGGAAGTAAAGTTTCATAAGCCAATGCACTAAATATTTCATTACTGTATGACTGTATGAGTACGGCCACATTTGATATTTGAAACTAAATAACTAATGTATTAGAACCTTACTCTTACTCTTAAGTCTTACTGCTAGGTTAAGATGTCGGTGATTATTATTCTATGAATTCTGAATCTCAAATATTGGCATGGACCTGAATTCGCTGAAATATTTTTCTTAGCATTGATATTGAGAAGCTAATCCCTTTGAAAAATGGCTGTCCATGAATATCATGTGTAAATTTACATGCTTCTTTAAAGATCTAATTTATGTCTGATTTGATTCCAGACATTTGCCTATTTGCTTGTTAGAAAATAAAATTATCCATATGTTGGGTAGGTTTACACCTAAAGTTAAAATGTGAAGAAACAAGCTGATGAATGATGACAGACCTAGGAGATTGTTCAACTACATGCCATTCTGTGCAAGTTGAGCTTGAATTCTGTGATAACGGATTCATATTTTGTGTACTTAAGCAGAATAACATGACACGGAATGAAGATGCCAACGACTATGCAGTGATTGATCCTCTTCTGGAGAAAGGGAAACAGAAATTCAATAGGATGATAGCAAAGGAAAAGCGACGAGAGCGCGAATGGGCTGGGAGATCCCTTACTTGATTCATTCTTTCTGGCTACTTCCTCATATCATAACAAAGGCTAGCTCGATCGCTCCACTTAATTCCTATTAACCCTGCTTTGCTTGATGAATATGTTATTTCAAGCAGCTGTTAATATGTAAATGTACGATAAACAATGAGGAACGAAAGGTCTTCTATATTTCGTATTTGGACATCACGAGCTAGCTCTAGGCCTTTTGTGAGTGCCATTATTTATACGCGTTATAGCTTGTGTTTAGATGAGGATATGGCTTAGCAATGGTTACTACTCTGTATAAACTTCGCAAATGTGGCAAATTAGCCCCATTACAGTAATGTGCAACTAAATACCAGCTATCAATTTTCAACCAATTTTCATCAGAAATTAAAATTGCACTCTCTAACCCGACTCCTCTCCTTCTACAGCACCATCTTTGACAGCAGTCACAATTAGAGAGTAATCCACAATTACAGATGACAATATTGGATCACTCGAATTGGGTTGGATTAATTATAATATAGTACTATAGATTCTAATCCCAATTAGTTTAATTTGGAAGAAAAAAAAAATCAAATTTATCAAAGTATTACGTGTGAGCAAGTTGCAGATCGCCCAACTTCAACTTCAGTTCATGTAATATAGGTCGAGTAAAATTTTCCGTGTATTATCAACACAATATTGGATGTTTTTATATACGTAGAACAAGAGAGTTGATAATGTAATGTGTAAGTCTGCCATCTCACGAAGTATATATGGAAAAAGAGGGAAATGACAAATCCTTTATATGTCAAATTTTGCGAGAAATAACCTTTTATAATTTTTCTGGCAAATTTAAACCTTGAAAAAAAAATGCCAGAAATAACCTTTAATTTTGCCGTTGAGCAGGTATTTCCGCATTAATTGTGGTGTACATGTCACGTGCGTTTTTTCTCTTGAAAATTTTGTCAAAACAGACCTCTTACATGTATAAAATTTTTTTTTTTACAATTTCAGACCTATAAAACGCGAAACAACATTTGGAATATTTTACTGCGAATAGGATTTTATTTTTATTGTGTTAAAGTCACCAAGATTCAAATGGAAGTAACAAAAAAAAGGAACCTATTGTTTATGGTAACATTTCTCTTGTTCCTTTTCCCTTTATTTTGCTAGACTTTCTAACCATTTTCCTATAAGTAGGAGGAATTGAGGAAGCGATTATGGATAAGGTGTAACTTCCCACTCGTTATGGTCTACCAAGGAATACTCATGTTATGTTCAACTAGTTTTAAAGGTAGAAGAATAAACGTTGTCATATGTTTGTGCACAATTATGCATGGTGAATGAATTTCCCAACGTTATGTTTTACTTACTCTTTTGGATGCAAGCCAACAGATGCAAGCCCACAGAGAATACTCATGAGATTCCACATGTAGGCATATAGCATTGTAGCAATCGCATACCTACGTTTCCAAATTTGCAACAAAGGTGTTCTTCACGATCAAATTTAAAATCCACGTAGGTTAACTTTGTTAATAATTATATTACACATTTCTTCTAAACCCCTATGAATTAGATCATCTTAATTACATATAGTATTATGACCCCGTTAGAGGTTTTCAATTCTTCCCTTTTTCTTAAAACCCTTTGTATAACATACTAGCATCCTAATCCACTCCGTCAACTAGAGGATCGGTTTTCCCTTGCGCCATCACACCATATTATGGAAACTCTCATAGCGATCGTTGAGAAACATACCAGACTCTTGAATTCCTTGATATGTGGCATGTTTTCTGAGTTAAATAGTTGAAGACCTCCATATTAAGTTCACTTATTGTCTCCATGTAAATTTTGAAATGATGCTTAGCACAATGAAATGAGATTTTCTTAGTTATAAAAGGTTAAAAAGGCTCGCAAAGATTTTTTTATTTAGGTCTAAAATTGCCACACAAAAAAAAGTATAACTAAAGGTTATTTCTCGCAAAATTAAACATTTAAAAGGTTAGTTAACAAATTTTACTAGAAAAAAAGACGCAGATGACCTGCACGCCACATTCAACGCCGAAAAGACTTGGGCAACGCTTGAAAATGGACTAAGGTTGTTTCTTGCAATTCTTTTTTACAAGGTCTGAATTTGCCAAAATAAATTATACGAACTATAAGGTCGTATCTTCCAAATTAGACTTATATAAATATGTTTTAACAAATTGTGCCAAAAAATAATTACGAAAAAGGTTAAAATAGAAACAGGCCCATATAATCAAGAAGCTGAATCTAGGGATTTCCTGTAATACTTCAATATTTATGATTTCGTAAAATATATTTAATAGCAAAAACTGAAGTTATAAGTATTATTAAATGATTATCCCTTTTTAATTAGTATCTTTTAATATTTTTAGAAAGTATAAAAACCTAGTTTAGTTTTTAATAAGACTCTTTTAACAAGAATTATACCCATTAACCCTAAATATTTAATGTGCCGTTTTGTTTTAGTTTGTTTCTTCCGCCTTCTTGTCTCCGTATTCTGTTTGGAGACTTTGAAAAATCAAGTTTGATATTTGTTTCCAATATCACATTATGTTATCCATGTAAAACCCACTATTCCTCTTTATCAAATCAATTTGGTTTTCTATTGTTAATCATCTCAATTCCTTCGTGTTTTTGTCAAGACCATATTTAGTTATTTTTTGTCAAAATTTAGAATCCACTACCGTTATTAGTACCTGATCAGTCGCGCTAGTTATCTCATGATGATGTATTGTGAAATTGTGATATTGGTACTATCATCTCGGAAGGTAATCACGCGCACTTAGCTAGTTTTTTGGAGATGTTTGTATCTATTCCTTAATTATATGTTATCATATTGTTTATTTCGATTTTTGGTCTGCAAAGCATATGACTTATTTTTGTATGTTCATAGATTTGATGCTGTAGAAGAGTACCATACGAATTGTTGGTATATATGCTTTTTTTTTTAGTTTAGTAGTTGAATGCAAGTATAGCGATGTAGGTGTGTTATTGTTATTATGGTTAGTGATAGACTTAGATTATTTATATTGGGTTTAGTCAAAATAAATTGTTGGAATTGATCAAATATTATTTTTTGGGAATTAGTTTTGTTTGCAGTGGAGGAGTGAGATATTATAGAATGAGTTACTTCAATTCGTATATGATTTTGGGATCATGGTGCTATTATTGAGAAATACTCTTTCGTATATTTTAACAATAAGGTTGATTTTGATCACATTATGTAATCATGAGGAAAAGTTGAATTATCATATTCTTGGTTTGAGGCTCAATGTTATAAACCTTGGTCCTTGGCATATTGGTAAGGAGATGATAACCATTAGTAGAGGAGCAAGATACAATCTTTATTATTTTCTTAATATCCTCAAAGTGGGATTTGGTCCAAAAGTGGCCTTGACTCAGAGAGTCTTTTTAGTAGCTATTGAGAGTTTCAAGTTTTTATACTTGTTGGTTTATTATTCGAATTACCCATGTCCAAGGCTAAGTACGTATAGAACAAAGAGCAAATATGGCACCTATTGGTTTGAGTACGTTTAGTAGAGGAAAAGATCATATCAATATATTTGAGGTTCATATGAAGAGAAGATTTATAGTTTTCATAGAGTATGAAGTTAGTTTTATTTTTGGGATCATACTTGAAATGTAGTTTCATACTACATTGTTTACGTGAGCCTTTATTATTCTATATTAGTATGTTTCTGTTTGTAACAGGTGATTACTCAGCTTTTTGCTGACGTGTGTGTTTATTTGCTATGTGTGTTTGCGGCCATGTCTTCTTCCTATGATGGCCCTGCGACGATCCTTTTGGAATTTGTCCTCTATGGTGAGCAGTCAATATTGGCCGGAGCAGATTGATAGTGAAGGATCGCATTTACAAGTTGAAGGAGCTCAAGTGTTATCGTTTAATCTTTTATGACAGTTTAATATTTTCAGTTGTAAATAGATCACCTAGTGATCGAGTTGTAATAGTTTGAGTTTTGTAAGCCTTAGCACTTGACAAAGTGGTCAAGTGTGGCGGTGATACCTCCGATTTAGGTGTAAGCTTCCGCAATTTTTATAAAGTCATATTATTTCTTATTTATTTTCAGTAAATAAATCGGGGGTGTTACATTTCCCCTCATTCCTTAAAAGCCCAAATGAGAGAAGGCCCCGATAAAACCTTTATTTTAGCAGATTGTATATAAAACTAGGGATGAGCAAAAAAATATCTGAATAAATGGATATCCATATTTCCGATCCGCTATCCGGTTGAAATATCTGAATATTTGGATATCTGATCCGATAAAATAGGATTGGATACCCGACCCGAATTTTTGAGTAAAAAATCGAATCGGGACGAATCACGGTTTTTAAGATCCGGATATCCGATCCAAATTTTGCAATTTCGAAAAAAGTTTGGAGACTTAAATAGCAACATAAAAAGTTACGTTCTTATTATATAAAAAAATCTATACCTAGTATTTAAAAAGGAAAACCATAGGTTATTAGAAGCCATGTGGCATCTCATTATTAGAAGCCATATGGCATCTCTCTTTTCATCCATCATTTTTTTTTTCAATTTTTCTTTATTGTTTCTATGTTTTACAACTTCTAATGCCTCTTCCACTCTATTTTACTTATTCAACATCAAGTTATTAATAGTCTACTATACTTATTAGTCTTTTCCAATACACCACTTTAACATCCAATATTTATTTATCATTATAATTTTTATATTTTCCAACCTTTAAATTACATCTCTATTTAATTCATATGTTACCAAAAATCACAAATACTCACTAATTAAAACTTCAAAAGACATTTGAACAACCAATACACAGCCGCCCGTTCTTTGAACGGGCTCAAAAGCTAGGTAACAAGAATATAAGTGTATAAGATCCGATACTAAATAAAATTACCGAATTGAGTTATTTGATTATACTAAAATACTACGCGTTATATTATTTGTGATTAATAAATGTTGAAATACCAAAGAAAAAGAAACTCTATGCAAGATAAACTCTTGCATGCTAAGGATGCTTTTTGGATACTAACCATATACTCCCTCCGTATTTATTTAAGAGATAAACTTGGCTGTGCACGGATTTTAAGAAGAAGAATTGAATTAAATAAAGTAATAAAACAAGTGGGTTTGGGTAGATATTTTAATAAGTAAAATAAGTGGGGATCATGACATTTTTGGTAGTGGGAGGTGGAGTATAGTTCTGAAATTATTTGTTTAATAAGGTGGTGGGACATAAGATATATTAAACAGATTATTTAATTAGATGATGGAGTTGATAAGTTACTAAAAATAGCAAGTGTATCTCTTAAATAAATACGACCGAAAAAGGCAAGTGTATCTCTTAAATAAATACGGAGTGAGTAGTTAATTTACTATGAATTTATGACGATTATTAGGGAAAAAAAGATAATAACTTATTGGCATGGTATTAAAACTTAGTTTTGCATAAGTCATTTTATCCGAATTTTTTATCTAGTTAAATCGGATATCCAGTTAAACCGGGTTGGAAACCGAATATCTGGAGCTCCATAACCTAATGCGGTACCGGGTTCGGCCAGCGGAGCAGGACTTAAACCTGCGACCATTAGTTTAAAAGTCCAAAGCTTTAACTTGTTCACCCCTATATAAAACCAATCACTAATGCGTTTAGGGTTTCTGTTTGGGCTTTGAGGTCACACGCATAAGAGTAGAGAGAGAGAGCGCGGCAGAAACCTCAAACCCTCTCCCATTCACCATGGCCGTCGGGTATCCTATCGTTCCTCTTTCTCTCTCCTCCATTTCCTCCATTGTTGTACTGAATCTAACTCTGATTATCTGGTTGTTGTTTTTGCAGTAAGAACAAGAGGATTTCCAAGGGAAAGAAGGGAGGCAAGAAGAAGGCGTAAGTTTATTAAATCCTGATTTTTCATTTCCTCTTTCGATTTAGATTTTATGTATTTTCGAAATACGATGAATTTTTTTTTTTTTTTTTTTTTAATTTGCGGAATATTTTTGATTCAGCTCCGATCCATTTGCCAAGAAGGATTGGTATGACATCAAGGCACCTTCAATCTTCAACACCAGGAGTGTTGGCAAAACCCTAGTTACCCGTACTCAGGGTACCAAGGTTCGCCCTTTCTCTCTCTTTTCCTGCTCCAATATTGAATATTCCAATCAAATTGTTTGATGAGGTATTAAAAGTTAATTAATATGTGCATCATTGATTGTTTAATTTGTAAATAGCAATGACGATGCTTTACCATTCTAAATGAACACTGTTTTTCGTATGACTTGTCTGTTAGGTATCTGTTTTTCTATTCTATGTACAGTTGTTTGCATAAGTTCTATTTGTTGTATGATTGTGATTGCAGAAATTATGCGAACGTAGTTTATTATTAAATAAATTATACTTCGTATGTAGAGACCTGAGTGGGTAGTAATTGTAATGATTTTTTTAGCTTGTGATGTGTTTGATGTTAATCGATGCTGTTGGTAACTAGTATCAATGTAGATTATTTATCAGTTTACTTTAGTCCAACACTGAGTTATGCAAACGAATTCACTTTAAGCCTTCGATTTGCTCTGTTCTTCATATGTTATTTGGTAATTCCAATGTCAAACATAATGTAGGGTTAATTTGATTTTGTGTATAATCTTAGAGTTAATATTGGGAGATGATAATAATTTGTTTTGCATCGGCTGCACTTTGTCATTTGGGGAGATAATAATAATTTTGTTTTTCTACTTCTACTTGTTTAGGGTTGTGTTTGATACATTTTGGGCTAGTTGCGTAAAAGTTGTTTCGTAAAAGTTGTTTCATATGTTATCTTGGTTTTCAGGATCACTGACCGAGATGCTTTTCTAGTTGTATAGGTTTGTAGGTAGTAGTACTTGATTGATTTTGTGGTGAGCAAACTGCATTTGTCTATAGGTGTAGTATTTGATTGATTGTGGTGAATTAACTGTGATCTTTTAAAATTTTAGATTGCATCTGAGGGACTTAAGCATAGAGTTTTTGAGATCTCATTGGCTGATCTTCAAAACGACGAGGATCAATTCTTCAGGAAGATCCGTCTGAGAGCAGAGGATGTTCAGGGCCGTAATGTGCTCACTAACTTCTGGGTATGTTTGTATCATGTAAAACTGTAAATGTAGTTTAATGGTAGCGTATGCTAAATGTGAAGTGATTATTTTGTTAATTAGGGTATGGACTTTACAACCGACAAGTTGAGGTCTTTGGTTCGCAAGTGGCAGACTTTGATCGAGGCTCATGTTGACGTAAAAACAACCGACAACTTTACCCTACGTATGTTCTGCATTGCCTTCACCAAGAGACGTCCCAACCAGGTGAAGAGGACCACCTATGCGCAATCTAGCCAGATTCGTCAGGTTTGTGCTCCTCTTTGATTGGCATCCTTTTGTACGTTCTGTCATTTAGTTGGAGAATCAATCATGAACAGAGTTGTGCATTCTTCTTCTTTTTCTCAGATCCGCCGTAAGATGCGTGAGATCATGGTCAACCAGGCTAGCTCTTGTGATCTCAAGGAGCTTGTTGCAAAGTTTATCCCAGAATCCATTGGAAAGGAGATTGAGAAGGCCACCATGGGAATCTACCCACTTCAAAATGTGTACATCAGGAAGGTCAAGATCCTCAAGGCACCTAAATTTGATCTTGGAAAATTGATGGAGGTAATTTCTTGATCTGTTTTTTTAGTCTAGTAAATTTTCGTGGCACATTTGCGTTTGGTTTAGTAATATCTGTTTGGGTTAGTGTCTTTGACTCTTAATCCAAAATTGATTTATCTGATTTCCTCGATGCAGGTTCACGGTGACTATTCTGAGGATGTAGGTGTAAAATTAGACAGGCCAGCGGAGGAAGCCGTTGTTGAGGGTGAGGCCACAGAAGTTGTTGGTGCCTAAGCAGAATTTGCTTCATATTGTCGGTGTTCTAGTTAAATAGACTCTGTTTAGCAAACTTTTGTTAATGATGAGATTGAATTAATAGCAGTTTTGTAGTGGTTTTTTTTGTTGTAAGTTGATATTTTGCTGGAAAAATTTAATTGTGTCCGATTGCTTAATTTTCCTACTAGAGGTTTTTTGCGTCATACTTCGTATCTTGTAGAATGACGGGCTTTTTATTAGTTGGCAAATGAATAAATTCACATTATTTAGCTACGAGGAAAATTTTGGATTATGATGAATAGAAGAAATAAGCATCTGCAGCACCAAACTTGTTGAACAATAAAGTCAGGTTTTCTCGGGGTTATGAGTTGCATGAGCCTAGGGATGGCAATGGGTTCAAGATCCGATCCAGATCCGGTTGGACCCGGTCCATTTTTAAGGGTCTGGGTCCAAAAAAATTAGACCCTGTGGATCTGGGGTGGATCTGGGTCTTTGTTCAATGGGGCGGGTCTGGGTCCGGGTCCAAGAACTAAAGATCCAGATCCGATCCAGATCCGACCCACAGACCCATATATATAATTTTTAAAAAATATATTAAAATTTAAACATAATTCAATCTTTACATGCTAAACTTTATTCAGTTCTTATGATACTAAACTATTTAAAAATTATTTGACGTGACATATACATAATAATATTAGAAACTTTAAATACTTATTGTATTACAGGGCTAATATGATTTTTTTTCCTAAACAAAATTAACGAATATTCCATATTTAGTGGTTTTATTAAAGCAACGATACGTTTATATACAAAAAATGGGAGAAAAAATTACGTAATATAAGAAAAATGAGGGACAAATTTTTTTGGAAAAGAAATACGCTTAGACCCATTTAGGACCCAGATCCGACCCTAGACCCATTAGACCCAGTGGATCTGGGTCTGGATCTGATTTTTTTAGACCCAGTGGATATGGGTCGGATCTGGATCCACCTCTTAAAAAGCGGGTCTGGGTCTGGATCCTGTCGGACCCGGTCCAGATCCGACCCATTGCCATCCCTACATGAGCCTGAACGCGGCTCATGTATGCCGTTGTATTTTTCAACTTTAAGCACAGATTTTCTGCAAAGGGTTTAATTTCAAATTAGATGATTTAATGACGGAACTAATTAACCGAAATGGTTCATTCCTGCTGTTCTCAGAGGAACTACAGTAAACAAGAAACTGTCATCCAATAAGAGCATCCACAATGGTAAGCTAATTTGACAATTAGCTTATTATGCCACATAAGATTTCAAGCTATTTTATTGTCTAGCTAATTTGTGCCCCAATGGCTAGCAACTAGCTTGTTATTTAAATTTGTTCCACTTGTCAATTAATTATTTGGCAATTTTGAGAGCTAGTTGTTAAGCAAATTAGCTTGTTTAAGCTAATTTGCTTGGCAAAGCTAATTTGTTATTTTCACTCCAATGGTCTAGCCATTAGCTTGAAACTTTTATAAATTTCAAGCTAGTCCCTAGCTACAACCATTGGAGATGCTCTAACTAAGTATGAAAATCTGAAGCAAAAGCCAAAACTCACTCTTATAGTCCAATGCAGTTTTTTGGAAAGTCTGTAATGAGATGGGCAATGTGGTGGGTTGGGTGGGTTTAGTAGGTCGTGGGTTGGGTGGGTTTAGTAGGTCGTGGGTGGGTTGTGGGTCAGAGATAATTGACACACATCCGCCTCAGTTAAACTAGGGTGGGTCGAGTTGTGGGTTGTCTTGGAAAAAATAGACATAGTACATGATGGGTTGTGAGTTACATGGGTCGTGGGTATGAACTTAAATTAATTAATTTTTATGTTATTCACATACTCGCATAAATGTGGTTAATGTTATATACACAATAAATTAGAATTTATTAGCATTTCAAACATACAAAATTGGTTAAATTAGAATGAGTTTGGCTGGTTGGGTTCTTATATCGGTATGCTAGCTCGAGAAATTAATGTTATACTCCCTCTGTCCCAGATTAGTTGTTACACTTACCTTTGCACAAAGTTCTAGGTGATAAGTGGTTGTTTGGTTATTGATGTGGGCTTGATTATCTCCGCCACAAGGCCCAAAGAGGCTACCAGGACCTATGCTAATCAGATGGGCCTCAGCCTAGGAAGTAGGCCCAAATCTCGGCTCTTAAACGAACTAAGGGCGCAGCCTTATTCTGAAGGGCCCACTTCCTTAGGGAAGCCAGGCCCAACTTGTAAAAGCTCACCATTGTTGGCCCAAAGTGGCGCGCATCCCACAGCTAGGGTTGAGGGATCAACTCCCAAGAAACCCTAGCCCTATAAATAGCACAAATCCCAATGCAAAGGCATTCAATTCATTCCAACCAACTCAATTCTATCTTTGCTCTGCCTTCTCTCTACATATTATTTCTCTCTCTAGCTTATACTTACTTAAGCATCGGAGGGAATATTCCTACGGGAATATTCTTGTTTTGCAGGTTGCCAGAAAGTTCGTGCCAGGTCATACTTGATACCTCCGAGGAGCGCGTGCCACGTCAGCACCGAAAAAGATCCCACAACATTTGGCGCCGTCTGTGGGGAGGTACAGTGTCATGGCTGAACTTCAATCTGAGTGCAGGAAATTCGATGACAAGACGGGACTCCTGGTCAGAGGAGGGGTGTTTAAAGGTGGGTCCAGTTCCCAATATGACGCGGCAGTTAGCTCGCCTGTGCAGCACTTGTTGAATGACGCTCACAAAGTCAATCCTAAGCATGATAATGGCAGGATGGTAGAGCTTTTGTCAGAGGATCCTAACTCACCGATGAAAGGACGCCCCCTGGGGAAAGAGAGTAGGCATGTAAAAGAGGAACGCCCGGGAAGATGGACGAGACGAACCTCACAGAAGAAAAATGAGGCCCAGGGCCATCACTTTCTAAAGACTCCTAGAAGACAGCATGAGAGCGTCATCTTGAGGAAGAATGGACGCGGCACGGAGGAGAAAAGAAGGCGAAGGAGGTCGTCCTCTAGGGGCTTCTTTATGTTCAACACAACTCTTGAAAACATCCTCCTCGCGGAGGGACCAAGTCTGGGAATAGAATCGTCCTTCCGACGACTGGCCAGCTCAAGCCAACAGGCCCCTTTTTGCGCTTTCCACAACGACGAAGGACATGACACCCAAGATTGTCGGATGTTGAGGAAGATATTAAGTGACCACGCGGCTGAAGGACACCTCCGTCAGTACATCCGTTTAAAGGACGCAGACAAAGAAATGAGCCTCACCTCTAAGACGCATTCGGACGAAAGAGTTATGGTGATATCAGGGGGAATAGCGGCAGGAGAACCATGTAAGGAAGGACGGCAAAAAGATCCATCATATCTTCACCCAACACAGATGAATCTACCCCCTGTGGAAATTTCCAAGGACGATTACAGAAGAGCGGCAACACCATATGATGATGACCCTCTGGTTATAGAGATTAGGGTGGCTAACCTCAAGGTGAAGAGAGTACTGGTAGTCATGGGGAGCTCGTCCGACATAATTAGTCTGCAATGTCTGCAGAAATTAAAATACGATCCTGAATCCATAGAAAAAGTATACGGGTGATAGGCTGTCGTACACCCGTCAAAAATAAAATCCTAACGAAACCTCCTAACAATGTAGTAGGGTAAGCAGGGTCGAATCCACAGAGAGATGGCTATTTAAATCTAGCTTTCAAGGTATGGCGAAACTAACAATGTCACGAAATTTAGGATTCAATGTTTAAACTAAAATAAATAGAAAAAATAAACTAAAATATCTAGGGCAACGGTTCACCGTATTCATAGTTCAGAATCAATCAAAACATCATCAACAACTCAAATATTCAAATTATCTAGAGCACAAGTTAATCCTACGGTCGGGTCTTAACACTCTCAATTCAACATATGCAGTACGATCGCTAACATAATCAGAATTGCTAGTTGTAGGTAAGCCTCTAAAATTCGATCTTTCGATTCTAAATCCTATTAGCATGATTTAATCAAACAATTGATCAGATTGCAAAGATTAACAATATAAACCTAATCAACTAGAAATATCAATGAATAATCAAACCATCAACAATAATAATAAGGATTCATAATATAAACATGGATTCCCAAACCCTAGAAAGCGAACTACTCAATCATGAAACGAACAATGAAAATCAATTCTAAGAATGAAAACATAATTAAAAGCAATAAATAAAATAAAGAGAAAAATCAATTATACCTCAAAGAATTACATTGATGGAGTATGTAGAAAAACTAGGGTTCATGAAGAAGAAAAGAGAGAAAAAGAACGTGAATTCGAAATCTAGGGAATTGAAACCTAAAGGAAAAATAAAGCATTCCCTTGAAGTATTTATATGCTTCTCAAATTCTAAACAAAATAGGAAAAAATAACAATTACATAAGCTAAGATTTAATTGGACGATCACGAAGACCAAAACACGCGCGGAAATCACTTGGGCGCAGAAACCAGCGGGCCCGCTGGTTGGTCGCTGGTTTTCGCGCCCAAGGAGGAGAGTTGGGCCTGCGTTTTGGGCCGTAGGCGAATCGGATAGTCGAGCCATCTTGTTTATGTCATAACTCTTGTTCTATAATGCCTATAAGGACGTGTGACCTGTCGTTGGAAAGCTCTTGAAGTCTACTTTCTAGCCCAATCAAATTCGTCTCATTCCGACATGTAGAACTTGAGATATCATCAAAAGAGTGAACGCTTGTCCGTTTTGATGCTTAGAAAAATAGCGTTTAGCTTCGTTGTTGACTCAAAATTATCCCTAGAGACATGCAATGATCCTCGAGTCAACATTCCATCCGTTCATCATCCAAATCAACTCATAACACTCCGAAAGCATCCAAATGACCGTAAAATCACCTGAAACATTAAGAAAACACAAACGGGGCGTAATAGAGTACGACAACGATAACTTATGCAAATGTGATCCTAAATGCAACTAAAATGATATAAATGCCTATTAATGCAACCTAAATGCGCCTAAAATACCCTATACAAATATGACTCATCAAATTCCCCCAAGCTAGACTGTTGCTTGTCCCAAGCAACACTAAACCAAAGGTAGAGAAACAAGACGCACATGACTTTCACAAAACCATGGTAAGACCAACCCAACTCTCGAGCAAACAATCAAACAGAGTTATTGAGACAGAAATCTAGCTCGGATACAAATAGAACCACAAAGCATCGTGATCCACAATCGAAACAACCAAGCTTAGCCACAAACTATTCTCAATCAAGCTAGTCGTCGCCGCATACCTTGTAGAATATAAATATATGATGCAACATGGGGTAAGATGACAATAGCAAGAAACGATTTTCATTCAATCACAAAACAAACATGCCGATCAAGAGGTCTTTATAATAAGCTTGTAATGGGGATAGGTAAAAACAAAGGGTAGGGTATAATTTGGGAAAAAGTGAGAGTAAGGTCCAACTTGGGGAGCAAAGGTGAACTACATGCGTCGGCGTGATAATGCCGCAAATCCAACTCCATCGAACCATGAAACCCGAACAATCAACCAAGTTATAACCAAGGGAAAAACATAATATAATGTCAATGATCTTTCTTCATTCCCCTTTCCCAGCTTTCAGACTACATACAAAAACGAAACATATTTTTTTTTGATTTTTCTCTCTTTTTTTTTTCTTTTTTTTTCTATTTTTTTTCTTCTTTTTTTTTTCTATTTTTTTTCTATTTTTTTTCTATTTTTTTATTTATTTATTTTGGTATGAAAATGAAACTAGATAATGAAATCGAAAGTACATAATAAATCTAATGCTAACTGTTACAAGCTTGGGTGCCAACAATAATATACACCATTTCCGAACCACAAATCCAAACATAGCCTCGAACCACGAACTATTGGCTTAGTGTGCCAATCAATCAACATCAATGAAACCATTACGAACACCGAAGCTCCCCCAAGCTAGACTCGGGACAAGTAACCAACGGGGCTAATAGGGCTCAATTTTGTGGAGTTAAAACAATAAACAGACAAGGCTACAACATGGGTATGAAAGGCAGGAACTGATGTTTCTAAATTCGTCTGAAGGCTTCCTAAGAGAATGGCCTCTGT
Source organism: Spinacia oleracea (assembly GCF_020520425.1). Lineage (NCBI taxonomy): Eukaryota > Viridiplantae > Streptophyta > Magnoliopsida > Caryophyllales > Amaranthaceae > Spinacia > Spinacia oleracea. Next base: position 120,406,107 of record NC_079487.1, on the reverse strand, counting down.
CATACGCGGCATGCGTGAGTTGCAACTAAACTACTAATGAATCTCAAGCCAAAATCATACGATAACAAGTCACATCAATCACACAAACACATAGTAAGGTGACCTGCAAGATAATTGGCTAGCTATTCTTGACACGAGACCAACATCTTACCGCATACCATTCAATTGGTTCACACAATGCCAAGCAGTTATCAATGTATAGCATGACCGACTGAATTTCAGAATCATAACTAAGTTCAAAAGAAGCTCAAGAGAGTCAAATAAAGCCCGAACATAGTTTGAAAGTCAATTGCACAATGCAGGGTATAAAGACATATGAATGCAAAAAATGCAACTAAATTGAACAATAACACTAGGAAAGCAGTACATTTTTTTTTCATTGCACGTAAACTCCCACCCCTAATGGATGATACAAAGCGTACAACACCTAAAAAAGCAATAAAACTATACTAGAAAGCAATAAAGATAGATATCCCTCCCCCAAGCTAAACAAAACACAGTGCCCTCACTGTGAAAATAGCAACAATATAACTCAAACAAGGGAGAGAGATGGAAAGTGCTCACTCGTGATGAGCCTCGTCGACCGAGTAAGACTCGGTAGGACTGCCGACAGTAGAAGCGGTGTGGCCAGAAGCTTCAAACTGACGACGCAAAGAGCCAATCTCCATAAATGTGGTGGATTTGGGTGATAGCTTGTTGGTTTAGTTGCTTTCATGATACAACAACCACGATTTAAAATACTCCAATCAACCAAAACGGTGCATACTTCAAGATTCAACGAGCAATCCCAACGAGCAATCCAATCAATAATAATATTCGCTCAATGCTAATAATTCAAACTCAACAACCAACGAGCGTTAACCAATATCAACAAATAATTCATATAATATTCACCAACAACGAAACAATTCGAATTCAACAACCAATATCAATATCAAATTCCAATTTTTCGTTTCAAAATATGATTCAAGTGAATAAAGTTTAGGAAAATTTAAATTTTAATACCATTTTGCACCACAAAGACTAGAATTTGGTTACGAACTCCCGTGAATTTCACAAACAAGCCACGATACTACACAATTTGTCAATGCCCACAAAGAATAAAAACCCCCAAATTGATTTCAAAAGTTAGGGTTTTAATTCATGAACCAATATAATGGTGAAGGAGGGAGAATTGAGAGGTAAAGAAGGGGGTGGGAAGGTGGCGGATGGTGGCGGATGGTGGCTGGTCTGAGGTGGTTGTTGCGCGGGTAAGAGAGGTTGGAGGGGATGGCGCGTGGGTGGTGGCCGTCGTCGAAGGTAGTGCAACGGCGGCGGTTCGCTGAGAAAGATGGCGAGGGTAGGGGTGTTTTGCGTGAGAGGAGGGGCGACTGGTGGTTCGCGAATTGGTTGCGCGGGGGGGGGTGATGTTTGTTGCGTGGGTGAGAGGGGAAGGTGGCGGGCTGGGCGCCGAACTCCGGTGAGGTGGGAGTTGATGCCGGCGAGTAACGAGGGAGAGGTTGGAGGATGGGCTGGGTGGTAGGCGGTGTTGTGGGTGAGGGATGTCAGTTGTTTTTCTTGTTTTTTGAATAAGGGGAGGGCGGAAATCCAGCGTGGTCGCTGGCAATCCAGCGGGCAAGGCAGAGATTTGTGAAATTTGGGCCAAAAACGTTCAGCGAGGCCGCTGGGTAGTCGCTGGTTGTCCGCACAACGAAGTGCGACGAGCTAGCTCGTTGGGTGAGCGCTGGAATGCGCGAGTGCAGCTCGTCGCTGCATTATTGTGGCTTGCAAAAACTTGTCGATGCATCGGATTTTCGGAATTAACTTGATCTTGACCCTATAATTCTGAAAAAATAATAATTCAAGCACCACTAAATTCAAAAGTTAGAATCGTTAGTGAAACTAAACGCACAAAAATAAATAAAATAAATACGATGAACGAAAAACTAATCTAAAAATAAAATAAAATTATGAATTCAAGTGAACTCAAAGAAAATAAAAAAATCGTTAGCAAAATTAAACGCAAAATAAATAAATAAATACGATTAACGAAAACTAATCAAAAAATAAAATAAAATTATGAATTCAAGTGAACTCAAAGGAAAATATTTTTGTGCTTTTGTTGTTTTTTTATCTTTTTTTATATTTTCAATAAATTAAGCAAATAGAAATAAAATACTAAATTAAAATGGAAATAAATGAAGAAAATTGAAATGAAGGAAAGTTAGGAATCGGGTTGCCTCCCGATAAGCGCTCGTTTTAAGTCATTAGCTTGACTCCACTCAAATATTTAATCAGAAGAATCCAACGCCTTGAGTAATTTATCAAATGCCCCTGCAAACATGTCATTGAGCACTACGTATGGCTTGAGAAAAACCAAATTCATCCTCGCAAATAGGGTATTAGATAAATAAACAGAAAAAATAAAACCAAAAGAAAAAGAATCAGAAGTAGAGGAAAAATCAAAAGAAAAAGAAAAAGGAGAATATTTACAACTTCCCTCTAATTGCTCCTCGGGCAATGTAAACGTTTTAGAATGAGCATCAAGGTCGGCAAGGTCAAATGTATCATGGAATGGAGACCTATTGATAAAGTGCGAAAGACTTAACATGGGGGATGTAGGAAAAAGATCAAGCCTCCGCGAAAACGGGACATAGGCGGGAGGAGATATAGGCTCAACATTGATGCTTTTACCTATAATTCCACCCTCGTGAACAAACTCGTCACTAAAATCGTCAACCAAAAGTTTTGCAACCAACGGTTTCTCAACCATCGATTCTACAACCATTAGTGATTCTTCAACCTCCAAAGTCTCCGTTATATCCAACTTTTCCTCATCAGTACCAAAAGTCAAATGATAACCTTCCTCTAATGAACTAACATTCTCAACAAATCCACCATCATCATCATCATCATTATAAAGGATTTTCATGTCATAATAAGATGGTTCGAGTTGGAAATTTTGCGTATTAAATCGAAGGGAAGGGTTGACAGTTTTAACATATGACTCGCTATAGGGACAAAGAGAAGTATCATGGTCATGACAATGACACCAAGAACAATAATACGGGGGAGGGGTGTGAGTTTGAGGAATAGGAAAAGAGAAATTTTGCAGAGTAGGTTCAACAAGCATTGTCATCTCCCACTCATATGTATCCCTAGCTAATTGCTCAATCAAATCCCAACACTCTTGTGGAGTCTTCTCCACAAATATATAACTACTCATGGAATCCAACACCAATCTTGTATCTTCATTCAATCCCTCATAAATCACCATACATAGTTCCCATTGTTCAAAAAGATGATTTGGACCAAGAAAATCTCCGAGTCTATAATAATACCTCCAAAACACTTCATTCTCGAATTGAGGAAAACAAATAGAAGCCATGTATATAAAAAAAAAAATAAGGGAAATTTTATACACAAACGAAAAAAAATATATACAATGTAGTCTCACCAAAAATAAAAGCTAAAAAGAAAAATAAAACCGTCTCCCCGGCAACGGCGCCAAAATTTGATAGGCTGTCGTACACCCGTCAAAAATAAAATCCTAACGAAACCTCCTAACAATGTAGTAGGGTAAGCAGGGTCGAATCCACAGAGAGATGGCTATTTAAATCTAGCTTTCAAGGTATGGCGAAACTAACAATGTCACGAAATTTAGGATTCAATGTTTAAACTAAAATAAATAGAAAAATAAACTAAAATATCTAGGGCAACGGTTCACCATATTCATAGTTCAGAATCAATCAAAACATCATCAACAACTCAAATATTCAAATTATCTAGAGCACAAGTTAATCCTACGGTCGGGTCTTAACACTCTCAATTCAACATATGCAGTACGATCGCTAACATAATCAGAATTGCTAGTTGTAGGTAAGCCTCTAAAATTCGATCTTTCGATTCTAAATCCTATTAGCATGATTTAATCAAACAATTGATCAGATTGCAAAGATTAACAATATAAACCTAATCAACTAGAAATATCAATGAATAATCAAACCATCAACAATAATAATAAGGATTCATAATATAAACATGGATTCCCAAACCCTAGAAAGCGAACTACTCAATCATGAAACGAACAATGAAAATCAATTCTAAGAATGAAAACATAATTAAAAGCAATAAATAAAATAAAGAGAAAAATCAATTATACCTCAAAGAATTACATTGATGGAGTATGTAGAAAAACTAGGGTTCATGAAGAAGAAAAGAGAGAAAAAGAACGTGAATTCGAAATCTAGGGAATTGAAACCTAAAGGAAAAATAAAGCATTCCCTTGAAGTATTTATATGCTTCTCAAATTCTAAACAAAATAGGAAAAAATAACAATTACATAAGCTAAGATTTAATTGGACGATCACGAAGACCAAAACACGCGCGGAAATCACTTGGGCGCAGAAACCAGCGGGCCCGCTGGTTGGTCGCTGGTTTTCGCGCCCAAGGAGGAGAGTTGGGCCTGCGTTTTGGGCCGTAGGCGAATCGGATAGTCGAGCCATCTTGTTTATGTCATAACTCTTGTTCTACAATGCCTATAAGGACGTGTGACCTGTCGTTGGAAAGCTCTTGAAGTCTACTTTCTAGCCCAATCAAATTCGTCTCATTCCGACATGTAGAACTTGAGATATCATTAAAAGAGTGAACGCTTGTCCGTTTTGATGCTTAGAAAAATAGCGTTTAGCTTCGTTGTTGACTCAAAATTATCCCTAGAGACATGCAATGATCCTCGAGTCAACATTCCATCCGTTCATCATCCAAATCAACTCATAACACTCCGAAAGCATCCAAATGACCGTAAAATCACCTGAAACATTAAGAAAACACAAACGGGGCGTAATAGAGTACGACAACGATAACTTATGCAAATGTGATCCTAAATGCAACTAAAATGATATAAATGCCTATTAATGCAACCTAAATGCGCCTAAAATACCCTATACAAATATGACTCATCAACGGGCCCTTGGTAGGATTCGGGGGGAGCGTCGTTCGACCTATCGGCTCCATCTTGCTCCCGACCTCTGTTGGAGTTCCCCCAGTGACCAAAGAATGGGTCATCCGGTTCATAATTGTAGCAAACCTCACCACATTCAACATCATACTCGGCCGCCCAACGCTGAACGACCTAAGAGCTGTGATCGTTCCTCATTTACTGCTGGTCAAATTTGTCGGAGAAAACGGATGCGTAGGGTCTCTCTACGGAAATCAGCAGCTGGCCAGAGATTGTTACTTATCGACGTTGGAGCCAACGGCCTGGGTAGCCTCTCCAAAGGGAAGAGAGCAAGCTAAACCTCTGGCAACCCGTCGTAAAATTCAGGAGACACCAACGGAGCACAGTGCAGAAAGACGACCTGAGCCAGTAGGAGCACACTATGCTATAATCCTAGACCTACAAGACCCGTCTCGAACGGTTCCCATTGGGATTCACCCTGACGATCCCATGTCAGCGGCATTAGTGCAACTGCTCCGAGAATACAAAGAAATATTCGCCTTTACGGTAGAAGAAATGCCAGGCATTGATCCGGCGGTAGCCGTGCATAAGCTAAATGTAGATAGCACCATAAAGCCAGTACGCCATAAGAAAAGGAATCATGGAGAAGCAAGAAATTTGGCCGCCGCCGCTGAGGTTAAGAAACTAATAGATGCAGGCTTCATACGTCCTTGTCAGTATCCCGACTGGGTGGCCAATGTAGTACTGGTGCCCAAGCCTAATGGGGCATGGAGGATGTGCGTTGATTACACCGACCTCAACAAAGCTTGCCCCAAGGACAGTTTCCCACTGCCAAAGATAGACCGACTCGTCGATTCAACGGCAGGGCCTGCCATGATGAGCTTTATGGACGCCTACTCCGGATTCCACCAGATCCCATTGTGGCCCGAAGATCAAGAGAAGACATCATTTGTAACGGAACAAGGGTTGTACTGCTACAAAGTAATGCCGTTCGGTTTAAAAAATGCTCCGGCCACCTTCCAACGGTTGGTGAACACGGTTTTCGCGAAACAGCTAGGAAAGAATATAGAAGCTTATATCGACGATATGATTGTAAAAATCAAGCAAAAGATGGATCACCTCGACGATTTGCGGGAAACCTTTGAGACCCTCAGTGAAGGAAATAATGCCCTTGGTCCAAGTATGCATTCTATGTTAAGTCTAATAAATGCGGTTCAGTATTAATTAACAAGTTAATAATTCAGTGAGATCAAGTGAGCTGAATGCCTAGCTAGAGGCCGCTTCAGTTCAAGTGGAATTAATGATATTAATCCACAGCTTACTCTTGACTGAACCCGCAGGGTCACACAAATAGTACGTAAACGGATCAAGTATTTAATGGCATTAAATACTCTATCTATGGATATTCGGAATCGACGGATCTTGGTTTCAGTGGGAGCTGAGATCGTCACAGGCAAGAAATGAATACTCCGGAAACGATGATATTACCGGAAACGGAAATATGGATCGTATCGGAAATATAAATATTATCCAAGTCGTAGATGTTGCCGGAAACGGAAACATGGTACGTATCGGAAAATATTATCGGAAATGGAAATATTACCAGAATCGGAAATATTGCCGGAAACGGAAATATTGCCAGAATCGGAAATATTACCGGAATCGGAAAATAATTCCGGAAACGGAAATATTAAATATTTGTTCGAAACGGAAATTAATTCCGGAATCGGAAATGTTAAATATTGTTCGTATCGGAAATGAATTCCGGAATCGGAAATTTAATCGGAAGCGTATCGTACGAATAAGCATCGGACGAGGCCTGCCGGACGAGGGCCCAGCACGAAGCCAGGCCATCGCCCAGCAAGCCAAGCGCGCCACACAAACAGCCACGCCAGGCCCAGCGCAAGGCCAGGCCCAGCAGGCCGTGGCAGCGCGCACAGCGCGCGCAGCGCGCGCGGGTGCTTGCGTGGGCTTGTGGCTCGCGCAGGCCTCGCTGCGTGGGCTGCTGCTCGCACGCACGCATGGGCGGCCCATCGTGGCTGCCGTGTGTGTGTGCGTAAGTGTTTGTGTTCGTGCACGTTTCCTAAAACGTGCAGAGTTCGGTTAATGATTAAATTCCTAATTCTATTTGATAAATTAATTAAATTAGAGTTCTTGTAGGATTCTAGGTTTAATTAATTTGTATCTGAATAGGATTCCAATTCCCTTTCCATACCCCTATAAATATGTGGCTTGGGCTCACAATTTATAACGAGTTTCAAAGTATTCAAAGTGAGTTTTTGAGAGAAAAATTCAAACACACATCTTGCTCAAAAGTGCCGAAAATTCTAGTACCTTAAGGGCGATTCTAGTTGGTCAATCTTAAGGCGGATCCGGACGTGCTGTGGACTATCTACGGAGGGACGACACTTGGAGTCCTAAAGACTTGTTCTTGTTCGGTTCGGGCGCAGCTAGGGAGGGCACGCAACAAAGAGTATGCATCTAAATTATGCTATATGATTATGTGTAAATAATATGTAATCCTGGGTTAATGGTTGTTTCCGCATGATTTATGTAATATCATATGTATCATAACCTAACACTCAGGACGTACCAAATGAGGCTCAATCCCAAGAAATGCATTTTCGGGGTATCTTCTGGCAAGTTCCTTGGCTTCCTGATTGACGAAAGAGGGATTGAGGCAAATCCGGACAAGGTGCAGGCGGTCGTCAATATGACGTTGCCAAGGTCGGTTGAAGATGTGCAACGCCTAACTGGATGTCTTGCCGCCTTGGGGCGATTTTTATCGAGAGCTGGAGATAAGTGTCATTATTTTTTCAGTACCATCAAAAAGGGCACCAAGTTTGAATGGACGGCACAGGCTGAGGCCACCTTCCTTCGTCTAAAAGAGCACCTGCATACTTTGCCTCGTCTGGTCAGCCCTCTCTCAGGAGAAGTCTCGTATCTATATTTGGCCATCTCGGAGTATGCACTAAGTGCCGTCTTACTTACAGAAAGGGATGGGACGCAACTACCTGTCTACTTTGTCAGCCACATGCTGCAGAATGCTGAACTCAAGTATCCAACAGTTGAAAAGTTTGGTTTCACTCTGTTCTTGGCTAGTAAGAAGCTTCGTCCATATTTTCTGGCTCATCGACTGATAGTCTACACGGATCAACCACTAAAACGACCGTTCACCAACCTAGAAGCGTCCGGAAGAATGCTCAATTGGGCAATTGAGCTTAACGCATTTGATATTTCGTATGAGCCGCGAAAGAAAATAAAGGGGCAGGCATTTGCTGACTTCATTGCCGAAATGACAAAGCCACCCTATTTGAAGAATGAGAAAACCCAGTGGATAGTTCATGTGGACGGCTCTGCCACCCAAAATGGGTCGGGAGCCGGCATTATCTGCGAATCACCAGAAGGGGATATCTATGAATATGCAATGCGTTTTAATTTTCAGGCATCAAACAACGAAGCTGAATATGAAGCTCTGATATATGGAATTCAGATGAGAAAAGCTGCCGGAGCGGCGGACGTTCTGGTTTTGTCTGACTCACAGTTGATCGTCAGTCAAGTAAAAGGAGAATATGAGGCCAAGGATGACGCCATGATAAAATATCTGGAGAAGGTCCGCCAGGAGGTTCAACAGCTGTCTAACTTTGAGATACAACATATACCCCGGTCTGAAAACAACAAAGCAGACACTCTATCCAAGCTGGCAAGCTCAACATCTTGTGATACGCCACATCATGTGTTTTGGGAAGTGAAGCAGCTCAAAAGCATTGACGCCTCGAGAACAGACGTCCTAGACCGAACGGCCACCTGGATGGATGATATTGTTAATTTCAAAATGAATGGAGTACTCCCTGATGATCCCAAGCAGGCAGAGAGACTACACAAGAAAAGTACTTGGTTCGAGATATGGAATGGGACGCTATACAAAAAGGCTTTTTCACGACCTCTTCTTCGCTGCGTAACCCCCGAGAAGGGGCATGAGGTACTGGAAGATCTTCATCAGGGATTATGCAGCTCTCACATAGGAGGGAGGGCCCTGGCAGAAAAAGATCTAAGAACCGGATACTACTGGCCCACTCTCAAAGAAGACGCTCTCAACTTGGTCAAGCGGTGTGATAAATGCCAACGATTTGATCACCTAATTCGACGGCCAGCGCAGAAACTGACGCCGATCACCAGCCCCATACCATTTGCCAAATGGGGGATGGACTTATTGGGCCCCTACACGACGGCACCAGGAGGATTGCGTTATGTAATAGTTGTTGTCGATTATTTCACCAAATGGGTAGAAGCTGAAGCTTTAAAAAACACTAAGGCACAAGATGTGAGAGCGTTCATCTGGAAAAACATCATCACAAGATTTGGCGTGCCTCGGTCTATTGTCTTCGACAACGGACCACAATTCAAGACACCCAAATTGGAAGATTGGTTGGCTGACCATGGTATCACAACATGTTTTGCATCAGTGGGACGCCCCCAAGCTAACGGGCAAGTAGAAGCATTCAACAAAATTATCTCTGAAGGGATGAAAAAGAAGCTTGATGAGGCAAAGGGCTTATGGGCCGACGAGTTACCCAATGTTTTATGGTCTATACGGACCATAGCAAAAAATTCCACAGGAGAAACACCATTCCTGTTAGCCTATGGGGCTGAAGCCGTCCTACCCATTGAAATGTGTGAGCCAACTCTGCGCGTCATGCTGTTCAATGAAGATGCCAATTGGGAAATGATGAAGGCGGCCCTAGATTTTTTACCAGAAACGAGAGGAAACGCGGCTCTACGGCAGCAGCTATACAAACTCCGAATGACGAGGGAGTACAACAAAAGGGTTTCTAGAAGAATACTAAAAGTTGGGGATTTCGTGCTACGGAAAATGGAAGCCGTTGGACGCGCCAATGAACAAGGGAAACTCACGCCTATTTGGGAAGGTCCATATGAGATTTACGAGGAGGTCCGAGACGGAACATACCGGATCCAAGACATGCAGGGACGTCCGATCTTGCGTACATGGAATGCGGATAATCTCAAGAAATACTTTTTCTAGATTAACATTTATGTTATCTTGATTATATGTTTTGTAAAGACGTCCAGAATCTAGACGCACCATGTAGTATGCTTTAAAAATTAAATGAAAAATTCCCCGCAAGCCGGCTTTGCTGGGAAATCTTTATGACAAATATGTTACCAAATTCCTTGGAGAAATGCAAACTAACGTTCTCCCAAGAAATAAAGACTAGTCGTTTAAAGGCCTAAGAAGTGGCCCAGATTAACACCCTCACTAGGCTGATCACCTAGAACACAGGGGTCACACATTTCTATAAATAGCTATATAAAGTAGCTAAAGACCTCGACAAAAAGACCAGGGCAAGCATCTGATGTCTCAATCTGGAGGCGTCAGACATAATTGTAGAAACAGTCACAAAAACATAGACAAGTTAAGAAGCGATGGAACGTTCAAAAGACGCCATGTCATTCCAAAAATTAGTCATAATTACAAATTATACACATAGGTGCCACTAAGCAAGGCGTCACAAAAATAAGCACAAAATAGATACAAGACGCCTAAGAGCTATCATTCCTCATCCTCGCTGAGAACAAACTCAAGAGGAGTGGGTCCTTCCTTTTGAGCCTTCTCCACCTCAATCTGATAGGTGAGGAACTTCTCAAACCAGCTGAAAGGACGTTCACTGGAAAATTCGGCATTCCATGCAAGCTCCATGCCCCTTCGGGTTGATTTCTCACCAAGCATGGCCGACTGATCAAGAACACTCTTTGACGAAGCGACCTCCTTCCGAGCCGCCTCCAGCTGGACCCCCAACTCCTTAAACTGAGTCTCAAGATGAGAAAACTCGGCCTCCTTCTCCTTGATTTTCTTAGAAAGATCCCCTATTTGAGAAAAGTTCTGATCAATATGCAAGAGACGAGCCGCGTTCTCAGCACGTTGGACTTTTAGGGACTTGGTCACATCGTCAATCTCCTCCTGCCTGTCCAAACGAAGCTTCTCCAGCGCAGCAAAATGCTGATCACCACACTGGCTGGCCAGAAGACGGTGTCGACGCTCTTCATGCACCAGAGCAGTGCGCCACTTCTTCAGCGAGTCCAACATAATGAACATCTGCACAGCAACAGCCAGAGTAAAACACAAGAGAAGCAAAAATATTCTGCGCCATGTAAATAGTGAAGGCATAATGAAACTCACATCCAGGGCAGAAGACTGCATAGCGGCAAGCATGTTCTCAGCCGCCTCGGGAAGGGTCTCGGCGTACTTGGGAGGAATGGCATTGCGCATCAACGTCATTATCTTCCTCCTATCATTAGAGTTGAACCCGCCTGAAGACGGGATCTGATCCAATTCAGCGTCAAGGTCTCTTTGAGGGTCGGGAATTTTTATGGGAAAAACAACGGCCTTAGAATCCCTGAGAGAGACTATAGAACTGCTAGACGAGGAACGACAGGTGGTTACGATGTTGGATTAAAACTTACCCCCAGAATTCCTAGCTCTTTCCGCCGTCTTCAGGGGAATGTTCCGGCGGACGGCTTTAGCAATCCCAGCAAGAGGATCGTCCGTCGCTCCAGCTTTCCGGAAGCTAGGAGGAGCGTTTGCCGCCTTGGGGACGGAAAACCCCTTAGAAGCCTTCGAAGCCATCGACTTGAAGACAGGTTTCTCTGTGCCGCCAGCCCTGCGCTTAGAAGAACGTGCCGTCTCCATGGCTGCCTTCCTCACCTTCTGAAAAGATAAGAACGCATAAGTTGCTAACAATAAAGGGAACTACGTAGGAAGACCTGGTCAATACCTTTTCCTCAGTAGGGGGGGGGGAGCCATCTCCTCTGGGATGGCCTGCTCGGCCGCCTGCTGACATTGCCAAGCCTTAAAGGTGCTGGCATCAAGTACCTTTGCCAGCCAGGACGGCATATCCACCTGGCCTTTGGAAGCGTTATCTAGTTTTTCCATGGCCTCGTCTGAAAAAACAAATAAAGACATTAGCATAGTTCCGAAGAAACAATAAAAAACTGGAGGTATAAATATATTACCTCTCGGCATATACGGACACAAGCCCACAGCCGAGAGGAACACGGGATCGTCTAGTTGATCCAGATGAGGCAACCATCCCTCGGGTATGTAGGCCGTCTTGTCCTTAATTACGAGCGGCTTGGCCTTAAACAAGGACGAGATCCGTTCCCAGAGAGCGGCAGAGACTGGAGGAAAAGAGCTGCCCTTTCCAACCAAGTTGGGCTTGACGTTCCAACGTCTCATCCTCTCACACATCTCCAAATTCTTGGTCTTGATAACCACCCACTTCTTCCTACAGTGATGCCATTTGGACAACTTGCCCATCACCGTCCGATAAGCTCCCTTGTACGTGAGAATCAGCCACCCCGCGGCAGCTTTGGAAACTTGGGACATGGAGGCGATCCTTAGGAACGCCGGGAAGGAAGGAGTAATGCCTTCGAGCTCACAACGAGCGATATAGCCAAACACTCCAGCCCAAGAGTTTGGAGACATTTGGTTCAGGCCAATGTCGAAGCCGTCCAGCAATTCCACCACAAAGGGGTGAGGAGGAAATCTCATGCCAAGCTTTAGAAAGGAGCCGTACACGGCGAATTCCCCTTCCACCAGTCCAAAGCTGCTGCAGTCCATACCGCCCGACATGCGGAATTTATACTCCGAACCTAGATTCAGAGACTTCCCATAAGCCTTTCCCTTGTTAGAAAGGAAGGTCAGCCACGTCTGAAGCGGAAAGATTGCGCTGGGGTGAAGGTGGCCTTCCTCTCCACCTGACGTGCTGGCGGGCGCGACCTCGGCGCGCTCGTTCGAAGGGACGTCCTCCTCTATGGGAGAAGAAGATTCCCCTTCGAATTGCCCATCGTCTTCTATTCTCGCCATGAAATCCTGCACAGGCTGAAGACTTGGCTCAAGACGAGGGGCATTACTTGAAAAGAGAAGGCGTCAAAGAGGACAGGTTGACGCCCTTAGTTTGACGTAGCCCATTCATCATAAAGAAGAAAGAATAGGTAAGGATCAAAATCAACAAACAAATTTTTCCAAAAGAAAGCATTACCTGATGGATCAAAAAGAATTTCTGGAAGAACTTGATGAAGAACTTCAAGAACAAGGCTTTTAATGCTGTGGCGGCGCTACAGTGAAATTCGCTGGATGAAAGACGCCGGAAATCGCCTCCCCTTATCGCTCTCAAACAATCACTAAAAATGAGGGGGAAGTCACTCAAAATGGCCACTTATTTATAGAGGGGTAAGAAATGATTATCCCTGCCACGCGTCGTCATCCCATTGAACACTCCAAGAGAAGTAAAAACTAACGTCTGTTTTCACTCCTCATGAGGGGCAAATGATATGGGCTTGATTATCTCCGCCACAAGGCCCAAAGAGGCTACCAGGACCTATGCTAATCAGATGGGCCTCAGCCTATCTAGGAAGTAGGCCCAAATCTCGGCTCTTAAACGAACTAAGGGCGCATCCTTATTCTGAAGGGCCCACTTCCTTAGGGAAACCAGGCCCAACTTGTAAAAGCTCACCATTGTTGGCCCAAAGTGGCGCGCATCCCACAGCTAGGGTTGAGGGATCAACTCCCAAGAAACCCTAGCCCTATAAATAGCACAAATCCCAATGCAAAGGCATTCAATTCATTCCAACCAACTCAATTCTATCTTTGCTCTGCCTTCTCTCTACATATTATTTCTCTCTCTAGCTTATACTTACTTAAGCATCGGAGGGAATATTCCTACGGGAATATTCTTGTTTTGCAGGTTGCCAGAAAGTTCGTGCCAGGTCATACTTGATACCTCCGAGGAGCGCGTGCCACGTCAGCACCGAAAAAGATCCCACAACAGTTATCAATTGTTCTTTTATTGAAAAATTAGATGTGATAGGAGTTAGTGAGGTATTTTTTTAATTGAATGAGAGAGGGTGTGGGGACAAAAAATAATTTAATGGGAAGAGAGAGACAATATAATAATTGTGGGGCCATTCCTATTTTAGATGTAACAACTAATCTGGGACGGACGAAAAAGGAAAATGTAACAACTAATCTGGGACAGAGGGAGTAACTAGTCTTTTGATGTTATTTTATTTTGTCATATCCTACCCTTAAAAAAACCAAAAGATGGCAAATAACGTTTTCATTAATACCCACAACACCCCTTTAACTTTCATGTAAATAAATGACATTTCTCTTAAGAATAGTGCACCGACAAAAATACCCTATTTATTGATGACTCAATTGTTTCCATGATTCTGGCATATTAATGACAACTCACTCTTCCTTTCCTACGACGGCACAACTCACATCCTCCTTCCTACGACATTATTTAATGGTGGCGACTCGTCCCTCCACCCTTCTTCTTCACGGTGACTTCTCCTGATCTCCTCCACCCTTCTTCTCCACCTTTATTTCTCTCACCGTGATAAATCTTTATCTCCCCTCAATCAATTCATTTCTTCATCCGATATAATGGAGTTTTTTCCTATTTGAAGGATACCTTAGAAGATTTTTCTCCTTACAGATTTCTGACAGCAAGCCGATGGAGAGCAGTCAGATATGTGGAAGGAGACGGATCTTCCATTTGGGTAAGCGAACCAGCTGGGTAACTGGGTTGCGAATTTGTATGTTGCGATCGAAATTTAACTTGGTGATTAAAATCTGGCATGTCAATTGTAGTTGCACACTTACACCATCGATTGTAATGACTTGTGGGTTTAGGGTTTAGATTGGGGTAGTTCTAGTGTGAACGAATTTCAACTTAATTTCGCTCATGATTTAGTATGTAGTATGTGGTGATTGGAATATGGTATGTCAATTGCACCTTCGAGTTTAATGATTTATAGGTTTAGGGTTTAGATTGTGGTTGTTCTTGTTTAGCCTTTGTTATGGGTCGTTTTGTACGAAGTAAGGTCGACGCGTGAAATCAGATTTTACCGGTTAACTCCTACATTTAAGAAGTCGTTGTGGCTGAGTCATTGGAATACTTGGAGGACAATGTCCATTCGGTTGGAGATGATTAAGGAAGTTGAGAATATCAAGGAGCTAACAACATTATTCCCTCAATAGTGCTAGACCTAGTACTATATATAGACAACCAACCAACAATGAAACGAAGACCGTCTGTCATCCATTCTCCACGTCTAACCACTACCTTCCTCCATTTACCCCACTAATATCCATTATCCCAGCTACTATTGTCGGAGTAGTTGTTACTGTGCTACATTCCATGATACATAATTTTTACCCTTAAGCATCCACATGGAAGTTCCACTATAAATATATCCTCAACTACAGTTACCAGAGAGATACGAGCACCATCCAATACAATATATCTTTTTCCTAATACCTTTGCGGCTCGTTTGGTAGCCGGTATTAAATGGTGGGAATGAGAATAAATTTAAGTGTTATTTGACAAGAAAAGAACATGATGATGTCCATGGTAATGAAATTTTGTCTCAAACTTGGTATTTTTCTTCATAAATTTGCATTCCCACCTAATACCACTTCTCAAATGGTAATGGATGGTAATGGAAATTTATAAAGAAAAAGAGATGATTTTGAGTGAACTAGCATTACCATGGGAATGCAAGTTAATTTTCTTTACAAATTTATATACAAATTCATTCCCATGGACACCATTTACGACCGGCTACCAAACGGGCCGTTAATGCACAACAATAGAGTACATCCTACTATCGTATAGTTGCTCGTTTCACTCATCCCCTAGTCCCCTCGTATACCTCTTTTATTTGTGTTTTATCAATAGCTATATTTACACACACGCATATATACACTACAAGAAATTGTACTATTAACGATGGGAAATTTCGTCGCTAAAGGTCAATAATTGTTGATTAAAGACGGGATTTTCCGTCGCGAACCCGTCATAAAAGGGGGTCGTCGTCAATGGAAAATCTCGTCGTTAACTCGTCGTAAAAGACATTTGCGACAGTTGTTCCCGTCTTTATTGGGTTGTTAACTTCGTCGCAAAAGCCCTTTTGCGACGGGATTTTTACCTGTCGTTATTAGGTTGTCATAAAAGATACAAATTTTTGTAATGATACCTTGTATATGTATTCAATAAGGCTTTTTATGCCAACAACATAGTGGATTGGTGGACTCATGACCACCCGCGGTTTTATCCCTTTCGTGTTTTCCGTGTCACCATCTTGTGTCTCGTCTCCCTTTATTTTCTGCCCATTAATTCTTGTCATTTACTTACTCTATTTAATCTAGTTGTTTATGTCCCAACCAAAGGCCGTCCATACGAAATTTGGCATAAACATCCTTTACTTTCAAATATTTTCAATCTAAAATGATATAAGGGTTTAGGGTTTAGATTGGGGTTGTTTTTGTTTGCCACTGTGATCATTGTTTTGGCTTTCTCTCTCCAACAGTCCCAATATCCAACTTAAAGAACTATTTACAATGGCGTGATTCCTGTTAATTCAGAAGGACATTGGCTAAATATATCATTTAGATATGTATTTTCTTCAGTATAAGCTATCTTGTGCATGTTACATAGTTTATTTGCTTCTTGTCTTTCAGGTGAACTTCTCTTATGTCGAGGCCGGAGAAAACAAGCAAGCTCCTTTCAAACTAGTAACATGTGAGAGGTCAACGGTAGATGTCAGTTATATAAGCCCTTTATGCTTGCCATTATATTTGAGAGGGATGATGAGAATGATGAAAAGAAAAGAAGGGCTAAGCAAATTATGAAGGATTCAATGGAGACACCGATTAGGTTCGTTCTGTAGGCATTATATACTTTTTTTCTAGAAAACTAGCAGCTAGAGCTGGTCTCAAAGAGATATTCTTGTTTCATGAGTTGGACTCTTAGGCATGTATTTTCCACAAGTTGTGGAGGTATGCATGCCTTAGTTGTTCTGGTAAACTATGGTTACTGTTTTCTTCCTTTCTGACTAAAATTCATGTTCTTTCTCGATAAATACTAAGAAGATACACATGTGCATCTTTTTCTTTTGATTTCATACATTGACTTAGATGTGATATTCATCTCTGTTATTATGAGTTTGTAGATGAAATACATAAATAAATTACAGAGAACCATGACTTCGGTTTAGTTGTAGACTGAACAAAAGTCATTAAAGAAAACTTGCTCCATTTTTTGCACTGGAAGATAAAGAGAATGAAATATGGTGAACTCATTGAATACTAAACTAACACCCAATGATAATTAATGATGGACAATATGGTTGTGCTATTTTGGTTTTGTCTCGGTTTGATTTCAAATTCTGAGTCAACCTATGCCACCTTAGTATGAAAGCCAATAATCTGTGCTTCTTAGCTAACAAAAAAATAAATATACAATGGATATAATCTATTAAGAAATTATTTAGATCAGATGGTATTGAAAATTGTGTTGATTGAGTACTTAGTTTATTTGTCAATATGTGAACTCTGATATTTTCAAGAGAGATTATGTAACACCCCAAATTTCTCTCTTTTTAAAACCAACATTTATTTGAATAAAATCAACATGGAGAGAAATTTAGGAGTATTACAACCACGTGATTACGTTAAAGGCTAATTAACTCAAATAATGCATCAAAAATAACTCAAATACTTTTCTTTATTGAATAATAGTAATCGAACTAAATAGTGTATATTCGATAAACCCTTGAAATTAAAATACTAAAATCTGAACTCACAAATTAAAACCAACTTAGAAATAAATCCTAACTAGTGAACTCTCCATTAATCGTATATGCAAGCATGTCACATCATCACATCAAGTTCCTGAAAACTGCTCACCAAAAGGTGAACAGGGCCAAGCCAAAAACAAATAGGAAATACGAATTAGCAAAAGCTAAGTACGAATATATGCAAAATATGTAAAATATTTATATGTAATTGAATATAATTTCGTAAACCATTTAATTCAAACAAGCTTAATTGAAATCATAGAAGATTCATTTTCCAAATTAGAAACTTTTCATAAATAGTAACTTTCCAATTCAAGCAACTTTCCAAAAATTGATTCCAATTATAACATGGAAATCCAAAACCTCTTCTTATCTCCCCTTCCTTTCTAAATGTGCACACCTCCAAGATAGTATTCCATCACAAATCTATACATTGGGGTACTAACCAAATAATAGCCAACAAGTGACCCTCGACTTACACAACAAGTGACGCGTATGAACTTTAATGTTCCATGAAATCCATTCCACTTTGAGACTTTACAAAAGTATAATAATGTCATGAAATACTTTCCAATTCCATACCATATAATAAACCAATAACCTCCTTTTATTTAATCAAACATAAAATTTTCGATTAAATAACATGTTTAAATAAATGATTAGTTATTAAATCATTAAAATCCATCAACAATTTCGAATTTTCCTTTTATTGAATCATTAACACATGAAAACAATATATTAATTATAAATTCGAAATCCATAAAACATTAATCCATAAATTCAAGAATAAAAATCAAAATCCTATGTTCACAATTAAAAAATCCTCCTCCTGTTAGAAATTCAAAAATAAAAAAAACCTAAATCAAAAGAGGATATTGGAAAAACCTAATCAATTCAATCGAAAAAAACAAAAACCTAATCAAAACAAAAACAAAAACAAAAC
This sequence comes from Spinacia oleracea, assembly GCF_020520425.1. Taxonomy (NCBI): domain Eukaryota; kingdom Viridiplantae; phylum Streptophyta; class Magnoliopsida; order Caryophyllales; family Amaranthaceae; genus Spinacia; species Spinacia oleracea. Next base: position 120,387,562 of record NC_079487.1, on the reverse strand, counting down.
CCCTTACATCAAAAATCAAAATCCAAAAACTCCAGCAACATGATAATTTCATATAAATAAAATTAAAATATACAGATTGTAGAAAATCAAACATGTTTCCTTCGCCATGTATCATCATATTCTTCTTTTTCCTTCGCCGTTCTACTCCACGCTTCCTCATCCCGTTGAAGCCACCGCCGATAACGCCGAGGCCGAAGCCGAGACCATAGCGGCTCACCGTAGCTTTTGCGAGGAGGTAAATCGCCGCCTCTGCTCTACGCCTTCCTCTCCTCCCTTCGTCGTTCTACTCCTTCTCGAATCTTGATGAGAAGGCGAGATAAAAAATCAGAATGGTCGCGGTGGATCTTGCGGTCGCCTAAAACCTAAGACCAATGAAATAAATCATTTGCGACGAAAGAGCTACATCTATTCTTGCGACGATAACGACGAGTAATGACAGCGGTGATGAGGCATGACGGCGGCGACGATGAGGACCGACCGCGGCGAAGATTTTGGGGGAGAGGCAGAGCATTTGAAGGAGGAGAGAGAGCCATATCGGAGAATTCGAGGGAGGAGAGAGAATCAGATTTTTAGGATTGAAAATGAAATGAAAAATAATGAAAAAATGTGTATATATTTATTTTAAAAAATATATATATGGGCTGATGTCAGCGATTATATGGCATCTTGGTGGTCATCAAGACGGTCATTCTTGTAAGACCGTCTTATAGAAAAGTTTGTAAAAAACAATTTCTCCTTTGTCCATTGTATGGAGTTTTTTTTTATGATAAGCAAAGGTACTATTATGTCCTATCAAGCTTTGACTTATTGCACCAATGATTCTGTCTCTGTTTCTTAATGATAGAAGTGTTTGCCTCGAAGAGATCCTAACTACTTGGCTATATTTCATACAAGTACGCCCAGTTTGGTGATGTATCCCCCAAAGTAGATGTTTTCACTTTGGGGTAGGTCTTTGAGAAAAATCGGGCATAGTAGAGACATTCTACACAATGTTGGTGGTTCGCTTCACACCTCGCGGTGCTTACACCTCTCGCCTATCGAAGTTTTATTCAAAAACCTCATCCAAGAACTTGTATAGAGAAATATTTCCCGCGGTGTAGTAGTTCTTCCATACCAACTTAGGTTCCTGGCGCTGCTATTGGCATAACAACCAGTACACCACAGATTGGCATTGGGAGAATAACTACTCTTTCTCTCCTAGAGGAAGAATATGGTTGGCTTGGAGGCATAGTGTGGTTTCAGTCCAGGTTGTGGCTAAAATGGAGTTCTTTATTCATAGCTTTATAAAAAAAATCTGTACCGATTAGGCCAATCCGGAATGGATCGGTGGTTGTTCTCTGTGAACTCATATTAGGCAAGGATGCTTTTGTAAAGGAAACTGGATCAGCTCAACCATAGTGCCTTGCTACTTTGGTAAACAATCTATTTTTCTATTAGTCATACCATTTCCAGAATAAGCACCTTATTGATAAGTGATATGACAAAGCATATTTGAAAAAGATAAATAGATCTATTCCATCACCAGTGAATTAAACCAATCATGTCTAAATCCCGTCAAGATAGAAAAGTATTAACGCAAGCATTTGTTTTAGAACGAGGGAATTATCATGTAATGCTTCTTTATCATTCAACATTTCTAAAAAAATTATTGTTATTTCAATTAATCTGTCTAATGCCTTTGAAAATATTTTCTTCTTCTTTGTGTAACAATTTCAAGATGTTGTTAGTTAGTGTGATCCGAACAGCATATGCAAATTAGTGGATCCGAGACTTGGGGAAGACTATCCTCTTGACTCTGTTATCAAGGTGAATAATATGATCGATCAAGCAATAACTTCCTTAAAAGAAATTTCTGATGTGAAAGATGTTTGTTTCAAGAGCTAGTTGATGTGTTGATTGGTTTTGCAGATGGTAGAGCTTGCGAAAGCATGCACTCAAGAGAATCCTGAGCTTCGACCTAGCATGAGATCGGTTGTAGTTGCTTTGATGTCCTCCTCGTCAACCATAGAAAATTGGGATATTGGTTCGTTCCATGAGCATGGCCTTAAAAATCTCGAGTCTGGAAGATAGTTTAAGATGGAGAATGCTAACACAACCGCTTTTTATACCAATTCCTTTTAACAGTGGGTACCTAAAGGTATACTCATAGTTGTATAAATTATGAATATTGTTTATATTATGAATGTTGTTTATATTGATTAGTATTACCAATTCTTTTCAAATGTATATGAGATATGTTGATGTAGATATTCACTTGACACACCAGCTTCAGTAGCAGTAGGAGTAGGAGCGGTGGAAGTCTCCCCTTTTTCTGCTCCTGCTACACTCGACTGTTGGAGTAGCTGCTTCACTGTTAAGGGAAAACTTGTACAAATAGCTCATTAAAGTCAAACATAAGTATTTTGTGGACTTTAGCTAGTTTGGCGCCAATAACAGTTTGTTATTCTGTTATAACAAACTTGCCACATCAGCTTTTGTATTTGGCTTATCCTGTTGAGCTTTACTCTCGTATAAATAAGCTAATCATAGCTTATACTTGTCGAGTTATCATCCAAGAATTAATAGAAAACTTCTCATCTTATTCTCTCTCTTTTCTAAGCAGTCTTCTTCTTTCTCTCAATTCTGTTTGAACTATCTTGAAGACAATTGTTGGATGCTCAGCAAGGACCTATAATTAGGCTCTTGTATACTTTATCTCCCTTCGTCCGGTTGTTCATCCGCATTGACTTCCTTAATCACCAACAAATTGTTTTTCCAGCACCATGGTCTTCCGTTAATAGCCTTTCTCCTTATCTCTCCATTAATGGTCTTCCATTCAGAGTGTCTGTCTAGTGGAAGCAACCATCTAAGCTGATATCTCCTCCCTTTTTCCTACCAGAAGTTGAACCACGTAACAAATCCCTCGGTAAATGTAACACCCCGACAATTCTCCCATTCTTAAAGTATCTTTTTAATGTAAAACATAGAGAATTATCACAGCATTATCGCGCGTGTGAAAATGCATCGGCTTATTCAGAATTTTGCAGCGGAAAACATAATAAATAACTTTAAGTTTGAAAATAGTCGACTACGGAATTAACTCCAAACCAACCAATGAAAAAAAAAGTCAACACAACCAATTCAACAAGTTCAAAGTCCACTTAAGACAAAACAAGGTCAACTTAGAATATTTAAATTAAACTACACAAGCTCTCCAATCCCGAACCCAATGGTGCATCATCTTCAAACATGTAGATGGGCAATGCGCTATTGATCCTTAGAGACTATTCACCAAAATGGTCATCACAGGATAAATAAGGCATATCCATGATCAACATACACAAACAAAAGCATGAAATCACTAAAGGTGAGTACTACATACTAAATAAATAAACAATCCTAACATGATACTAATAAATAAACAATCCTAACATGATACTAATTAATAAATAACAATAATAAGTACCAACATAATAACTCACATATAATTTTTACTAGATTAACTTTTAATAATAATACAGTTTAATGGATTAGTCAATGGAGTGAGTTGCCTAACTGAAATAGCCTTCCTTTTGGAAGACAGAATACGGGTGCGACTCCGTATTCCTATGACCTACGATATCGAGGAACCTTTTAATTAAAATAGAACACGGTGATAAATCTGGTCCCAGAAAAAGCCATGGGCTACCACCATGAACTCCAACTCCTAATTGTCCGTCACTTCAGACGAGTCTAAAGCTATTGCTATCCGGTTTCACTTTACATGATTTACCAATGAATACTATTATGACTCATCAACAACATAAATAGCATAATCAACAAGTAATCACAACTTCTTTTTATCTTGGAATCAAATAAATGATCACACAATTTTCAATCTAGAATTAATTCCAATTAATTCAATCCTTCATTTACCAATGATCAACTACCTTTCATAGATGTAAACTATCAACCTACTAAACAAATTCCACGTTCCTCATAAAGTAGTGAAATACTAAAAAGGGGAACGATGATCAATCATGATCTATGCCAATATATAAATAATATAAGGTTCCTAAACCAACATGCTTGCAACAATCATTCATGCCAACATGATATAAATCTCATAACATAATGCTATGCTCAACATGTTTATACAACGGCATCAACATGCAATTTCCAACATAATCAACTTCATATATAAATTTAACATGGTTTCTACTCATAGTACCACATCCACAAACACATAGGTATGTACGTACCTTGTGTAAACAAATTGAGAGGTTACTTTAACAATCTCAAAAGTCGTCTATGGAGAATTCTGATAGGTCCGTCGTCAAGCCTACCAAAAAATTAAAAAACCTAACTTGGTCTCTCTAATAGGTAGAAAGGGAAAGCAAGGGTCGATCCACAGGGACTAAGGGGAGCACTGTTAAAATATTGACTATGATAAGCTAGGCCAAGTCTTTTTGGGGTGATGATTTTTGGGTTAAAATGAACAACAATTAAAAAAGGCCTTGGGAAAGGGTATCCACCAATCAAATAATTCACAAACCAAGTAATCAAAATGAGAAAGAAACAAAGGGGATCAATTGAGGGGAATCGTTCATCCAAGGGTACTCTAACCACTCTTTCAAGCTAGTTAGATTGGCCTAATACCCAACCAAAGACCTATTTTCATGGCTAAGGCATTCAACTAAGCATATTCATATACATGATGAACATAAACAATCAAAGAAAGTCCTCTAGACTATGTAGTCCCTATTTTCATGGTCCTCCAAGCCTAATGATCTATTTGAGGTAACCCCTTAACTTCATCTTTCAATCCTTCACTAAGGGTACCTAAATAATGCCTTTATGATGGCCAATCACACAAGCAATCATAAAATACCAAATCAATCAACCAAATTCATCCCAAGTGAAAATCTCATGTTCAATTTATAGGTTCATGATCTCATCAATGACTTCAACCAATTCCCAAGTAAAACAACTACTCGCAAATCATTCTAAATAGCAAGAACAAAGATATTACAACTAATAACATGAAATCCAACACTAATCTAAGACAAACAAATAATTAAAAGTGAAACAATATAAAAATAAACAAATTAAACAATAAAACAAGAGATAGAGTAAGAAATTCTCATTGATATTGCAAGGAGCCTCCAAATCTTCAAGTTTCCTTCTTAGATCCTTCAAAATCCAAGCATTCAACAAGTTTTTCTCACTTTCTCTCTCTAGAAAACGAGAGTTTCTCTCTCTAAAAAACCCTAACCTAAGCTAAAATCTTCTAATACATGGCTTCCCCCTTTGAAAATTCCGTACAATGACTATTTATACCAAGCAACATAGTAATATCCGTCAAAAGAAAGTGTACGCGGAACATGTCATCCCGGGCGGGACGGAATTGTCGCGGGCGGGACGAGAGAGCTGAGCAAAAATTGTAAAAAGTTCCAGTAGAAAAATCCCGCCCGGGGTGAAATTCGTCACGGGCGGGATGCTTTGTCGCGGGCGGGATGAGCTTTCTCGCGGAGAATCGAACATAGCCTGTTTCAAATGGCCATAACTTCTTTATTACTCATCTAAATAAGGCGTGTGACCACTCGTTAGAAAGCTCTTGGAGTAAGCTTTCATCTCCAACTGGAATCACAAGAAAATATTAAATAGAATAAAAGTTATGCTCGTTTCAGTGTGGTTGTTGTCCACAAGTCTTGCAAAACTCTTCCAAATGGTTTTATTTTGCTCATTTGCGCCCTTCCATTCTTTGTGCGTGGCATGTAGACGTGCAAGATCCAAACCTACAACATTAAACACAAGGGAGCAGTACCAAATCCTAGAAAAGTGACAAAATTACCTAAAATTTATAAAAGACCTACAACTATAACAATTATCTAAAGCTAAGCAAAATACGCTAGGAAATGCAGAATGAGGATGGAAAAAAGATAAAAATGGGAGGAAAAATACACTTAATAGTTGACAAAACTACCACTTATAAAATTCTCCACCTAAAAACAACCAATATAAATTTATATCAAACCTCCATGAATTTATAGCAACATTATAGTACTTCAAACCCTTCCTAAACATATTTATAACATTCCCCAATATCAAAATTTAATTACTAAACCTCCTAGCATAGTGATTGCCACACTAATGGTCACAGATCATCATAAACTCCAATAAAACATCCCTTTTAAAATTTCCAGCAACATAAATAACTTAAACCTCTTCAAAACATAATCAACATGCTTAGAATCATAAAAATAATAGCTTTCATAATTTATAATCATCCTATTATGATTTTATAACTATTAAAACCCTAAACATTCATGCTTTAATACTTTAAACCCTCATTTGAACATCATTAAAGAATCTGGAAATTAATAACTTTATTATGCAAAACATATAATCTGAAATCTATAATTAAATCATAATAACTATAACCCCGAGGGGAGTTAACCTCCGGCAGAAGTAGGTCGTTTAACTCAAGAAAGCATAAATTAAATTGTTAAAACATAATTAAACATAATTTGTTAGATTAATGATTCAAAATAACGGTTATTAGTAAGTCAAAGTTGTTAGGGTTGTTTCCTATTTTCTAGTAGCAGTAATTAGGTTGTTTACATAGTTAAGGAAATCATGGGGTAGCCCACTTCTATTAGGATTCCTAGTTTTATGTTGAGTCAGTTATTTGCTTAAGCCTATTTAAAGGCAATCTGATGTACGTGTTATTTGCATTGAACGAGAGTTTTTCACACATTCTGTCTTCTCTTTTCTTTCACGTCTATAATTTCAACATGGTATCTAGAGCTCCAGGTTAGATCCAAACCAAAAAAAAAAGGGTGAGAGGAAGGTACCGTGAGATCACAAAAAACAAACAAAAAAAATTAAAACAAAAAACTGTGAGTCGTGGGAATTAATCAAAGAAAGCAGCGTAGCTTTCTTTTTCTATCATTGTGGGAGTTTGCGTGTGAGTGAATTAAATTGTTTAGGAGTATGGCAATTAATGGTAATGGTTCTAGTTCTCAACCCATATTCCCCTTGTTTAAGGGAGAGAATTATTATATATGGAGTCTTAAGATGAAAACAATGTTCAAGTCTCAAGAGTTGTGGGATATGGTGGAGAACGAGTATACGGAACCGGCAGAGGCACCGGCTGAACCAGATCAAAGGCTACGGGAAAATAGGAAGAGAGATGCAAAGGCTCTGTTCTTTATCCAATCGGCATTGGATGATGAAATTTTCCCACGAATTTCCGCTGCGTCAACATCGAAACAAGCCTGGGAGATTATCAAGCAAGAGTATTTTGGTGATAAGAAGGTAATTGCTGTAAAATTACAAACCCTTCGTACACAATTTGAGAGCTTAACAATGACAAAGAAAGAATCAATTCAAGATTAGTTGTCTAAAGTGTCTTCAATTATTAGTCAAATGAAAATATATGGTGATAATATCTCAAATGAAACAATTGTGGGCAAGGTGTTACGGAGTTTGACTAGTGATTATAAACATATTGTGACTGCAATTTTAGAGTCTAAGGACATATCAACTTACACATTTAATGAGTTGATGAGTTCATTAATGGCTCATGAGGAGAGAATGGATAAGTCTACGGATGAAAACTTCGAGGAAAAAGTCTTTCAAGTTACGGGGCAAATGTCGGGTGATTGGTATTATGGTGAAGGTCGTGGTCGTGGCCGCGGTATGAGTAGTCGTGGTTGTGGTCGTGATGGTCGTGGTCGTGGTCGATTCGAAGGACAACGTCAATCCATGAGTAGAATTCAATGCTACTATTGCAAAAGGTATGGTCACAAAGAAGATAGGTATTGGATAGGCAACGTGATGAGAAAGAGAAAGAGAAAACTAATTTTGTTCAAAATGTCAAAGGAGAAGAAAGCAACCTCTTCTAGTCGTGTGTTCTTGTTTGACGAGAGTTCGTGTTGAGATTCAAAGTGTCGAGTTCAAGTCGGAGTCCACCGCAATATGGATCATTGAAGAGAATAGCAATTGTACGTGAATTTGAATCAAGGGAGGATGTTAGATTAATGATTCAAAATAACGGTTATTAGTAAGTCAAAGTTGTTAGGGTTGTTTCCTATTTTCTAGTAGCAGTAATTAGGTTGTTTACATAGTTAAGGAAATCATGGGGTACTCCACTTTCTATTAGGATTCCTAGTTTTATGTTAAGTCAGTTATTTTCTTAAGCCTATTTAAAGGCAATTTGATGTACGTGTTATTTGCATTGAACGAGAGTTTTTCACACATTCTGTCTTCTCTTTTCTTTCACTCTCTTTCACGTCTATAATTTCAACATAATTAGTTTAAGGGTTAAGAAATAACCAAAGAGAGAGAAGGAAATGGATGTCTGGCGGGCAGGGCGGCGCGGCGTGGCAGCAGAGCACAGTGGTGCGGCGCGGCGCGATAGTCGGGTGGCAATGACGGTGGTTGTTGTGGCTGGTGGTGGTGGCATGCGAGAGAAACAAGAAAAGAGTAGGAAAGAGTTTCACGTGAAAGAGGAAGAGACAAAAGAAAGTACGTGAGCTTGAGTGAGGGAGGAGGGAGAATTAATTGTGTAGGTAAGTTTTGGGGTTTAGGGGGTTTATTGGGGCTTAGCTATTTTATGGGCTTAGGAATATAATTGGGCTAGGATTAGGATTTATTTCCCAATTTTGAAAGTGTTCTAGTTCAAACCCATTTAGTAGTATTTTTCATATCCAAAAGTATTTCTATTTTCAAATCTTTTTCAAACATGATTCTAATAATTATTTGATTTGCATAAATATTAAAATACTTAGAATATATTTAAATAAAATTAAATATTCATTAAATTTCACTTAAATATAAATAACTATACATTAAAATATAGGGAAATTCTCAATGGTAGCCCTATATTATTGCCTTTTCTCAATGGTAACCAAACGTTTTTCTGATTATCAATGGTAACCTCAAGTTTTTTAATTTTATCAAACGTGACATTATCTAGAACTTTTGATTAAAAATTCTGTAAAAATAACCTTTGAAAATTAACCATAGTAACAAATGCATTACCACCATTGAAACACCTACTCTCCGTTCATCCCTACCTCCATCTCCTCAAAACTCAACATTACCACCATTGAAACACCTACCTTTAACTTTCGATCTCTATCCTCCATGGAATGTTGGAAACAAGAAACCCCACCTCATCTTTTCCTTGCACCCTCATTTCTCTCTCCTCCGTGGAAGAAGTTGTGCAATTCAGCCACATTCCCACAAAATCCAATTTACCCATTAATGCATAGCTACACTCGCGCCATCTTCAACCAAGTATAACACCCCAATTCCTTCTTAGTGCACTCTCATTCACGGGTAATGTCGTAAATGGGTTGTTTTCTGAAGCTTTAGTTTCCATGATTGTATAAAAGGTTATGGTGTTAGACCCACTTATTTTGCTTTATGTGCTCAATTTAAGGTTGCTACTCTAACGGGGGATGTATGTTTTGGTTGTTAGTTACAATGGAAGATGTTTAAGCTTGTTGGGTAGGAGATCTTTTTGTCCTGTTGGAATGTTTTGCTTGATTTATAATGTGAAATGTGGGTTTATGGAAAGTGTGCTCAAACTGTTCAATTAAATGCCTGTGAAAGATGTTAATATCTGGAACATCACTCATTGTTGAGTATGATAAGAGTGGGAAGAGTTGTAGAATAAATCCAAATCGAAGTCCAAAATATTGTTGCAGCTTCTTCGGTCGAAGATAGTCAAGATACTTGGATAGAGTAAGGAGGGTGGGGGGAGGAGATGAGGCCTGATTTCATGGAGGAGGGGGGAAAGTTAAAGGTGCTTTAATATGGTAGGATTATTTTTTGAAACTTTGTGAAATGGTAGGATAAGTTAACCATGATTATTAAAAGTTACGTTATACATAATTTTAAACCAAAAACTCTCATTAATGCTATGTTTGATAAAATTAAAAAAATTAGGGTCACCATTGATAATTAAAACAAAATTTGGTTACCATCGAGAAAAAACAATAACATAGGGTTACCATTGAGAATTTCCCTAAAATATCTTAATAAACTTTATAAATTTATAGGGATTACAGTAAGTACTCCCTCTATGCCTTTTTGTTTGTTTGTCCTTTGCGTTTTAGCCCGTCTTTAAAATATTATTTTATTACCATTTAAGCTCATAGGACCCAACTTTACTCTAACGTTAAATACATTTAGTCAACCACTTTTTTCTTTTCTCAGTCACACACAATCAATACTTAATAAAAGCCCTTCTAATATATGGAGCAAACAATTAGGGACGGAGGGAGGTAGTACGTTCATAAATATGTTTACGATTACTATTTGTACGAATATTAAGAAAAAATGTTTACGGTTCATATAGATGTTTACGGTTACTATTTGTACGAATATTAAGAAAAATGTTTAAAAGTTGGTTAAATATTATAAAACATGGATAAAGGAAGAGAAATGTGTAAAAAGGTGGATGCGTGAAGGAAAAAAATGAATAAAGTAAGAGAAAGTGAGTGGAAATTTGTAAATATTGTGGAGTAAGAAATGTAAGGTAGTAAATTTTCACATACAAAAATAGAATAAAGAAAAGTGTAAAAAATTATGAAACAGACTAAAATAGAAAGTGTAAAGATCATTTTGAAACGATCGAGCCATCGAGCTACGAGGCCCATGCCCCGCGTCATTGATCGTCGCACATAGCCCGCACAGCGACACCGCACACACGGCCCATGGCCACGCACACACGCATCCTCGAGGGCCACGCTGCGCGCAGCTAGGTGCTGTGTCGTGGCTGCCTACCTTGCGGCAGGCTTGGTGCGTCGTGGCGCAGCGCTGCTGCCCACACGCATCTCGCTTGTGCTGTGTGCCCTTGCCCTCACCCAACGCTCTGCACGCACACCTCGGCCTAGAGCCTTGCATGCCGCATAGCTCGTTGCTCGCTGCATTCGCACCGCACGGGCGACGAGCTCCCTTGCTCGTCGTCGTGTGCCCGCACTATAAAACACCCCTTAAGGGTAACACGTAGCTTCCATTGCTTTGTGCGTGCAACATTTATGGGCGTTTTCATAAAAAAATTTAAATTTTTAATTTAAAATTAATGACAAATTAATAAAACATATTAATTTCATAATTTTAGGGCTAAAAATCGAAAATTTATTAATCAATTAATTTCCGATTAACATGGATTCAAATCTAGGTCATAAAAATTTAAAATTTATCACAAATTATATTAACAATTTTTATGGTGGATTTTAATCATGGATACCTAATTAAATTATTAATTAATTATGAAAATCAAATCAATTCTAAATTATTCGAATTTCAACAAATTAATCATAATTACAAATTAGGTTGTATAATTAACAAGTCTAGGCATTCATAATTGTTAAACATATACTGTAGGTCAATCAAAAACTCAAGATTTATCAACAAGAATCGCAAATATTCAATTTAACATCTTAAATTTACAAACTTTTGCGTTCGAAAAACTAAAACCTCCGAAAAGTCATAGTTAGGCTTCGAATTTGGGAATTCTGGGTTCGGCGAAAAAATTATTTTTCTCAAAATTTTAGAATGCCTTTTACATGCGGAATTGACACAAAAATCACTCGATTTGTTTGAGTAACGAATATTCTGCCGAAAAACTACGTACATATAATTAAATAAACGCAATTTGCAATTAATTACGAAAATTAATTACCCCTTTTAATTTATTTCAAATTTGTAAAATTTAACCATGTTCATGCAATTTAGATTATGAAAATAATAAGAGGCTCGTGATACCACTGTTAGGTTTTGATACATATGACAACATAAATCATGCGGAAAACCTTAATGCCAGGAAACATATTATTTACACATAATCATTTAGCATAATTTAGGTGCATACGTTTTGTAGCGTGCCCTCCCTAGCTGCGCCCGAACCGAACAAGAACAAGTCTTTAGGACTCCAAGTGTCGTCCCTCCGTAGATAGTCCACAGCACGTCCGGATCCGCCTTAAGCTTGACCAACTAGAATCGCCCTTAAGGTTCTAGGAATTTTCGGCTAATAGGTTGCAAGTGTTTGGCTGATTTTTGCTTCAAATTCTTACCTTTGAATATTTCAATATTCTGTATAAATATGTGACCCTAGGCACCTATTTATAGAGTTATGGAAAAGGAATTATAATCCTATTAGAATACTAGTTTAATTTAATTAGAATCCTGCTAGGACTCTATTTAAATAAACATTATCTATCAGGATTAGATTTAATCATATGACGAATCCCGGTAGCCTTAGGATTCGAGTTACACACACACGAGTGGCGCACAAGCACCGCACGGAGGCCTTACGGCCCACGCACAGCGCAAGGCCCAACTCGTCGCAGCACCTTGCTCCGTATGCGCGCGCCCAAGCCTTGGCTGGGCCTTGGCTTCGTGTTAGGCTTGGTTGAGGCTTGGTGTGTGTTTGTTGCGCTTTGGCTTGTTGGGCGATGGCCCGACTTCATGCTGGGCCTTCGTCTGGCAGGCCTCGTCCGATGTTAATTCGTACGATACCCTTCCGATTAAATTCTCGATTCCGGAATTTATTTCCGATACGAACAATATTTAATATTTCCGATTCCGGAATTGTAATACCCCGAAATTTTAAACTCGATTTATTAAAATTAAAAATATTTATTAACTTAATTTCGTTTTAATTAAATTACGAATAATCGAATTTCGTTATTTTAATCGTTTTTACGAATTATTTTAAACGATAAATTTATAAACTGAAATTATTTATTTTCGTTAACGATAATTTATTTATTTTTAAGGAATTATTTTAATTAAACATTTTATTACAAATTCTGAATTTTTGCCAAATATCTGGTTACCTATGTAGTGTTGTTGACCTAAATACCCCTGCACCTTCCATTACTGACATACCTGTTGTTTGTGAATACCCACGCGTTTTTCCAGAAGAAATACCTAGTATGCCCCCACCAAGAGAATTAGATTTCAACATTGAATTAATTCCAGGATCTACCCCTATTTCTAAGGCACCATATAGAATGGCACCAGCTGAGTTACAAGAATTAAAGAAACAATTAGATGAGTTACTTGAAAAAGGATATATTCGACCTAGCGTTTCACCTTGGGGAGCCCCTGTCTTGTTTGTGAAGAAAAAGGACGGAACTATGAGGCTATGCATAGATTATCGAGAGTTAAACAAGATTACCATTAAGAATAAATATCCTTTACCCCGTATTGATGATTTTTTTGACCAACTTCGAGGTGCAAAAGTGTTTTCTAAGATTGATTTGAGGTCAGGTTACCATCAACTTCGAATTAAACCTGAGGATATTCCAAAGACAGCCTTTAGAACCAGATATGGTCACTATGAGTTTGTTGTGATGCCTTTTGGATTAACCAATGCGCCAGCTGTATTTATGGATTTGATGAACCGTATTTTTAAACCATACCTTGATAAGTTTGTAGTTTTTTTCATTGATGATATTTTGGTATATTCTAAGAGTAATGAGGAACACGAGGAGCATCTGAGAAAAGTGTTAGATATGTTGATTGAAAACCAGTTATATGCTAAGTTGTCGAAATGTGAATTCTGGCTTAAGGAAATATCATTTCTAGGACATATTATCTCTGAGAAAGGTGTATCTGTTGATCCTGAGAAAATAAAAGCAATTGTTGAATGGCCTAGACCAACTAATGTACCTGAAGTACGGAGTTTTATGGGTTTAGCTGGATACTATCGAAGATTTGTTCAAGATTTCTCTAAGGTTGCCTTACCCATAACCCGATTAGTTAGAAAGAATACCAAATTTGTGTGGAATGATCATTGTGAATGTGCATTTCAAGAACTTAAGAAACGTCTCACCACTGCCCCTATTCTTACCCTTCCATCTGGAACTGACGGATTTGTAATCTATAGTGATGCTTCCAAGAATGGGTTAGGATGTGTCTTGATGCAAAACGGAAAAGTTATAGCTTATGCTTCACGCCAACTCAAAGTTCATGAACAAAATTACCCTACCCATGACCTCGAACTTGCAGCTGTTGTTTTCGCCCTCAAAATTTGGAGACATTATTTGTATGGAGTTTCGTGTCAAATTTTCACTGACCATAAGAGTCTTAAGTACATTTTCACCCAAAAAGAACTCAACATGAGACAACGTAGGTGGTTAGAACTTCTTAAAGATTACGATCTTGATATTCAATATCATCCCGGAAAGGCTAACGTTGTTGCGGATGCATTAAGTCGGAAGTCTCACCTAAATTCTATCCTAACTTTTTCCCGAGCCAACCAAGATGATCTACAAAAGATGGAAATTGAGTTTACCATGAAAGGAAACCCTTGTTTGAATGTGTTGGTAATGAAGCCAACTTTGATTGATGAAATTAAGGAAGCACAATGTAAGGACTTGCAATTAGAAAGAATAAGGAGTGAAGTGGAAAATGGGAAGTCACCTGGTTTTGTCATTCAAGAAGATGGCACGTTGAGGTTTCAGGGAAGATTATGTGTGCCAAATGATGAGAAGTTGAAAAAGAGAGTTTTAGAAGAGGCTCATAATTCACCATACTCGATTCACCCTGGAGGAAATAAGATGTATAAGGATTTAAGGCAAGTGTATTGGTGGAGCAACATGAAGCAAGAAGTGGCAGAATATGTGGCTAAATGTTTGACATGTCAGAGAATCAAGATCGAGCATCAAAGACCAGCAGGTTTGTTGCAACCTCTGGATGTGCCAGAATGGAAATGGGATTCAGTTTCAATGGATTTTATCATAGGTTTACCAAGATCAACCAAGGGAATGAATGCTATTTGGGTTATTGCATTTCTTAGCAATGAAGAACAATTCGAGTTTAGATCAACTTGCTGAGCTATATGTGAACACTATTGTGCGATTGCATGGAGTGCCTAGTTCGATCGTTTCTGATCGTGATACGAGGTATCAATCAACCTATTGGAAAGAATTGCAGAAAGCTCTTGGGACAAAACTTAACTTCAGTACTGCATTTCACCCAACGACTGATGGACAAACAGAACGTACCAATCAAATTGTCGAGGATATGTTGAGAGCATGTATTTTGGATTTTCAAGGAACCTGGGAGAAGTTTCTACCTATGGTTGAATTTTCGTATAACAACAGTTATCAGGCCACTATTGGTATGGCACCTTACGAAGCACTTTATGGAAGGAAATGTCGAACACCATTATGTTGGAGTGATATCGATGAGGCACGTATTATAGGACCAGAATTGATTCAAGAAACAACTGACAAGATTTGTTTAATCCAATCAAGAATGATGGCAGCTCAAAGTAGGCAAAAGAGTTATGCAGACCAACGAAGAAGACCTCTAGAGTTTGAGGTTGGAGATCACGTGTTCTTGAAAATTTCGCCAACAAAAGGAATAATGAGATTTGGTCAAACAGGAAAGTTGAGCCCAATATACCTCGGGCCATATGAGATATTAGAAAGAGTAGGTGCAGTAGCATATCGACTAGCTTTACCAACCGACTTGGAAAAAGTGCATAATGTGTTCCACGTGTCGATGTTAAGAAAATATGTTCCTGATCCCAGCCATGTGATTACGCACGAACCCTTGATGTTGCGAAACGATTTGACTTACGAGGAGAAACCAATTGAAATTCTAGAACGAAGAGAGAAACGACTTAGAAGCAAAGTAATTCCAATGGTTAAAGTCTTGTGGGCCAATCACTTGACATCTGAAGCTACATGGGAAGTCGAAGCGCAAATGAGAGCGAAATATCCCCAGTTATTCGTTTAGAAATGATAATATGTATGAATTCTAATATGCTTTTTGAATGATTATGTTATAATGTTATTCCGCCATGTTTGTCTAGGGAATAGAACGAATAAGTATGAATTGTATGATTTCTATGAATGGCTAGTTCGACTGAGCTCCAGTTTCGAGGACGAAACTTTTTCTAAGGGGGTAAGAATGTAATACCCCGAAATTTTAAACTCGATTTATTAAAATTAAAAATATTTATTAACTTAATTTCGTTTTAATTAAATTACGAATAATCGAATTTCGTTATTTTAATCGTTTTTACGAATTATTTTAAACGATAAATTTATAAACTAAAATTATTTATTTTCGTTAACGATAATTTATTTATTTTTAAGGAATTATTTTAATTAAACATTTTATTACAAATTCTGAATTTTTGCCAAATATTGTGAAATTATTATAAAAAAAAAAAAAAAATGTCAGCTTTATTTTCTTGCTCCCCACGCTCAAACCAGGAAGTCAAAAACTTCCTTCCTTCCCACATTTCAGTCCAAATGCAAATGCTTGGACCCCAAGCACAATTCCTAGCTTGTTCAACACAATTCTCATGTACAAATTCAGAATTTTGGATGGAATTTCAACAACAAAAAACACCATTTCAATCTCAATCTCAACTCTTGTTTTTCTGTGATTCAATCCAACCAACCACCAACAACAACCACCTCAACCACCGTGCACCACCATCCTCACCACCACTCCACCACCCCGCATCTCCCGACCACCCAGAACCACCGAACACCACCACCCCACCACAACTCCCTGCTCTCTCCTCCTCTCGCATCCCCTGCCTCCTTCTTTCTTCCTCCTCTTTCGCCCCACGCCACCACCACAACCACCGCACCACCATCACCACCTTATCCCTCCGATAACCACCAGCAACCGCGCCAAACCACCGAGCCACCCAGCCACCTCCCTCCTCTTTCTCCTCCTCCTCGTTCGTTCCCTTCCCCCTCCCCTGTTCGCGCACCCTCTCCCTCCCCCTTGAGCCGTCGCTGTCAGCCACCACCCACACCGTCACCTTCAGCGCGGTTTCGCGGTGCTGCTCCGCCCAGCCACCACCCTTTCTTCCTCTCCTCCCCTGTGTCGTGCTTCCTCTCCTCCCTCCCTTCTCTGTTTTTCTCGTGCCTCAACCAAAACCAAAGCAAATAAAAATCAGATTTTCTTTGGCCTTGTTTTTTTACTCTCCTCAAACCCTCATACAATTGGGCCAACTAACCATTTGGGCCTTTGGTAAGACCAATCTAAATTTCAGATTTTAAATTTAGCAATATTTATGTTTTAATAATTTTTATGATATAATTATTTACTAATAAATTGTTATTATTTTCAGGTTTAATTATCAAATATCGATTTTACTAATAAATTACTTAGCCTGAATTAACAAAAACGGAATTTTTAATATTATTTACATGAAAATCAATTATAAAATATATATGTATTTCGATTGAAAATTCGATTAATAATAAATTTTTTTGTTAAATTCCGAAAGTATAATTTTATTAAAAATTCGTTATTTATATTAAAACTCGTTATTTATAAAATTCATTACTTATAAAATTTATGATTTTATAAAATATTGATTTTAAATTATATTATCAATTTAACTGAAATAAGTTACTAAATGGATTTATCAAGGACAAAATTTAAATAAGATTTTCGTGTAAATTAATTAAGGAAAATATATATATTTCGATTGAAATTCCAATTAATTATATTCTTCACTAAAATTGGCGTTTAATTATATTTTCATTAAAACTATGAAATTATATATATTTTTTTAACATTATTATTAGAAAAATTGGTTAATTATAAAGTTTCGAAATTATTAAGTTAAATTATTTATCAATTTGGTACTAATTCAATTATTTAATATTTTTAAAGAAATTGGACTCGGAGCTCAGGACGAACGAACCAACGAAAACCCTTAGCAAATCGCGGAAGTGAGGTAACGGCTATTGCTAGTACCCGCAATTCCCTTATAAATGTGATTATGAAATTACAACGTATGATTGATTTATTAAATGAATGTTTTGACATGTTTTATGAATTGCGGGAAATGAAATATGATTTTATTGAATAATTTATTATAATATGATTTGATGGAATTATTCCTTATTTTATGATTGATTATAAAATGCTATGATGATTGATTGAATTTCTTATAAAATGCTGTTTATAAGAAACCAGGAAAGAAAGGATGTTTGATCTTATGATCCAAAGGAATTATGTTACTTCAACTGAAGTAAAAAGACTAAAATGTAAAATTAAACGAAACATGATAAATGAAAGTGAAATTCCTAGTCCGTTTGGCAGTATATGTTCACATGTTACGATTCTCGGTCATGCATGTACCCATGGGGCATCCGCCCATTGAGCCAAGGCTCTCATGTTTTCGGGCCAAGGCCCCATGTTTATGGACAGCGGTCCATCGTGGAAGACGTTCCACCATGTCATACTTGCCACGGCTAGCATGTGCACCCTAAAGTTATGAATGAATTAAATAAAGGACTTTATAAAATGTTTTATATTATTCTATTCTCCCTGTGTTATTAAATAAAATGAATTGAAATGAATTTACGTTGCTAGAATAGTTCGTTACTGAGTCTTCGGCTCACCGTTATTTTGTTTTCTGTTTTAGGTACCGCTGGGATCGATGGGAACGAGTAGTGGCGAGGATTTCACTTTAATAATTCCCACATAGTTTATGTTTTAAGTTTTAATAGTTTAATTAAAGACTTTTAGTAATTTATGCACCTTTATTTTGGTAATATAAAAGATTATTATATTAATTTTTGGGATTTAATATCTTATGATTGATGGTTGCCTTGTAATTCCCAAGGGGGAGTTACGGCAGGTAATGCCCCGACCGAATTAGGTTAATTCCGCTGCTAATTATGCTTTAATAATGTAATTAGAGGTCGGGGTGTTACAGGAATTAATTTCCGTTTTGAACAAATATTTAATATTTCCGTTTCCGGAATTATTTTCCGATTCCGATAATATTTCTGGTTCTGACAATATTTCCGTTTCCGGCAATATTTCCGATTCCGGCAATATTTCCATTTCCGATAATATTTTCCGATATGTACCATGTTTCCGTTTCCGGTAACATCTACGACTTGGATAATATTTATATTTCCGATACGATCCATATTTCCGTTTCCGGCAATATCATCGTTTCCGGAGTATTCATTTACTTGCCTTTGACGATCTCAGCTCCCACTGAAACCAAGATCCGTCGATTCCGAATATCCATAGATGGAGTATTTAATGCCATTAAATACTTGATCCGTTTACGTACTATTTGTATGACCCTACAGGTTCAGTCAAGACTAAGCACTAAGCTGTGGATTAATATCATTAATTCCACTTGAACTGAAGCGGCCTCTAGCTAGACATTCAGCTCACTTGATCTCACTGAATTATTAACTTGCTAATTAATATTGAACCGCATTTATTAGACTTAACATTAAATGCATACTTGGACCAAGGGCATTATTTCCTTCACTCATTATGTCCAGAGGTGTTTCTCGGTTTCAGAGTTCAACTGATCAAATAAACAGATAATCATAGCCTATGATTCATCTGAGCACGGACATGCATTTTACAGTTTCTAGCTCTCCGAGTGGCCTTGTACAACTTTCAGCATCTCATCCTAATTTATGGGAGGACAATCTCAATCTTGCGAACTTGAGATTAGACTTCGTTTGATAGGTGATTACCCGAGCATTGCCTTTATAGCCTTCTTTTACGGTGCGACGGTTGACAACGTCAAAGTAAGCAGTTCTCAAACAAGTAATCTCAAATCACTCAGGTATTGAGGATTAGTGTCTAATAATTATAATGAAATTTACTTATGATAGATTTTCATCTCTTACAGTTAAGTTTCATAGGTTTGTCCAATACTAGTCTTCCCAAAGTAAGTATCTATGCAAATGATTGCGACATTGGCATGTCCACATAGTTCAAGAAACAGAACTACTAGTCATCTTGCATTCTAGTCGTCTAACGTTTTCTATGCGTCCATTTTTATAGAAAACTCCAACCAGGGACCTTTTTCAACTTTTGACATTCATGTTCACTTGATAGACATTTCTTAGTCACAGGAATAGTCCTGATAGTCTATCTTGAATATATCGTCAAATTGAAGGGACTCATCATTTAATACTAAACCAAGATTAAATGGAATATGAAAATACATTTCATATATGATAAATGTTCAACCCCAATGTTTTACAACCATGGGCTTCAAACCCATCTTTAAAACAGTTCATGGAATTCAAAGTTATGCTTGATTTCCAGTGCTACAACGTGAGTGTTGCTTCTCACTTGTTGCATAGGTTTAGTTATCATGCTTTGCCAATCTTAATATCCTTTTCATCGAATGTTCTTCGAGATATGATGATAAGATCTTTTGAGTATGTTTATTTTGTGATCTAGTCTTTCTTGCTACATTAGTGGTTCTACGCATTTTGCAATGAAGAACCATTAAGTCAACAGACATGTGATCTACCCAAGTTCAATGAAGAACTCTTTAATATAAACAACCCTGTTTTATTGCTTCTTAGGCAATAAGTACTTTTACCTCAACTGTATAGGTTGCTAGTGATGCTTTGGTTGAATTTACTTATCCAAGCAGTTCACAGATATGTGGAAGACTTTCCAGCTGTATCTTAGAACATAGAAATTAATATTTAATTTCCCACGCAACAACTCATGGTCTCCAATCCATGTTGCCATTTCAAAACACGATGCTCTATAGCTCGTCCTTGCCAATGGTTAACTCCAAAGGGATCTTGCTTGATCCTTTGCTAGTGTTTATGCGTGTAGCATCAACTATTTAGCATATCTTTATTTCCTTGAATCAAGAACTATTCCTATGTACCTTTTCAAGTACCATAAGTTTTTCTTGATCTCAATCTAGTTGATCTTCACTTAGATCAATAGAGATTGGTATATGTTCGTTATGCCTAAAGCCATACGATACATTTTTGGCGATCCTCATATTATATCATACATGATAAATTCTTTTGCAGAATTATTCTCAATTGAATTATATCCATGTAACTTTAGCTCATTCAGTTTCAGTGGATACTGAATCCAGCTAAATTCTTTGACATATAATATAGGTTTAAGAATCTCACTTGGATCCTTTGATGTTTAACTTAGTAATTCTTATACATAGTTCAAACATTCTTTACTTATATTTATTCACATGGGTCGAATATCTCCAATGGAGTCTTTCGTGTTTGATTTAGTAAATGCCATTACTTAACAATATTATAAGATCTTTGTAACTAGATCTTAATACCCAGTATGTACCAAGTTTCTCCATGGTCCATCATTGATGAATAATTTCAAATCTAAGTCATTAGCATTTGAATGTTATTTCACAATAGAGAGATATGTGTGTGATACACATAGGACCAATTAAGTTTTACGTACTCCCACTAAACTTCTTATATATCTATAAGAGTCATGTACATTTTATGAAACTAAAATACTTATTAGCTTCACTAAAATACATTTTTAATTCCCAATTGCTTGCTTAAATCTGTACTTAGATTTCATAAGCTAGCTTTCTTTTCAAGCATTTATTTGGATCCACAAATCCTATGACATACCATGTACATAGTTTCTTCCAACATTTGATTGAGGAAGATGTTTTGTCATCCAATTGCCATATGTACCAATATGCAATCATTGCTTGATTTATAGATTTGAGCATTACGATTATGCATGAGGTTTCAACATAATCCATGCCGTGAATTTTCTTGTAACCTTTAGCAACTAATCTAGCTTTGTGTGTGAACACAATTCCATGTTTGATGGTTTTTATCCTTAAAACCAATTTGCAACCAATAGGTGTTTAATCTATTCTTGCAAATCAACAAAATTTCAATTTTTTCATCAAAACATTAAGTATTTTTTATGGCCTTTAACCAATTAAACATTTAGTCTATATATGGCCTCTAACCATTTTAGGGAATCTAGGTTTCGTCATAGCCTTCTTACAAGTCACAAACTCATTAATCAACATAATAGTTTGACTGCAAGTTGTAGGTTTCTTTACTGTCTAATAGAAGAATCGCATAGCTTCAATGACATGAACTCCATGTTTCTTTACTATCTAATAGAAGAATCTCATAGTTTCAGTGACTTGAACTCTATGCCTACTTGGGTATAGAACATCAAACAATAGAATATCAATAGATTTTTGAAAGTCTTTTGAATATTCTGTTCTCCTTGAAGAACTTGTAAAGTCTTCTAAGAGATGTCTATTCTTTAAAGCCACTTCTAAAGTCCTTAAAGAATAAGTGTTCGGATTTTCTGAAGAACTTCGAATGTCCGTTTATGTTTGTTGTTTGCCTCGAAGACTTTCGAGGTCTATTTTCTCCCACTTGTCATTTTGGAAATGAATCTCCAAACGAACATTATTTCGAGCAAACAAACATTATGTTCTCAAAAATTCGTGGTAGAAACAATACCCTTTTGTCTCATTTGAATAAATCACAATGAAACATATATCTAAACTTGGACCTTAGTTTGTCGAATAACAAACACCAAGCTCCCACTGAGTTTAGGAACTCTTTAGATATATCATGAAAAGATATTCTGAAATTACTTTTCAATAGCCTTGACGAATTTGGTTTAGTTTGGTGGTAGTTGAGCATTTTGTTTTAGAAATTATAGGAAAAGTCTTTATGATTCATCATTGATCGAATCAAGTACTAATTGAATTAGATAATTCCAACTTAGATACGCCATATCATATGGAGCTAGATCGTGAAATTACAACACACAATCATTGATGATCATTTTTGGTCTTAAAGTAATCATCGTCATGATCTAACCTAGATCTTTATGATTTCTTGCCATGTGGATTTTATACTTCTGAATCTTTGAACTAGTCAAACAGATTCAAACTTATATCACTTTGAGTAAATAAACCAATATTCACTCAAATCTAGGTGATATAATAAAGTCATAAAATCTTTCTTTAGCTTTGAACTCTATTGTCTAGGCGTTCTAACAATAGTTCATATATTTTGTTATGTTCAACAAGTAAGACTAGCTTGTCTTGAATTGATATAGAAATCAACCAACTTTCAAAAGTCCATCAAAATAGAGCTTCTGAATGTTAACTTGTTGACATGGTCTAAGAAACAATGCCAAAGATTAGTGGAACTCAAATCAAGAGATTGATTTGAACCTAGTAAAGTTCTTATTGTTAAAGAGTTGTTTGTTTTAATCAAGCATATTGACTCAACCCGTAAATGACCATTTCATTCAAATAAACAAACATTGTTTTTGTCTTTCTGAATGTGAGTCTTTCTGCGTTTGAAAACAGAAATTTAGGTATGCTGATTATGGAACAAAATAGTCATTAAGTTCCAGCCTTTGAAAGGACTTAAAACAAACTAGATGACCCTACAACTAATGTAGCATTGCCATGCTTCATTTCCCACTTGTAGGTCATTAGTGTATCCTAGCTTCCATTATTTGAGTTATTACCGAAGTAAGAACCTCAAGCGGTATATGATACCAAGGAAGTTTGATTGATAGGTTACTTTTTCTTTAAACATAAACTTATAAGTAGAAACGGAATTGTAAGTTTCTTTCACTTGTTCCTTGTTTTTCCTATTTCTTGTACCCTTTCTTATAGTCTTAAGAATTGAATTCTCTAGTGTTGACTTTTATACTTTGTTAGACATGTCCAATGTCACTCCATCAAAGTTCTTACCATTTTATTTATGTTTAATATTTGCTTCAACTAGATGATCTTACCAGAAGCTTCTAAAGTTCTCTAATTGTCGATCTATTCGAATGTCTAGGGACTAGACTCATTCGAGAATTAAATGGAAAAAGATATTAGGTTGTTAACCATTTGTTAAGCTGAGCGTTTAAACTCAATGCTTTATGATCTCAAAACTACATTGTATTTTGAATTCACAAGCACCAATCGGTTTGCCATTCGACTTTGATACTCGAAAACAACTATGAGGGGGTCGAAAAAGCACGAGGCTAATCCGTGACCTCGTCCCTCGTGGGTGTGACGATTCTTTTTATTCAATCAAGTGTAATTGGATTTCCTGTGAGTATACACCCAATTGACTAGTAATATAGGAGTCGCCATTCAGTTTTTAACAACAATGAGAAAAACTGACAAAACCCGGTTATCGTGACATAAAGGGAGTGCAATTATGTTTGACCACGACGGCCGTAGGTTCCCTTGTGATCCCTGGTGTGGGGATCTCTCAACATACACCCGCAAGGTAGAGATTGAGGGTTCGGGGGACTGTAACTACCGAGAGGAGTACTTCGCTCGTCGATAACTCCAGAGGCAGGATATCCTTACTAGCTCAGCATAAATAATTGAAGGGACATGCGTTAACTATTAAACTAATCTGAGTTGATTTTAGCAATATGCAACATATAATACTAGATCGATCGTGATTATCTGATTTAAATAGCATTAAGGGACCTATTATGATAATCCAATTTCCCAAAAATATTATATTTGTTAGGCGTGATAGAACAATCAGATTTAGTTAGTTTAACAGTTCATAAAAAGGGCGAGGAAAGCAATTAAATCATCGAAAAGGGACACATTACGACGCACCCTTGAGAGGTGCGTCACGGTTCTCAGAAAACTAACCACTTTGACTTTGCTATTTCTCCTTTTTATTTAACGAATCTCAAATTATGGGACAGGATACGTTCTGTTCGATTTATGGATCGATTGCGACAGAACGCGTGAACAATTTCGCAGCGTGAGGCTTAGGCTAAGGGTTGGAGTCAATACTCAGAATATGAATTGTGTGTGTTGTATCACGTCGAATTTGGGGCTGTATTTATAGGGAAGAGTTCGTGGAAAGATAGAATTGCAGAGTTCTAATCCACAAAGAATTAGGAAAAAACACGTACCCAGGTATTTTCAGCGCCCAGAGCCAGGCGTTGAAAATAGGGTCTGGGCTGTTTTCTTAGTCAGATTCGGATTCCTGAAATCCGTAGTGTTTGAGACTTAATTGAGTCTTTTAGTGCGTATCAATTTCATGACGGAATGCGTCTGGGCCCGTTACGAACTCTAGGCTCGTTAGGATTTTAATTAATACGTAACTCTTATTTCCGAATCATATTAGGAATAGGATTCTCGCAGTTTTCTATCTCATTTAGGATTTACGTTGGAGTGCAACACCTAATTCTGACAGGTTTCTATCTTTTATGACTTGCCACTTTTAGAAGCTACCCTTTACGGCAGTTACTATTTTTAGCAGGTTTCCATAAATAGCAGGTTTCTGGTGAAATGAAAAGGGGAATTGAGATTCGTTTATTTTATAGGAGATGCGTTGTCAAGTGGAGATTTACGCTTTCATCATCGAACCTTCCCTTTCGGGAATGGGGACAAAAGTAGGTGTCTACAGTTAGCCCCCACTTTGACTGAGTCTCGGGATGAGACGATGGTCAAAGTACTGGACGGAGTGCGTCACACAAGCCATGGTGTATGTGACCTGTTTTGCGAGGGTCTCACGAGCCCCCGAGTGATAACATTTGACTTAAGGGTCATCACTTGAAATGTCGACATATCCCTCACGTGTCATTGGGATTTGTCAACGGATAGTATAGAAACTTCCTCACTTTGTCATTGGAAGGATCTAAAGGTGCGTAGAAACTCCCTCACTTTGTCATTGGGAGTAGCTACAGATGTTTTCGAAATCAAAGCTATAAAGTGTAATTGGGCCTGGCCAAGCCCAATCACAAGGTAAAAAATGTTTTTAAAGATTCTCATTTTCAGGGCTAGCTAAACGAGAAAACCCCCTTGTTTTTATGGGACGTAAAACGAAGGAAAATCCAGCACATCGCTCTTTTTTGGAAAAAACGGAAAACCAATCTTTGGAAAAAGGGAAAGCTACTCACATCGTTCTTTTTTGGAAAAAACGGAAAACCAGAAAAAAGTTATCGCTGCAGCGACTAAGGACCTACGCTGTTAGTGACGCAGACCCCGCCGGCTAAAGATGGCGAGCCTGTCCACTAAGGGTGGACACCACGTCCGATAGAAGTGGACGAATCTGTTTTTGAAATTTGAAAATAAGGACCTACGCGGTTTGTGACGTAGACCCCGCCGGCTGAAGATGGCGAACCTGTCCGCTAAGGGTGGACACCCCGTCCGATAGAAGTGGACGAATCTATTTTGAAATTTGTTTTGTGTTTATTTTTTGAAAATAAGGACCTACGTGGTTTGCGCCGTAGACCCCGCCGGCTGAAGATGGCGAACCTGTTTTGAATTTGAAGACTTTATTTTTCGAAAACTGAGGACCTGCGCGGCTAGTGACGCAGACCCCGCCCGCTGAAGGTGGGCGAGCCCTGTCCGCTAAGGGTGGACGCCCCGCTCGCTGGAGGTGAGCGAACCTGAATTCGTCCTTTTTGATTTGGGATTCGCGTGGTTCGTGGCGCGATCTTGCCCGATTGAGGTGGGCAAGTCCCTATTTCTTTTGTTCATCGTGATTTCTTTTGAGAATTTCTTTTTGTTCATTCTTGTAAGAGCGAATTCTTTCGAGGGATGCTCGGATTTAGTTGCAACCTGAATGTGGGTTGACAACGTGCTTAGACGGACCATTGTCTCGTGGTCATCATCTTTCATGGTTTTGAGCTAGTTTTTGCGGCTCAATTTTTGTCACTACTTGGGTCCTTGATTATGGGACTATGTATAAGTATCAACGGTGACCTTTGTCTTGAGGTCGTAATCCGGTTTTATATTTTGAGATTATCCAAACACGGGACTTCGTACAGCGTAGTCTGGGAATATTGTTTTTAACTTTGTATACTCTATATTTTCTTTCGAGCCCCCAAGCACTCGTGCTTGACGGTCATTTCTTGTCAAAGAGGTTCCTTGGGGATACGCATTCTGTAATGTCCTTGATCGTGTTTGGGATTGTGCTCGTAAGTGCGAGCGATCTTTGTAGTGGTGTGCTACTCTTAACAAAGGCGTGAGGTGCGACTTTCAGTAAAGAAATCAGCAACTTTCAAGTCAAATGAATATGGCAGGGCCCTATAGAAGTCAGAGAGGGTCTGGGATCATTTTCGGCGCCCAAGCCTGGGCGTTAAAGATTTCGGCGCCCAGCGTTGGGCGCTGAAAATAATTCCTGGCGAGGTTTCTTGATGACACAGTTGGCCTTTTGTTCGTTCGTGAATGTTCGATACTTAGAATGATGATATGTATGTGTGAACGAGCGTTCATAGAATGGCCGTTGTGTGCGGTCCATTAATCAGTTTGCTTGAATCATTTTTCTTTTTGAGCAACGACTGATCTTGAATAGTTTGCTTAGAAGCTTGATAGGGTTCAGGCCCATTCATGAAGTGGGCTCAAACATCGTGCCCTTTTGATCGTTCAAACATTTCCTTTGAGATTTTTTTTTTATTTTTTATTTTGCTACGGTCGTTTCGTAGCTTGGAGCCCCCAAGTATGCATGTTGGGATGCTTCCTTTTGGCGTACGATTTTTGTAGGTTCTTTCGAGAAAGATGCCTTGGGGTTCCGCTCGTGTAGGTGCGAGCTATCCCTTCCGTGGGAGGCAATGTTTTGCTACCTTTAATCCTTAATGTAGAAGTCGTGTGGCTTGCATTTTGAATTTGGGCGATAAGTAGTTTTTTGCCTCTTTTACACATGCTCTTGGTCGTGCCTACATTAGTGCAATATGCCTTACTCCTTTTTTAGACTTGTACCGTGGGACGGTTGAACTTATGGTGCAACGTAGGCTTGTGTGGCCTAACGGCGTGTCTTAGAACATTCCTCCAGGCGTTTGGGATATCATTATTATTTTTGCATTGGAGTACTTCATCATGCCTCGTTCAGGTGTTCGAACAAATGTAGCACCTTCCGCGTGGGTTTGCACGGCTTATTACTTCGTTCGATGCGAGGATTCATAGGTGTTTCTTTCTTGTTTTTATATCTGGGCAAATTTTGACAAGCAGAAAGATTCAGCGCCCAGGCTGGGGCGTTAAAGATATCGGCGCCCAGCTCTGGGCGTTGAAAATGATTTCTGGGCAGAATTTTGACAGTTCTTTTTTCTTGATTTTTTTCTTTCGCTTTTTCTTTGGAACGATGTAGACTGTGTAACGGGTGCTTTATAGGGCGAGCGTTATGTGCAGTGGTTTGATCGGAGTTTTGGTGACTCGCGATTTTCAGTTACCCTTGTTAGTGGGGTGACTTTATATATTCTAAGTAGCGCTTAGAATTTGGGAGGGGTTGTAGCCATTCTAAGGTTTGATTTACACGATTAAAGCTTAGGATTGTGCCCCTATGATGTATGTATAGCATTAGCATCGAGAATTTTCGATAAAATCGTCATTTCGAGAATTTTTAGAGTGTTTTTCTCAAGCCTCCAACTGTAGCTACGGGATTGGCTTGGTGCTATAATACTTGGCATACGTTTTTATGCATTCATGGTGACACGGATCATGAATAGTTTGAACCAGACTCGTTTAGTGCGAGGTATGTTCGAGTAGTGGTTTTGCTACTTCTCTTGTAGATGTCGTATTGTGCGACATTGCCTATGGTCAAGGTAGTCACATGTTGAAGTGTGCCTTGACCAAAAGTTAGGTGTCTTTCTTTACCCATAACCACATTTAGAAATCTTTTGACTCACTTGCAACATCGAGATAAACGCATACTTAGCTTAAACCAACGACACTTTATTATGTTCGAAGAAGTCTTTTAAAAATCATTTGAAAATTATTTAAAATCCGAATCCTACTGTGTACAATCCAAGGTCTCCTAAGCAGGTTGACTCATAGAAAGGCTCGCACAGGATTACATGAGTGAATCAAAATACTGTTACGATTTTGGAATGCTGTCTAAGGATTTGCTGGAAGCCAGGGTGCAGGTGTCAAGATATTACTTGTGCCCGTTTGGCATATGCTTTTAGGCTTTTAGGGCCATCTTTTCCAGAGTTGCGGGAATATAAACCGTTTTCAAATTGACTTAGATTTACTTGGTGTATGTCTGCACAAAAGGTCAAGGTATACTTAGTTCTTTCCTTAGCTCTTTCATTTCAATTTTTTAGCCCCCTGTTGCTATTATGTCTTCCCTTTAATGATATTTTTAGAATTCGATTTTAGATGCCCGTGTCATATGTCTGAGTAGGGTGAGCCTTGGTTAAGTGCCAAGTCCTATTGACAATGTCTGATTTTTTTCAAAGGGGATTCGCAAGCATTTGAATTACCATGAACGGGTGCCCTGAGTTCGAAGGAACGATGGGGCGACGCCGTAGAACAATGCTCTTTATTGCAAGCTTACTGCCTTTACTACTTGTTGGCGATTATGACTGTGTCTAGTGGTGAAAGAAGGTCTTTAAGCGAACGACTATGTCTAGTGGTGAAAGGAGGTCTTTAAGCGAACGACTATGTCTAGTGGTGAAAGGAGATTTTTAAGTGAGTTAGTTCGCTTTAGGGAGGGTCAAGTCGAGTACTTTAGGGGTCATGGACGCTTGCGCTAGCCCCCATTCAATTGAGGCAAAGCGATCTTTTGAGTCTTGGCTAAGTGCCTAGAAGTGTGAGTGCTCCTTCTGGCAAGGGTACGTGCCCTTATTATTTTTCGATGTGTGCTCATTTTGGCATCTTGACGACTTGGATTCTTTCTTTGACTTAAATTTTTCTTTCGACTTGGATTGCAAGTAATTAAATTTCAATAAGGGACTTCTATTTTTATTCTTGTTTTTCTATAGGCTATTTTTGCAAATTGGTTGGACCGAATCATAGATTGCCTACGTATCCGCCTTAAATAGATTTAATTTGGAATCAGGTCTTGCGTAGTTCTTAGCCTAGAAAATGGTTTCATAGAATGCCTGATTTTAAACAAGTATGTTCTGAGGTGGAAACATATTATTTGAAACGGTAGAATAAGTGAAGTTTATTATTATTTCAGTCTACTGCCTTGCCGTAAGCCAAAAATTTGTTTTATATTTTTTTTTAAAGTACATGTATTTTTTGGTGGTACGTATATCTGAATACGTGTTGTACCCCCCAAGTGTTCGTTATTTTTCCGTGTATGTGCGGATAAAATGATGAGCACTTCTGGACAAAATTTAGCAAGCAGAGAGATTCAGTGCCCAGGCTGGGGCGCTAAAGATTTCGGCGCCCAGCTGTGGGCGCTGAAAATTATTTTTGGGCGGATCTTTTTTGGTGCGCTAAATGCTTATTTTTCTTTTTAGACGAACTTTTAAAGATGCTTTGCAAAGTTTGCTTTTTTACATTTTTTTTTTCTTTTTTTCATTTTTACGTTGAGAGTAGAATGTACTTTTCATTTGTCTTTATTTATTTATTTGTGACTTTAGACGGCTTTGAAAGATGGGTTGAATGAGATAGGATAAGTTAGGTATTGGTCAAGTCACGAGTTTACATCAATCAAGGCCAATGAGTAGTATGGGGACGGCTCAAGGGTATATCAACAGGATGTAACCACACAAGTTATATGGTCATTATGCTAATGGTGGTGT
Organism: Spinacia oleracea; assembly: GCF_020520425.1. NCBI lineage: Eukaryota > Viridiplantae > Streptophyta > Magnoliopsida > Caryophyllales > Amaranthaceae > Spinacia > Spinacia oleracea. Next base: position 120,357,313 of record NC_079487.1, on the reverse strand, counting down.
AAGAACAGGTTTTGGGCTTTGGAAATAATGGGTATGACGCACGTGTCAATGGCCGTGCGTGGTTTGCGGTTGACAACAAGTTCAAGAACAAGAGTCGAGGTAATGGTTTCTTGGGTTATGGCAATGAGAACATGGATGGGTTAGATGAGCTGAACAGGGACCCCAGAGCGAAGGCGTCTAAGAGCATAAGGATTGGAAAGGGTAGACATCGTAGAATTTTATGATTTGGATTGGTTGACTCAATTCTTTTCCTTCGTTTACCTGGGTAGGTTTCGCACTTTGGGAGGTACGGGCTAAGTATTTCATGGCTCTTTTTCGCTCTCCCTTTTCTCTTTCTTTTTTTTCTTTTTGCTTGGGATTTCTCCCTAACATAAATCCTTCAATCAATTTTTTGTTTGGGCTAAAAGGTAGAGGGTTGTGGTCTTTGAGTCACGAGGCGAGACTGAGTGAGCCTCGTTTGGTAGGCCTATAGTGGACCTCTAACTTTAGTAAGCCTAAGGTGGACCTTTTAAATTGTCTTACTTTGCAAGCGTATTTAGTCGTTTCTTAAAATGTGCAAATAGCGTTGATTCAAAATGTTATTTTTACCTTATTGAAATTTAACGAAAGAATTACATCGAAAATAATTTTTTGTTGTTTCTTTTCAGACTCCAGTTTCTGGGATTTAATTGGAAGTTGTGATTTAGACTCAAACTTTCATTAATTTTTCTGATTATAACCCGTGTATGAATACAAGGAGATGGCCTAGACTCAAAATAATGACGTGGCGTAAGCCTATAACACTTGACCAAGAGACTCTCAGACTTAGGCTAATTGGACCATAACTTTCGTTGGTTGACACTTTAGATTTTAACCCTTGGGTGTTCATTTGTCATGCGCCATTTTGCTTAATGTTGGCGAGGTAGTTAGTTGGGTAGATCGAATTTTTATTTTTGCAAGACTAGAATCATTAGTGCGGCTTCCCACTTAGTGTGTATTGCTTTACCCCAATGGTAGCCTTATGGTATGCCGATTTGGGTATTTTCATGGTTGGTCAGGTTGCATTCATGGAAAATCTTTTAGTCCGTACTTAGGAGTATTTAAAGGAGCGAGTGGCTCGAGAGGACTACGATAGTCGTGACCCAATGTGATTATAAGCCTTGAGGCCATTAATTTTTTTCTTTGCCAATGGTATTAACACCTTAGATTCACTTTGGGGATTGTGCGACTATGGGGGAATGATTTTCAGAATGTGACCGTTTCCATTTTGTAAATACTATAATATATTCTTTTTATTTGTGAGAGAGAGTATTGAGGCCGTGGATTCTTAGCCAGGGATGACAATTACATATGGGTGCTTATTGATTTAAATGTTAGGAGGGGAGACTCAATATGGTTTAACCTTTTAACTTGCAGAACGACACCAAGCATTAGGACCGATTCTACGGATAAGACAACTAAGACTTAGGATTTGGATTGTACTTTGGCATAGCCTAGTCTAGACTCGGATTTTTTTTTTATTCGAACATTATTTTTCCTTGAAGACTCTATTTGAACATTATTTTTTGAATACTTTGCCCATGTGACATTCAAGGTCGTTTAATTAGCATGCTCGGTTTTGGTGCCGAGCATTGTCGTCATAGGAGGCCTAACAACGACACAAAGAGTTATTTATTTTTATTTTTTTTGTCGCTTTTAGAATCAAGTGCCTTTTCATACGCCCTTGCAGCAATTTTTACGAAAAGTTTTTTTTTGCTACGTATTTTCTTCATGCGTGGGCACCGAGGCTGCTGTGCCTGACCAAAAGGCCAGGCAGCAACTTCAGCGCCCAGCAAAGGGCGTGAGAAATTTTGGCGCCCAGCCAGGGGCGTTGAAAATGCGTCCCTGGCTGGTTCACGTTTTCTGTTTGCGTCTACTTTTTGTTTATGCGACTTCGATTTTGCGTGCTTGCCTAATAACGTCCTTTACGCGTTGTGCAGCGTTTGTGGGATTCGTTACAGGCCATCCCGAGCGTCGCTTATTTTTGTGGCGATCGTTCGGGCTTGCGGAACACGTATTTTGGTATAACTCTTTGGCCAATTGGTTCATGAATGTTTGGGAATTTTTTTAAGGTCGTTGGTTTTCTAGAATTATTTATCTAGCATTATTCGTACGCACAATCATAACATAGTCACATAGTTCGCTACACATAACTACATTACAAACATGGATTTGAAAATTAAATATGTTACGTAGTTTATGATAGGCTTCTATGGGTAGTATTTGCACCTGGCTTGGTACCGCTTCTATCGTAGATCCAACACATGCCCCGGTTGAGGTAGTGTCTTCAACAGACGAATTTCGCTCAAGAGGCCAACCCGCTAGTGCAAGCCAAGGGGGCATGCAGGCGAGAGGGACCTAATGAGCGAGCGATTGGGTTCGGGATAGGTGTACTACCTGCACAAGTACCGAGTGGGCAACATGCGCAGCGTATGCACCCCCCTATTGGCGAAAAAAGGTATCCTTAGTCCCAACTCCCGAGAGAGCCGAGATTCGTTATGCGGTTCTGCCCGTTCACATTAATATGCTGATTTTCAGGTCGTCCCAACTTGATTGGGAAATAAACGCGGGGTAGGATCGTTTCACCCTTCGGCTATTTTGATTACCTACAAGCACGAGTATTTCCTTCACTATCCCCAGTGGAGTCGCCACTGTGAGGGGGTCGAAAAAGCGCGAGGCTAATGCGTGACCTCGTCCCTCGTGGGTGTGACGATTCTTTTTATTCAATCAAGTGTAATTGGATTTCCTGTGAGTATACACCCAATTGACTAGTAATATAGGAGTCGCCATTCAGTTTTTAACAACAATGAGAAAAACTGACAAAACCCGGTTATCGTGACATAAAGGGAGTGCAATTATGTTTGACCACGACGGCCGTAGGTTCCCTTGTGATCCCTAGTGTGGGGATCTCTCAACATACACCCGCAAGGTAGAGATTGAGGGTTCGGGGGACTGTAACTACCGAGAGGAGTACTTCGCTCGTCGATAACTCCAGAGGCAGGATATCCTTACTAGCTCAGCATAAATAATTGAAGGGACATGCGTTAACTATTAAACTAATCTGAGTTGATTTTAGCAATATGCAACATATAATACTAGATCGATCGTGATTATCTGATTTAAATAGCATTAAGGGACCTAGCATGATAATCCAATTTCCCAAAAATATTATATTGGTTAGGTGTGATAGAACAATCAGATTTAGTTAGTTTAACAGTTCATAAAAAGGGCGAGGAAAGCAATTAAATCATCGAAAAGGGACACATTACGACGCACCCTTGAGAGGTGCGTCACGGTTCTCAGAAAACTAACCACTTTGACTTTGCTATTTCTCCTTTTTATTTAACGAATCTCAAATTATGGGACAGGATACGTTCTGTTCGATTTATGGATCGATTGCGACAGAACGCGTGAACAATTTCGCAGCGTGAGGCTTAGGCTAAGGGTTGGGGTCAATACTCAGAATATGAATTGTGTGTGTTATTTCACGTCGAATTTGGGGATGTATTTATAGGGAAGAGTTCGTGGAAAGATAGAATTGCAGAGTTCTAATTCACAAAGAATTAGGAAAAAAACACGTACCCAGGTATTTTCAGCGCCCAGAGCCAGGCGTTGAAAATAGGGTCTGGCTGTTTTCTTAGTCAGATTCGGATTCCTGAAATCCGTAGTGTTTGAGACTTAATTGAGTTTTTTAGTGCGTATCAATTTCATGACGGAATGCGTCTGGGCCCGTTACGAACTCTAGGCTCGTTAGGATTTTAATTAATACGTAACTCTTATTTCCGAATCATATTAGGAATAGGATTCTCGCAGTTTTCTATCTCATTTAGGATTTACGTTGGAGTGCAACACCTAATTCTGACAGGTTTCTATCTTTTATGACTTGCCACTTTTAGAAGCTACCCTTTACGGCAGTTACTATTTTTAGCAGGTTTCCATAAATAGCAGGTTTCGGGTGAAATGAAAAGGGGAATTGAGATTCGTTTATTTTATAGGAGATGCGTTGTCAAGTGGAGATTTACGCTTTCATCATCGAACCTTCGGGAATGGGGACAAAAATAGGTGTCTACAACAACCATAAAAGTCGCTAAAAGAAACGTACATTTTAAATTGCTCACATCTCTCATTTCCGTGAATCGTTCTTGGATTCACTACCAATCGAGGAAATTTACTGTTACCTTTCTAAAAGGATTTACTGCAGTGCAAGATATTTAATTATAAACAATAATTAAAACATACATTGAAGCATGCAAAGTCTAAACATTTATCATGAGTAATAACTTGAAAATTAAAGCATTCATGCAATTTAAACAAGTCATTAGCATTTTATTCGAATTTATTGTTCTGGCAGGTGTGAATAAAATGATTCCAAGATCCTTAAATCATTGAAGAATTAAGCATATTATGTATTTAGACTCAATTCTAAAATATTTTAGGTAAGAAAAGCCTTTGCTAATAGTTTAGAAACTACTCTTGGTTGATAGGTACGTCTAAGAACTTATTAGGTAAACCTATCTCATTTGCCACGACATAAAAGGACTCCTTACTTATATCGTTGAGTTTCACCAAAACTAACATGTACTCACAATTATTTGTGTACCTTACCCCTTTAGGATCAATAAGTAACACCTCGCTATGGCGGAAAACTATTACTAAGATTGATGTAAAGGTTTATCCAAGTAAGTGTTAGTTTGGCATGACACCTTTTAACTCAATTTTAAAGTTTGGAACTTAAGGCTCTTACTATGTTGGTTAGATTTTAAGTGAACTAAAATCCTTAATCATGCAACATAATCAAGCCACAATCTCATTCATAATTAAGACATATTTAAATCAATAAATAACTTAAAACATGCATAAGATATAAATATGATCTAGTATGGCCCGACTTCATCTTGAAGCTTCAACTTCAAAGTCCGTCTTGAAAATGGATTGGAAACTCCGTCTTGAATTTTACCATGGGAGGCGCCATTTTCTTCAAATAGGATGAGCTATAATTAAACTAATTACAACTATTTGATGGTACGCAGACCATATTTAAACCAATAAAACTTGGTACTTTTGACCAATATTACATTCAAATTAATGGTACGCAGACCATATTTTCTATCCTATTTGGGCCATACTAGTCACTTTTCAATAACCTGCAAAACAGTACATATACAATATATACCATTCACCCATTCATTATCATGAATGGCCCACATAGCTAGTTAGTAGAACATATTATGCATCACAAAAACATTTGCAGCAATTAATCAAGGGTTCCAATAATCTACCAATTATTCAATCCTTAATAATTCTAATCAAGTTGTTTTAACCTTAAAGGAATGTAGACCTAATCCAGAGTTTATGACTAAAACACTCCCACTTAAACCAATAAATTTACATGCTTTACTAATTTTAAACATATTGTATTTACTAGTCTAACCGGAAACATACAAATTTAATTAAAATTTAAAGCTCGTATAAATTATAATTGAATCCTTTAATTTATTTTCAGTTGAATTAAATAAATGAATTTAAATTTATTCAAGGTTTTGATTTTAGTAAAATAATTAGTATAAATTAGAATTTATAATAATTAGATTATTCAAAATTAAATTCCGAGAAAACAATTTAAATTACGAATTTTAAAGTTAATTAAAATCGTTTCCGAACTGAAAATTCAAAATTAAATTCAAAACACATCAATCGTAACACGACGAGGCACTTGGGCTTGCGCCCAAGCCCCATCGAGTCATGAGGCAGCAGCGCCCCATCGACTGATCGCTCGACATGCACGAGCAGGCCACACCCATCGCAGCCAGCCTAGGCCACGCTGCGCGCAGCTCGCCTTGCTTCAACGCTACTGGTCGGCTCGCTGGGCGAGGCAGCGCGCGTTGTGGCGCAGCACGCTCGCTGCCCACACGCGACTGCTCGCCTGGCTCATGCCTTGCCCATCGCCCAAGTCCCATCGAGTCACACACGCCCAGCACCATTGCTTCACGCGCGCGCCTCTTGCTTGTTGCTCGTTGCATTCGTACCGCATGGGCGACGGGCTCCTTTGCTCGTCGTCGCATGCCCGCACTATACAACCCCCTTAAGGGTAACACGTAGCGTCCTTTGCTTTGTGCGTGCAACATTCATTTCATAAAAATTAAAACTTTTTAATTCAAATTTATTGACAAATTAATAAAACATATTAATTTCATAAATTTAGGGCGAAAATCGAAAATTTATTAATCAATTAATTTCCGATTATCATGGATTCAAATCTAGGTCATAAAAATTTAAAATTTATCATAAATTAACAATTTTTATGGTGGTTTTTAATCATGGATACCTAATTAAATCGTCAATTAATTATGAAAATCAAATCAATTATAAATTATTCGAATTTCAACAAATTAATTACAATTACAATTAGGTTGTATAATTAACAAGCTTAGGCATTCAAATTTATTAAACATATACAGTAGGTCAATCAAAAATTCAAGATTTAACAACAAGAAGCACAAATATTTAATTTTAACATCTTAAAATTACAAACATTGCGTTCGAAAAACTAAAACCTCCGAAAAGTCATAGTTAGACTTCGAATTTGGGAATTCTGAGTTCGGCCGAAAAATAATACTTTTGTCAAAAGTTTAGAATTCCTTTTAAATGCAGAATTAACACAAAAATCACTCGATTTCGTTGAGTAACGAATAAACTGCCGAAAAACTGCGTACATATAATTAAATAAACGCAAATTTGCAATTAATTACAATTACGAAATTAATCACCCCTTTTAATTCCTTGCAAATTTATAAAATTTAACCATGTTAAGCAATTATTATGGAATTAATTAGAGGCTCGTGATACCACTGTTAGGTTATGATACATATAAATGAATATAAATCATGCGGAAAAACCATAAAAGCCAGGATTCCAAATTAATTGCCACATAACAATTAGCATAATTTAGGATGCATACTCTTTGTAGTGTGCCCTCCCTTGCTGCTCCCGAACCGAACAAGAACAAGTCTTTAGGACTCCAAGTGTCGTCCCTCCGTAGAAAGTCCACAGCACGTCCGGATCCGCCTTAGGTTTAATTAACTAGAATTTCCCCAAAGGTACTATGTGTTTTCGGTTTTTATGCAGCAAATAAATGACTGAATTTTATGCCTAAAACTCTTATGAATACTTGGAAAACTCGTCATAAATTGTGAACTATATTCACATATTTATAGGGTATGGAATCGGGTATTAGAATCCTACTAGGAAAAGAATTAATTAATATGAATTTAATTAAAACTCTATTAATTAATTTATCTAGTAGATATAGGAATTTAATCTTAAAAGAATCCTACATGATTTAGGTTTCGTACGCAAGCACAAACACACACGAGCATGACCCGCATGCGCGCAGGCCATGCCCGCGCATACCCAAAGCCCGCAGTAGCTACGAAGCCCACGCAAGCTGCCATTGTGCTCGCAGCCTTTGGCGCGCTGGGCCTGGCGTGGCCTTGGGGCTGCTTTGAGGCGCGCTAGGCTTGATGGACGTGGGCCTGGCTTCGCGCTGGGCCTTCGTCTAGCAAGCCCGTCCGATGCTTATTCGTACGACGCGCTTCCGATTAATTTCCCGATTCCGGAATTCATTTCTGATACGAACAATATTTAACATTTCCGATTCCGGAATTAATTTCCGTTTCGAACAAATATTTAATATTTCCGTTTCCGGAATTATTTTCCGATTCCGATAATATTTCCGATTCCGACAATATTTCCGTTTCCGGCAATATTTCAGATTCCGGCAATATTTCCATTACGGATAATATTTTCTGATACGTACCATGTTTCCGTTTCCGGCAACCTCTACGACTTGGATAATATTTATATTTCCGATACGATCCATATTTTCGTTTCCGACAATATCATCGTTTCCGGAGTATTCATTATTTGCCTTTGATCTCAGCTCCCACTGGAACCAAGATCCGTCGATTCCGAATATCCATAGATGGAGTATTTAATACCATTAAATACTTGATCCGTTTACGTACTATTTGTGTGACCCTACGGGTTCAGTCAAGAGTAAGCTGTGGATTAATAGCATTAATCCACTTGAACTGAAGCGGCCTCTAGCTAGGCATACAGTTCACTTGATCTCACTGAATTATTAACTTGTATAATTAACACTGAACCGCATTTATTAGACTTACCATTAAATGCATACTTGGACCAAGGGCATTATTTCCTTCAAAGTGCTCTACCATTTGAGCTAATAGGTTTAAAGGAAAATAATATTGACGCTTCATTATTATTATTATTAAGTTTACTTTGAAAGAGATTTAAATTTAATTAACTTTTAGATTAATTTAGTTTACTTTTGGAAAACAAAACAGGAAACAACAAATCAACTTTGGCCAGGCTACCAAAGTTGACTTAAAAACCGAACCACCAGCCCTACACAACAATCCAAGACCCTACTGTTAAGATCCACCCTCAATGAAGACTTACCGTGTCCCCAATATTTTTGTTTCGTTTTACCTGTACCAAATAAACCCACAACAATTTGGCAGCATGTAACACAAGGGACATGCCATACATGAAAACCAAAATAAATAAAACTCCTCTATGTGCCACTCGTGTACAAGTTTCAAAGTTATTGCACGGAAATTGGTGTTTATCAATCAGGTATCAGTAACGAGGAAATGAACTCATAGATGATATTTACACAAGTTCAGGAATTTATGATACTAAAACCAGATTTATTAAAAAAGACACGTCTATTTTAACTTAGAGCTAATGTAGTCTTATGTGCTAATATCAGATTGCATTATAAAAAAAACCCTTAGCTCCTTCCTTGGATCTAGTGATTTGGCACTATAAGATGTTAAATATGGCTATGTGATCCTAATTCCTAAATTTTCTAGTTTACAAATTTCACTGAAACTTTATTTTGAGAGATGGAATGAGGTTAGCAACCTTAGGTTGTGTAGAAAAGAACATGAGACGTGTTTGTGATTTTCCAATATAATTACATACTCCGTATCTTTTTGTGAAATAATTTAACCAAAGGGCTAAAGCTAGGCAGCATTATAAATTTCTGATGGATTCAGAGGCAGTAACACGATTATTGCTAACCATGAAATAAGAAGCACAACTAACAAGAAAGACTCTAATCTTTACACTGACTGTGCACCATCCCCAGTCAACTAAGGTCAACAACTAACAAGCAGCCTGACTGAAATAGAAACCAATAGCCTAAAGTCAACCTGATCAACTTGCTTCACGCGACCTACAATACCCACCAAACAGAACCTGACCATATTTTGTTTACTTTGGATCATTTCTATTTACTTTTTTCAGTTTTTGCTTTACTTTTGAGTTAGATAAACCACTTAGTGCAAGGAAACCTCAAATTGCATCACATTTTCAAAAGTAGATGAATAACTAAGAAAAGTAAATGAAACTAATTTAAAAGTAAATCTCATAAACAAAATCTCAAGTTGCATCACATTTGCAAAAGTAGATAAATAACTCTGAAAAGTAAATGGAACTAATTTCAAAGTCAATTTAAATCATAGATGATATCAACTACCCAAATTTCTTTGTAGTTCCTAAGACCATAGAGTTTGCAGATCCGATAGTTTACCTTAAATAAAGTACAAATAGCAGAAACCATAAAAAAACCATCTAACATACTAGATATACTAACACGGTATTTTACCTCCAACAGGCATACCAAATCACCAGACTGTAGTAAAAGAATACTACTCCAACAACCAATTTTACAAACAATATCAGCTAACTTGACAATCCTAACATGAAGTTCAGATGGCACAATGAAGACGTTCATAACAAACTATATACCCTAACTCAGCCAAGAAGAAAGAAGAAAAAACTCGGTGGAAGTGAAGATGATTATCTGGAACTGCCTACTGTCCTGCCTCGATAACAAGCCGAAAACACAGAAATCCCTGCCCCAACTACATCAATAAAAGAACCCCCTAACTGACTAACAACCAGCAGCAACAACAACCTATCACAACACCCTAAGACGTGCAAGCTTAGAACCTGAACCCTGCAGTCAGACCCAGCCAAAACCAACTGCTAAAATGCAGCAACATATTGTAAACAACAACAACATATGAGCCTGCAACTTTCAAATGATTACATAAGCAGGAGCCAGAACAAGCCTATGTAACAGTTTTGCATGAATTTACTTCTTGACCTAATTGATTTACTTCCTAGCCTGAGTGATTTACTTATGAGCCTCGATGATTTACTTTTGAGCCTCAATTTGAAATAGTATCATGAGAAAATTTAAAATAGACCAATTTAGTTTACTTTAAGAGAGATTTAGTTTAATTTAAGAGATATTTAGTTTACTTTTAGGACTCAGGAGTGACTTGATTTGTTAGCAAAGCCATCAAAATTCACAAAAAACCTCCACCAAAATTGAATAAAATCAATTAATTCAGAATTAGGCTACGCATACCAGCGAATTGTATAAGAACAACATAAAATTTTAGCTGATGTTACTATAAGCTTAAGAATTTTCTACTGTAAGCATATTCTAATAATACCTGATTTTGAGCTCGAATTTGCAGGCCAATGAAGAAATGAGTCTTCGGAGAAGAAATTTGAAAAACCACCATCTAAGCTAATATTCTATCCCAGCGATTTGTAGATTTGTGTGAAGAATTTGAGCGTCGCACAAGCAAATTCGTAAAGGAGAGAGATGAGTGCGTTTGAAATCGAGTGAGGAGAGAGAAATTGACGTGAGGGAGTGAGCTGTAGAGAGAGAAAATGTCATTTCAATCAGGAGGGAGAAATGAACCTTCCGTTTTAATTCGCGATATATTATCTCAGCAGTCCGTTTTATTTTAATCCAACGGTTACCGGAGGTTCTCATTATAAGATAGTTCTCATTTTAAGGGAGGTTCTCATTTTGTTATATTAGATTTGTGTGATTAGATTAGATTATATATATATGAGATTAGATTAGATTAGATTTGTGGTAAACGGAGAGGTATTTTATGTATTTTAAACGGTTCAGACCGGTTTGTTCCGCCATTTGTCGGTCGACACCGGTCTTCCTTCCAAACCGGTTCGATCCGGGTTCCGAACATGTAAATAGCACTACCCACTAGGGATGGCAATGGGTCGGATCTGGACCGAGTCTGACAGGATCCAGACCCGCTTTTTAAGAGGTGGATCCAGATCCGACCCAGATCCGATGGGTCCAAAAAAGCAGATCCAGACCCAGATCCGTTGGATCTAATGGGTCTAGGGTCGGATCTGGATCCTAAATGGGTCCAAGCGTATTTGTTTTCTCAAAAAGTTTGTCCCTCATTTTTCTTATACTACGTAATTTTTCCGCCCATTTTTTGTATGTAAACGTAACTTTGCTTTAATAGAACCACTAAATATGGAATATTCGTTAACTTTGTTTAGGAAAAAAAACATATTAGCCTTGTGATACAATAAGTATTTACAGTTTCTAATATTATTATTTATATGTCACATCAAATAATTTTAAATAGTTTAGTATCATAAGAACTGAATAAAGATTAGCACGTAAAGATTGAATTATATTTAAATTTTAATAATTTTTTAAAAAATTTATATATATGGGTCTGTGTGGGATTTGGACCTTTAATTCTTGAATCCGGACCCAGACCCGCCCCATTTAAACAAAGACCCAGATCCGTCCCAGATCCACAAGGTCTAATTTTTGTGGACCCAGACCTTAAAAATGAACCGGATCCAACCGGATCTGAATCGGGTCATAGACCCATTGCCATCCCTACTACCCACCAACAGTTCCCCAGGGTCTCCGAATCTCCCCTTATCTTTATTCAATATAAATATACTTTTTCCTCTAACACAGCCGACTACCGATTCCCATTATTTCTTTGGAACCGCAAACCCTAAATGTAAGAAAAAATTTCGGAGAAGATGAATTCGGATGAGTTTGAAAACAAAATCCTTGCATCAAAAAAGTCGATTGGTAGCGGTAGAAAAATCCATTGTAGATGTGAGCCCGTTGTTGATGTTTATTCAGTGAAGTTGAATACGAATTCTTCTGAATCATGCGATGTTTATGGCGATATCAACTTGTTTGACATGAAAGGCGATAGCAATACCTGTATGCTATATCGACGTCAGGCAAACCAACCACAGGTTATACCTCCTAATCATGGCTACTTAAGGCTACAAGGTCCTCGCAAAGTGCCGCCGTTGGACAAACCTTTCATTGCCATGGATATCAGGGAGAAGACTACTGGAAAATCGATTGTAGAGGGGTCGACGCGTTTGATCAAGTCCATTGATAATGATGATGATGTTTTCGAACAATTTGGCAAAGTTTCAATTTCCAGTGACGGCTCTGGTGCCTCTGCTACGGTTGATTATTTAGCGCTAAGATATGCCGTGTTTGCTGCAGTTAGGATTGACCTCCTTGATAGCAATGCAGATGAAGTGTACGACAAACCGGAAGATGATGATGATGATGAAGATGAAGAAGACAAAGATGAAGAGGAAGTATTGGAGGTATATGGCAAAGTCACTGCTAATTTTAGTCTGTATAGTACTGAAGAAGTTTATCGGGTTAGTCTTTTCGACTGTTCTGATGAATCAAATATGATGGAATTGGTCGTGTTGGGTACTGATCTCTCTTTGAGTAGATCTTTGCTGGTTGTGCCACCGTATTCCCCTCTTGTGATTGAAGTAGACTTAACGGATGCTGCCAATGATGACGCCTTAATCGTTAATGACTCTGTCTCGTTCGAACCCGATAACCTTGGTTACAATCAGAAATTTATTAAGGGATCAAATGGTGTTGATGTCTGAGTTACTGTCAAGTGGATGGAACCATCTAAGCTAATATTCTATCCCACCGATAAGCTTGTCCCCGTAACAAATCCCTTGGTAAGTACTCCCTCTGTCCCTTTTTGTTTGCCCTTCGTGTTTTAGTCCGTCGGTAAAAAAATGTTTTCTTTATTTGAGATCCCAAATTTACTCACCCGTAAAATACATTTGGCCTGCCATTTTGTCTATTCCCAATCCCGCACAATAAATTTTGGGCTTACTATTTACCGCCCCACATTACTCAAAACCGCCCTAATATTTTACCTATATAACCCTCTTTATTTACCCCTGTTAAAATGAGTCTATGTTTCCTAAACTCAAATTCGATTTCTGATTGAACTTCCACACAATTCAACAAACAAATTTAATAAATAAACCACACAATTCAACCCAATCTGATTTTCTCTTCGTCATTAAAATCGAACTAATTGAACAAACGAATAAATCACAATATCATCCCAAAACAGGAAATTTAATAGAAAATTGAAAACCAAAAAAAACCAGAAAATTAAATCTAGCAAATTGGAATACATGAACTTTCATTTTAACATCTAATTGAACTCAAAAACCCAGAAAATTGGCGGCATCTAATTGACAAAAAACGTTTTCCTCGCCGGTTTTTTAACTCCCTTCGCCGCCGGTTGCTTGGCTCTCGTCGCCGACGATTCTTTTGTTACCTTCGCAGGATGATTTCGGCTACCGTCATGTGATTCCACCGGTGCTGTTGGTGCTAGATCCAAAGGAGAGGCGGCCGTAATGTACTGATTCTTGCCCCGTCGTCGTCGCTGGGCAAGGTGGCTGGGTTGTTCAACGGGAAAGTTGGTCGGGTTGTTCAACGAGCAAGGTGGCTGGGTTGTTGTGCTGTTGCGAGCCTGCGAGAAAAAGGGTAACAGGAAAGGGGAACGAGGTTGCAGCGGGAGACGGTGGTGGTTGGCAGCGCGAAACCGGAAAGGGGAACGAAGATGCAACAGAAACGGTGGTGGTCGGCGGGGCAATAAACTTGTGTCGTTTTTCCGACCACCTTCGCCGGCCACAGTGCTGCGACCCCGCCATCTGGTGGTCGGCGTTGAGTGAAGGAAAGTTTGTGGTGGTGGTTGGATTTTCTCTCTCCAAAATGGATGAGGTGAAAATTAAAAATCAGATTGGTAAATTGGATTAAGTAAGGGTATTAAGGGGAAAAAGTGAGAAATATTGGGGCGGTTTTGAGTAATGTAGGGCGGCTTTTAGCGCTCCACTAAATTTTTAATAAAGCATTTCTAACATATGGAGCAAAAAATTAGGGATATATCAGTAATTTTTCGTACTATCTCTGTTTCATTAATATGTTTACGGTTACTATTTGTCCGAATATTAAGAAAAAAACGTTTCATAAAGATCTTTACAGTACTATTTGCACGAATATTAAGAAAATAATAGAAAAGTTAGTTGAATATAATAAAACATGGATGAAGTAAGATAAATAGGTAAAAAAAAAAAAAAAAAAAAAAGATGAGTGTAAGAAAAAATGAATAAAGTAAGGGAAAGTGAGTGGAAAATGAATAACGGAGGCCGTATGTGTGTGTCGTTTAGTCGATTTTTGTAGTGTAATTCCACCTCTTCTTCTGACATGGCTTAATTTGTTGTTTATGTTCAGCCCAATTCACTCTGGTATTCTATTTTACACCCAATGGTAGAGGTATTTTCTGTTTTCATTGGTAGGAGAAAAGCCGAGGATTTGAATTTATATGGAATGATAAATTTCATAGGCCGTGGAGAATTCATTAATCTGTTCGATAGAGAGAAGGAAAACCCCTATCACTTGCCCGTTGGCACAAATTTTATACAATTGGAAGGTCCCAATCCCAATAGGGGTCTTAAGATTGGATATGATCGGTTTTTTTTGTATATAGACCTACAAGATGTCGAGGGACACTTAATCATCAAGGGTTGTATAGATTCATGTTATGAGTTTGTGGAACGATATAAACATTGGTTCGATAGGCACCACTGTTCAGTGGTTCAAAGTGCTAATAAGGATATCTTTGCTGCATTGCACTACAATATTTTCTCAAGTCCAGTAACTGCTAAGTTGAAGGTTCATTTCTTTTTCAAAGAAGCTGTACCATCTAATTCTTCTCAACATCCTTGTAGAATTTCTGGGAGTGTGGTTGCTTTCCATAGTAAGTATGATTATACAACAGAGTATGAGAAAAGATACTATCGTAGTGTGCTGTTTGAGTGTCCTGAAACATGTCCTTTGATAAGACAAGAAGGTGTGGATTTTGAAATGGAGCTTTCGAGAGTGCTGGTTACTGTTCCAACTGATTGCTCTTTGCTAATTGCTGTTGATTTGAGTTGTGGCATTGGATTAACTACTGAAAGATTGGAGGAGACTGTTGAATTTCAGTTATGCGATTCTAGCAAGGAAATTGCAGTTAAGGGTTTTGGTATCTACATTGATGTAGAATGGGATGATAAATGAGCTTGGTTATGTTTTTGTCTTTAATGATGCTTAATCTTATGTTAAACTGTTGAAGATCATTGTAGTTGAGGAATGCTTATTTATGTGTAGGCATGCTGTCTTGCCTAATGTATTTGTGTTTAAGTTTTCCCTATGTAACCTCTTGTCATTTTCCTATCAAGTATCAAATGAGACACTTGTTTTTCCGTTTCAATGTTCATTATCTATATTTTTCTCAAGATCTCCTTAACACACTTGTATTGTTGTTGTGCCTTATGCCTGATAATTTGTCAGGCATAGTCATTAATTTCTTTTAAGGTATTTCCTTCATGACCTTTGTAGCATTATTTCAACAACAGTAGCTAGCTAGTCTAGTTTTGTTCTGTCTAGTAGCATTCCATTGTTGGTGTCTGGCAGGTTTTGTTAGTGGCCTAATGTTAGTTAATTGTTGTTGTTGCTCATGTTGAACAGCAACAGCAAGTTCAAATGTATGCCAATGGACATGGTGTCTTGTGAGCACATTAAGGGAGAAATTCCCAATTTATATTCTATATAAGAAGTTGGGAAATCTTTCAATGTAAAATCAGTAAACAAAAAGCTGACAGAGGTCTGAGACATGCATCTGTTAGGTAAAAATTCTGAAGATTGAACAATCCAAAAACCCAGACTGTACTTGATGCTGCTACTCATGGAAGAAAAGCAGCGGTAGTTATGTCTGCTTGAAGAAGGTGTAGTAATGTCTGTGAGGCGTCTTCAAAGAGGCCTTCAGTTCTCAATTTCAGAGGTAAATCAATTTATCATCATCTTACCTGAACACTAATTCAGTAGGGTCCATTTTTCTTTTGCTTGAAGACGAAATTCTTGAATTGCCGTATGAAAAATTGTTTATAATGTTAGTAAATATTTGTATTAGTATATTTCATATATGTAATTCAATTTCTATTGTGTATATGGAAATATTGAGGAAATCATATGGAAATTAATCCTAACACTTTAAAACATATAAAGTTTAAGTTACTATTGCAGCAATAGTGTTGTGACGATATTGCCCCCCCTCTCAATCTTTACTACTGGTTTTCCCTTATGTCAAATCATGCCACGTTCCTGGATCTAACCCTTTTGTTTTCTTGGATGAGCTCTGACTCTTTCCCCTTTCGTCTTCTACTATCCTGCATTCTTGCTCATCAGCTCTCCCCTCTCTCCTCATTTTCTGTGTGCACTCTCATCCATGGAAGATGGGATCAAAAACTTTTCTTACTCATTGCACTCCTTCCGATTCTCCTCACTCTCACTTTGTCTTCTTTCTCCCTGGTATGATTCTTTCTTCTTTGTTTTTGCTAAAATTAGGGTTTTGTTTTTCGCTTGCAATTGTTGAATTAATTAGGGTGGATTTTAGTTGAATTGGCAAATTGATTCTGGACAACAACCTAACTTCTTCCCTGAGCTTAAGATTTTTGTGGGTAATCTTCCATTTAATGTTGACAGGTGCTGAGCTCGATGGATTGTACGGTGCTGCTGGTACCGTTGAAATGGTTGAGGTGAGTTTACGGATAAGATAACGATGTTAGGGTTTAATCCAATTGTTCTTGCTGACAGTTATTTATTGAATTTGTTTGTCGTTCGGTCCAATTTAGGGTTTATTGACGCTCAAGCCAATTAACTTCTCCTTCCTCCAAACCCCTGCTTCCCTACTCTGCAACTTTCCCTTAAACCCTAGTAAAACTCGGAACAATCCTCTGATTTACACTGTAAGTTTCTCTTAAATTTTTCATCTTTATCAATGTTTATTCATGCTCAATCGTTGATTTCATATTATAATGTTTTTTTTAAAAAATTTATTGTGAATTTGAATGATAATTTTTCTGGGTTATTTAAGTTGATGAACTTTTCTGGCTTTTGTGTTTCTACTATGAATGATTTTGTTGTTTATTTAATTTACAGTTTTTGATTTTCAACCGGGTATTGTAATTCTTGTTGGAGTGATTGTTGCCCTTTCGTCATTGTTGCATTTGTGGATAAGTTGACCGGAAGGACCGGAGAGTTTGGACTTGTGGCGGTTGATATCCTTGATTCACAATATCTTCTATCACATACCACTTTTGCTAATGTCTCTTTTTCTCAGAGCATATTCTTTTTGTCTGTTGTGAGTTGTGACTCTTGTATTATTATGCAGTAAACGAAGCCTATCTTCTTCGGATTACTGGTTACTTGTCAGTTTGAATGAGCTTTTCTCATTAGACAACCTCTTCGAAGAGTTTCAATCTTCTAGATACTTAAAAGGACGATGTGTAATTCTTTTTATATTTTATTTGCAGCCTTTGCTGGAAAATACCGAGGAGAAGCTTTCACAATTTTTCCATGCTCCGGTAATTGGCTGCTAAAAGTTTTGAGTTTTACTCTATCAGGTTTTGGTTGCTTCTTTCTTTACTTCCGATATTGACTCTTTGCAGGCAGAAATTCTTAATGTTCACGATGTTCCAAATATTTGGCATGTTCCACTTTTACTACAGGTGGGTTTATTCTTCATGTCAAAGAAATGTCAAACTGGTTTCACATGCTCTCTTTTATTCCGAACAAAAACAATCTGTCTTGGGAAATGCTGCTGCACTGCTTGCATGGCAACTCATAGTGACATTTTGGTTTGTGTTCTATATTACATAATCAAAAGGCCCACTTGGCTATAATGAGACAGTTATGTTTGCTCAAGTAAGATTTTCTTTCTCATGCCCTTGCTATTTGTATATGTATTTGACCTAGCTACAAGATATATCATGTCGATTTTGGCTCATTTGGGCACCCCTCTTATGGACTGGTCCGTGATACTTTTCCTGAAGGCATAGATAAGTATCATGAACTTATATTGTCCTGTGACATCTGTCATAAAGCTCTCTTGGTTTACCTAAGAACAAGATATAAAGCTTATGTGGAATCAAGAGATTGGCTTCTGGTGAGATTCTTTATAGCTAACCAGATTCAATTTATTTCAGTGTTGCTGCACCTCCCGACTTGGAAGAGTGGACAAACAGGCGGATTCAATTTCCAGAACTGAAAAAATCAAATATTAACCAGTGAGCCTCTGAGGCTAATTACTATGGAATATTACCTTCAAGCATCCTGCTGTTCAAAGATATTCTTGTTCTATCCGGAAGACAGAAGGATACTAGAAGAGGTAAGCGAGTTCTCTTCCTTCCCTTCTTATCCCTTCCTTCCCTTTACTAGAAGGGATCTGTATAGTGAACTGGGTTTTATTGTATCAGGGTGTTAGCATCAATCCCATTAATAGAATCTGTTGGTGATGCGCTTAACTTGGTGATGAAATCTCAGAATTTTGCTTGTAGAGTTGTCTCTCCTTCCGGTGATTCTCCTGTTATTTAATAAATAATGTTCAGCTGTTGTAAATCATGATACTAATTTAGTTCGCCGTTAGAATCGATTTTGATAAGCCTGTATGATAATGATGATGATGATGTAGGGGAAAG
Source organism: Spinacia oleracea (assembly GCF_020520425.1). Lineage (NCBI taxonomy): Eukaryota > Viridiplantae > Streptophyta > Magnoliopsida > Caryophyllales > Amaranthaceae > Spinacia > Spinacia oleracea. The sequence continues at coordinate 120,338,536 of NC_079487.1, read as the reverse complement.
TTCCAGTTGCAATCAGGTTTCTGGGTTTGAGTCCAAATGTTCTATTAAGTATCCTGTTAAAGATTCGAGGCCTATGATTCAAGAAGCTCATTGGGTCACGCAGCTTTCAGGTTAGAGCAAGGCACGGATGATGGACAACTAAATAACCAGTTAGCTTCTCAGTCAGCAATCAGTTTTTGTCCTAACCCTCCAAACGGTTTTCACTCTGCCAACCAGTCTATAGAGGCCAAAGACACCGTCAGTCCGTCACTGAAGCAAGTGAATGCCACAGTATAGCGTTGAGAAATCGAGTGAAAGTGGAGAGAACAATCAATCCTTTTGACTTTGTTGAGAGGAGGAAAGTGAGTAGCACTTACAGATGCAGCACAGGCAGTGATGTTAACGATGTTAGATGGATTGCTATTCGCAAAGCTCAATCTAATTATGGGCTACTGCAGTTCACCCATTTCAGACTGCTGAACCATTTGGGATGTGGAGACGTAGGGAAGGTGTATCTATCTGAATTCGTTGGGACCAAAACTCATTTCGCAATGAAGGTCATGAACAAAGCAGCTTTAGAGAGCCGAAAGAAACTTTTGAGGGCTCAAACGGAGAGAGAGATTCTTCAATCTCTAGATCATCCATTCTTGCCCACATTGTATACACATTTTGAAACAGAGAATTATTCTTGTTTGGTGATGGAGTTCTGCCCTGGAGGTGGTCTGCATTCACTTAGGCAGAGACAACCTCATAAATGCTTCACTGAGCATGCTGCAAGGTGAATATTCTGTGTCCTTAATATTGCATTTATGCTATGCTGGCAATTTCTATATATCTTTGTGAAAATATTGTTGGTCGCAGACCCTTTTAGGCTTCCCTTTTATCAGTAGAAGAGTAACACTTGGAGAAGTAAATCTATGTAGTACTGTTTATAGTATATCTTTGTCGCACCAGAACTTTGTAACAACTCATTGTAGTCAAGAGGTCAAAGAGTTTTTTTTTTTTTGGTAAGCAAGTTTAGATGTATATTTCAATTCCCAAACAGCTTTTTACAACTCAAAAGGAGAGAAGGCACCATGAACCATCTAGGATGGACCCTGGTACAAAAGTCCAAACCCCAAAACCAACAACCTAGGCATACTATCCTAAAACAGACCTAATTACATCAAAAGAATACATCATTTACAAATGTTATCATACCAAATTCTATCATGAGAGCTAATCCTAGGATTAACTCTATAGTATCTGTACTTAAAAACTCCTTTTCGTTTGTTTATGAAACTATCTATGCACACTCATTTTTGGTGCCAGTATACTTCATTTCTGGACGTTTACGACGATGATTTCTTCTATGAACAAGTATGTTGCCCCGCTTTTTGACATCAAGTAATCTTACAGTTGCCTGTGTTCTGATGGTTCCTTCTTTAATTCATTGTTCACTGATTGGAGGTATCTAAGAGTACTTACTGGTGATTTCAGTTAGCTTAATTTATTCATCCTTGCAGATAGAACAATATAATGAAGCGGTTATTTATGCTTTGAGCTCATACGATGACGGGGTTGAAATTCTGGTTATGATTTTAGCCAAGCTGGAAGAAGTGTCAGATCAAGAGAAAGGAAGTGGCTGATTGTGTTGATGTCGAACCCGATAATTTACAAAGTAAAATTCACGAGATAGATAATAAAGGACATGGTGATGTTACTCCACCCTCATATGATGGTACTCATCATAGCCTGAAGAATCAAATATTTGAAGGTGAAGCAAGATCACTGACTACCTCCTTAGATAAGCAGCCTGATCGTCAGTCAAAAGAGCAACAGTGCCATGAACAACATAAGGTAAAACTAGGAAATTTCAGTGGCCAAGAAAGTCTTCTTAAAGAAAAGCCATCCAAGATTACAATAATTCAAGTCCCTCTTTCCTCGAAAGATCAGCTCCGTTCGAGGGTAAAACGCCAGTGTCAAGATAGCACTTGAATTTGACTTATCTATTGCATGCATATCCAAGTAAGTTCTATCTTAAAGACCTTTACTTTCAGGATACTAAGCATAGCTACTGCGTAGTATTAGATATTTAGATGTTAGTTTACTATATCTTTTTTCGTGCTCAATTATACTAATTAGAACAAGGAGAATGTTGGAGTACTACTCAAGTACTTTTATTAGTAGGAATCATCTAAACTTACTAATTATGATGCATCCTTGCTTTGAAATGCTTTTGTCTTTGTATATATTAGATCAAAATATGGAAATGTAGAGCTGTAATAGTATTATAATTTTGATAGTTCACAGGTGAATTATTTCTTCAATTAGACAACACTTGAAAATATAAATAAGGCAACTTGTAGCTAGGATTAGGAATGCTGTAAAAGGGCTTATGATTTGAGGATGCTTGCCCTGTTAAATGTGCTTGGTTTTGTTTTATTTAGTTTCATTACGCTAGGTGCTATAAAAGTTGCAAGACCTTTACATTTCATTTGGATGCACAGTAGAAGGGAAATGAAAGTGGAGGAAGGGGAAGAAAGAGAGAGAGAGAGGGGGGAGGGGGAGCTGATCACGAGCAACCGACCCAAAAACTACATGTCTTGAATAAAGAAACTGTCCCTAACAGGTCACTATAAAATGGCTTAAGACAATTACATTGAAAGATGGTTTATAGTGATGTTTCTTGGACTACAAGCTCATTAGATGTCATAAACCAGATACTTTTCTCAAGACTCGTATCAGACAGACTTATGAGAAATACTTTAAGATTTGGAATCTATCATATCTCTATCAAATTATTAAACACTACGTAGTACTATCGTAAAAAAGGATATATATAAACCAAACACTCAGGGTAACTATCTATCAAAGGGAGTGAACTTCAAGACTGCAATACTGAGATTTTCCTCCATGAAAGTGCGTGGGATCGATGTATTTGTTGTACAAGGGCCCTCGGAGAGTAACAGTGAAAATGTATTGCCATGCGTAGATGGATTATGAATTAATCATCTGTTTATGACACTTGAACATGAAACCGAAAAACATCTCTAAACACAAAAAGGATGACACCATATCTTAGCTTATGTTTTCCGAATGATATTAAGTGACAAAGGAATAGAAAATGCATGTACATTTGTGCTTTAGGACAAGTGAGAGGGAAATTTGTCCTTTAAATTTCCATTTAAGTCTAACAGTTTGATTCATATTAATTACAGAAAAATTATTTCATTGAAATCAAGTGATCGTAACGCCTATTTGGAGTGGAGGTCGTTTCTGATCAGTGAACTTGACTGGACTCATGGGTCACAAAAATAGTCGTTCGCGGATTAAATGTTTGATCAAGACGTTATTAATTGAGAAGTTAAGATTGAGAAAGAACAAATGTTGGTAGAGTGGGAGCAAACAGTCGTACGTCAAGGCACCAAGCGTCGTGGGCTGGGAAGCCGCACGAGCATTGGTGCCAATGCAAAAAGCCCGTGGAAGGTGCGCACACCGCAAGAGCATGCCCCATGGCCTGGCACACATATTTTTGAAGTCTTTTACTGTAGGTGGTAGTACTAGCTTGAGTCATTTTCTGGATGCTTTTTGCTTTTTAATATAGTGCCAAGAAAAGAGTCATGCTTCTACTTTTGATTGGCATGGGTAATGGTTTGTGTCATTAACTCATTGTTGAATTTATCGCAGGGAGTGACCAAGCAAATAGGAGATCCCATATATCAGCTAGCTTCCAAAGTTGATGAGTATGCTCGAGGCGTGATCACTGATACATGATCATCTTTGTTTGAAGAACTGGGCCTGCTACTACATTGGACCTGTTGATGGTCATAATGTAGATGATCTTGTCGCTATACTTAACGAGGTTACGAATACAAAAACCACAACTTCAGTGCTTATCCACGTTGTGACAGAAAAAGGAAGAGGATACTCATGTCTACTTCATTGACTCTAGCTTCAGTGCTTATCCATGTAGTACTAAATGGTTTCCTTACATATTATTTGCAAATTTAACATTAGTATAATACTAGATTAGCGCCCGTGCGATGCACGACTGAAAAAAATCTATTTTATGTAAAAAAATATAAATAATAATGTGAAGTAATAAACATTTTACATTAATTTTATCTCCGTTCATGTAAGCTTTCTTACACATCGATTCCTTCATTTTAACAATACTTTAAAAAGAAAGGAAATAAGAAATAAGACAAAATAGATAATCATTCACCGATTTACCGTCTTCCATAAATTGTCATCGTTCCATGGGTCAGTTCCTAACAAAATGAAATAAAACATACTTCGTATATACTAATCTAAATTATGTACTCATGTTAAAAATTATGTACTCATGATATACCGTATTTCAACATCGCTTTCTCTTCAAACCTCAAGCATAGGAACTCAATAGATGCAACACTCCTGCAACAATAAAAAAAAACACTTACAAAATAAACACTCATTCAACAAAAAAAAAAAAACAGCAACTCACATCTACTAACCACTAAATAAAACCACATACAAAGTTGGTGTAGCAGTACAATTAAGGGGCAGTGTGAGATAACCAAAAGGGGAATGTGGACCATGTGGTTGATTGAAAATAAAGTACTTTGTACTTCGCATAAGCTACTCTATGAAGATACCCGTAGAATGCAAATCAAACACCTATTTTTAACGGCTTAAAGGTCGCATGTTGCGACCTTTATCATTTTCGAACCCACAAATAATTTTACATATAAAACCCTCAAATTGTAATAAGCCCGAGGTGGAGATTGGAGAGGAAACATCAACCAAACTAAAGTTAGAGCCTTAGAGGCCAACATCTAATCTCTAAAGCTGGGTAAATAGAAAATCTACTCATTAAAGATCATTAAACAATCAAAACACTGAAAAAATCATTTTAACTTTCTATCCTTGAATGATTGCAGATATTGAGAAAGCTCAACATTCATCAGAATTAGCCGGAGTAATTTTTTTTGTTCCATACTGATTTGGAACATCATTATTGCAAAACAAAAAAAATCAAATACAAACTACTCCAATAATAAAGAACAAACCTGAAAAGTAATAGCAGTAAGATCAAAGCTTCCTCAACGACGACCTCATTTGTTTAAAGTTTTACTAATTATCTGTAGCTTCCCCCAACAACTCTAAAAAGTTGAAAAAAACATAGTAAGAGATTGAGAAATTTATAATTACATATGTTTTTCAATCTGATAATAATAAAACGATGAGCAATTATTAGAATCAAAAGACAGTACAAAGGATGAGAAAAAGAACGAAAGGAAAATCAAATTAAACAGATCAACACATCAACGAAAAAATTTCAGAAAAAGAGAGAGAAGGAAATACTGGAAACAAACTTGAAGGTTTAATTACCCAAAACCGCCATTGAAGCTGCTTCAAGAGCTGCAGTAATCCGAATTTCAATCTTACCTGAAAATCAAAATTCCAGAATCATTCACAACAATTTGTTCGAAAAACAGAGAAACTAATAGGAATTTTGAAAACACAAAAAAAAAAAAAAAAAAAAGCATTGCAGTCAATTGAATAATTATGTTCTCAGTTGTTCCGCTAGTTTTTCCCTCAATTTTTTAAGGGGGAATGGAATGTAGAGAAGCCTAGGAAATATCAACAGTCACAACCATAAATTAGGAGTAATTGATAAGCATGATATTGGAAAGTGTCAAACAAAAATAGAAACGATACGGGGAAAAGTGAAGTGTATAGGCAGTTTGAGCGGGAAAATATTGAAGGAGAGAGTGACACGTGTACAGTTTGGAGGGAAGGATGATGTCAGCGGTATTTGTTTTAGTAATAGTTATATAGATTTTAAACGGTTATCATGTTTTAAGCATTGTATCTCTTGCATTTACCAGAAAATTGTAAATATTCTTTTACGAACTTTTTATTTATAACTTGGGGATTGTGCACCTAGAATAGATGGCTCGAAGTAAGTTCTTCAACATCATTGATGAACCTATTTATATAAGAGACTTTAATATTTTTGGGGACCGTGCGCGCTAGCGCATGGGCCAACAACTAGTATTAAAAAGTAGGTACTCGAATTAGATGTTAAAAGTTACGGATTTTTCATGAAATACCCCCGAGTGTTAGCATAATTCAACAAATGCCCATCAAGTTTCAAAAATACATAAAATACCCCTCACAAATGACTTAATACCCCAAATATCCCTCGATGACGTCATCCACCTTTAATCAACCCAATTAACGTCTAATTACCCACATAATCTCTAATTAACCCCCCTAATCAACCACCCATTAACCCAACTAATTAACCCACCCATTAACCCACCCATTAACCCACCCATCTCTTTTTCTTTTCTTTCTCCCCTTCCTTCTTCCATTAACCACCACCCACCTCAAGTATGATGGCAACCAACTCCAACTCCACCACCACCTCCACCCTTCATCTTCATCTACCGTCGATGGCGGCGCGACAGAGAGGAGGGCAGAAGCGAAGGAGGAAAGCAAATGGAGAGGAGGGGGAATGGGGCTGCGAGAGATTCGAATCAAATACACCCGGCAATCACCCAGATATCACCCAGAAATTCGAATCAAATCACCCAGAAAATCACCTAGAAATTCGACGGAATTAGGTCACAAAATCACCAAGAAATTCGAATCATATACATCCGTCAATCCACCTGGTACTTCAATTTCTCCGGCTTATGCATTTAAAACTTCAATTCCCATGTTTAAGTCATACCAGATCGTGTATTTAGTTCTAATTGAAAATTTTGGGATTATATTTTAGGTTTGGAGAATCGACAAGTGACGGAACCGGGAAGAAAAATCAGAAGGGAAAAATGTAAAGAGGGAGAAATTGAAAGGGAAGATTTTGAACAAGAAGAGAAAGTATGCACAGTTTCCTTTGGAATTGGGTCAGTCTGATTTTCTTCTTCATACATGTAAAATTTGTGGGATGAAGTATTCTAAAGGGGATGAAATTGATGAGAAGGTTCATGGTACGTTTCACAAGAATTATAACATCATCAACAATCAGGCAATGTTATTGACAAAAAGGTGTGGTCGCCCTAGACTTGTACGTACCTTGAATACCTAAGCGTAGGGGCCACTTTGCAATAACGTGCACTCAACTAGAAATCACCTCCTATCATCAAAATAATGAAACTTAAATTATTTCCATGTTCATTAAATTTCCAGCAACTTAATAAAATTTAAAACCTCCTTTAAACTTTAGAATTCAATCGTTTTTCAATAATATAATCGTCTCAATTTGCAAAATCAATCCCTAGTACAAAAACATACTTTTTCCGCCTTTAAAATCAATAAAAATCAATACTTTAAACCTTTATTTAAATCTGAAAATATAATTGATTATCATAATTAAAATCATCACCTAATTATGCTAATCAATTGACTCATTAGGTCTAGGTTAAAACCCTAACTTGAAAATCCCAATAAAACTAGTTTATTATCATAAAAATCAATGCTTTAATTAATAAACAAATCTGAAAATTCCTCTTTTAATAATTAAAACAAACCTAATGAATCACAACACACAAATCCTCAAACCACGGTGTTCATAACCCGTTCCCAACATTTTAATTACTCAAAACAATATTAATAGTATAATTTAAAATGCAGAATTTAAATAGAATAGGTAAGGAAGAAGAGAATTATACCAATCCGGCCTATAGCACGGAACAACCACGAATATAATGTGATTGGGCGAAAAGAATTGAACAACGAACGAACAAGCAACAACGACAACACACAACGCACCAACCGTGTGCGTGTGTGCAGCGACGAAGAGGAGCGGGCAGCAGGGGGCCGCACGCGGGCTGGGCGAGAGGGGAGCAGCGCGCTGGGCGCGGAAGAAGAGTGTGAGGGAGTGTAGGTGTGAGGTCGGGCGAGTGAGGGAGAGCAGCAGCGACAGCCACACAGCACAACAACAACGACGCAGCAAGGAGAGGAAGGGGGTGTGGGTGGTGCCGTGTGCACGAGAGCACGAGCGAGCACGAAGAGAGGGGCGAGGGACGAGGGCTGTGCGAGAGGCATGAGGCACCAACGAGCAATGGTGCTCGGTTGAGTGCGGGGCAAGGGGGACGACACAAGAGGGCCGAAAGAAAGAGAGAGAACAGAGGAGTGTTGGGCAAGCAAAGCAAAAATAGGGTTTGTAAATTTTAGGGGCTCATTTAATGATGGAGGAGTCCTATTTAAAGGCTCCCTAATCCTTTGATGGGCTAGGCTTAGGATATTTGAGTTGGGTTAGGAATTAAATGAATTGGGCTAGCTTAGGATTTAAATTAAACTCTTTGGATTGGGCTCGATTAATAAAACGAATTGGACTTTTTTATTTGGAAAATTTTGTAATATTAATCCAACCTTTTGCCGATTTTCTTTTATTAAGCCCACCTACGACATATTTTTTAATAATCCCACCTTTACCACCCAACGTCTTTTATTGGGCCCAACACGTCATAAACCTATTGTCGCCGGTAATATATCCCTACGTGGAAGTACTCTCTCTAGATGTATTCAGTCATCATCATCAATTCATCACCATCTCGATGATTTTTTCACCAGTTATCGGTCACTTAAGCCCAATAAAAGTCGTTGGGTAGTAAATGTGGGATTATTAAAAAATATGTCGTAGGTGGGATTAATAAAAGAAAACCGGCCAAAGGTTGGATTAATATTACCAAATTTTCCTATTTGACCCGAAGCTTTTGAATCATTTGCAACTCATTTAATTTCCCGACTCAAGAATTAAATTCGTTTCGTAATTAATTAAAATAATAAACGGATATTTCATGAAATGCCCCCGAGTTTTGCCATAATTCACCAAACGCCCATCAAGTTTCAATAATTCATAAAATACCCCTCACAATCAGTATAATACCCTAAATACCCCCAGAGTTAACGGACGTTAAGTCACCGTTAGCATAAGTTTACCATTATACCCTTATTTTCTCTTTAGGCGCCGTTACCCATCCAAGATCAACCCATTCTCGTGTTTGTCGCCATTCTTCAACTGCTTCTCTCTCCCCTGTTCTTCCTCTTTCATCCGCCATAATTGATTCCATTAATCACCTTTCCCTCAGCCATCATCAATTTCTCCAACCTGCCAACCACTCCTATCTTCTCTTACAGCTGTCACACCTATTCGCAACCTTCCTCCGAAGCGGCTCGCACGGTAGCGAATTGTTCTTCCACCGCTTCAACGGACTGTGATGATAATGAGTTCTTCATGGCGGCTCTCATGTCCTAAGAAAATGGCCGATTAAGGTGAATGTCCCATGTTGGAGAAAGCCCCATCAAAATTGGGCTATTTGAACTGAACTCCGTCGCCGGAGACTATTCAGATTCATATTCACGGCGGCAAAAGGTTGTTGCTTTTCGATTTCTTGAACAAACCTCAAAATTCTTGCATAAAATACTAATCGAGGTTGGTAATTTGATAGTTTGTGATTTTAAAAAAAAATTAGGGTTTATAATTGAGAAAAGTAAAATTTGCAATTGGTAATTTGATGGTTTGTATTTTTTTCGACGCTGCTATTGCATTTCGTATTTTTCAATTGCCTATTATGCTATTTAGTATTGGGGATTATACATTGAATCAGTTATTCAAGATTTTTATGTTTTAATTACAGAGTTGTGTATATTTTACAATTAATTCCTATTCTACTTGGTGTTGTTTGTTTTCCAATAATTTGATTTGATTTGATTTGATTATAATCTGGGAATGAAGTGTTCTTGATGTTAATTGGACCAAAACCTTTCATTTCTTCAGGATTCATGAGTATGGATTTGAGGTCGAAAATGTGTAAATATTTTTGCAGGTACACGAGGTTGATATATGTTTGACCAGGTACACGAGGATGTTTGACCAACTGCAGCAACTCGTTCCCATTTCTCAAGACACTGGCTGACATCTCAGGCTGGCCATTAAATCGTTACCAAACCTTAGCATTCCTTTTTTTCCCCAGTCCTTGCTCGAGATCTTTGGTTTCGGGAGCTATTCTTTGGAAGTACTGCTAATTGGATCTCACAAATCGCAGTTGACGCTAGACAATATTTACACATTTGACTGATAACGCCTGTTAATATGGCATTGTTGTTGATGATATGGATATGGGTTGTTCCGCACGTGCATGTGTAAATATTGTTGTAATTTTCATAAGAAATAGTGACAGTCACAGAAAATACAACTATTCTTCTAATGGAAGCCAGACAATAGTAGAATGTTAGTTTCTTTTCGATACGTGTACGTACAACTATAATGTCTCCTCCTTGTACTCTTAAGAATTATTTTCATAGTGTTTTTCTATAATGTAATAAGACTACATATACTGGAACATTCCTGTTTTATATCAAAGCCAATGTTTAGGGATTTGTTACAATTTTCAAGTACACAAACAAAAGTACATGAACAACGACTAGGGGGCTTTTATAGCCTACCAGAACCAACGGCCACTTTTCATACACAAAAACTAGCCGTTGGAACAATAAAATTAGCTAAAATTCATGTTAGGGCATTTGATGAAATAAGTTTGAGATTAGGGGCATTTGGTGAAATAAGTTTGAGATTAGGGGCATTTGGTGAATTAGAAACTTAGCTAACGGCGGACTAACGACACGTTATTAGTAAGGGTATGGTGGGCATTTGTACGAATTGTGAGGGGTATTTTATGAATTGTTGAAACTTGATGGGCGTTTGGTGAATTACAGCAAAACTCGAGGGCATTTCATGAAATATCCGAATAATAAATATTCTAATTAATTAAAATACATTAAGTAAAATACATTTAAATATTATTTAAATGCTAATAAATCGTGAAATGCTTTATAAATATAATAAAATATACTTATAAATATTATAAAAATACGAGGTATTACAGTGACGGTTGACTGTCAAAGTAAGCAGTTCTCAAACAAGTAATCTCAAATCACTCAGGTATTGAGGATTAGTGTCTAATAACTTTAATGAAATTTACTTATGACAGATTTTCATCTCTTACAGTAAAGTTTCATAGGTCTGTCCGATACTAGTCTTCCCAAAGTAAGTATCTATGCAAATGATTATGACATTGCCATGTCCACATAGTTCAAGAAACAGAACTACTAGTCATCTTGCATTCTAGTCGTCTAACGTTTTCTATGCGTCCATCTTTATAGAAAACTCCAACCAGGGACCTTTTTCAACCTTTGACATTCAAGTTCACTTGATAGACCATTTCTTAGTCACAGGACTGGTCCTGACAGTCTATCTTGAATATTTCGTCAAATTGAAGGGACTCATCATTTAATAAACCACAAATTAAATGGAAAAATGAATTCTATTCATTTATAGTGAACGATTAACCAATAATGTTTTACAAAGATTTAAACTCTAAAACTTTAAAACATTAAACAAGGATATCAAAGCCATTCTCCAATATGCTTGATTCCCATAGCTGCAGTGTGCGAGTTGTGCTTCGCTTGCGGTAGAGGTTTAGTCAATGGATCTGAGATGTTGTCATCAGTTCCAATCTTTCTTATCTCGACTTCTTTTCTTTCAACGAACTCTCGTAGAAGGTGAAATCTACGAAGTACATGCTTGAATCTTTGGTGGTGTCTAGGCTCATTTGCCTGTGCAATAGCTCTGTTATTATCAATATAGGGCTATTGGTCCTTTAATGGAGGGGACTACACCAAGTTCACCTATGAACTTCCTTAGCCATATAGCTTCCTTTGCTGCTTCATGTGCAACAATGTACTCCGCTTCAGTTGTAGAATCCGCAATGGTGCTTTGCTTAGCACTTTTCCAGCTTACTGCACCTCCGTTGAGGCAGAAGACAAACCCAGACTGTGATCTGAAATCATCTTTGTCGGTTTGGAAACTTGCGTCCGTATAGCCTTTAACAATTAATTCATCATCTCCACCATAGACCAGGAAGTCATCTTTGTGCCTTTTCAGGTACTTCAGAATGTTCTTGGCAGCAGTCCAATGTGCCTCTCCTGGGTCTGACTGGTATCTGCTCGTAGCACTGAGTGCGCACGCAACATCCGGGCGTGTACATATCATAGCATACATTATTGAACCAATCAATGATACATATGGAATCCCATTAATTCGTCTACGCTCATCAAGTGTTTTTGGGCACTGAGTCTTGCTTAGAGTTATTCCATGAGACATGGGTAGGTAGCCTCGCTTGGAGTCTTCCATCTTGAACCTTTCAAGCACCTTATTGATATAAGTTCTTTGACTAAGTCCAATCATCTTTTTAGATCTATCTCTGTAAATCTTGATGCCCAATATGTACTGTGCTTCTCCTAGATCCTTCATCGAAAAACATTTCCCAAGCCAAATCTTGACAGAGTTCAACATAGGAATGTCATTTCCGATAAGTAATATGTCGTCGACATATAATACTAGAAAAGCAATTTTTCTCCCACTGACCTTCTTGTATACACAAGATTCGTCTGCGTTCTTGATGAAACCAAAGTCACTGACTGCTTCATCAAAACGTATATTCCAGCTCCTTGATGCCTGCTTCAATCCGTAGATTGATTTCTTTAGCTTGCATACCTTTTTAGCATTCTTTGGATCCTCAAAACCCTCAGGCTTTGTCATAAACACAGTTTCTGTTAAAACACCGTTTAAGAAAGCGGTTTTGACATCGATCTGCCATATTTCGTAATCGTAATATGCAGCGATTGCTAACATTATCCGAATAGACTTTAGCATTACAACTGGTGAAAAGGTTTCATCGTAATCCACACCGCGGACTTGCCTGTAACCTTTTGCAACCAATCTAGCTTTGAAAACTTCAAGTTTTCCATCCTTGTCCTTTTTCAGTTTGAAAACCCATTTGCTTCCTATGGCTTGGTAGCCATCTGGAAAATCGACCAAATCCCAAACTTGGTTTTCAGACATGGAGTCTAATTCAGATTGCATGGCTTCTTGCCATTGCTTGGAGATAGGGCTCGTCATAGCTTGCTTGTAAGTTGCAGGTTCATCACTTTCAAGTAATAGAATGTCATAGCTCTCGTTCGTCAAAATACCTAAGTACCTTTCCGGTTGAGATCTATATCTCTGCGATCTACGCGGGGTTACATTTCTAGATTGACCATGATTCTCACCAGATTCTTCTAAAGATCTCTGAGTTTCATCCTGAATGTCATCTTGAGCATTCTCTAGAGTTTGTTGTTCGACTCGAATTTCTTCGAGGTCTACTTTTCTCCCACTTGTCATTTTGGAAATGTGATCCTTTTCCAAAAAGATACCATCTCGAGCAACAAACACCTTGTTCTCAGATGTATTGTAGAAGTAATACCCCTTTGTTTCCTTTGGATAACCCACAAGGATACATTTGTCAGATTTTGGATGAAGTTTGTCTGAAATTAATAGTTTGACGTATACTTCACATCCCCAAATCTTAAGAAAAGACACTTTTGGAGGCTTTCCAAACCATAACTCATATGGAGTCTTTTCAATAGCTTTAGACGGAGCTCTATTTATAGTGAGTGCAACTGTATTTAGTGCATGTCCCCAAAATTCTATTGGAAGTTCGGCCTGACCCATCATTGATCTAACCATGTCTAACAAGGTTTTGTTCCTCCGTTCCGACACACCGTTCCATTGTGGTGTTCCAGGAGGAGTCAATTCTGATAGAATTCCACATTCTTTCAGATGGTCATCAAATTCATAGCTCAGATATTCACCACCTCTATCAGACCGCAGTGCCTTAATCTTCTTGCCTAATTGATTCTCTACTTCACTCTGAAATTCCTTGAATTTGTCAAAGGATTCAGACTTATGCTTCATCAGGTAGACATAACCATATCTACTGAAGTCATCAGTGAAAGTGATAAAGTAGCTGAAACCACCTCTAGCATTTGTACTCATTGGTCCACATACATCTGTATGGATTAAACCCAATAGTTCAGTTGCTCTTTCTCCAACTTTAGAGAAAGGTTGCTTTGTCATTTTGCCAAGTAAACATGATTCGCACTTACCATAATCCTCTAAGTCAAATGGTTCTAAAATTCCTTCCTTTTGAAGTCTTTCAATGCGTTTCAAGTTAATATGGCCTAATCGACAATGCCACAGATAGGTGAGATCTGAATCATCCTTTTTGGCCTTTTTGGTATTTATGTTATAAACTTGTTTGTCGTGATCTAATAAATAAAGTCCATTGACTAATCTAGCAGATCCATAAAACATCTCTTTAAAATAAAACGAACAACTATTGTCTTTTATTAAAAAGGAAAATCCCTTAGCATCTAAGCAAGAAACATAAATGATGTTTTTAGTAAGACTTGGAACATGGAAACACTCTTCCAGTTCCAAAACTAGCCCAAAGGGCAACGACAAATAATACGTTCCTACAGCTAATGCAGCAATCCGTGCTCCATTTCCCACTCGTAGGTCGAATTCTCCCTTGCTTAACTTTCTACTTCTTCTTAGTCCCTGTGAATTGGAACATAAGTGTGAGCCACAACCTGTATCTAATACCCAAGAAGTTGAATTAGCAAGTATACAGTCTATAACGAAAATACCTGAAGATGGAACGACTGTTCCGTTCTTCTGATCTTCCTTTAGCTTCAAGCAATCTCTCTTCCAATGCCCCTTCTTCTTGCAGTAGAAGCATTCAGATTCAGAAGTGGGTTGACTGACCTTCTTCCGTTCAGATTTGGCGCCAGTTTGCTTAGTTGGGCTGGCCTTGTTGCCACCTTTCTTAGCATTCCTCTTCTTTCCAGATTTCTTGAACTTGCCCCCACGCACCATAAGCACATCTTGCTTATCACTTTTGAGCGTCTTTTCAGCGGTCTTCAGCATACCGTGAAGCTCAGTGAGCGTTTTGTCCAGACTATTCATACTGTAGTTCAGCTTGAACTGATCATACCCGTTATGAAGAGAATGGATCGGAGGATGGTGTCTAAAGCCATTTCTTGAGAGAACTGCTGATCCAGCCGACTCATATTCTCAATGAGTCCAATCATTTTGAGAACATGTGGACTTACGGGCTCGCCTTTCTTAAGCCTGGTCTCAAGAATTTTCCTATGGGTCTCGAACCTTTCGACTCGAGCCAGATCTTGGAACATGTTCTTTAACTCGCTGATGATCGTGAAAGCATCTGAGTTGATGAACGTTTTCTGCAGATCTGCACCCATGGTTGCAAGCATTAGACATTTCACATCCTTGTTGGCATCAATCCAACGATTGAGGGCTGCCTGAGTGACCCCTTCGCCTGCGGCTTCGGGCATCGCCTCTTCCAGGACATACTCCTTTCCTTCCTGCATAAGAACTATTTGCAAGTTCCTCTGCCAGTCAAGGAAGTTTTTCCCGTTCAACTTCTCCTTTTCGAGAATTGATCGAATGTTGAATGTATTGTTGTTTTCCATAATTAAAACTACAATTGAAAAGAATAAACAAATAAATAATCATTCACAGTTTCTCTTAATAAACTTAAATTCTAGCATGCATGCATAATTTAATGTTCATTAAGCATTTTATTCAAGTTATGTGTTCCGGCAGGTGTGAATAAAATGATTCCAAGACCCTAAAAACCATTAAAGAATTAATCACATTATGTATTTAGACTCAATTCTAAAATCTTTTAGGTAAGCAAACGCCTTTTGCTAATAGTCTAGAAACTACTCTTGGTTGATATGTACGTCTAAGAACTTATTAGGTAAACCTAACGATTTTGCCACGACATAAAAGGACTCCTTACTTATATCGTTAAGTTTCACCAAAACTAACATGTACTCACAATTATTTGTGTACCTTACCCCTTTAGTACCGATAAGTAACACCTCGCTATGGCGGAAACCTATTACTAAGATCGATGTAAAGGATATCCAAGTAAGTGTTATTTTGGCATGGCACCTTTTAACTCAATTTTAAGTTTGGAACTTAAGGCTCTTACTATGTTGGTTAGACTTTAAGTGAACTAAAATCCTTAATCATGCAACATAATCAAGCCACAATCTCATGCATATTTAAGACATATTTAAAAGCAATAAATAACTTAAAGCATGCATAAGATAAATGTGATCTAGTATGGCCCGACTTCATCTTGAAGCTTCAACTTCAAAGTCCGTCTTGAAAATGGATTGGAAACTCCGTCTTGAATTTCACCGTGGGAGGCGCCATTTTCTTCAAATAGGATAAGTTATAATTAAACTAATTACAACTATTTGATGGTACGCAGACCATATTTGAATTGAAAAACAAATTTGGTGCTTTAGACCAATTACATTCAAATTAATGGTACGCAGACCATATTTTCTATCCTATTTGGGCCATACTAGTCACTTCATAACCTGCAAAACAGTACATATACAATATATACCATTCACCCATTCATTATAATGAATGGCCCACATAGCTGGTTAGTAAAAACACGTTGTATGCATCACATAAATATTTGCAGCAATTAATCAAGGGCACCAATAATCTACCAATTATTCAGTCCTTATTAATTCTAATCAAGTTGTTTTAACCTTAAAGGATTTGTAGACCTAATCAAGAGTTTATGACTAAAATTGCTCCCACTTAAACCAATAAATTCATATGCTTTACTAATTTTAAACATAAAAATGTATTTCTAATCTAACCGGAAACATAAAAATTTAATTAAAATTTAAAGCTCATATAAATTTATAATTGAATCCAATTTAATTTATTTTTCAGTTGAATTAAATGAATTTAAATTAATTCAAGGTTTAATTTTAGTAAAATAATTAATATAAATAAAATTTATAATAATTATATTATTCAAAATTAAAATCCGAGAAAACAATTTAAATTATTAATTTTAAAATTAATTAAAACGTTTCCGAACTGAAAATTCAATATTAAATTTAAAACGACTCAATCGTAACACGATGAGGCACTTGGGCTTGCGCCCAAGCCCCATCGAGTGCACGAGGCTTGACGCCCCTCGGCTGATCGTACAGCACCACGCAAGCAGGCCACACGCAACGCAGCAAGCACAGGCCACGCTGCGCGCAGCCCGCTCGCTCGTCGCGCCTGCTTGCCTCGCGTCTGCTGGCTTCGCTGGGCGTGGCAGCGCGCGCTGTGGCGCAGCACGCTTGCTGCCCACACGCGTCTGCCACGATGGCTTGCGCCTTGGCCCTTCGCCCTTGCCCACTCGCCCACATGCGCACAACACTCGACACAAGGGCAGCGTGCTGCCTTGTGCTCGTGTGCCATGGCCCTTGCTCGTTGCATCGTACCGCATGGGCGACGAGCTCCCTTGCTCGTCGTCGCATGCCCGCACTATACAACACCCCTTAAGGGTAACACGTAGCGTCCATTGCTTTGTGCGTGCAAGTTTTATGAGCGAATTGCATAAAAATTAAAACTTTTATTTCAAAATTAATGACAAATTAATAAATCATATTAATTTCATAATTTTAGGGCGAAAAATCGAAAATTTATTAATCAATTAATTTCCGATTAACATGGATTCAAATCTAGGTCATAAAAATTTAAAATTTAACATAAATTAACAATTTTTATGGTGGATTTTAATCATTGGTACCTAATTAAATTATTAATTAATTATGAAAATCAAATCAATTCTAAATTATTCGAATTTCAACAAATTAATCATAAATACAAATTAGGTTGTATAATTAACAAGTCTAGGCATTCATAATTGTTAAACATATACTGTAGGTCAATCAAAAACTCAAGATTTATCAACAAGAATCGCAAATATTCAATTTAACATCTTAAATTTACAAACTTTTGCGTTCGAAAAACTAAAACCTCCCAAAAGTCATAGTTAGGCTTCGGATTTGGGAATTCTGGGTTTCGGCGAAAAAGATCTATTTTTGTCAAAATTTTAGAATGACTTTTACATGCGGAATTGACACGAAAATCACTCGATTTGGATGAGTAACGAATATTCTGCCGAAAAAACTGCGTACATATAATTAAATAAACGCAATTTGCAATTAATTACGAAAAACGACAATTAATCACCCCTTTAATTCTTTGCAAATTTGTGTAATTTAACCATGTTCATGCAATTTAGATTATGAAAATAATAAGAGGCTCGTGATACCACTGTTAGGTTATGATACATATGAATAAACATAAATCATGCGGAAAAACCATAAAGCCAGGAAACATATTATTAACACATAATCATTTAGCATAATTCAGATGCATACACTTTGTAGCGTGCCCTCCCTAGCTGCGCCCGAACCGAACAAGAACAAGTCTTTAGGACTCCAAGTGTCGTCCCTCCGTAGATAGTCCACAGCACGTCCGAATCCGCCTTAAGCTTGACCAACTAGAATCGCCCTTAAGGTTACTTAGGAATTTCGGCTATTTGGGTTGCAAGTGTTTGGCTGATTTTGCTTAAAAATCTTACCTTTGAATACTTCAAAAATCGTCTGTTAAATATGTGACCCTAGGCCTATATTTATAGAGTTTATGGAAAGGAATTATAATCCTACTAGGATATGGACTTATTAATTAGAATCCTATTAGAACACTAAATAATAAATTTAATCCATTAGGATTAGGATTTAATCAATGCACGAATTCCGATAGGATTAGGATTCGTTACGAACACGAGTGTTGCACGACCACGAGGAACGCACGCACCCGCGCAGGCCTTGCGGCCCACACGAGTGGGCGCTGCCTCGCAGCCCACGAGCATCAGCTCAGCGCGCGCGCCTATGGCCTTGCTGGGCCTGGTCTTGCGCTGGGCCTGGCGAGGCTGTTGGCCTTCGTGTTGGGTGCTTGGCTTGCTGGGGGCGGGCCTGGCTTCGTGCTGGGCCTTCGTCTAGCAAGCCTCGTCCGATTCTAATTCGTACGATGCGCTTCCGATTAAATTCCCGGTTCCGGAATTCATTTCCGATACGAACAATATTTAATATTTCCGATTCCGGAATTAATTTCCGTTTCGAACAAATATTTAATATTTCCGTTTTCGGAATTATTTTCCGATTCCGATAATATTTCCGATTCTGACAATATTTCCGTTTCCGGCAATATTTCCGATTCCGGCAATATTTCCATTTCCGATAATATTTTCCGATACGCACCATGTTTCCGTTTCCGGCAACATCTACGACTTGGATAATATTTATATTTCTGATACGATCCATATTTCCGTTTTCGGCAATATCATCGTTTCCGGAGTATTCATTTCTTGCTTGTGACGATCTCAGCTCCCACTGAAACCAAGATCCGTCGATTCCAAATATCCATAGATGGAGTATTTAATGCCATTAAATACTTGATCCGTTTACATACTATTTGTGTGACCCTACGGGTTCAGTCAAGAGTAAGTTGTGGATTAATATCATTAATTCCACTTGAACTGAAGCGGCCTCTAGCTAGGCATTCAGCTCACTTGATCTCACTGAATTATTAACTTGTCAATTAATACTGAACCGCATTTATTAGACTTAACATTAAATGCATACTTGGACCAAGGGCATTATTTCCTTCAATTTTGTACTATGGCCATGTGCATGTGTGAAGTTTTCGGAAGAGGTGTTTTGTGTTTCTAATTCCACGCCTTTGTATTTTGCATAACCTTTCCTATATGTTTCAATAAACAATTTTTTTTAATGAAATATGGTCTAGATAATCAATAAACGTTACCTATAATCTCTTGGTTTTTGTAAATTGACTTTGCAAATCATCAAGAAAGCTAAACCAAAGAAAGCGCCAACTCAAGCTAGCAAAGATGTTCATCAATCAGTAGATCTAATTGCACAAGGAAGTTTACAAATCAAGAGTCAAGGCCCGAAAAAAGCCTTCATAAAAAGATTCAATTTCTCAAGAAAATTTACTTGTGGAACCATACGTCTTTCGCTCTCTTAATAAGGTGTGCAAATGGATGCATAGTCTTGCTAGTGGGATACCGGATGAAAATGCTATTGGAGTTCAGATGGACAAGTCATTATTCCACTTTTTCAATCATGGCATAACATAGGTAACTAAAGTCGATATATGTGAATTCCTCATAGACGATATTCTTAATATCTCAGTGATGCATGTCTTCATGAGGTAAGTAATATAGTTAGTTATGGTAATGTATATAATAAGGCAAATGGTGTGCCAAGTTTTGATTATTCTTATGTTTGTTTGTTCTCCAGGTCACTTCAGTTCGATGATTTAAGTTCCAAATATCATATTGAGTGGTTGGATCCACAATAAATAAGTGGTTCTAGTTGCATATCCAATCCATCTGAAGTCAGCGAATATCTCGATGACGGTAAAAGGTCAATGCACAAAAGCTAAAAACAAGTTCATATTAGCCCCGTACTATGAAGAGTACGTATGCCTTTTAATAGCTTTAGTGTCCTACATTAGTGTCGATTATAATGGTATTTTGTGATTGTAGTGGCATATTTGGATTATTAAACCATTCTTTTGTGATTGCAGCCTTCATTGGTTGCTCTTTGTGATGTGTTTCAAGCCACACAATTTATCAATTTGATTCTTGTCATCAAGATCCATTACGGCCCTTGTTGGTCAAGTCTCTATTGAATAAGGGAAAAATTGAATCTAAAAATACAACCATTAAGCGATTTGCTTAAAAAGGGCTGACTTTTCGTTTAACTAAGAATAGCACAACCTTTTAAACATGTCTTCTTTTAAAGGGCTCCCCTCATAAATGACTTGCTACAATAGGGAATATGAAAACCAAGCTCACAAATTAAACATTTTTTCTTTATATAATTAACAAGAAGAATAAAAAATATTGAGCATATTACCTATTTTAGCAAGTTATTATAGAGGGGAGCCTTTTAAAAGAATATAGGTCCAAAAGGTTGTGTTATTCTTAGATAAACATAAAGTCGGCCTTTTTTATGTAGATCGCTTAAAGGTTGTTATTTTTAGAATCAATTTTTTCTTGAATAACGTACATTTCGTATTTAGTTTTTTGTACATATCAAATAAAACTTGCAAACATATTTTACATTCAAGCATTGAATGTTAATTAACTTCCAATGAATTATGGATTGCGGAGTGTTGAGGAAAATAAATGTCAAAAAAGCGCAATTCCTCGATTGAAATCAGTTAAGTTAAATAATAACTTGTTCACTACTTATTCTACGGCCAAAAGAAATACATTTCCTTACCTCATTCATGTTCTCTTTAATCTAGTGCGCCCAACAAGAGGGTGGGATCGAGTGTGGCTATTACGTGATGAAATTCATGCATGACGTATTCAAAAGTTGCAATGAATTGAAGATCTGGAAAGCTACATAAAATAGTATATTTATGATGTATTTTTAGGCTAGAAATTAGTTAAAAAGAACTATGTACCTATAATTGGCATGAACCATCAAAAAGTATTCAAATTCAATGTAAAGAACTTAAAATGAACATAGTTATACCAAAAGAATCTTATATTAGGCATATTTTGACAAAAATAGCCGTTTTCGTTCCCAACTCTAAACTAATGAACCAAAATATGAATTCTTAACTCTTTACATGTTAGAAACCTCTAACTAAGCATATGAAACATAAAAAAAGGTTTATAATGTTTCCTTAGGTTCATTTGTTTATATTTGGGATCAAAAATGTCATTTTGGGCCATATATGACTTATATCGTCCCAAATGAGCTTTAGTTGTGCATAAATAACTTGAAATGAATCTTGAAAACCTCTAACTAAGCATATGAATCATAAAAAAATGTTTAGAATTTGGACTTAGGTTCATTTGTTGATATTTGGGATCGAAACTGCCATTTTGGGGCATATATGACGTATATCAACCCAAAATAGCTTTTACTCTCAATTTTCAACTAATGAACCAAAATAGGAATTCTTAACCCTTTACATATTTAGAATGCTTAGTATTAGGCTGTCAATCCCCATACTCATCTGCTTTGGTCCATTTATGCACATTTATGGCTCGTTCGATCCTTACATGTCATATTTTGACTAAAATAGTCGTTTTCGCTACCAATTCTCAACTAATGAACCAAACTAGTAATTCTTAAACCTTTACATGTTCAAAATACTTAGTATTAGGCTGTCAATCTCCATTCTCATATACTTTGGCCAATTTATGCACATTTATGGATCGTTCGATCCTTACATGTCATATTTTGACTAAAATAGCCGTTTTCGCTCCCAACTCTCAACTAATGAACCAAAATAGGATTTCTTAACCCTTTACATGATTAAAATACTTACTATTAGGCTGTCAATCCCCATTCTCACCTACTTTGGTCTATTTATGCACATTTATGGCTTGTTTGATCCTAACATGTCATATTTTGACTAAAATAGATGTTTTCGCTCCAACTCTCAACTAATGAACCAAAATAGGAATTCTTAACCCTTTACATGTTCAAAATACTTAGTATTAGGCTTTCAATCCCCATTCTCATCTACTTTGGTCAATTTATTCACATTTATGGCTCGTTCGATCCTTACATGTCATATTTTGACTAAAATAGATGTTTTCGCTCCCAACTCTCAACTAATGAACCAAAATAGGAATTCTTAACCCTTTACTTGTTTAAAATACTCAGTATTGGCTGCCAATCCCCAATATCATCTACTTTAGTCAATTTATGCACATTTATGGCTCGTTCGATACTTACATGTCATATTTTGACTAAAATAGCCGTTTTTGCTCCCAATTCTCAACTAATAAACCAAAATATGAATTATTAAACCTTTACATGTTCAAAATACTTAATATTAGGTTGTCGATCCTCATTCTCATCTACTTTGGCCAATTTATGCACATTTATCATGTCATATTTTGACTAAAATAGTTGTTTTCGCTCCCAACTCTCGACTAATGAACCAAAATAGGAATTCTAAACCCTGTGCATTTTAATACACTTATTATTAGGTTGTTAATCCTCCTTCTCATCTACTTTGGTTAATTTATGCACATCTAAACCTCGTTTGGGTCGTTATAGGTCATACGTAGCCTAAAATGGCATTTTTGCTCCTAACTTTCACAAAATGAACCTAAAGGATCGGACCCATTCTTAACCATTCACATGTTTAATATTATTATCTTAAGGTTTCTCTTATTCATAGATGACTATATATGCACATCGAAAGTTCGTTTAAGGCGTTATAGGTCATATGTAGCCTAAAATGGCATTTTCGCTCCCAACTTTCACAAAACGAACCTAAATAAACATCTAAAAAATTTACATGTTTAATATGATTATTTAAAGTTTAGAAGACTCATTCCACCTATTTATGCACATATAAAGCTCGTTAGGGTCATATATAGCCTAAAATAACATTTTTGCTCCCAACTTTCACAAAACGAACCTAAGTAAACATATTTTGACTAAAAAAATTATTTTCGCTCCTAACTCTCAACTAATCTTATCTATTTAACTTAATTTAATTTATTGGTTTGCATGTTGTTCTTTCAAAGGTTTTCAATACTCCAAGGGAGAAGCCCTTTACCAAAGAGACGATGCATGAAGTTCGAGACAAGTGGGCTACTTAATTCACCGCTTGTGAAATACCCTCGTTATAAATAGAACAAGCTAGTATTAAATATAACTAATCTTGTATATTATTGTAAACGTGAAATATATCTAATTTTTGAGGAATGTCAAGGTGATGTTTGGTGAAAGAGTCTGCTATAAATTATATTGTAGAATTTTATATTGCAGAATCAGAAATTATATTGCTGATTTTTTTTAAATAATCACAAAAAGGTAAGCTTATTACAACAAGTGCCACCTTTGTGAAGCTCAAAGATGGCGCTTATTACAACAAGCGCCCTCTTTGTGAAGCTCAAAGGTGGCGCTTTTGTAATAAGCGCCACCTTTGAGCTTCACAAAGGTGCATTTGTTATAATAAGGCCCACGTTTGAGCTTCAAAGGTGGCGCTTTTTCAGTGTCACCTTTGTGAATTTTAAAAATGTGATAGCTTTTTCAGTACCACCTTTGTGAATTTCACAAATGTGATCAGGCCATATAATGCGCTTGAAAAGCGCCACTTTCAACAACAACAACAACAACAACAACAATAATAATAAAACTTCTCTTTGATCACTCATCTACGTGATCGTCAAGATGGATGTCAAGATGGCGGGGGGAATGGGCTTACTAGGAGCTCTTTGATCACTCATCTTCGTGATCGTCATTGTGGTAATGCTGCTGCACAATCAGTCGCACGTCACTCTCTAACCACTGACTTGGCTATTTTCTTTGAGGCTGAGTCGACCTTTCGTCGTATGGGGATTTGGCTTTGTGGGGATTGTTTTAAGACGCATGCTATCCGTTCTAAATATTGTCATGGTGCAGGTTCTAATTTTGTGGCCCCACCTGATAATGGGGATGGTGTTGTTCGGTTTGTGCTCTATAGTCTTTCTAAACCGCAGCTCAATTCTGACGTACCTAGTCATGTGGATACTACGGTGCAAGACTATGGTTTTACCGTCACTCTTCTTGACTGATTGCTATCTACACGTCTTTGCACTGTGAAATCCATCCCTCCTAAATGTCATTTGGGTTTTTCCCGGGTATTGAAAGGTGCGCTTGATAGGGTGATTTGCAAGCCTGACGACATCTCTTGTTGGGTTAGTCTTCTCGTGTTGCCTCTGTGTATCCTTAGGACCTTTAGTCCGAGGAGTAATCGCGAGTGTTCTTCTTCCGTTAGGCGGCAACGACAGGAAGAGAGCATTGCTAATGCTATTCGTACTTGGAGTGAGCCAGGTGGTAGTATGTTGCTTTTGCGGGATGCTTTGGCAGCTGGATCCCCTACTTTGATGGATGTTGATGAGGATCTTGATTTGACAGAGCGTAATATCAAGCAGTGTCGTAGGAAGATTTGTGATGGTCATTACACTGTTGTAGTCCGTGTTCTTTCCTCTTCTGGTGTTGCGCCTTATAATGAGGTCACTCTTGCGGATTTACAGTCCAAACACCCTTCTTCCCCAGCTCCGTCCTTGCCTGATATTCATGTTGATCACCATCATCTCATGGCTACTTCTGCTGTTGTTTTGGACCGAATTAGGAGTTTTCCTCGTGGCACATCTTGTGGGAGGGACGCTTTGCGAGCTCAGCACCTTATGGATTGTTTGAGTGGTGCTGTTGTGGATGTTTCAGATGAGTTAGTTGACTCCATTTTTTGGGTGGTTAATCTCTTTTTAGCAGGGAATTGTCCCATGGGTTTGGGAGAGTATGTTGCTAGTGCTCCCCTCACACCTCTTGTCAAGCCCGGTGGTGGTATTCGTCCTATTGCTGTGGGTACTGTTTGGCGACGTCTGATTTCGAAGGTTGGTGATGTTATGGTTGGTCCGTCTTTGGGAAGTTAATTTGATGGTCTTCAATTTGGTATCGGGGTATCTGCGGGTGGTGAGGCAATTCTTCATGCTGTGAATCGGTTGATTGAGGATCGGGGTTCTGGTGTGGGTCTTTCGATGTTGGTGGATTTTTAAAATGCTTTCAATTTAGTTGATCGAACGACCATGTTACGTGAAGTTCGTCTTCGTTGTCCGGGCATTTCACGTTGGGTTGAATTCTGCTACTCTACTCCAGCCAGATTATATTATGGGGAGCATACCTTATGGTCGTCTCAGGGGGTGTAGCAGGGTGATCCCCTTGGTCCTTTGCTTTTTGCTTGGTTTTACAACCCCTGGTTTGTAAAATCAGGGATGCTTTTGATGTATGTCTTCAGGCATGGTATTTGGATGACGACACTATTATTGGTGACACCTTGGTGGTTGGGAAGGTTCTGCAGTTGATTAGGGAGGAAGGGCCTTGTCTCGGGTTACATCTTAACATTGAGAAGACTGAGGTTTTATGGCCTATAGAGGACCCTCGAAGCAGGCTTGTGGGGGTCTTTCCCGCTGATATTGCTCGTCCTTTGCATAGTGTTAAGTTGCTCGGGGGTCCCGTTAGTTCCAATCCAGTTTTTAGTGGTGAGCTTGTGATGCAGAGGGTAACCAAGACCATTGGGCTTATGGATAAGGTTGTTCAGCTTGATGATCCTCAGTGTGAGTTGTTGTTACTTAGGGCATGTACTGGAGTTTCTAAACTCTACTTTGCTTTGCGTACTTTTCCTCCTGGTATCTTTGAGGCGGCTCAGCGCACTTTCGATGAGGCTCTTCGTTCTTCCTTGGAGCGTATTGTTACTACTTCGGGGCCTGGCTTTGGTGATTGGAAGTGGCGTCTTGCCACCTTACCTTTTTTCTTTGGCGGACTTGGTGTCTATTCTGCAGGTGATGTTCGAACATTATGCTTTTCTTGCTTCTCGTTTGCAGTCTTCTGGTTTGCAGACAAAGCTTCTACGACATGCTGTTATTGTTGGTCATGGTCGAGCATTTGAGGATGCGTTGAGTCTATATAATAGAACGGTGGAGTATGACATCCTGAGTAACCCTAGTGAGGTCGCTGCCCCTAAACTCATGAATAAACTGGCAGATATATACTTCACAAAGGTTACTGCATCTGCAGAATCCACCTTCACTTTATCTTCTCGACAGTTGGCGTTGTGGAAATCGCAGCAGGGTGATCACACCTCTGCTTGGCTTCGTGCGGTCCCCATATCAGGTTTGGGACAGACGATGAATGCCAAGGCTTACCGATGTGTGTTGTGTTACCGGCTGGGGGTTCCTTTGTTCTTTGTTACGGCCCCATGTTCTGCTTATTCCAGGGTCTTTGCGGGAGACATCTTTGGTGATCATGCGGTGTCATGTGTTGGCATCGTGGGTATTAAACATCGGCATAATGTGGTTCGGGATACCCTTGTTGATGTTTGTTATCGCTCTGGGATTTCGGCGCGGAAAGAGGTTGATGTTGGTCTATCTGGAGGGAACGATGGGGCACTCCGGCCAGCAGACGTGTTTCTCTACTCTTGGGATCAGGGCTGTGACGTGTGTGTTGACTTGACTGGATCATCCCCTTTGACACAGTTTGGGTTGGCTGGATTTGTCCCGGGCCGGATTGTGGCTGAAGCGGCTATTCGGAAACGGGTCAAGTACGAAGCACGTTGCAGGGCCATTGGTTATAGCTTTCTTCCGTTCTCTTTCTCTTCTTCGGGGGAGCTGGATAAGGATGTTGTAGCGTTGCTGAAGCGGATTCAGAAGTTCTCTAGGACTCAGGACGTTGAGGCTCGTGCTGCTGCTCATATTTTCACCAGGATAGGCTTTGCTATAGCTAGAGGAGTGGGGGCCCATATTGTATATCGGCTTCCCACTAACTATTTGTAAATTATTTGACTTTCTTAGCATAATAATAATAATAATAATAATAATAATAATAATAATAATAATAATAATAATAATAATAATAATAATACCCACAGTGGTTCTAGTACGGTTTTTGTGGACCCCCCTGATTCTGGGGATGGTACTATTCGTTTTACTCTCTACGGTATTCAAAAACCTCAAGCTCCTGCTTCCGAGCTGTCTACTTCTGATGCGCCTCGAGAACATCATTTTTCTTTTGATGTTGCTCTTCTAAACACTTTATGGTCTAAGCGGCTGCGTTCTGTGAAAACCATCCCTCCCAAATGTCGTTTGGGTTTTTCGCGTGTTCTGAAAGGGGCGCTTGATAAGGTGATTTGCAGACCAGTTGACATCGCTTGTTGGGTTCAGTTTCTCGTGTTACCTCTGTGTGTCCTAAAGACTTTTTCTCCACGAAGTAATCGTGAGTGTTCCTCCGGTGTTAGGCGGCGACAACAGGAAGAGTGTATCACCTCTGCTATTCGTTCTTGGGGTGTGCCTGGTGGTTCTGAGCAACTTGTCATAGACACATTGGCTAGCGTGTCTCCCCCTCTATTGGATGTTGACGAAGACCATGATTTGGCGGAGCGTAATATTAAGCAATGCAAGAGAAAGATTTCTGACGGTCACTACACTGCTGCCGTTAGGGTTCTTTCTTCCTCAGGTCTTGCCCCTTACAATGATGCTACTCTTGCAGATTTGCAAGCAAAGCACCCTTCCGTTCCGGTCCCTACCTTACCGGATATCCCTGTTGATCAGGCTGTGTGGGTTGAGGTTGTGGAGGAAAACCGGGTGGTCCACTAGGCTGCGGGTTGTAGTTACTCCGCGGTTGGTATGAGTGTTGTGGTGGCGGTTGGTACTGTTGTTGTGGTGGTGGAGGGTGTTGAATCTGATGGGGGTTCTGGACATTAGTACTCCTATATGATAGTAGGGGGTTGTTTTTATACCCCTCATTGTAAGAGTTGGAGTACGGATTGTTCTGCTTGTAGGACTGGAATGCATTGCATTGTTCGATGGAGCTCTGACATTCCTGTGCATAATGGCCCTGCATCCCACAACTATTACAGACATTGGCAGATTGGGCACTCATTGCAGCGACACTAGCATGTTGGGTGGATTGGGAAGATGCTATCTGTATATTATCAAGCTTGTGATGTAGGGCAGTTAGTTGAGCAGTAAGTTGTTCAATAGAATTCATTTCATGCTTAACACCCCGGTCGGCAAAACCTCTAGGATTCCCATATTGGGCACTATGGATGGCCATCTCCTCAATCACCTCTAAAGCTCTAGGCACCTCCAGTTGCATAAATCTCCCACTGGAAGCTGAATCCAAAAGACACCTAGACTCATTACCCAGACCATTATAGAACTGCTGAACCAGGAACCAGTCAACCAAACCATGGTGCGGGCACTCTCTTTGCAAGTCCTTGAATCTCTCCCAAACCTCGAACAAACTCTCATCTGCTTGTTGAGAGATACCTAATATTTGACCCCTTAGACGAGCTGTCTTCTCAGGTGGGAAATATTTAACATAGAATGCAAGGGCCAAAGAATTCCAATCGGTGATTTTCATAGCTGCGCGGTTGAGACTATTAATCCATAGCTTTGCCTTCCCACTCAATGAAAATGGAAAGAGTATCTCCATAGTCTGCTCCGGTGTTAAGTTCTTCTGCTTAATGGTGGCACAATACTGAATGAAAGACTGAATATGGAGATTAGGATCTTCACCCTTTTCCCCGCCGAATTGGTGTCTCTCGATCATGTTTATCAGCTGGGGTTCGATCTTGAAATTCTCGACCGCAATGGAAGGCATGATTGCCTTGGGAAGCATAGACAGACTTGGCTTAGAATATCTGTAAGCCTTGGCACTAGTGGGGGTGGCGGTGGTGGTGCTTGGTCACCCATCTCTGAATCTGTATGGAATAGATTG
The DNA here is from genome assembly GCF_020520425.1 of Spinacia oleracea. Classification (NCBI taxonomy): domain Eukaryota; kingdom Viridiplantae; phylum Streptophyta; class Magnoliopsida; order Caryophyllales; family Amaranthaceae; genus Spinacia; species Spinacia oleracea. Next base: position 120,309,472 of record NC_079487.1, on the reverse strand, counting down.
CTAATCAGATAGTCGGATTCAGAGTCAGAATAGTCCCTCAACTGTTCAACGAATCTACGCCGTCTACGAAAGGTCCGTTCATGTTCAGGATCGAACGAAGTTAGATCGCTGGTATGGACAGTCCTGGGCATAAACAAGTAAAAACTAGAAAACAGTCGTGAGATCCGGTCTCAAGGAACGGGAGTCCCTTGAGAAGTAACAAACAATAATCTAGAAAAAACAATTAATAACAGAAAATAAAACCGTTTCCCCGGCAACGACGCCAAAATTTGACAGGCTAAAGTCGTATCACCTAATCAAAAATAACCTAAGTCCACTAGCTAGGTAGCAAGGGAAGTCAGGATCGAATCCACAGGGAAACAGTGTTCTTTCTACTATTAATCAATTAGACTAGACTATTGGGAACAAGAGTTGGTTTGGTGGGTTGCTAAAACTACGACGATAATTAAACAACTAGGAATCAATATATTAAGGAATCTAGGGCATAGGTTCACCAACAGATAACAATCTAGGACAATAAACAATCACGATAATCAACAAAGTAATTAATTAGACTAGCATGCTCTCTCGAATCGATACTAATCATAGACTTAGAATTAACGGGCTCTCGCTACGTATTAACTCTAATTCCACCTATTGACACAAGCCTAAACATCAAATTGCATCTCTCGAATCTTAACTTGATATTGCATAACTACCACAATTAAACCTGCGCAAATCTAATTGTATAGTGAAATAAACCAATCAATAGGAATTAATTACAATGCCAACAATCACAATTATTCAATATCCCTTCATATTATTCATGGATCCCCAAACCCTAGAAAATAGACTACTCAAGCATATTAACAATAAACAAAGCAATTAGCATGATTGAAAACATAATTAAAGCTAAACAAAGAATTGAAATAAAGAACAATACCTTAATTGAAGAACAAGATAAATAGAAAGCTTGAATTTTTATTGAAATTGAAAACTAAGTGTTTGCATAAATTTAGAGAGAAAACAAAGCTAAGAGAAATAAACTAAGGGGCTAATACTAGAAAATAAGATAATAAGGTCTCCAACTAAATTAACTAAGGGCTGTATTTATAGTTTAGCCCAAAAACATAAGAGAAAACCGGAATAAAACTAAAATAAACCGCGCGCTAAAGGCTCCAGGGTTGTCGTCGCCCGGTCGGGCGGCCAACCGCCCGACGGGTTTCCAGCTCGAAACCCGCCCGACGGGCGCAAGGATGCCCGGCGGGCGAAGAGAGAAACTTCTGAAAACATCTGCACGCGCCCGGTCGGGCGCCACTCGCCCGTCGGGCGGAGGGAGAACTTGCTGTTGCTGCCTTTGATGGGCGCCCGATGGGCACGGGCGAAGATCCGCCCGTCGGGCGCCTGCTGCCTGCTCCTTTATGCTTGCTCGCCCGATGGGCGAGGGGAAATCCACCGGGCGGAGGGCTAAGTGATCCGCCCTTCGTCCGCAACACCGAGTCTAACTTCCGGGGCTCGATCATGAACATCTAGGGCTCCCGTAAGTCGACAAAAGTCGTCCCGAACTCCCTCGGGATCGTGTGGTGGCCTAAATCATCAAGAAACGGGCCTATAAAGACCAATTTCTCACTAAGTATTCCTGAAACTCAAGGCACACTAAAATTCACAGATTAGTACTAAAATGGCTCCTAGGAGCTCATTTGACGCATAAAAGTACTGAGGGACGGGGGTGAAAACAATATATAAAACGCACATATCATCTTTCCTACGGATATTGCTCGTCCTGCGCTTGGTGTTAAGTTGCTTGGTGGCCCAGTCAGTACGGATTCCTCTTTTTGTAAGGGGTTGGTTTCGCAGCGTGTGTCGAAGACTGTTGTGTTGATGGATGTTGTAGCCAAGCTTAATGATCCCCAGTGTGAGTTGTTGCTTCTTCGTGCGTGTACTGGAGTTTCTAAACTCTACTTTGCTATGCGCACTTGTCCGCCTCATCTTTTCGAAGCGGCCCAATTATCTTTTGATGTGGCTCTGCGGGCTTCTTTAGAGCGCATCGTGACTGCTTCGGGACCTGGGTTCGGTGACTGGCAATGGCGCCTTGCCACCTTGCCTTATTCTTATGGAGGATTGGGTGTTTATTCAGCTGGTGATGTTCGGCATTATGCTTTTCTTGCATCCCGTTTGCAGTCTTCTGGTTTGCAGGATTCGCTTCTTCGGCTTTCAGGTGTTGATGGTCCGGGACCGGCCTTTGATGATGCTCTTGGTCTTTTCAATAGGACCGTGGAGACCGACCTTATGCGTAGCCCTAGTGAGATCGCTGCCCCCACTCTCATGAAGAAATTGGCAGACATATATTTCACGAAGGTTACTACTGATGCGGAATCCGCCTACTCCTTATCTTCGCGTCTTGTTGCCCTATGGAAATCACAGCAGGGGGATCACTCCTCAGCTTGGTTGCGGGCAGTCCCCATCTCGGGGCTAGGCCAGACTATGAACGGTAAGACTTATCGTTCGGTTCTTTGTTATCGGTTGGGTATTCCGTTGTTCTCTGATTCGACGCCGTGTTCTGCTTGCTCTCGGGTTTTCGACGGGGACATTTATGGGGATCATGCCGTGTCTTGTGCTGGGATTGTGGGTATCAAACATCGACATAATGTTGTTCGTGATACCCTTTTGGATATTTGCTATCAATCGGGGATTTCTGCTCGCAAGGAGGTTGATGTTGGGCTGACTAGTGAGAGTGATGGAGCTCTTCGTCCTGCAGATATATTGCTTTACTCATGGGATGGCGGTCTGGATGTGTGTGTTGACTTGACTGGGTCTTCCCCTATGACGCAATCTGGGTTGTCAGGCTTCGTTCCGGGTCGGGTTGTGGCGGTTGCAGCGCAGCGGAAGCAGGATAAGTATGCGGCACGTTGTAGGGCTTTATGTTACGGTTTCTTTCCTTTTTCCTTCTCTTCTTTTGGGGAATTAGAGAAAGGGGTTGTTTCTTTGCTGAAGCGGGTCCAGACGTACTCCAGGGCTCAGGACATTGGGGCACGGGCAGCTGCCCACATTTTCAGCAGGATCGGGTTCGCCATAGCTAGAGGAGTGGGGGCCCAGATTGTATCTCGGCTCCCCTCCAACTTCTTGTAGTTCATTTGATCTTTGTAGCTTGTTAAGCTTGTAACGTTTTGGTGTTTTCCATAATAATAATAATAATAATAATAATAATAATAATAATAATAATAATAATAATAATAATAATAATAATAATAATAATAATAATAATATTATTATTATTATTATTATTATTATTTGAGGACTCCAGACTCAATCACCCTTGCATTGGTCTTTTTTCTCAAAATCAGCAAGTAACTCAATGCCTTTAGCAGAGCTTCATAACTGAAGTCCACTCCTAGCAATAACTCCAAGAAGCAACAATTTATAAAAAAAATGATCAAAAGTAATAAAACCAAAACACAGAAAGGCTCAAACACAAACCACACCCCACACCCCCCCCCCCCCCCCTCTAACCCTCAAAATACATACAAATAAAAGCCATGATATGATGTAGATACCTTTATCCGCTAATAGAATATTCTCGATACATTGCTCGTACTCCTCTGTGTACTGCGTCAACAGAACACCCCATGTATTTCTCAAATCAGCAGATGACATCCGAGTAATTTGACTATTAGTTGGACTTTGATCAGACTTCAGAGTTGTTACAATTGCAATTTCATCTAATATTGCAGACGAGTCAACAACTATGCAAGTGATTACAAAATTTGAATGTAGCATGAGATGTCAATCTTTAGGATTAAGCTATTTCCACAAGGGAGCCACGATCTTTTGTGCAAGAGGTTGTGCCGCAGAGAATTCTGTCGCAAGTTTCATGGCTTATTTATAAAACTTCTCGATAATATCAAGCTCTTGACCAATTAGGGAGGCACTCAACTTATTCCAGCAATTCCTTAGTTTGCAAAGTGCATGCCTAGATCAAATTGAAATAACTTAGTTGATTACTCATTATAGGTTAAAGTTTATCCCTAAGCCATAAAAATAGAGAACTATCCTAACAGCTCAATACCATGACAAACCTGAAAATCTTAAAATGCATAAGTGTCAATCCACTTCTTGTAGGGGTGACTACTGGCGTTTGGATCAGCTGCTTTCTAAGATAGGCATATAGCCTCATACAACTGATATAAGATGTCATTGCACCCAAAGTGTAGCTGCTATCTTTGCCTTTTCGAATGGAGTTGCAAGCTTACCAAGACCTTTTACTCTTCCAACTTTTCACGAAGCGTTGCTAAAAGAAAATCTATATACTTTTGAGTTGCAGAAGGGAGCTTTCTTTGCCAAGGTCGGAACCCCATTCCTGCAAATATCATATTATAAGAGCACAAAAATCTCTGCAGGAATTTTCATATAACAAATTAATGAATATTTCAATCATTTCCCTAAGATGCATCGCAGTACTGTGTAACAAAACTTTATCATTGTTTGGAAAAGCCACTTAAGTATTTTTGTAACTTTATACGCATGAATATGTATCAATAATAAGCTACAAAAATTATTTTACATAAACAACATATACAATCCAGCAAAGAAAAGTTGATAGATTAGTCAAAGCAGCACAAAAAGGCATAAACACCACACCATTTGCTAAACAAAAATACATTAATTAAATGCACAGCTTCAAAATTTAATAAAACCAAACAAAAAAGAAAGCAAAATTCAAGGGAAATGGCCGAAGTCATGATTTGATTAAAATCATTGGCCAACTTCTGAAACAAAGATGTATTTAATTTGAAGGTGACAAACTGGAGTATATGAATCTACCGCTGTGTGAATAGCCTCGAGTGATTTCAACAGCAGGAGCATTTTCTTCGGATCTGCGTATCGAGGTAATTTTTAATGCCCTAAACCCTAGAAACAGATGGCTCGACTCACCTTCATTAGTAATTGAGGTGAGGGATTCTTCGTTGATGCTCGACTCACTCTCAGATGGAGTTAAGCTTGGAAGCTTATCAGAGTGCGCAGAGAAATTGAGGAGAGAGGAACGAGCGGATAAGCAGGATAGTAGAAGACGAAGGGGGAAAGAGCACATCCAAGAAAAAGGATATGGCACTTGTCATGATATAAAGAGAAGGGGCAAACCAGTAGTTAAGCTTGGAAGTTAGGGACAATACCGTAAACACATTATTAGATGAATAGTAAGTTGAAGTTCTCTCTTTAAGATTTAGAAGTGTTAGGATTCTGATTCATTCATAAATGACAAGCAGCAATTACCTGACTTACAACACTTCTCTTCAGGGAAAAAAGATGCTAAAATCCACTTCCCCCTTCTCAAACATGCATCTGCTTCATGGAGATGTTTTGTCCAACATTTTCACATACAAACAAACATAATTATTATGATCTTCTATGTTACTCAGACACGGGAGTCGGTGTCGTGTCGGACACGGGTGTATCCAAATATTTGCAGACACAGTTAAAGGAGTGTCTCGACTTATTTTTTAGACACGGCTCCCGCACAAAGTGTCGGGTAAAAAAGTGACACTTTATCTAAAAATACAAAAATAGTTATTAATTTTTTTTTAAATGAAAATTAAAATATTAATAAAAGTTACTTAAACATCCAAATGCAATTTATTAAAGTAATCTAATAATAAATGAAAAACTGGAGCAGAGAAAAAAAACTAAAATAAAAAATTGAATGGGAAAAGATACTCCTAGACGTCACTTTGTCTACCTATAATAAATGAAAAACTAAAATAAAACATTGAGTGGCAAAGGTAGGCACGTGGGTTTGTCTACTTCCCACTACGGGTGTGCACAGGCCCAAAATCGGACCGAACCGGACCGGTACCGGTTGGAACGGTAGACCGGAATTTTCAGAATTTGTGGACCGAGGACCGGCCCGGAAAGAGTCCGGTCCGGACCGGAATCGGACCGGAAAATTCAGGTCCGGTCCGATTTTGGACCGGCTTGCACCGTTTTTTTTAATTTTTGCAATTTACAATCTTAAACTCAATTTATTTTTACGATTTTATCTTTTTACGACCTATATTTCTCTTTAAGTATAGCATACATCACATCATAAGCTTAATTTAAAGGGGATAAAGGCCAATTATATACAAAAAATTCTCAAAGTCTTTTTTTTGCGGGAGGATATTAATGTATGTGCGCTATAAATTAGGCTCTTCTATCTAAAATTTATATTTTTAAAATTATATTCCGGGTCACTGGTCCGGACCGGAAAATTCTGGGTTTTGACCGGACCGGACCGGAAAACCGAAGTCGTGTATTTTCAAGGACCGAGGACCAGACCGGAATCTAATGATCCGGTTCCGGTCATATTTCCGATCCAATTTCCGGTCTGGACCGGACCGTGCACACCCCTACTTCCTACGCATTTCCTCTATTAAAAAAAGAAAATATAAAAAGAAAAAAGTTGAAACTGTAAAGGTTTAAAGCTAGTTGTCCATCTACCCGCACAATTGCACAACCATAGGGATGTCAACGAGCTGAGCCAAGCCGAGTATTTGCCTGTTCGAGCTAGGCTTGATAAAAACATTTCGGGCTCGAGCTCGAGCCGAGCTTAATTGAGCTTTAATTTTTCCTGTTCGAGCTTGGCTCATTTAAGTTTTTCGTTGTTCGAGCTTAGCTCACGTGTAGCTTGTTTAAGTTCAAGCTCGAGTCGAGCCGAGCTATTAGCACACGGGCCTTAATAAACGAGCTTTTAACAAACGAGCCTTAAAAAACAAACAAGATTGAATTTAAACGATCACATAAATAAAGAGAAATATTATTTTCAAAAATTATAAAACATAAAAACATAAACATAAGGGTTTTGACCTTTAAGAATATTGATATACTAGATTAGATCCCGTGCACGCACGGATTTTGATAAAAAAAATTCACAAAATATTTAACTGAATATCTCCCAAACTACTGCATAGTTATAACATTTTTAACATACTCGTTTATATTTATTCATCTAATATGCATATTTTAAATGCTAATATGATAAATTGACCAAAATATCGAGTGATATATTTTCAATTATTAATATAACGATTTGACTAAATATTACCAATTTAGAATAATTATTATTACGTCGTATCTATTATTGCCATAATTTATAAACAAATTTTGTTTCCATACATAAATTGTTTATAAAAAAAATGTAGAGAATAAAAATAAAATAAAACAGATATACTTTTTTGGGAAAGTGATTTTTGGCGGGAAAAAATCTCACCAGAAATTAACACGTGTCATTCCTGGTGTCTCTTTTAGTATATAGTAATAGATCCTTGATTGAAGAAATAATAATAACATATACGGTTTTTGTAGTTTGGGAGTATACTACTCCCTCTGTTCCTCTAAGTTCTTCCCATTGTTGAAATTGGGTGGATTTTAAGAATATTGGAATCTTTGTAAGTATGGGTATAAGTGTAATTAGACCTGGCAAACGGGTCGTTCGGATCGGATTCAGGTCGGTTCCATTCAGGTCGGGTCATTTCGGGTTATTTTTCTTGCGGGTCGGTTTCAGGTATGGGTCAGGTCCATTCGGGTTACGGGTAACTTTGGTTTTTCATAATTGGGTCGGGTCTGATTTCGGGTCAGAATTTTGGATCAATATCGGATCGGGTCATATCGGATCGCGTTTTTCGGGTTATATCTGATTTTTCGGGTTATATCGAATTTTTCGGGTTGGATCAGATATTTCGGGTTTTTAGTTTTTATTAGGTTATTTATCTTTAAATTTGGTGTCATTCATAAAATTATTATTATTATTATGCAACAATATTTTTCACAAAAAAAAATAAAAAAATTAAGGCTTAAGACTTAAGCGTATATAGTTTGAAGTTTAAGGGTTATGGCATGAGAGTTATAGTAAAAAAATAATTTAAAGGTTACATTTTCAAATTTTTAAAAGTGATAAGTAGGCGATTCTAGTCTTAGTTCTACTATTAATTTACGGTCAAGAAAACGAGACTTGAAACGTGGAAAAATATAATACTCCGTAATAGATTATCATGATTTAGTAAATTGTGTACTTAACTAGTGTCGTTATAAATGAAATTTATGGTTGTATATTTGATTTCTTTTATTATGTTTGTTTTATTGTATTGCCATGTACCTTCTTTTATGTAATGAAAGGATGGCTTGTAATGTGATATACTCATATACTTATATAGCTCAATTGCTATTGTCTAGTGTTGAACTTAGATATCAAGGTCTCTCGAAAAAACTTTGTAATACTGCAAACATTTGATTTTTGTTAGAATGTGATTCAATGAAAGAGTTAAATTCTTAAATAGCCTTGGTATAAGAGTTAAAGTCTTAAATAGCCTTGGTATAATGATTTAGGCTCCGTTCTATTCGACTTATTTTGTCTAAACATATACTTTAATAATCGAGTTACATATATAACTATGTACATCCGTATATTATCTAAAATTTATTTGAACGTATTTGAGCTTATATGAACTTAATATGACTAAATTAAGTCGAATAGATAATATACTCGTTCTATGTCAATAAAATTTTGCAATTAGTTATAAAATGCTACTTGTATATGCGTGGACATGAAGTATATAATGTTACAACGTGTCTCATGTGGACCAGCCACATTATCAACTTGATGGTGTGACGCGCGCACACAACTCTTTCGCGCACAACTACTACGCAAAATGTTGTTGACTGGTGTTACTTGCTTTTCTATGCCGGTGTTACTTATACATCGTATCCGCTGTTACTTTTCCTGTTTTATTACAGTTTCTTGAATTTCATGGCAGGGGTTAATTACTTGTCAGAGATATAAGTACTTACATTTTATGTTATGGAAGTGCTTATATATAGCTTTCTTGTTTCAAAGGAGTAAAAACTAATAAAAAGAAAATAATAATAATAATAATAATAATATAAATAAAATAATAATATGATGGAAAATTGGTAATATTAATCCAACCTTTGACCGATTTTCTTTTAATAAGCCCACCTACGACATATTTTTTAATAATCTCACCTTTACTACCCAACGACTTTTATTGGGCCCAACACGTCATAAACCTATTGTAGGCGGTAATATGTGGCAGTACTCTCTCTTGATATATTCAGTCATCATCATCAATTCATCACCATCTCGATGACCTTTTCACCGATTACCGGTCACTTAAGCCCAATAAAAGTCGTTGGGTAGTAAAGATAGGATTATTAAAAAGATATGTCGTAGGTGGGATTAATAAAAGAAAACCGGCTAAAGGTTGGATTAATATTACCAAATTTTCCTAAAATATGATAAGCTAAAAAAAACTTGTAGTTTAAACTAATTGGTAAATTTAAGTTGCTAGGTTGATTTTCGGTTTGGATCGGTACGGGTTGATTTAAATTTTACGGTTATTTTCGGTTCGGGTTAATTCGGTTTCGGGTGAATCATTCGGGTATTTCGGGTCGAGTCGTTCGGGTATCGGATCAATTCAGGTCAAATCTCTTTCGGGTCGATTTCGGTTACGGGTCGGTTCTGTTTGGTGTTCGGGTTAATTTCGGGTCGTCGTCGGATCAATTTCGGGTTACGGGTCGGATCAATCGGGTCGGTTTTTCGAGTCCGGATCAATTTTGCCAGGTCTAAGTGTAATGATTGAATGTAAGAGAAATGATTGTATGTAAGAGATTAAAATAAATAAAGGAGAGAGAAAATAAAGGAGGTGAGAGAGTGAGTATATGGGGAAGGGAAAAGAATTAAATAATAGGGGTTAAGAAATTTAGGTGGGAATTTTAGTAGAATATTTAAGTATTTTGGTAATTAGAAATGGATATAAGGTTATTTTGGGAAAAATATATGGCCAAAAATAGAAATGGGAAGAACTTTTAGGAATGCTCGAAATAGAAACGGGAAGAACATTTAGGAATGGAGGTAGTAGTATTTAGTTAATTTCTTACCCTTAATTTTAGCATAATTATATGAATAATATCATAATATATTATTTGTTAATATTTTATTATATTTCATATAGAAACATTTGTGTAGAAATTTAATATAAACGAGCTTTTAAATGAGCTTATAAACAAACAAGAACGAGCTTGGAAACAAACATGAACGAGATGTTCGCGAGCCTAAACTAGTTGAACAATAGGTTGTTCGAGCTAGTATCATTTATTAAACGAGCTTGAAATTTTTGTTCAAGCTCGTTTGTTTACTAATGAACGAGCTTTGACCGAACTTGTTCATGAGCTGTTCGCGAGTGTATCGGCTCATTGACATATCTACACAACCAACTCAAAAAGCAACAAAACTACGGGATTGAAGAAAAAGAACGCCGGAGCTCGGAAAAGCCATGGATATGGTTGATTCTCAAGGAATTCAACTCTTTTTTCTTCTACAATAAAAGCCCCAACAATATTTTCCTTCTCTCGCCTTCCCCGACCGTCAATTGCTAGAGTTAGGTTTCGAACTCTTCAAGATCTAGTGCATTTGTTTACGGGTAAGACAAATTTTACAACCTACAGTGTGTATCTTCCTCCTGAATGGCAAATTATGAAATTTTTTACTCGTTTTTTTTCTCCTTTCGATTTCGACATTTCATTTCGGACCCTTTTCCGACACCGGTGTCGATACCTTCCCAGACACGTGTCGAGCGTCGTGTCGCGGGTCGTGTCGACACCGACACCCACCGTCCGGCGAAGTGTCGGAGTAACATAGATGATCTTACTAAACAAAAGTCAGTTTTGCGGTATCTTTCGTTTCTTAAACATTATAAGCTAATTTATAAGAGACTTTGAAGCGAAAAGATCAAAATTAACCATATGGCATTAAATTTAACTGATAATGTAATCGAAAACATAGCAAGCACTCTTTACAAGTATTCACTATCCCTTACATAAAAGAACAGAAAGAACAAATACATAGTGCTTGACTTGCTGTGATATTTCATAATTATTTTTAAGCCACCGGAATGGAAACTCCCAGCCCACCCCAAAACAAACAAACAATATAGAAGTCAAAGCAAAACAGAGAACAAGCGTACTGAAAAAGTGAATAATATTTAAGGGGGAAAGGGGGGAAAAGTTCAATTAGGTTTTCTTGTATGAAAACAAAAATTCTATATCTAAGTAATCACATAGCACAAAACACAATGATAGGTATCAACAAGTATTGATAAATACCATCCACAATCAGGTGACATGCTCACAACTTCCATTTGAAGTACAAATGGGTAGTTTGACAAAAAATAGATAATATGATGATCAACTCCTACAACTCCAAACTTGTATCAAGGTTAAGAAAAAAATATTTTGCTTTTAATCAGGCAACCAGTTTAAAAGAGAAATTGTACCATGTAGAAAGCGAAACAAGTTTTCTAGGATGAAAACAAAAATGAAATATCTTGAGTAAAATCTCAAGTCTTAATCACATAGCACAAAGTGACAAAATAGAATGACAGGAAGCAACAAGTATTGATAAATACCACCCACAGTCAGGTCACGGGCTCACAGCTCGCATATGAAGTCCAAACAATAGATAGTATGATGATCAACTCCTACAACTCCAAACTTGTATCAAGGCTAAGAAAAATACTAGTCTCCAATTAGGCAACCAGTTTAAGAGAGAGATTAGAGAGCTCAAGAACATACCAGGTAGCAAGCGAATTCCAATCTTTTGAAAATGAACATCCACAAAGTGGGCCATCATCACCAATTAATCTCACTGGAATCAAGAACAAAAGGTCCTGCCTGTCTAAGAGCTTCCTCGCACAATGCAGACGCTGAGATGCTCTAACAATAGAGAACTTAGCTAAAAACTTTTGAGCCTCCAGCAATTCTTGGGTACCGTCCGTATAAAATGAATACTGAAGCATTTCTTCTTCAACCTCATCCTTAGCTGAAGCTGCTTCCCCCTCTTCCTCATGGGATTTCATCAGCTTTTCCAATCAAGCTTAGCCATAAGCATCCGGGGCCGGTCCTGTCTTTCCATCTCTCTCTCTCTCCCCAAAGAGAGTGATAGGTTTACCAAGCTGCCGAAGCCGAGTCCGCACAGACATATCGTTTGTGGGAACGGCTAAAGCAACAGCATGCATTTCATCATGAACTCACGCATAGCTTTCTCCTGCCTCTCCCTCACCTGACGACTTTCCTCTGTGATTTCATAACCAGCAGAGAAACCCTCCACACCCATTTCTGAATCTTGATCATCATCATCAGAGTCCGTATCACTTGCCTTTGCCTCACCATTTTGCGTAACAGGGGGGCGGACAGGTAGAGGAGCTAATGGTCTAGACATTGCAGGAGATACAACAGGTAAAGGAGCAGTTGGTGGGACAAGCACGGGAGGTGGAGCTGACAAAGGGTTAACAGTAGGAGGAACTGACGGAGGAACACCTGCAGGTGGGAGAACAGCAGATGTGGGGATAGAAGATAGTGACTGGCTCCCAGGACCAGTGATTACAGTAGCTGGCACTGAAGTAGCCATCATATCAGCATCAGCCCCCGGAGGAGTTGGTTCAGGAGCTAAAGCTGAAGGAGCTTCTTCATCTATCTTCATTGTTCCTATATAAGTAATACAAATAAAATTTAGCCCATCACAGTCACTTAAACGATTGTCAAACCTCAGATATCTCGTTGCCTCTGCTGCAACAAAGAGTGCAGACAATTACAAGTAAGAGACATCAAGACCAGTCAAAACAAAACAACACAACACAAAAGTAATCCTAAATAATCCACTCACATTGCACAAATTCAAAAGAAAATCAAACAAAAAGGTAAGAAACATATAAGATCATTACCAAACAGATCAAGTGAACCTGAAAAGCCGAAAGTATCGATGACAAATTGCCCACATACATGGTGGAGCTTTCAACATGATTAGAGGGTCAAAAACAATTAATTAAAACAAGGAGTAGTAGATGAACCCTTGTAGCCAAAGCAGCGATCAGAAAAAGAGCACATTCATAAAAAGTGTCTCTCGAAGTAACTTTCATATCATCTCACGCTGTCTATTAAAATGATGGTAAAAGAGCAAGTTTGAATGGATTCAACTTTCCAAGCTATTCAATTAAAAGCTCTATTCCGTACCTATTCAAATAGAGGCTTAGATTACTTTATTATGAAAAGAAGGGAATGAAATGTACCTTTGAAATCTTCTTTTCATACTTTATCCTGGGGGACCGTGCCCCTTGTTCCACCAAGCATATATACCATAAGGATTTATGTAAAGCGCGTCCAACAGAGCCAGGAAGACCATGAATGAAGAGGCAATGATGTAAATCCCAGACCATATGTTATCTCCAGTACCAAACAAAACTGATATAGCAGAACGTTTTGATATAGGATATACACAGGAGTTTATAGCTCCAAATGCCTTCCCCTCTTCCTGTTAAGAAGAAAGTAATGTATATGAGAAGTGACGCAAAAAGAAAAAGATGAGGTAACAATGGAAGGATAACGGACCAGTTTAGGTTCTGATTGTCGAGTGACATAAATTTGAATGTCGAGATTCAAGGCATTGTAGGAAATGCGGTCCATGGAATCCATATTTATCATTGATAGAAGTGGCATCTCATCTGAGTTTTTAATGGCCCAAACAATGAAGTTAATTTTGGGCATGCAAGATTTTCCCTCTTTGAGACGGTGCATTACATCACTTAAGACAGCAAGGAAAGGGGAAATACCAATGCCACCAGCCACTAAGACCAGGTACTTGTACCTATGAAGAGCCAGGAACGGGTAAGGCTGTTTCTAAGCAAGTACTAAGAAGTTACAAAACTAATTAATGAATAAATAGGAAATTATCCATGTTAACCTGATACTATAGGCTATTCTGCGGCCCATTAGTGACACTGCCATTACCAGTATAATCACAACATCGACCGATTGCAGCGATCACAGTAATCAATATCAAAATTAGCAACATTTAATTCACAAGCCATCAACTACATTATAAACAATCTAATGTCAATCAAAACCTAAAAATAGAAACGAATCATTACCAGATGCATAAGCACAAGTTGCCAGACTATACTCGATTAGAACAGTCTTATCGCCATCTGGATACCACAATATCTCCTCTCTGATATTCTCTCACTGCAATAATTCAACAAAAACAATCAGAAATTAACTCATACAATTTTTTAATTATTTCAAAAGCAAAAAATTTAAAAATTAACTCATGGGACGAAATCGGAAATATCAAAACCCTAACTTCAAATTGAGTTCGGTGTTGACGAAACTCACCTCATTGCAAACCCCGAGGAATTAAAATTTGTTGCACTTAGAACACAAAAACCCAGGAATTACAATCGTTTGAACCAAGACCATATTTAAAACCGATAATTCATATGAATATGAAAAACAACAAAAACAGCATCAAGATCTAACAGTAGCATAGAAAACCCCCAAAACAGAACATCAAACCATATCAATTGCATCCAGATCTACAGATAAAAAGATAAAAAAAATGTTTGAAGACCATATTAAGTAATCAATAGGAGCCTTACCACATTGGAAAAGAAGCCAAGGATGTCACTATGGCAACAATGAAATCAAGAACGCACGTTAAGGAAAGGTAGTAATAGCAGGGGAAAGAAGAAGAAAGTGGAAAGGCAAGATCGAAAACGGAAGCACGGAAAGGGCGAGGAGAAATATAGACCCACCAAGGAAGAGGAGAGATATTACCATACAGGAACCAGGTGTGAAAGAAAGAAGAAGGGGAGCAGGGAAGACTGAAGAGGGAAAAGGAAAGCAGGGGAGAGGGAGAAGGGAAGCAACGTGGAAGGGCAAACCAGTAGTAAAGCAGGAGAGTTGGGGGCAATACCGTAATCCCACTATTGCTGCAATAGTAACTCCAAGTTTACTCTTTTAGAAGCGTTAGGATTTCTCAATTCTCATACCAAAATGCAAACAACGTCACTAAACAAGTTAGTTTCTGGTCATTGATGACTTAAGCAGCCAAATTTTGATGACTCCAGCAGCCAAGTTTTAGCTACCACCATCTAGATTTTATCTTATGCCCAAAGAGACTGAAACACAATCCTGGCTTACCCAGAAATTTCAGGGAATGCGGTAGATTCAGGATCATTGAAAATGTACACCAAAAACAAGCCAACCTCTCCAAAGAAACAATTAGCTAAAGGATGAGTCCAAAAATTTGACCGAACAACAACCCTTGCATAAACTTTCGATTATCAACATTAACATATTCAACCACAACTAACTCAATATCTACACCAGAAGCATAAATGTCAACCACCGGTTCCTTTGCCTTGTTAGTCAAACCACGAGCAGTCTAAAACCCCGTCAAAAACAACTTATTCAGAATTACATGTAACAGCTCTTTGATTACACAATTAATATTCAAAGAAGAAACTCAATTATATCAGGAAATTAGTCCAGATTTATACCTTGCTCCTAGCAGTAAGTACATCGGTCATAGTAGGAATCCTCTTCATTATTAGGCATCATCTTCTCCTCTTTTTCTTTATCTCTACCACTTCCACTGCTTCGGTTTCGTGGTCAAAACTTCCCTCGTCGCCAGCGGCTTCGGTATTGCACTTTTATTTCCCACCACTCCCTGAGCAGCCTGCAACATCAAAACACAATATAAAACGTAGTATCATCCAACAAAGACATTAATCCAACAGAAACAATAAATCAACCCAAGTCAATTAATAATGTGATTGTAGACCTTCTTAATCTTGTTATCTCCTGTTAACTCGGCCCCAAATTTCCTGTAAACACGAAACAAAATCATTTTAAAAGTTGCATAAAAATTCAATTGATTTAGGGAAAATCTTGTAGAAGGAATGGTGGTTTACCACAGAAAGCTCCAAATTATCAAACAAATAAGATAATGTCAAATCAAGGATGCTCCGATTAAGAAGTATTAAGGAATTAAGTCATACGCAGATATAAACCCTAACTCTATCTCGGAATTACTAAAATGCAAACAAAAAATGAAACAAAATTCAGAAATTATACCTCTTAATCAAGTTGTCTCTTACAAAATTAGAAACCCTAGGACGATCAGTGAAAAGATGGTCAACATTGAACTGAGAAACATCCTTCAAAACAAACCTCAATACCAATGGAAAGAAAAGCCTTCTCATGATACTCACTCCAACCCTAGAGTCTGAAAAATGTGAGGAAGACAATTGTGATCGGGGTGAGACAAACCCTAGAGTGAGATTCGCATTTCACTTTCTCCATTCCACGACCCCCTTACAATTGAGAGATTTAGCGTTACTTCTGACAATACGAAATCATGTGGGCTATCATTCCACGGAAAAGTAAGGAGATTAGTTGTTTTTTGTCTTTTGCTTTGTGTGTTGCTGGCTGTTAAGGTTTGTTTCTTTGTTAGGTGTGTTTGTCAACCTTGTACATACATTTGATTACAATTTGTTAATATATTTCTTACTTACCAAAAAAAAAAGTAAGGAGACATAAATCATCAGTAGGAGAAGAGGGAGGGAGGAAGAGGAAAAGCAGCGAGGAGATAGAAAGAAGACCCAATTAGGTGGGCAAACAAATCCGGAGAAAGAGAAAGAGAAAAGGGCAAATCAGATTTTTAACTATTGTTAAGGCAAAGACAAAAAAAACATGAAGGAATTGAGGGGCAAATCAGACAATTAACTATTGTGTGAATAGTAATCGAAGTTTGTGGCTTTATAAGTGTTAGAATTAAGTGCTGCATCAGGTGTTGGCCAAAGCAGGGTATAATAGGAATTAAGTGGAGCTAGCTACCCTTTGTTATGAGGTAAGTAGCCAGAAAGAATGAATCAAGTAAGGGATCTCCCAGCCCAATTCACGCTCTCGTCGCTTTTCCTTTGGTATCATCCTATTGAATTTCTGTTTCCCTTTCTCCAGAAGAGGATCAATCACAGCATAGTCGTTGGCATCTTCATTCCATGTCATGTTATTCTGCTTAAGTACACAAAATATGAATCCGTTATCACATTCAAGCTTAATTTGCACAGAATGACATGCAGTTGAACAATCTCCTAGGTCTCATCATTCATCAGCTTGTTTCCTCACATTTAAGCTTCAGGTGTAATCCTACCCAACATATGGGAAATTTTGAAGTACCTTATTTTCTAACAAGCAAATAGGCAAATGTCTGGAATCAAATCAACTATAAATTAGAAGTTTAAAGAAGCATGTAAATTTACACATGATATTCACGAACAGCCAATTTTTCAAAGGGATTATTAGCTTCTCAGTATCAATACTAAGAAAAATATTTCAGGCGAATTATTCAGGTCCATGCCAATATTTGAGATTCAGAATTCATAGATAACAACCGACATCTTAACCTAGCGGTAAAAGTAAGAGTAAGGTTCTAGTACATTAGTTATTTAGTTTCAAAGATCAAATGGGGCTTTACTCATACAGCAATGAAATATTTAGTGCATTGGCTTATGAATCATTACTACCTCCAATCTTTTTGAATAATGATGGATTTTTATGATTCCAAGGAGATATTGAATGAGCAATGAGAAACAGTCATCCTTTGGGTCATTAAATTTGCTCCAATTGCTACCATAATTTAATGAATCGGCATATGGGGACGGCCATTATAGGTAGTGCAATATAATTCTTATAGTAGTATCTTGAGGAGGAAGATAGTTGGTAGTTTTAGAGGGAAGGGGAGATTAAGAAATGGTATAAAATGTATGAACAAGGAGAATAGGTCAGAAGAAGATATCAAGAATATTTAATTGCCAGTTGCTTTCTTTAGCATTTGGGAGTGTTAAGTATGAAAAAAGCCACTCAGAAGCTTGTATCTACCAATCAATTGTTTTGTTTTCGAGAATATTAATCACAACTATCATCTTCTTCCTTTACATCTTCAATTGATTACACTCCTGTTATGCTAGTTCATAACACAACTTTACGTAACATACATTGTTGTTTAACAATTTCTAAAGGGAGATATTGTTCTAGGAGGAACTGCAGAAATTTTCAAGTGAGAAGTGCATCACAGTTTCCACTTTCCAGATTCATGCTTAAAGGACGCTTGTTTCCCGAGTCTCAAAATGGCGAAATTGGAATATTTTATTGCTAGGAAAAGAATGTAGTAGTTTGAGGAGAGAGGAAGGATTACCTTTCCAAGGTCAGGTGCAAACTTCAGGCGGACAGTTTTCCAGTCAGATAGATCTTCATTAGTTCTCCCTTCGGATTCACCTCGTGGTTCAACATGCTTCAAAGAAATTGAACTTTTGAACCTGTCAAGTTTGGCAAGTACCTGGACAACGCATATGCAAAATCATTGAACAGTATCAAGCTACCATACAATTTTGAGACAAAACAAAGATCAGCCTTTAGCAAGAAGCAGTTCAGCACCTACAAAACCAGAACAAATCATATATACAAGGAATGACTTAATAGAAGAAAAAATAACAACAAGAACAAAAACATATTCCCATCCCTCTTTGCCCTATCTTTTTCCCATCGAACATGACTGATGAACATGGTATCCGAATTCCAAAAATGGATATTCTTTTCCCATTTAAAAAGTTGATTTGGCTTTCAGTAATAGACAAGGAGCTTAAAGGTATGAATAACATTGGATACATCCAGTGGGTATTCTTACAAGATAGACTGCCCATAGTTTGGATATATTTACATTTATGTATTTATTTAGTTTGGCAGGTAAGGGATTTAGCAAACTCGGATTTTCAAGAAATTTTGACTCAGGTACCGTCCTATTCACTTGAATTTCACTTATATATCTTATCTTATTTTATCTTATCTTATTGGCCCTGAACTTATCATCATATCTTATTAGCTTTTATTGGAAGTTATTAAAAGGGATCCTTTGAACATATTAGCCCTTACTTTATCTAAACAGAGCCTTATTCGGGTCTCATGGAATTTCCGCTTCAAGGTGCTACTCAATACGCTAAAGAAAAACAAAATCTCAATGCTATCAGATATTGCAACAACATTGGGAGCTTCCACTTTAAGGTTCTAGGCTGTATCTTAAATAAGAAAACAAAATATTAATGCTCTCAGAAATTGCAGCAACGTATGGAGTTCCCCCTTCAAGATGCTACTCTATATATTAAAACATAAAAAGAAATCATAACGCTCTCAGAAATTACAGCAACATGCTTTATATGCCCAGGATAAAACAATTTTACAAACTTAAGTGTGACTAAAAAAAGCAACATGCTTTTTACATTGAGGACATCTAACATATAAGTGCTCATGTTTTCACCACTTTATCAAGCTGCAGAAATGAAGGTGCAATAAAATAGAAGATTAGAGCGGAGACAACATACATCTTCTTTTCGCCCCTTCAGTCTCCGCTTTTTTTGTCTCTGCAACAATCTTTCTCGTTCAGCATTATTTAATAACTGCAGGTCCGTGTCAGCATTAGCCGTACGTTCTGCATTAGCTTCTGATCCTATTCCCCTTTTCCTGATAGACAGTTTCGCCACTTTTCTTTGATCATCTGAACTTTCAGGATCTGACCTGTTGAATATAACACCAGAGTTATGTGTCATATACTTGGATATTTTAAGATAGGTGGTAGGCAAGTATACCTCGTTATACTACATAGAGCTCAAGGCCTTATTGCAATATCGTGAAAATGACATACAACGATACAAGTACAGAAACTCCCGAGGAAACTTCTTACACCTCCAATAGATGATGGAATGCTTCCTGTCAGACTGTTATAGCCAACGTTTAACACCTCCAATTTCTTCAAACTGGTTAATTCTGTGAAGATAAAGATAATTAAACGATACTATACACAAACTACATCCCAGGTACCTATACATACATGCATGATTCTTGAGATGCAAACTAAGAAAGACAGAACATGGAAATAACCATCAAAATTAACTGCATTGTTCAGTTTATTGAATTCCACATTTAAAGTCTTGAGGCATGGCAGCGCACAGCATTGTCAGACTATTAACACTTATATCAAGCACTTCCAGTTTTTCTAATCTAGAAAATTGAGTCCTCCCTGTAGACAAAAGAAGATTGTGGTGAAAATGTTATAATTTCCCTATTTGGTATCATGCTAACATTGTGACTTAATCAAATTTTATTTAGAAGTAAAATTCTAGTTCTTTACTGGATATATGCGGAGCCAAATGAGCACATGTATATTGGACCAAGAACCTGAAAATTCTTGTACGGCTGTGCATATTGTAAGGGTTTGAATGCACAAAAAAGTCTCATAAGGAGTCAAGGTAAGAAAGAGGTGACCATTTCCAGAAGCCACTCTTTCTGACAATATACTTTCTCAGGCTCCATGTAGGGACTTACCAAGATCCAAGACTCTATTAGACAATTACATATCATTACCTCAAGTACCCCTTCTTTCGTTCTGAAATAGGCACTTTTATTTTGAAGTTGATTGACTCGATATCAATGGAATTGTGTCAAACAGATGACTTCAAGCATCCCTATAATAAGTTCAGTTTTTTGGAGTTACTTCCATCCTAAAACTAATTGGCAATAGATTGATTGGTCCCACGTGGTTTTCCTGCATGAAATATTAAGGGCATGTTGCTTGCAGTAGGAACTTATTTTATTCATGATATAGTCACCCAATGCTCTCGTATAAATACAAAGCATATGAAGAAAACAACCTTTGCACTTCTATCGTAACAATGTTTGCTTAATAAATTGCAAACTTGTATGTTCTTCTATCATTTTATTTTCCTACTGGCAGCAGATGATGGCATAAAAGGCCATTAGCCTATTTATCCCTTAAGCATTAAGAATTTAAGATCAATGGGTTTAACAATTCATCATGTGGCTAGCTATTAACAGTCAGATCCTCAAGAAAAAAAGCTTCTACTCACGGACATCCAATTAAGTGACAAAACAAAAAAACTACCTCAAGTCAGCAAAAGAAGGAACCTGAATAGCAAACAATAAAAATGATGAACTACAAGGACTTATAAGTGTAATCCAACTTTCATTTTGCAACAGCTCCGTCCCAATGCTTAGCCCCAACACTTCCGTAAATCAGCTAGCATTTAGCCAATAATAACTCAAAAATATAAATCCCGAACAATCAAATACTAACACTCACCCCCATAATCAAATTATACACATAAACAAGTTTTAATTCACTCAAATACAACACAAGAACACGAATTACTCAGAAAATCAACAAAAACAAAACTCAAATTTAAATTCAAAAACGCTAGTGTAGCAGAAATAATCATAAATAACTCTATATATTTTCCTCTTTCTAGCAGATCGAAACAATTTCCGAAACTGAAAAGGAAGAGATTTACCAGTTCAGAGATTGACCATAAAATGAACACCAACCCTTCGATGCTGTCAAAATGAGAATCGGCGAAGAACTCGACGCCGGATAACATGAAACTCCGACCACCGATTCAATAGATCTGATAAAATCGGAGCCCGTAGACGGCTAGATGCCATTGATTAAGATGATTGGAGGCATTTTTCTCCCCTCTTAGGGTTAGAAAGGATGATCTCATGATTCTCACGAAGTTGATTAGAAACACGCCAGCTGGATAAAAAAATGAGTTGAGTCATCCATAAGGGCATATCCGTCAACGCACTATTCTTAAGAGAAACTCTATTTTTTTGAAGAAGGAATTTAAGGACATTGTGGGTATTAATTGAAATATTAGTTGCCATGTTTTGGCTTTTAGAAGGGTAAAGGATTATGAAGTATTATTTAGCCATAACATTATATAGCAGCAATAGAGTAAGCTACCTTTCTTGAGGGTCGAGGTCCTGATCCATATATCAATGACGTTGGAGGTTATCTGAGAATAAAGCAGATTTTATAAAGGGAAGCAGTCAAAATATTATAGTACATAATCAGTAACAATGAGAATAGTTCTCGGGGTGTGCGGATGTGTATAAGCAGTTTATGCAAGTATTATATACTTCGCCCCAGTTATTTAGGGACGAAGAGATAAAGAAATCATATGGTCTTCCAGCAGCAGAGTGCTAAGAACTGGAAACTTGGTAAGAAGAAATTAAGAACATAAGAAGGTAAAAAATCAGATACTATCTTCAAGCATTCAAGAGGCAAAATAGACTTCAAATAACTTCCTCTCCCTACTCTCCTCTATTTATAGGATATCTGGTTACCTTCCCCTGTCCCTTCTCTAACTAATTATCTGCCTTTTCCTCAAGCTACTTTCTTAGAGAATTTCAGTGCTATTCCCCATGTACACCTTCCTTTGGCCAGTTCACTACAGAGAAAAACAACACTAAGGATTCTTCATGATAATTGTTGTAAATCCATCTGAAAGACAGCATATCGAATACATGGGTGGGGACTGCTCTTTGCATAATGCTTAGCTACATCTGCATTGCATGATCCCTGTGATTGGAGAGAAGCACATAAGACAATCTAGAACGAACCTTCCTACAAGGCGGCATGCTACAATCTCCAATGACTTTCTCACTCAGAAAATGATTTAGTCTCATATAACCTTGAAGGTCTCTTTTTAAGAAAATTCCAATGTAACACTAACCCAGTCAAAATTTCATACCTTCCGTTTTCTGACAAATAATAAAGCCTTGTTAGAATCATTATATTCTGCACAGTTTTAAAAAGTTTATGCAAGAGTTTTCTTATATGGCCTTTCAGATACAATTTAAAGTCAAAGAAGAATAAGGAAAACTGGTAAAGGCAAAACCAGGTTTTTGGTGTACCTCATCAAATTTCACAAGTTCTGGGTATGAACTTGTGGTTTGTAAGCATGCACATTATTCATCATGAACAAGTTCGATTCTGGTATATATATTTCATATGTACGAACACATCAATACATTATTATCAAGTTGGTGATAAAATTATCAAATCTAAGACTAAAACTCTTCAAAGCTTTCTAACATTAAGTCTATGGATATACAGAGTTGATGAGGCAGTTCAGAAGAGTATTGACATTAGAAACACTAAACGAGTAAACGCTATAGCCTTACGCGATCATCTTGATCAGTTCCAAGCAAAAAGAAAAAAGGCTTCGATTTGGACATCATTCAAGTCGCGACAGGATAGCTAGAACATGCTAAATGCACATTATGTAGGCCGCGCTTTAGTTGCTTCAGCAGCAGTGTCAATCTCACAAGTCACAAGTGATTAAGGTTGCTGTGGTTTTTAACCAAAAAAATCCAGATACCTCCTTTTCATATTACCTCTCCCCTTCCACAATTGCATGATTTGCATTTTGGAAGTTTAGCCCCTTGCATGTGAAATCTACATGCTAAAGATTGAGAATTTGGACTCTTATCACTGCTAAAAAATCAAAAGATGAATACGGCTAGATAATTCAGTACTCCTACATGCATCAATACTGGTGAGCAAGACTTGAGCTGTTTCATCCTCTTTATATCAGCCACTAAACGCAAACGAGACGTAACTGTGATAAAAGGTTTACATGAATACAGGTCAGATGGGACTATGGGAGAGATAATCAAGGACTTCTTTATTAGTTAATGAATATTGACTTCCTTTTTAAGTATTGACTTTGACCAAATGTATAGTTGGTCATGCAGGAAAGTCCTAGGAACACTATACTCCGACAAATGGTTACCACATGTTCAAAGACTTCAGACTTCGATGAAATTGTGTTAAATCACACACACATTTCAAAAATATGATATGATGCAAAAACTTAAAATACACCCACTGCCTAGCATAAATGGCAACATTGGCAAGGCATAAACCTCCTTCCAGGGAGTTCCAAATTACATAACCTTATCCGCAACTAATCGAGAATGCAAAGAGAATCACATCTAAAACACCTGCAAACAAAACAATTCCAACATTGCAGTAGATTTATCACAAAACTTATAATGATAAACTTAACAATACTAAGAGTATTTGAGAAGACAACAGGAGAGAATACTAAGAGTTGAGTAGCCAAGAGGAACAATCTACCATTTACTAGCCATAAACATCTTTCATAGCACATTTATTCTCCCACAGTTTCTACGATTAATGTATTCTTACTTCATCAAGAGGAATGATAAAAGCCAGTTGAATCAGAAAAGGGCAAAGAATTACAGCTAAGTCTAGAAACTAAATAAGCTAGCCATTCCAAACAAGCAAAGAAGTAAAAAGATAAAGTATACCAGTCACATTCCCTGCCACGTCAAGTGTACCCCACGGTTGAAAATGCCTGTTGAACAAAAAATTAAACAAGAAGCTAGCATCAGTTTGCGAGGCAAATGGGATTATTATCTCAACTATGCTTAAATATGTGACAGTAGCATGTAAACTCATCACTCGGATCCATCAGAGCCAGGAATTTACACCAGCATTAATTAGCACGCTGCCATTGAATTTTATCAACAGAGGCTTGCTAATTTTCGATCAATTTTGGTTTGTCATTTTATTTTGGGTTCAGGTCAAGACTTTAGTATACTCCGGAGAAAAACAAAATCAATTTTGGATTATTCAGTAAGAGGAAGACAATCCTGATAACAGTGGTAAGTTTTGACCTAGTCCAGTGTTACAAAGTGCAGAGTACGCTTCAGTACGTAGTACGAGTACGCAGTTCGCTACCTAACTATGTTAAATTAGTCCAAAGTGTTCCACAATACTAATACGCCAACACGCCATACATAATACGGGTGTACTCGGTATGTATTACGAGGGGTAAATGACCGTATTAGCTAACACTGCCCAAGTCTAACATGAAGAGGAGATGGCTGGATGTTTAGAAATTGACAATACTTACAAGTGATTCTTCTGGAGACAGAAAACTGCCAAAAGCTGCTCTTCCCAGAGGAGTGGTACTGTATAACTTAGTATCATTATTCCACAAGGAATTTTTTATGACATAACCACCTAAGAGAATCTTGTGCTGATTTGAAAGCATCTTCAAATGGCTTTGTAGAATTAAGGAGTCTACACCTCACATATCGGTGAACATCATTAGCTGTTTGAACAATGAACAATTCCACTGGCCACGAGGCCCAAGACTTCCACAGGATAGCATCATTCCTCTTTTATCTTCTGAAAGACAAGATTGCAGAGGAGGACAGCTGTCGTTCATAAGGGATTTTATTCTCTTAACTTCTTCAGGTCTACAAAGAAGTACAAAGTACGTCAACGACAACAGTCTAACAGGCACATCCAGTTCATAACTGATACAATTGTATAAGTGGGACCTTAAAAGCAAAGTAAAGTAGATGTTGGCTACTTCAAGTGGAATGTTAAGTGAAATAGTCAACACGATAAGATAAAATTAGAAAATAATAGAAGAATCCTCCGACCCTCCCCCAACCCACGAGAAGAAAGAAAAAAGAAAAACTACACAGCTCCTGAATCATGAGCAAATTAGACCACTAGGCATTCGACCATATATGAGAATGCTAAGTAAGAAGTTGTAAAAACATACACTTTCTCCTTTTGCATCTTTGCCGGATCGACCAGCTCTACCAGCCATTTGTTTATACCTTGTCCCATCAAGGAAATCACGACCAATTTTTGGTTCACGAAATATGACTCCCCTAGCAGGTAAATTAACACCAGCAGCTAGATATGGTAGTTTGGACACGTAATAAGCCTTTACGAAAACAGATTTCAACAATGTCTCTTTCCTCAACCTGTACACAGCATAATATGCAACTCTTCGGAAAGCTAACATGTCAATTTCTCAGGCTACATATCAAGAAAGAAGCTGGCAACAAACAAAGAGGAGTTATCCATCCATAGATAAGCAATAGAAAAAAAGCATACCAAAATGAGACCCATATGTACTAAAGTACTTATCATGAGGCCAGCATGACAATAGGCAACACCAGAAGGGAGAGTTTGCTCCAATACGGGATCTAAACCCACAGGACACCTTCTTAAGGCATCGATGGCTGAGAAAACATCAATAAATTCAGTCGACTCTTCTTGGATTTTGGCAGAGAACTTCTTGAGATACAATGAGGTATTGAGATATGCTTGGTTGTAGATTCACATCCTTTC
Source organism: Spinacia oleracea (assembly GCF_020520425.1). NCBI lineage: Eukaryota > Viridiplantae > Streptophyta > Magnoliopsida > Caryophyllales > Amaranthaceae > Spinacia > Spinacia oleracea. Next base: position 120,283,572 of record NC_079487.1, on the reverse strand, counting down.
CGACTTCAGCAGAAAATGAGTACAGAATGACCATCTTGAACAACTTGTGAAAATTCAAGTCCGTCATATATAAAACAGAATGCATAAATCATAGAGGCCTCACTAGGCATTGAATTAGATACTACCTCATTGCATAATTCCACAACATGATCTGGATCTTTGCCTCCAAGATTCGCTGACTTAGAAATTTCCTAACAGTTTCCATCTTTTTGTCATAGATACTGCTGCCCACTTTTATAAATTCCTCCAAGAGTACTGGTCCTGTGACAGTAGCATGTAAACTTATCACTCGAATCCATCAGAGCCAGGAATTTGCACCAGCATTAATTAGCACGCTGCCATTGAATTATCAACGCAACAAAATGGACTAGTAGATTAAAGGACAGGTTTTCGTATATCAAACAGAGAGAACACAAACGTACACTAATCAAGATTCAAAAAACATTAAGCACGAGCATCTGCTTCACAGAGAGAAATATATGGACTTGATGTAGGACATGATACTATTCAGTTCATTAAATTACATGCCATTGTTTCCTACTATATATATTCCTCGCATTAGCTTCGGAAACAAAAAGGCCAAAACATTAAAAACCTTACAAGTTATAACAAATTAAGCATTTACAAGAACCCTTAAAAATTAGAAGGTAAAACTTGAAGTTGGACACTCTTATAAACCTACGCACTGTACGCAGGAGGAAAAAGGTAGGTTTTTTGAGTAAGAAATCAACATATATAGATAGATTTTTTGCATATATCATTTGGAGGTAGGAGCCTAATGGACACTGCATTTGATCTCTTATTTACCAGTTACAGGAAGACTCAAGGCTCAAACAAGCACCATCAAATTGTCCCTAGAAAAAGGATGCGCGTAGCTTACCAACTTTCTCCTGTTCCTTTGCCCGTGCTGAGTTGTTCACGAGCACTTCTCCAACTGTGATCATTTACCAAGCATATATATCCATCGAAACTTTAGAAACGCCATTCATGGATTCAATGTCCTTGATGGTAGACAACGTTGCACAATAAGTCAACTCCAAATGAGAAGTATAACACCATATTATAAAAAATTCAACTTCTTTCAATGGCTCCATTAATAAATAGAAGAGATTTCATTCATGTTCATCCAGAAAAGCAAATAGAAAGAAAAGGACACTAGTGTCATTCTAAAAACAAAGACTGAACACGAACTAACTATCAACTATCAGATCAAAAATACTCTAGTCGCTAGGAGTTCCAATCTTCCTCCTCTGCAGATGTAGAACACATTTGCCCTTTTTCTGAAGGTCTTTAATTAATCCATTAATTGTACCCATCTCCTCTAAGAAGTGCTCGGGGGTGAACAGCACAGCCAGCGCTTTGTGTCCCTCCAACTCATTCCCAACCCCCAATTTCTTAACACCCAATGGGTTCCACCCATAACCCAGATCATAGAGCAACCATAATACGCATAAAGTACTCCAACCACGAATTAAATTAAGCTGATCCTCATCCAGATACACATTAATGTGGCTCCACACGCTTGTTTGCAGGGTGTTGGCAACTAAAAAGAGTAACACGTCAAATCGGGCACACTCGGTAACCAAAACACACATATTAAAAAATGCAGATTTGGTTTTTTCTGGAACAGATTGTCTATGCAAGTCAATAATGGAGTTAGCCAAAATCCAAAAACCCATCTCATTCGGAATATCATCGGGGTAGCTACTATCAAAAAATAACTCTTTAGACTTCGGAAAGATGAGATGGGTATGTTTTTCAAAATCCTTTACTCGTTTCCACTTTCCTTGGGCAAGAACAGCCACCAAATACAACCTTGGCTTCCACATGAGCATTCCAATCTCATACTCCCCATTAAACCTAAAATTTAATAAAACGAATTCACCCTTACCACGCTTCTTTAAAATAGCATCTTCTTTTCCTTTCTTTTTTCCTTTCCCCTTTCTCATTCACCTCATACGAACTCGCCTCACCAACCTTATACTTCTGCTTAAATCGTTCTAACAAACACCTATTCAACTCTTGTGACACCTTAGCCCGAACCCCGCATATGAATACCATAAAGTCCATATAAAACTGTTCACTAGTGCTACTTACATCAAGGGAATATACGTCCTCTTCGGCAATGTCTTCAAGGTCAAAATAACCCTTTGTCCCCTTGAGAGTAGGTTTGTAGTTCTCTAATTCTTCAACTTCAACTTCGCTACTAGAGCCATCATCAATGTTATCACGACGAAGACGTCTCGAACGAATAGGACTGTAATCTGCAATAAATTACTAACGGTTAGCAACAATTATAGAAAGTTGGCTCATAATTTAACAACAATAATTAAATAGAGGAGAGATTAGGAAGAAGAGAGTTGCCTTGTTTTGGGGGAGCCATTAAAGAGACGGAGGATATGCTGACGGCTAGAGTGTTTGGTGGACTCTCGAATTCGGATTGGAGAGCTTTTTTTTTTTTTTTGAGGGACGGAAATGGAGAGCCTAGAGGGGATATTGCCCTAACGGACGCAGGGTTCGCGTACCATACTTTCTAAGTTTCTAGTCGAGTCTTTCTAAGATGCTCATCAAAGTTGAAAGGCTTCAATTTGTTATAGCTACCCACCTTGAGTAGATGGGCCTAGTCAAGTCTTTCTAAGTTAGCTCTAAGTTTCTAAGACGTAATACTAAACAAAATTACCGAATTAACTTTCTAAGTTGTTAGTCAAGTCTCCCAACTTCTTTTTTTACGAAATTCTAAAATTCGGATCGGATCTGGATATACGAATCTTAAAAATCGTGATCCGTATCTGATCCGATTTTTTCTCAAAATTCGGATCGGGTAAACAATCGGACCGGATATCAAAAAATTCGGATATTTCAACCGCATAGCAGATCGCGGGATCAGAAATACGGATATCCATTTATTCATATTTTTTGCTCACCCCTACCGAATGGAGAGCCGATCAGGAAGATCTCGGCGTGGGTGGGAATCCCTAACCTGTCGGTGGAATACTACAACAAGCAATTTCTATATAAGATTGGGTCGGAGATTGGGAAAGTGATTCGCATTGACAAGAACATTGAGTCTATGGATCGTGGGCATATGTCCGTTTCAGCATTTGAAGTGGATTTGTCAAAGCCTTTACTCTCAAAGTTTAGGTTAAATGGCAGAATTTGGAAAATTCAGTATGAAGGGTTAAAGGCAAATATGTTTCAAATGTGGCAAACTAGGGCATAAAGAAGGCGAGTGTGAGCTTTATCATATGGCGAATCAAGAGGGGCAACTGGTGGTGTGAACTGAAGGGACTGGAGGTGAAGGTGTGTCTAGAAACATGGGTGATCCTTCTCCAACAGTTCGACCAGAGGAAAAGGATAAGTATGGGTCATGGATGCTAGTACACGGGCTAGTTAGACCCTTTGTCCCTGAACAAAAAGGTAGTCAGACGAAGGCTAAAGAAGGCGTTAAAGGGAAACAAAAAAGAGTTTGTAAAGGAAGGTGTGACAATGAAGAACGGGAATCTAGAGATGGAGCGCCAAAAAGGATCGAGATTTAGTATCCTTGGTATACAAGACGAGAAGATGGAAGATGAAGAGCTAGCTAGGAACAACACAATACCTCAAATGGAGGTAGACCATATGGGTCTAAGTGTGGCTTGGGACAGTGGTTAACCTACAGAAAGATGATAGGAAGGGAGCGTCAGTGACTGCTTCACATAATACTTCTACTGGAGAAGGGGACTCGATGGTAGGAAAGCAATTAACTGTAGATTTGGAGGATGCCATAATTGTGGAGGGTAATGGTGGGGTCAAAGAGCAGTGTCAAGTTAATCAATTTAGGAAATAATCTCTCTAGAGACGAAAAGATTAATTTATTAAATATTAAGGAGGGATTTATTTCTTTTAGGACTCCCTTGACAATTGACATCTCATATGAGGAAGTTGCATCCTATTGGGAATAGGTTTAAAAAAGGAACGATCTTAAGAAATGTTCCACCCCTTTCACCAGAACCGTGAACCCTATTGGAAAAGAGAATTTTATTCTGCCTATTTTTTCTTTGCAGCAGGTGTTGCTTCCACATACAGGTTGCAGAGAGAGCCGACGACCCAAAGCCAGACCCATGATCACTCTTCAAGTGCCGATTACCCAGTAACGACCCAGGAAATTCGAGTCTCGTCGGAATACGACACTTTCATTGGAGAAGTGATGGAGGGGCTTTCACTGATCAAGGTACACCCACTAGCCAACACAGTCCGTCTCCGAGTGAGTTCATACCTGCCACCGAGGAACAACCCGCCTGAGTTGATGGCAACGTTTCATATATTGTTCGAGACAATGGAGCCGATGAGAGCGTTGAGGGAGGCGTTTCTGTCAATCATGCTTGACATTTTTTGTAAACGTGCTTGATACCTAATGTTTTCGGTGTTTAATATGATTAAAGTTATGATCTGGAATGTCCCGGTAGTATAATGGTAAGTATTCTCGCCTGTCACGCGGGTGATCCGGGTTCGATCCCTGGCAACGGCGCCAAATTTTGATAGGCTAAAGTCGTAGCACCTAATCAAAGATATACCTAATTACACTTACCAGATAGTAAGGGAAGTCGTGATCGTATCCACAAGGAAACAAAGTTCTTCCTATTATTAAAACTAGGATCTAGACTATTGGGAAACAGAAAAAAAATTGAGTAATTAAACTACGACAATATAAAATAGGGGTAAGTCAATTAATAAAAGGCCTAGGGTAAAGGTTCACCAATGAAAAATAATCTAGGATGATAAACGATCACTAACAATCAATAAAGCAATTAATCAGACTAGCATGCTCTCTCGAATCGATATTAATCATAGACTTGGAATTAACAGGCTCTCGCAATTTATCTATCCCAATTCTACCTATTGAAACAAGCCTAAACATCACATTGCATCTCTCGAATTTTAACGTGATATTTCTATACTAAAACAATTAAACCTGCGAAAATCTAATCGCATAGTAAATGAAATTAATCAATAGGAAATCAACCAACAATGCCAACAATAAAAAGTAATTAATCATCCCTTCATATTAGTTCATGGATTCGCAAAACCCTAGATTAAAACTACTCACTCATAATTGAAATAATCAAAACAATAACATAAGTATAAATATGATTCTAAGCAATTAATAAAAAAAAAAAAAGCAATTGAAATTAAATATTAAAGTTGAAAAACGAAATAATACCTAAACGAAGAACGAGAGAAGAACTGAAAAATTGGAACTTTAAATTGAAATGGAAACTAAGTGTTTGATAATTTGAGAGAATAAAACTAAGTTAAGGAATAGACTAAGTACTCAAAAATCAAGATAATAAGATTACAAAAACTAATGGCTTATATAGTCTTGCCCAAAACATGCTGAAAATCGGAAATAAAAATAAAGAAAAGCGCCGGAAGAAGTCGTCGCCCGATCGGGCGCTGGGCTGCCCGACAGGCATGCTACTCGTAACCTGCCCGACGGGCATGCATCCTCCCGTCGAGCGGATTTTCATTCTTTAGTATTTCCTGCGTTGTGGGCACCCGATGGGCACCGGGAGACGGGCGACCCGATCGGGCGCGTGCTGAAAGGTTGCTTTTCTCCTTTTGCTCGCCCGGTTGGTCTCCCTTCGCCCACCGGTCGTAGGGTGACCAGTTCGACGCATCATTCTTCCCTAGTAACACTGAGTCTAACTCTTGGGGCTCAAACATAAGCATCATAGGCTCTCAAGAGTTGACAATGATCGTCCCAAACCTATGCGGGACCATGTAGTTGCCCGTAACATCACGAAACGAGCCTAAAAAGGCCAATTTCTCTTCAAACGACCTGAAATCTCAAGGCACACTCCATAACACATATTATTACTCTACGCGGGATTCATCGTTTATCTTTTCTATTGAACTTGGGGTGAGTTAATTCTCTATGTCACATTAATGATCTTTGCTTAGGGACAAACAAAGGTTTAGCTTGGGGGAGTTCGATATGTTCATATTTTATAGCGTTTTTACCCCCGTCCCTTAGTACTTTTCGATCTCAAATGAGTTCTTCGGAGCCATTTTTAGTACTAATGTGATCCTTGTAGTGTGTTTGTAGTTTCAGGTTTATCATTGTAGGAATTAGCATATTTTAATGCATTACCTACTCATTTGAACCACTGCAAGAGGTGGTGTACTTTAGAGAGCACGAACATTGAGTTGGAAGAGTTTTGAAGCAAAGCGAATAACGAAAGAAGTAGAAAAATGACTATTGTCAATTATTTTAATCATAACTCAAGTTCTACAAATCCAAATGAAGATATTCTAATTGGGTTGGATTCTAGACTTCAAGAGCTTTCCAAGAACTGGTCACTCACCGAATTTCGACGAATAACGAAGGAGATATAGCGTTTTGTAGATATGGGATTGTGTAGTTTGTACGGGCGCCCGGTCGGGAGAATGGCTGGCCGATCGGGCGGATGCCTGCCCGTCGTGCGGGTTACGAGTTGACCGCCCGATCAGTCGGCCCATTGCCCGATCAGGCGACGACAACCTATGGGCGCGTTTTACTTAGTTTAATTCTGGTTTTGTTTTTTTTGTAGGCAAGACTATAAATATGAAGCCCTTAGTTCATTGTAGGACGTCTTATTATCTAATTTTCAGCACTTAGTTTATTTTTGCACCCAGTTTATCATCTCAAACTTATTCTAAACAGTTAGTTTATTTGAATTAAAGTTTCAATATTTAGTTTTTTCCCTCGTTCTTCGTTTAGGTATTAATTCGTTCCTGAACTTTATTATTCAATTTCAATTCATTCCTTTATTTTATTAATTGCTTTAAATCATGTTTTCATGAAATATTATTGTTGTGTTTGCTTCAATCATGAGCTAGTGATTAGTTTTAATCTAGGGTTTTGAGAATCCATGAACTAATATGAAGGGATGAACTGTTGTTGTTAATTATTGGTATTGTTGGTTGATAACCTATTGATTGATTTCATTTGGGATGCGATTAGATTTGCGCAGGTTTTATTGTATTAGTCTAGCTAGCAATATCAAGTTAAAGTTCGAGAGATGCAATTTGATGTTTAGGCTTGTTTCAATAGGTAGAATTGAGATTGATAAATTGCGAGAGCCTGTTAATTCCAAGTCTATGATTAGTATCGATTCGAGAGAGCATTCTAGTCTGATTAATTTCTTTAATGATTATTAGTGATCGTTTATCATCCTGGATTATTGTTCATTGGTGAACCTATACCTTAGGCCTTTTATTAATTGACTTACCCCTATTTTATATTGTCGTAGTTTAATTACTCAAACCAATTTTCTGTTTTCAAATAGTCTAGACCTTAGTTTTAATAGTAGAAAGAACGCTAGTTTCCATGTGGATACGATCCCTACTTCCCTTACTATATTTTAGTTGGTGAAAATTAGGTCTATCTTTGATAGAAGTGCGATTTAGCCTGTCACCCGGGAGTCTGCAATAAAATAGTTGCAATTCGAGAGCTAGTTCTTATGAATCAACCAATTGTGCTAGCGCTTGTGGAAACACATGTTAGTGGAGACCAAGATCAAAAATTTTGTGATTAGATTTGGTTCTCAGGAAGTACCCGGGTAGAGGCTCAGGGTTTTAGTGGAGGGATATGGATTTTTGGAGGGAGAAACTTGTTACGGTTACCCCTTTTGAGAGTCACTCACAACATTTAACCGTGGAGATTAAAAAGGTAGGGGATACTCCGTGGTTGTTTTCGGAAATATACATGAGTCCAGATTATACGTTGAGCAAGGAATTATGGAGCGCTCTTGAAGATATTGAAGCAAGGTATTCAGAGCCGTGGTTATTGGTAGGAGACTTTAACGAGATAATAATGTAATACCTCATATTTTTCTGAATTTATAAATATATTCTATTGTATTTATAAAGTATTTTTATGAATTTTAGAATTTAAATTGCATTTAATTATGATTTAAATGTATTTTTATTTAATTAAAATAATTATTATTTTTATTAAATCTGAAACGAATTTATTATTTGAATCGGGAAATTTATTGGGTCGTGTTTATAAATGGTTTGAATTTATGCTAAGCCCAACTCGTCCCACTAGTTGAGCCCAACTGAGTTTCTAAGCTCCAATTTCTAATTCAAACCCAATTGCCTAAATTGCAAAGCACAATATTTAATTCCTAAGCCTAAGGCCACTAGGGATTGGGGAACCTATAAATATACCTTCTTCATTAATTGATCCCCCTCCCCATCATAATTTTCTCTCCTCCTTTGCTTGTACTCGGCCTTCTCCCCTCTCTGCTTGCTCGTCCCCTTGCCCGCACGCACACAACGGAGCACATTGCTCGATGTTGCTTCGTGCTCATGCTCTCACAACACTCGCCTCACCCCTCTCTTGTGCACGTTACGTTGTTGCTGCCTCTCGCGCACAGCCTCGCACGCCCATAATCCCTCTCTCACTCTCTCGCCTCGCTCTCTCGCTCCCTGGCAGGCTAAATCGTACTCCTATCAAAGATAAATCTAACGTTCACCAACTAAAATATAGTGAGGGAAGTAGAGATCGTATTCACAGGGAAACATCGTTCTTTCTACTATTAAAAACAAGGTCTAGACTATTGGTAACAATAAAAAGGGTTGATTTTGGATATTATAACTACGACGATAATTAAACAGGATAATAACAATATTAAACGAATCTAGGGCAACGGTTCACCACAAATGCAGACTAGGGATTGCCAACAAACAATAATAAGCAATTAATAATTATAACTAGGAAAACATGCATCTCTTCGAATCTTATGGATTCCTTAGGAAATTACAACTAGTAGGCTCTCGCAATGTACTAGAAACAATTCCTATCTAACAGCCACCGATCATGAACATCAGATTTATACCTCTCGGCGCATAATCTAAGATTCATCAAACTCAATAAAAATAGTCCGACCGAACAGAATTGACGAATAATTAAAACAAGTTATAGAAATTATAATTAAAAACCAAATATTTAAGTCTAATAAAATCCCCAATCATACATTTGTAGATCCCCTAAACCCTAGAAATTAAACTACTCAATCATATTAATAATAAACAAAGCAAATAATATTATTGGAAACATGATTGAAAACAAATAATGGAATAAAGAACTAACTGAAATTGAATGATAAAGACACTCATTATGCAACATTTACAAGGCCAATAGTTATAAAAAAAAAACAAAGCTAAAGGTAATTAATAAACATGTTATACCTATATAGGAATGGGCTTACATGACCTAAAAGTCGTTTTATTCGGACAGTTCCCCCCGCTGCACTTATACACTTGGTATGCCCTATAAAATTAACGAAACACTTGGTATGCCCCAACTGGGAGATCCCTTACTTGATTCTTTCTGGTTACTTCCTCATAACAAAGGCTAGTTCCACTTAATTCTTATTAACCCTGCTTTGCTTGACGAAAATGTTATTTCAAGCAATTGTTTATACGTAAATGTACTAAATTCCTTAGCGTTGTATTTGATGATTCTTAGGAAGAGGGGAAAGGGGGTAATTGATCAACGAAGGTCCGGCCTGCTTCCCACCTGAAAGGACCGGGGTCGTCCCCAAAGATCACATCAGAGATTAAACCTTTCTTTGTACGTGACTCATATGTGAGGGTCAACACTCAAAATTACAAGACTCGCATGGTTGATTACGAGATTAAGTATTTGCTGGCGATTTTTTTAGTACAAAGGTAGCTTTGACCCACTTTTAGTGTTGTAACGGATTTCCCTCTAATTTTTTTAATACTTCCTCCATTTTTTAAGGAAAATTTGACAAAGGCAGTCCAACTATGACCATTCATCTTTAAAGGTCTCAAGTACGGGTTATTACTGGCAGGTTTCAACTAAGGGGGGTGTTGACTTCGCGTGGTCCTTTTTGATGGTGACCGGTTTTGTAAGTTAAAACTTTTCGAATTGTTTAATTATTTTAATTCGAATTTTTCGTATTACGGAAAATGATTTGCAGGAAAAATAATCATTAATCAAAAATAAAATTCAGAAACTCAGTTCTTTGTTCATCTTCTCTATTCTCTCTCTCGTGTTCATCCAATCATCCCCCCGAAAATCCAGACGTTTTGGTTCATCCCAATTTTAGAAAACTCAGTAACTACACAAACACCAAAACACAGCGAAGAGTTATCATGCTTCCCAATCAATTTCCCATATCCCTCAACCCATTTTTCTCTCTCCTCTTTGATCAATAGCTACTCCACCATCGTTGGAGGTGCGCCGATGTCGTCGACCCTTCTGTTCTCGACCTTCCGCCGGTTCTCCTCCCCAACGTCGTTGATTAAAGTTCGCATTCACCTTTCTCTCTCTTCACTTCGATTTTACTCAACCTAGCTAGGTACTGGTGGTGGAGCCCTTATTCACGGTGGTCTATCATTGTCCTCTCCAACGATTGTCGTTGTCTTTCAAAATAAGTATTGTCAGCGTTGTTCATGTTGCTGTTGTTGAAGGACTTGAAATTTTGGTTGCTTATAGAGCGGGGATAGATCGATTAGATAATTATTATTTGCAAGAAAGTGGATTCATTTGGAATTTATGAACACCAAGTCGCCAACACCATATTCACCATTGTTGAAGATTTTATCAAGAAAATCCAAAAATAAATCAAGAAATCATATTGATTTTTGTAAAAATTATTATCAATTGTGGTGCCTCTATCTCCACCTTTCCTCTGATTGTGGGTGTTGGTGGCGGTGTTGCGTTACTGCAACTGCCCCTCTCTTCTTGTCGGTGATGTCCATATATAGCAAGGGAAGAAGATGAAGCGGAATAAAATAGAGAAGGGAAGAAGATGAAGATCGCCGAGAGGATGATGAAGAAGAAGTGGGTTTTAATTTAAAGGGAAGGGTGAATATTTTAATTGGGCGGGTTTTAATAAAATGGGTGAGCTTTTAATTAAATGGGTGGCCTTTTTATTAAATGGGTGGATCTATTTTAAAGTGGCACGTGACTTTAGTAATTAACCAGTCACTTCATCATCTTCCACTTACAAAACCGGTCATTTCTGAAAAAGGACCACACGAAGTCAACACCCCTTAGTTGGGGCCTGCCAGTAATAACCCGTACTTAATTGTGACCTTTTAAAAATGAATGGTCATAGTTGGACCGCCTTTGTCATTTTTTTCTTTTTTTTACTTCCAATCACTTTGACTTTGTCACTATTCATATACTCCCTCCGTCCCAAAATTATAGTCATATTTTTCAAATCGGGCGTCCCATTATTTTAGTGTTGTTTCCTTATTAGAACACAAAAATCTCTCATATTACCCCCATTTGGGACCACAAAACAAAAAGAAAACGTACTTTATTCTTTTTAACATGTACTATTTTCTCTTTCCTATGTAGTTTTTTCATTTTTACATGTACTATATTCTACTTTTTCATCATCAATGTACTCAATTTCAATTTCTCACACACTATATTCCACTTTTCTTAAAATCCGTGTTTTTAGTCAAATAAGACTATAATTTTGGGATGGGGGCGTACTAAGTTTGGCTTGAATATTTACCAATATTTAGTAATCAAATGTTATTATGTAAAATATTGTTGGATTAGTCACAATGTATATTTTAATAATATCAACTTTTTTTTTTTATATAATTTTTACAAATAGAGATTTAGAGATATTAAATAGTCAAATAATTAATGCATTGGCAAGTGGATCGGTCCAAGTGATACAAGTAAAAAAAAAAGGAGTACTTTGTACTCCGTAACAAATTCTTATTTAAAGGTGGTGTACAATAAATATTTGTTGTACAACGAACTAAAAGTTAACTCAAAATGCTTAAAAGTTATCCTATTATATGTAAAATGTATCTATTTTTTAGTGATAAACTAGTTAGTGGCTCAGGTGACTCCCCACAGTGTTAAATTTAGTTCGTTTTTTAGTGATTTCAAATTCACTTATACTAAGTTTCTTTGTATAGGTAGTTTGAGAATAGTATGAATTATATTACATATGCAGTTTAAGAACATAACTAGTTTACTAACAACTGGTAAACTATTTTTTTTAGTACTTTTCTTTTTTTGCACTACTTATGACTTACAAGAATATTTTTAAGTTATAATTGTATATTGAGTAACAATGTCAAAATACATTTTGGAGGAAAAAACACATTTGATTAGCTAAATGAAAGCGCAACATGTTTTTAGCCTATTCTTTTCTTTGTTAATTTCATGTTTTTTTATATTTGATCTTAATACATTTCTAGAAAAGATATATGATTTGATTAGTAAATGAAAAAAAAAAAAAAAAAATTATTATAAATTATTACCCAATTACATAAATTTGGCATTTATGGTTTAATTCCATTCTTCGATTGTTCAAGATGTTACAGTATTATGGTTTACATTAAACACACATTAAAATAAACAAATAAAAAGTGCTACCGTAAACTTTCTGTGCAACACTAGATCTCAATGACTCAAATCAATCCAGTGACTCACTGAGTAGTACCCTTCTCGTTTTTAACCCAACTCCCATTTTCTCTCTCGTCACGTAACCTCACGTCCCAATCCCGAAGCACGTGCAAATCACAGTCCTCATTCTTACGTAAGGACCACCCAATACTGACAGTAAGGACCACCCAATACTGACAGTGCAACATTTTTTTTTTTTGGTGTGTTTTTGAGGGGAACGACCTCGGTCGTTAACTGTTATTATTGATCAAACAGAAATCAGTTGCTATTACATTCTCAAGCATCCCTGGACATCCTCCAATCCCCACACCCGAGTAGAGAACTCAAGCGGGGTGAGGTGTGCCATTGTGTGGGCTGCCATATTAGCATCTTTAATTCTCTATATACATGAGAAAATTTGACAAAATGAAAACTATTAGCAATAGCTTGTATCTCTCGAGCTATCATCCCGAGATACGACCCGTCCCTACGCTTGCCATTAATCAGGTTGATCACTTGCAAATTATCGCACTCAACTTCCACGTTCACCCCTGACACCAGTGCAACAATTAATCAGGTTGACAGTGCAACAATTATCCCGTGTGACGACATCCACGACACCAGCTAAATATACCCAAGGTCAATTCCGTCAACGGAGTGACAACGAATAGTAGTTTGATACTTTGGTGGCTTACAGTATTATGGTGGGGTGATGCATGGTTTTGGATCCTCTAGAGTTCTAAAACAACTCTACAAGGTAGAGTTTGAGCATATCAACCATTGAATGAAAAATCAATGGTTCATATATTATCTTTCCAAATTTTTCCCTATTTTTTCTCATCAACATGATCCATTGATTTTAAAATGTATGGTTTAGATACAACTCTACATTGTAGAGTTTTATTAAAACTCTAGAGAATCCGGACTCGTGATGCATAGAGGATAAAAAGTAAAAGAATGATAGTACAAAAATAAAATAATAATAATAAAAAAAATTATAAAAAAGGAAAACAATGTTGGTGTAGTTGGGTTGGCGCTGATGAGTGATGAGGTATAGGCCAGGTAAGGTTGTTGCAATCTGTCCTTCGTTGTTCTTGTTTGCCAATTGCTTCATTTATAATACTTCTTCCGTTTCGAAAATATCGCACCATTTGTTTTTTTACACTATTTACGCTCGACTTTGGTCATTTTTTGTGATTCGTACGTAAGGAAATTTTAGTCATGTGGGGTCATGTTAGATTCGTATCGATATATATTTTCTAAATATTAATTTTTTATAATTTTTACTTGTACACGATTAGAGATATTAAGAGTCAAAGTAGTGGTTAGAAAAATAAAAGTCAAACATGGTGCGATATTTCTGGAACGGAGGAAGTATAAATTTACTTTATACTACCTCCGTTTCAGAAAGTTCTTTACAGTTACTATTTGCACGGACTTCAATGCAATATTTAATTATTAATATATCCAATTTCATATGTGGAAAAAATAAAAAGTTAATATTCTGAAAACACATACCAAGACCCATCTAATTAACAAGATCTTACATGTAAAATTTTGATGTATATAATAGTGATAATTTACAGTCAAAGTTTTTATATTTTGGACACATATTCCTAAGCGTAAAAAACTTTCAGAAACGGAGTAAAAAACTTTCAGAAACGGAGTAAAAAACTTTCAAAAACGGAGAAAGTAGTTTATATACTGCTACATCTACGTACGTAGCCTGAACAATAAGAAACTGACCCAGTTATCCTATTATAGTCCGAATATTATTGATTTAAGAATTCACTATAAAATACGGAGTAACAGTTTACGTGCTTAATATTTAAGCCGTCAACTCGACTTACTTATATTTAGCCTTTCGGACTATTATAACTCGTATTTTTGATATTTTATGCGCATATCCAATTGATATTAAACCAACCCATCATTTCTCAAATGGTAATAATTTAGGTATTCTTGATAATAACACGAGTCAATATATAAAGCCTTTTTAATGCTTAATTAGTGTGTGTTTCGTGCGATGTCTCGATTACAATGTTGGATAATATACAAATTTTTTACGCATTGTTTACATGTATTGCGCATGCGAGTTTGACCTTTTTTTAATAACTATTCAGATATCGTTTATTTTATTTGGATGTGATGTATTGTATATATGTAGTACTTATCAATTTTCAATAATATTGTACTTCCCCTTTTGGGTTGTTAATTAGTATTTGTAAATCACGTCCAATATCTAATACTCCGTACTCCGTAAATGTTTTGTGTATATGTTATGATCTACATATGCTAACACAATTGTTGACTAATTAATGAAAAAACGTGTTCTATTATATGTAGAAAATGGACAAATTAAAAATGCAATCATTATTCAAAACCATTTTCAATAATGGTAACAAAATTAAATTTTCTTGCAATCACTATGTGATGAAATTAGAAAATTAATTACATAAACCATGTGAAAATATAGTGTAAATACACGTACACTAATCATATCCCACTTAAATATACTCCCTCCGTATTTATTTAAGAGATACACTTGACCGGGCACGAGTATTAAGAAAAAGAATTGAATGAAATAAAATAATAAAACAAGTGTGGTTGAGTAGATATTTTAATAAATAAACAAGTGGGGACCATGTCATTTGGGGTATGAGGTGGGGTGGATTTCTGAAATTATTTGTTTAATAGGATGATGGGTCATAATGTAAATTAGATGTATCAAAAGGTCTTGCGCGCACAAGGTGTACAATAAATTTATTGTACACCAAAATAACTTTAACCCATATTTTTGTAACTTTAACCTAGTTTTGATTAACTTTTATATTAGTAAAAAATGTTGATAGATAAACATGTTAAAGGATTAAATAATTAATTTTATACATTATTAATGATTTTGTAGAAATAAGTTTTATTAAAATAAAAAAATTTATCACCAAAAATTATGAAGTATAACTTTTACATATATAAGCATAACTTTTAAGCATTTTGAGTTAACTTTTACTCTGGTGTACAATAATTATTGTAAAATCATTGTAAATAAGAATTTGTATAGACGTATTATTTAATTAAATGGTGAGGTTGATAAGTTACTAAAAATGGCAAGTGTATCTTAAATAAATACGGCTGGAAAAGCCAAGTGTATCTCTTAAATGAATACGGAGGGTGTATTTGAATAGAGTTAAAAGACGTAAAAAATGGAATAGATATAAAATAAAAATGGAGTATAAAATAAAATAAAATAGGACTTTTAATAAAACAGGGAGGAGAAATTTACAAACGAGGGACTTAAAATCAAGAGCTTTGAATTTCTCTCTCTTCTCTCTCTTTCGCAATTGGCACACACACAGTAGAGAGAGAAAGCTAGAGAGAGAAAGCTAGAGGAGGAGGAGAAGAAGATGGAGAATCATGAGGGAGGAGAGAGAGAGGAGGAAGTGATGGGGTCAACTCTGACGATGGAGAAAGTCAAGGCAGCTAAGAAGTTTATCGAGAATCACTATCGATCTCAGATGAAGAACATTCAAGAAAGAAAAGAGAGGTTCTGATTTTTTATTATCTTTTTTCAATTTAATTTTTGGATGTAGTTTTGATTTTAATTGTTGTTATTTACCCATTAATTTGAAGTGAATTTGTACTGATTTAGATCTCAGTTAATTGTTTGATTTCTTTTTTGCTTGTGCTGATTTTTTTTTCCCATTTATTTGAGGTTTTGGATTAAGGAACTGACTTTTGGTTGATTGATTGATTGAGTGAGTGATTGATTTGGATGACATTTTTAAGAATTGCGGCATTGTGTGTGAGCTGATGATAGTGTTGTAGTAGGTGGAGTGGTAATGTGTTGTAAGTTAGGGGTTTTGTTTCTTGGAGTAGAATCCAATTTACGGTTTTAGATTTCAGAAATAGATTGAATTCAATAGGGAAATGCTGAAGTAAGTTATGGAGAATCGACAGGAGAAACGAACTCGATCTTGATTGGAGTTAGTGAAGGAAATGAGTGTTGGTATGAAATGGAAGTTCTAGGCATGCCTGTTCCAACTGTAATGTGTGTTTGTAATTAGTGGAAAAAAGAAAACTTATACTTGAAGTTAACGAGGGGTGCCATTCCTCAATTTTTCAATTGTAGTAGGAATTGTGGTAGGGGGCAGAGGAGTTACCATTGTCTGTCCTGTTTGACGAGATCTACTTGAGGTATGGGTGAAAGTTGCTAGGTATTTGAATATACTTTTACCATGGTATGTTTGGAGAATTGAAGGATTCTGATAGATCCACTGTTTTGTGCTTGGTGGCGTCGCTCTCAGTTGGAGTTAGTGAAGGAAATGAGAGTTTCAGACTTGCCTCTTCCAACTGCAGTGTGTGTGATAGTAAATTAGCAGATAAAATAAGTTAGTACTTGTGGCTAGTTAGGGATGCTGATACAGTGATACTTAAAATTTTCAGGTGTAGTAGGAAGTGGAGGAGGGGGGAGGGGTGAAGTTATCATTATTCATTCTGAATTTGTGATCTACATTGAGAAACAGACGAAACTGGTTGAGTGAAAAGGGTTTATCTTATTATGATAAGTTAAGAGATTTGAAGTATTTTGGTAGATCCACCTTTAGCCTATAAGGGAGTGTGAAATGAGAGTAGTTAAGATTTCATTCTGCAAGGGAAGAGAATTGAAGGAGGTACGCCTTGAACTTGTTGCTTTGGTAGTAAAACTGATACATTTAGTTCTCTTTAATGTTGTCGCCTTTCAAGGATATAATTCACCCGATATGGATGTAATAAGTGAAGGGATCTGGGTTCCTTTTAATGATCCAAAGATTCTTTTCTTGCGTTTCTTTTAGTAAAGTTGTCTTCTTGTATATGTACTTTTTTTTTTAAATCCTCTTCTCAAGTATATGGATCATGAATGGCATGAGCCATGAATTGAAGGAAATGGTGAAGGTTTCGTCATCATTGTCTAGAAATTTGAATGGATAAACTTATGCTTGTGGTAATTAAATAAGAAGTGTGCACATGCCATTAATTTAGAGAAGCTAGGTCCTCTGGAAGTATTTAGTTATGGACATTATGAATATTGGTTATTAAGCTGGTTCTTGTCGTGAGTTGAAGAAGGTACAATAGCTTAGTATACTTGCACACTTTATGTGGAGGGGAAATATTGGATAAGGTAGCTCAATGAAAGAGTTCATGTTATCAAACCCTCTTAGTAGCTAATGGCCTGGTTGGATAGGCTTGGTGGGGAAGAGATAAAATCGGGGTTAATTCAACACACATGTAATATGTCTTTGTTACGGAATGATCGTGATCTTTTTGTTGGGTTCTTCTTGGTTCTTATCTGGGTCATCGACTATTCTAATTTTCTTCTCTTGGGAACATTACGTGGATGCCTGGTTAGGGAATTCTCTGAACTATTCTACTTGGGTTGTATTTTTTCTCCCAACATTTTCTTTTCATATTGGTCATTTTTCCCTTTATAATACGTCACTTTTCTGATCTAGTATTAATTCACCTTTAAAGGAGAACTATATCAAAATTGGTTAAACTGTCTTAGTTACTTTCAGATAACAAATAGGATTCCACTTATCATTTGTGATATTTGCTGTTAAGTTGCCTTATGCTGGTTTATATTATAGATATTATCTGTATGTTGTAGTGACCTATGTCTTTGTCATATACTCCAAACAGCTCAAAGTTCAAGCGTGAAGTCTTAATCATGGTACCAATTGTTGTATGTAATAGTTCATAACATCTTTTACAGATGGGATAAGTTTCTCAATTTATGGTTCTGATAGAATATATTTCTCAATTTCTTCCTTAAATTGAAGGAGTTATCTGGTTGGTTCTTAATCGAAAGATTTACTTGTACTCATTTAATTTGTTTTCTCATAAGGTGCAAAAGCATCACACTGATGACTGTTGTTATACCGGTGCATAATTTTGATTTTGGGTTAGAATGTGCCTTTTAAGTGGCTTCGTACCTTATTGTTGTAGACGCTGGGTACTAGAAAAACAGCTAGCTTCTTCAGATGTGCCCGAAGAAGAGCAAATGAGCTTGATAAAAGATTTGGAGCGAAAAGAGACAGAGTTTATGCGACTGAAAAGGAATAGGATATGCGTCAATGACTTTGAACTATTGACCATCATCGGGAGAGGAGCTTATGGTGAGGTGAGTGTCGATAGTAATGCATTCAATATATTGTTCTCTCTAATCCTGGATGTGATGGAAATCTGCATGCAGTGCTTATAATTTTTGGTATTTTATAATTCTACATTTGAGTTTTGCAGTTTTCGGATGGACATTATTAGAACCAAGTTGTTGTTAAGTATTGTACATTTGTACTTAATAATGATCCTTTTGTTGGGCGTTCCCCCCCAATCTTAACCCCCCCCCCCCCCTCTCCAGTAATAAGAAAGTGGTATCATTATTGGTTCCAGATTTAAAGTTACGATTTCGTGTAAGACCTTAGTAGAAGGGGTTTGGTGGGGGCATCTTTTTTATTAGAGACATCCAATGTTTAATATTGTTTGTAGAACACTTCTTACTATGCTTTCTGGAACCCAGTCTAGACTGTCTAGCTGCATAATGTAAGAACATGTTAAGCAAGTATTTTGAAGTCAACTGTTTCTGCCCTGTATGTTTACGTACTACCCTCTGTGTCTCTGAGGCTGAGTATCTTTTTTGCTTGTGCCTAATGCTCCTGTTCTATACAGGTGTCACACTATTGTGATCTTTCTTATCAGTCTGATTTTACTTGCCCAATTACCACCCCCCCACCCCCCCCCCCCCCCCTTCCCCTGCCAAAAAAGAAGAAAAGAAATCAAGTATTTTAATGTATTTTAGCAAGGCATTGCTGAGGTGTGAGTTTGTTGGAAATAACTCTTATAATGTGATAGTAATGATGATCTTAATGTCCTGTAATTTTAAGTGAACTTGCATTCCTTTTTGGCTGAAATCTACCAAGAGGTTCTTACTTCTTACCTGCATTAATATACTTTGGTTATTGATATCCTGTCTCTTCATTGTTGCCTATTACAAAAACTTCTATTGGCTTACAGCTAAAGAATTATGTTGTTATCACCGTATTTATACTGTGTTGATTTCCCATTCTCCAGGTCCAACTGTGCCGGGAAAAGAAATCTGGAAATATTTATGCCATGAAAAAATTGAAAAAATCCGAAATGCTTAGCCGAGGACAGGTAACGCTCTACATATTTTGATTGTTGATGCAAGTTCATAAAGCTTATACTGAAAACTTTTTGGCATTTTCTTAGAGTAAGCTGTTTTGACGAATCAGGAACTTGTGATGTTTTTAGAGACTGATAGTTGATTGATGTTATGAATGTTGTATAACTTGACCTTTATCAAAACTTGAGTTAGATACAATTTTTTTACTTTATTATTTCATAATCTCCTATTTCAGATCCTTCAATAAGATATTCACTAGTGTCTCAATTGCCTCTTCATTTGATTTACATTTCTGGATTTGTAAGAATGGTATTTCTTCTATTTGTAAATGGAGCTATTGCAAAAATTGATGATCACAGTGGCCTTGTAACGCTGGAAAAGTTTGTGGTTCATTCTATTTCCTGACCAATCACCTGTTTGTGCTCTTATATAACGTTAATGGTCTTGTTTTTGGAGCCTCCAATTTTATTTTATTTTTCAGGTGGCCTCTTTTAATATAACCCTCTTTTTTTTGGCTGAATACTGATTACGATACAGCATGAATTCTCACTTAATTGTTCTGGTAGAAAGTTCATTTCATCTCAACTTCTTCTTTCCTCCTAGGTGGAACATGTTCGAGCTGAAAGGAACTTGCTTGCAGAAGTTGACAGTCACTGCATTGTAAAACTATTTTACTCCTTTCAAGATGCTGAGTATTTGTATCTGATCATGGAATATCTTCCTGGGGGTGACATGATGACCCTTCTGATGAGAGAGGATATCTTAACTGAAAAGGTTGCAAAATTTTATATAGCACAGAGTGTCTTGGCCATAGAATCTATTCACAAGCATAACTATATCCACAGGTTTGTACTGTATCATTGTCTGAGATGAAAACTTCAGTAAACATAATCCATTTTTAATGCTTGTATCCTGTATTATTTTGTGAGTAGCTACTGAAGGTATTTTTCCTGAATCTTTATCCAGGGACATTAAACCAGATAACCTTCTTCTTGACAAGAATGGCCATATGAAACTTTCAGATTTTGGCCTCTGTAAACCTCTTGACTGTGCAACGTTGTCTACCATCAAGGAAAATGAATCCATGGATGATGTTTCTAAAAATTCAATGGATATAGATGCTTCGCTTCCTGATGCCGGTAATGGTCACAGTTGGAGAAGCGCTCGTGAACAACTTCAGCACTGGCAAAGGAACAGGAGAAAGTTGGTAAGCAAGCTATGTGCATCCTTTTTCTAGGGACAATGTGATGGTGGCTGCTTGAGCCTTGAGGAATAAGGTGCTAAATTAATTATGAATTCAATCATCTTCCTGTAACTGGTAAATAAAAGGTCAAATGCAGTGTACAGTAGACTCCTACTCTATCTGTCTATACTGAGTTCTTACTAAACTAGTATGAGAAACATAGTTTTTCCTCCTGCATAGGTTTATATGAGCTTTGTAAGCTGATGCCTTCCGTAACTTGCTGTAACTCGGAAAACATAGCTCTAAGAGTTTCCAATTTAGAGTTTTACTTTTAATTCACAAGGGTGCTTGAGCATGCTTTAACTTGTTAGTCGGTATAAGGTTTTTAATGTTTTGGCCTTTTGGATTCAAAAGCTAATGTGAGGAGTATCTATATTTGGAAAAAAGGCATGTGATGTAATCAACTGAATAGTGTCGTACACTAAGTAACTAAGTTTGTACTTTTCTGAAGTTTCTCTCTTTGAAGCAGATGTTAGTGCTTGATGGTTTTTGAATCTTGATTAGTGCATTAATTTGTTGCTCTGTTAAATGTACACAGCCAGTCTTTAGTCTACTAGTGTGTTTTGTTGCGTTGATAATTCAAAGGTGGAGTGTTATTTAATGCTGGCATGCAATTATGAATTCCTGGCTCTGAAAGATCTGAGTGATGCGTTTACATGCTAATGTCACATATTTAAGCATAATTGAGATTACAAATCACCTTTGCCTTGCAAATTGATGCTAGTTTCTTGTTTAATTTTTTGTTCAACAGGCATTTTCAACCGTGGGTACACCTGACTATATTGCTCCTGAAGTTTTACTGAAGAAGGGATATGGCATGGAATGTGACTGGTATGCTTTTTCTTTTACTTGTTTGGAATGGTTAACTTATTTGGATTCGAGACACTGCTCTAATTCTTTTCTTTTTCTGTTGCTGTTGGCCTTTATCATTCTTCTTGTGTCACTAAGAATAACTTTTTTATCGTAGAAGTGAGAATTTATGTATTAGAAGGTATATATGGCTAGTAAATGTAGATTTTAGCCTTGGCTACTCAACTGTTCGTATTATCTCCTGTTGGTTTCTCAAACATGATTGTTAATTTCATCATAATAAGTTTTGTGATAAATCTTCTACCAAGTTGGAATTGTTTTCTTTGTAGGTCTTTTTAGATGCGATTCTCTTATGGCCCGTTTGGTAGCCGGTAATAAATGGTGGGAATGGCAATAAATCTAATTGTTATTTGGCAGGAAAAATAACATCATAACGTCCATGTTAATGAAACCTTATCTCAAACTTGATGTTCTTTATCATAATTTTACATTCCCAATACCATTTACCAAATGGTAATGGATGGTAATGAAAATTTATGAAGAAAAAATAAGTAATTGTGAGTAAACTATACCATGGGAATTAATATTGATTTTCCTTACAAATTTACATAAAAATTCACCCCATTGACACCATTTATGACCAGCTACCAAGCGGGCTGTTAGTATTTTCGATTAATTGCTGATGAGAGGATATGTGGATTCGGACCTCCCTGGAGGGAGGTTCACACCTTTTCAAAGTTGGCATTTATGATAGGGTTATATTTTAAGGTTTTGTCTGATATGACTTTAGAATTTGAATCATGAGTGTGTATGATTTGGCACAATTTCATTGAAGTTTGAACATATGGTAATCGTTTCTTCATGATCCAAACATAGAGTTCATAGGACTTTGCTGCGTGACCAAACTGCACATTTGGTCAAAGTCAATACTTTAGTTTTTATTATATATATCATGATAATGTCATTGCCCCAGCTTTTCGCCTTTCGGGCACACCCAGATTAAGTTATTTCCATGGTAATTTATTTACCATTTTGTAAAATCACGGGGGCTGTCAGAAAAAGAAGTCGATATTCAAGGCTACTTAAAAACTTCTTGACTTTCTCTCTCATGAGCCCTGTGTTTATATAAACCCCTTATTGCAGTTGCATCTCGTTTGCACTTAGAGGTTGATACAAAGAGGAGGAAACAGTTCAAGTTACTCACCAGTAGTGATGCTTGTATGTTGCAGTATTGAATCATATAGTTGTACACTTGTACTCATCTTTTATTTTTTAAGCGTTCATAAGAGTCCAAGTTCTCAATATTTAGCATGTAGATTTCTCATTAAGGGGCTAAATTTCCACAATGCAAATCATGCAATTGTGGAAAGGCAATAGTATATCTGGCCTCTTTGGTTAAGAACCATGGTGAACTTAAGCACTTGTGACTCGTGAGAATGTGAGATTGAAGCTGCAGCGGGAGCAACTGAAGTGCAGCCTACATAATAGTCATGTTCTAGCTTTCCTTTGTGGTCCTTGTAGACTTGAATGAAGTCCAAATAGAAGCCCTTTTTTTCCTTTGCTTGAAACTGATCAAGATGACCTCTTATCGCTATAATATGTTGTGTTTCTACTGTCAACACTCTTCTAACTGCCTCATCAACTCTGTATATCCACAGAATTAATGTTAGAAGCTTGGAAGAGTTTCCAAGTTTGATACTTTTATCACCAACTTGATAATGATGTATTCGTACATATTAAATTTTAGTTCCACAAATGAGCTTTTTCTTGATAAAAAATGGTCATGCTTGTGTATATTTCTGTAAAATAAACTTGTGATTTGCTTTACTTTGCTGGTGTGAGAAGAATGAAGGTTTATCTCACTTGGTCTGTTTTTGTTTTTGTCCTTCATGCTTATCTGTTGAGGTTCTATGCAGGTGGTCATTGGGTGCAATTATGTACGAAATGCTAGTTGGTTATCCCCCCTTTTACTCTGATGATCCGATAACAACATGCAGAAAGGTATGCTGTACTTTTGTGGTAAATAGATCATTGTTGACTAGCCAATAATGCTTTCTCTTGCGCTAAGTTCCTGGAAATCCTGAATCCCTGTTTTATGTTAATGGGAATTTCACCATGTATGCATGCAGATAATGCCATGTAGAGAATTAATTGTTATCTTTTAAATATGAGTAAGACATTGCATCTTTCTGTCTAATGCAATCTGTCTGAATATGTTTGATAGATTGTACACTGGAGGCACTATCTCAAATTTCCAGATGATGCAAAGTTGACATTTGAGGCAAGAGATCTCATATGTAGGCTGCTTTGCGACGTTGAACATCGATTAGGCACTGGAGGGGCAGAGCAAATTAAGGTGTGATATTGGTTGTAACATAGCTAAATTTCTTTTCTTTCATATATTACTTCTGTTATTCTCTAAAGCTAATAAGCATTATCAGGTACATGCTTGGTTTAAGGATGTTGAGTGGGATAGATTGTATGAGACGGACGCAGCTTACAAACCACAAGTTAATGGGGAACTGGATACTCAGAACTTCATGAAATTCGACGAGGTACGCCAAGAAGTTGGTTTTCTTTTACTGAATCTTCTTTATTATGACAAAAGATAGTTCCATTGACTTTAAATTGTAAAGACCATGTACAAAAACTTTGCATAGCAAACCTTTGAAACTGTGCAGCAGTGAAGAATGTTTTGATTCTAATAGGGCTTTATTACTTGTCAGAAAGGGGAGGGGTTTAAGGAATGTTCTTGAGAGGAGACCTTCAAGGTTATATGAGACTAAATCATCTTTGAGAGAGAGAAAAGAGCATTGGAGATTTTAGCAGGCTGCCTTGTAGGTTTATTCTAGGATTGTATTTTATGCTCCATTCTATTCACAGCAATCAAGACAGCTAGATATAAACAAGAATTACGCAAATGGGAAAAAAGTTATTACAAAGATCAGCCCCCACCCATGTATTTGATATGCTGTCTTTCAGATGGATTTATAGCACATTATCATGAAGAATCCTTTGTGTTGTTTCTCTCTGTAGTACACTGGTCAAAAGGAGGGGGGTATCATGGGGAATTTGTAGTTTTGTTAGAGAGTAGCTTGAGGGAAAAGGCGGAGAATTAGGAGGGAGAGGTAAAAGAAACCAGAAATTCTATAAATAGAGGAGAATAGAGGGAGAAAAACATTTGGAGTCTATTTTAGTTTTGAATATTTTATCAAGCTTCTCGGTTGTCTCTAATGCTTGAATATATTATCTGATCTATATGATCAATCATATCAATACCGTTTTCTGTTCCTAATTACTTATCAAGTTTCCAGTTCTTAGCACTCTGTTTCTGGAACACCCTCTGATTTCTTTCTCCTTCCGTCCGTAAATTATGGCAGAAAATTATAAAATACATGCATACCCTGCTCACAAGTCACAACCACGCTCACACACTCCAAGAACTAGTTTCTGGTTACGTACTAATAATTTGTTTACTGCTTCTATGTGAAATCTTCTTTGTTTTCAGGCGAATCCTCCAACACCATCAAGATCTGGATCAGGACCCTCAAGAAAGGTAGTGTACTTCTATGACATCAATATATAATGTTCTCGCTATATAATAAGAATATTATTATTATTAACGGAAAGAGTAGAGCTGTTTTTTTTTTTTTTTTTGGCAATTACTACTCCTGACATTCTCTGCACCACGGTATCAACCTACTATCTAATTTTGGGTGCTAGTGAAAAGATTTTATGCAGCCTTACCAGCTGAAACAAGTAGGCCATTATCTCAACAAGGCCTGCGAAGAAATCGTTTTCATTAAGTTAACCTTCTTTCACGAGTACTGATAGTGGATGCAGAAAGCGGTTAGATCAATAAAAACTAGCTAGCTGGTGAGAAAATTTCACAGATCACTGAAACATGGATGGGAAGGGGGGCGGGGGGGGGGGGGGGGGGGGGGGGGGGCGGCGGGCGGTGAACTTAAGGCTAAAGATTAAGTGAAAGAGCCTGCTATATTGTTGTGGTAACAACATTCAAATGTGGGCATATGACAGAGCTAGCAACCTTCAAACTCTGGATAACCAAAATATAACCGTTTGCAGAAGCATGTTTGGAATTTTGTACCATACCATATATTATGCAGTCACTGCAGTGTCTCTTATGAGACCCCTAAGGTCTGGCTATGAATAGGCTGGGTACAGCCGTATGGGAAGCCAGAGTTGGAGCCTTAAGCTTGCTGTTTTAAGGTAAGTAAAAGTAAGGGTCAGCAAAAAGCAAGGGAAGGGATTTGTTGAAATGCTTGGTGAAGCATCTAAAACTACCTCCGTTTTTTTGTTTTTTTTCTGACTCACTGCAGATACGTAGTTTAAGAAAATTGTGAAAAAGGTGAGTGGGTGTAAGACAAAGTAGGATAAAGTAGGAGAGAGAGTGTAAAAAGGTGGATGGGTGGGTGAAAGAAACTAAGAGAGAGTGAGTAAAAAGGTGTGCAGAAACCTGATGTAGACCTAGATATTGGACAACTTGCCCAATCACTGTCACGGGTAAGCAGTGAGTGTTGCAGCAGATGCTGGTGCTAACAGAATTCCCGATAAGAGGGGTAAGATAAGATGGTAAAGGGGGTGAGTAGAACCAAAAAAACACAAGTGGCAAGTGAGTAGAACACAAAAAACAGAGGTAGTCTAAGAATTATAATTAGTTTGACACACTGTTACCTGGTTCGCTAGTATGAGATTGGGTACGGGTTCGCAATTCGATACCTAATTTGCTAAATTAGACCAAAGTTATACCAAAATTATACCATTTTGATGTTATAATTCGCCTTTTCGGTTCGCGGTTCGTGGGCTGATTGGAGGATTAGGTAACACTGGTTTGACAGTTGGTTCATGGCTGAGTTAAACTTAGGTGTAACTCTTTGAACTGAGAAGTTGGCTAATATTAACTCTTCCAACTACCAAGTACCGACCTTGTTGCCAGACATAGAATCTTTATTCACCCAGCGTGTGGGCTAATCTGTTCTGTTTCACACTCTCATGTTAAAATCTGAATTTGCTTCTATAAAGCAATACTCGGTGCATGGTTAGTTCGTAAATCACAAATTTTTTAAAAACTACAAGGTGCTAGTAGGGAATGGAGTACCAAACTACCAACCCCACCGCAATAATAATAATAGGAATTTTTGTTGGATTTATGGATACTGGAAGCTGGTGGGGGCAATGAATTCTTAGCATTTGAAACAAGTACTAAGAAAGATGTAACTACTCAAAGAGAACAATAATTTTGTGTGAAACAAGGTCAAGGACTAGTTGGCCGTTATTATGAAACTGTTTGTCAGCTTGTTCATCACTTGCTGTGGACACTGAAAGAATTATGATCATAAATACATGATAAAGATAAAGTTAAGTTTGTTGGCCATTATTATTGAACTGTTCGTCAGATTTCTCATCCCTTGCTCTGGACATTCAACATTATCATTCCCCATTGCCTCAAAGAGGCTCCCACAAGAAGCGGGGTAAGGGGGGGTCGGGTGTACGCAACCTTACCCCTGCAATTGCAGAGAGGTTGTTTCCAATTGACCCAAAAGCGATAACGGGACGACAACGGGAAGACCA
Organism: Spinacia oleracea; assembly: GCF_020520425.1. Lineage (NCBI taxonomy): Eukaryota > Viridiplantae > Streptophyta > Magnoliopsida > Caryophyllales > Amaranthaceae > Spinacia > Spinacia oleracea. The sequence continues at coordinate 120,256,335 of NC_079487.1, read as the reverse complement.
TCTTCGATAACGGGACGACAACCTTACCCCTGCAATTGCAGAGAGGTTGTTTCCCTTGCTTTGGACACTGAAAGAATAATTATCCGTAAATACATGGCAAAGAAGAAGTTAAATTTGTGAGCCGTTGCATGTTGGTTTAGTTTAATAAGTTGCTATGTCCAATTGATCTATTGTTCCTTCTGTTCACTTCTTTATGTCTGATGGAGTTTTCACTGGCAATATTTTTTGTTTATAACACCCTTGTTCCTGTTTCCATCCTTATTTTCCTCTTTAGATGTGTTTTATTCTCTAATCTGGTCTCTTATGGTGCTTATTTTATCCTCTCAAAACTGTTGCAGATGCTGACGTCAAAAGATCTAAGTTTTGTTGGCTATACTTACAAGAACTTTGATGCTGTTAAAGGTCTAAAGCATTCTTTTGGTATCTTCTTTCATCCCTGACTCTTGATGCTATGATTTTCTTGTAGATACTGCCTATGCTTCCTTATTTAACACCTTCTTTTTTCATTTGTGAATGTTGCAAGGGTCTAAATTTTGTGCAGTACACGAGGGAAATAATGACTTTATTTGCATAGAGATTTCACAGCCCTATATGAGCTATCCTACGGGAAGCAATGCAATAACTGAGACATCACAAGGTTTTAGAAATGGGGGGGGGGGGGGGGGGGGGGGGGAGGGAGACACCCTTAGGGCATGCTTGGATTGGGTGTAATGGTTTATGGGGGTAACAAAAGTCAAACCACCATAATAAAAGGACAATGAAGGTGAATTGAGGTGGTTGCAAGGAGGTAGGTGTGGTGGCATTGTGATGAGAGATTGTGGTAGTGGTGGTGTGGTGAGGAGAAGGGAGGGAGGGGGAAGTTATTACCTCCCAAATGAGGGTAATAATCACCCTAGTGGGATGGTGGGTAGCTATTCCCCCCATAATGAGAGTTTTTGTTCCCCCTTTCCTTTAATTTTCTTCTTGCCAAGACTAGCTTGTTCTCTTTGCCACCACTTCATCCCTCATCATTACCTTCAATTACCTTATTTTTTTTTAGTTTGACTTTTATTACCCCCTAATGTATTACCCTCAATCCAAGCATGCCTTAAAGTTCATACATCTTAATTCTCAATCACCATGCTTTCTTTCTTATCTTCTTCTCTAATAGATTCAGGACAGATCAGTAGAGGCGAAGCAGCGAGCCGCACTGATCTCTTTCCAGAATTCTCCTCCTGTGGTCCTTCCCTTTTTTTAAAAAAAAACTTCTGTCAATGAGGACAAAAATTCCCCAATGTCGATATCGAGGAGATAAGGAATGAATTTTGAAGGAAATATCTACATTTATGGCAGCGGCTTTTGTTGTATTGTGGGTGAGTTTGGCTCTTTTTAGGATCGACATTTTTAGGCTACCCTAGGATGTGGCTTTGTGGTTGCAGCAAGTTGTGTCATTTGGTTGGGCCAATGGTGGTGCCTCTTTGTGCGCAATTTAGATGGGTGGACCATGGTGCACAATAAGCATGGTGCACCTTAAAGAACACAAGTGCATATCTAAAAGAACATTACCTTACTTGAAAAGAACATGAATGTGGATGGAGGAGTATAAAGGTTATTTTTTTTAAAGGTACATGAGAATTTAGGTGGAGGGCAAAGTTGGACTACTGATTGAATTTTATACTTTTTTCCTTTTTCCTTAGAAAATCGTTTTTCTTAAAGCATTTAAATGCATACCATGTAATTTTGAATTTTTTTTGGTTTTAAAGCCAACGGGAACTCTCTAGAATTTAGCTTGGATTTTGTGGATGAACCCATTTTCAAATTTTCTGCAATGTAATTTAGCTTGTGTCAAGTTGCTGCTTTCTTTGAACAACCTTGTGTAGTATAGAGTAAGACTGAGAGAGGGTTGGGAAGTGACTAGGCGAAATGAAGAGGGAGAAGGAAAAAGGACTGGTGGAACCATAGAAAGGGCGATGGAGGTGGGTGGAGTTGTGGAGGAGATGAAAGAGAGAAAGAAGGAATGGGTTGGCATAAATTCTGCTATGACATTTTGAACAACAATTTGCAGTTTATCTCAAAATCTGATATTATTCTAGGATAAACTGAACTGAGGATGCAAGCTTTAAACACTGAGGTCAATTTCCTATGCTCGCCAAACAAAAATGGATACTTGCTGGTCCTGTGTACATGAATAGAGGCTTCAAAGATGATCTCAACACAGGAAAATGCCATAGATGTAGGAAACAACATCATTGATCTTTTAGTAATAGGATTGATTTGTTGAACGATTGGCCTGATCATGACTTAAGACTTGTAGTTAGTTTGCGGATTATGGTAGCATTTAAGGCCTCGTGATTAGGTGTTGGTGGCAGAATTTGTAATGTCTAATGGCTTAACTCTATATATATATTGTAATCTCTAGGTGTGGCAAAAATTTACTCATAACCGTTGTGTGGCAGAAAGGAAATCCTTACAATCTGCCAAGTCTGCTCATTTCCCTTTGTGTTGTGTGTGATGACTATAAAAAGTTTAATTTCTCGTTTTGAGTACCAGGATTATGTTTCTTCCTTTACTATTTCTAGTACATGTCTTGCTTTGGCATTTCTTGACTTGCTTTGGCACTGCAGATCGCAAGGGAAGCACTTCACCTAAACGCCCGTCTCTGGACTCTATGTTTAGTAATAATTCTTCTTCCTAATGGCTATATACCTTAAACTCTGATTCTAATGGCTATATTTTGTTCCAATTACTTGTTCATGCGTTTAACGTACCACAATTTTTGCAGATGAAAATGGGATGGACTATACAGCAAAGCACGCAGAAGAAATGGATGTACAGATGCTAACAGCTGATGATTGTATGTCCCCATGAAAAGCATGCGAGAATAAAGAGGCAATCTTGTAGAGTTTGTGGCAGGAATGCGGGGCTTTACCAAAATGTGATGCTTTGTATGATTTGGTTTTCTGAGCGCGCTCTGCAGCTTCACTGTCATTTAAGATTTAAAGTGTACAGCATTGAGAAACATCAGGTAGAGCCCGATGCAGGGTAGATTTGGCTAAAATGGAGTTTCATATTCAGAAGGGGGTTTGTGTAATAGAGACTTTTGTCCCCTCTTTCTTTTTTGTTTTTGTTTTTCTAGTTTTCGCCTTTATCTTGTGTTTTGCTTAGATGGTTAGAAATTTATAAGAGTATGTAGAACTTGGTCCTGGCTGCCCAGGTTGGCTAGTGTAGGGAAATGCCTTCTCTAGTGGCAGTTTCTGGTCGCTGTTTTGAACTGGTGTGAGGACTGGAAACTAACTTTGTAACATTTGTAACAAAATTATGGAATTTTAAAAGGGGAATTTGGAAGTATAAATTCAGCTTCTAATTTGCCAGATATATGTAATATAATTTTAGACATCTGTTTTGTATTGCGTTGTGTAGGGCGTTCCACAAGATGCAGGCCAAAGAAAATACAGTAATAGGAATACTGTTTTCATCATCTGTCAAAAACGTATTTTTTGACTTTGTTGACTTTTGTCAAAACTGCCAAATCAAGTTTGCGTATATAAAGTTGGTTTTCTTATCTATATTATTAAAGCGGAGTGGTGGTTAATGTGAGGATTCCAAAAGCCCAATTCTCAAACCACAACTACTTCATGTCATCACCTTTAATTCTCTTAAATTAAGCTAAACCAAATAGAAAACTACCAAAGCATGAAATTAAAATATCAACACGAGGCAAAGAATACTAACAAAACAGAAAAGTATTAAAAACTTTAGTCAATTTAAATAATAATATGGATAAAGAAGGAAGCTAAAATTAATGCTCTACGGAGTATTTACTAATTTTATAGGAATCCCGTGCATTTTGCACGGGCACAAACTAGTAATTAAATAAGACTTATGCGAATTTATAGAGTTCGGCGTTGATAATATCAGCTCGAACTTCCCCTTGACAAATAAAAGGTTCTCTAGAGTTTCGAAAGAAAAAACAGATGTTTTTTACTTTTGATTTAAAAAACAAATTCTATCACAAAATTAAGTATCTTGTGATTAAGGTGGTTTTCTGTTCAATTAAATTTGACTAATTTGAATTTATCCAAACTAATTTGGAGGGAACTTGTTTTGTCTACATGATGCGTGCAGTAGGATTGAAATTGAGTTTAGTGTGAGTATAAAATTAAGGAAAATTTGTCATAAAGGACCTTTTAAAACACAAAAATTGTGAGAAAGGACCTTTTAAAAAAAAAGTTGTGAAAGAAGGCCCAATTGAGATTTTTTGTTGTGAATCAGGACCAAACGTGATTTTCCGGTAGTCAACCACTACTTTCCGGCGTTGACTGGCGCGTGACAAGCACGTGTTTGACTTTTTAACAATTTTTTTTAATCTTCCCTCCAAATTTATCCCCCCACCCTTTACTACCCTAACTACCCAGAAACAACAAAAAAAAAAACAAAAAACAAACAAACTCGATTTTCTCTTTCCTGCGCTACTCTACAGCTTCCTATTCCTCCTTCGTTGTGCCAAACTCTCCAACAACAACAACCCTTCTTCCTCTAATGATGCTGTTTTCGATTCCGTCGCCGCCGACCGCAAACGTCGCAACGCGTTGTTTCGATCCCCACCGCTGCCATCGATCCGCCGCGGCGAGGTGGATAACCAAATTGAGGTAATTAGAGAAAAGCTCATGTTCGATCTTCGCTCTGAATTTAAGTCGACAAAATCCACGCCACTTATTTAAGAAATTTCGATTTTCCCCCTCCGCCTCCGCCAGAACCACGACCGTAGAACCTCCCCGAAAACCCTAATTTCAAGATTCCAAAAATTGGAGAAATGAGAGCCAAAAAATTGGGGTTTTTAGTATTACATCGTACGAAAAGGGCCGAATAACAATTGGGTTGCGTGAATTTGATTAATTTCAATTGAGGAGCAGAAATTCGAGCTTGGAAGGAAGAAGAAAATGGGGGAAGAGGCAGAGCAGGTTTTCAGCAAGAGAGAGAGAGAGCCGATTTTTTTTTTTTTTTTTAAAGTTTAATAAGTTGTTGGGGGTGGGGGATAAATTTGGAGGTAAGATTTTTTTTTTTTAAAAAAAAAATTGTTAAAAAGTCAAACACGTGCTTGTCACGCGCCAGTCAACGCCGGAAAGTAGTGGTTGACTACCGGAAAATCACGTTTGGTCCTGATTCACAACAAAAAATCTCAATTGGGCCTTCTTTCACAACTTTTTTTTTAAAAGGTCCTTTCTCACAATTTTTGTGTTTTAAAAGATCCTTTCTGACAAATTTTCCTAAAATTAATAAAAATGCAGAAGAAAAACCTCGGATTCACGTTACTCTACGTGTCCCAGAAAAAAAAAATTGTAAGAAATCTTACAAAAGTGGGTGCTTAGTTCAATATTTCTATCCCATTACATAGTGTTGTAACCATCCTTAAATACTAGTAGGCGACATGTCTGTTATAATTCGTTCTTAAAAAATCAATCACTTTTTGTAAAGTTTAACTTCAAATATTACATTTATTTTATGGAACATTACATAAAGTATATAACCCTTAAATCCTTAATTAGTACATTGATACCATTTTATTTTACTTTTTTGATACCATCATTTCCGTTGGTGAAGAATAGTGATGGCAGTTAAGTTCTATCCCTTAAATTTGATCATCAACCTACTTAAAAATGCTTCCACTTAATGTCTTATATTTGCAGTCTTTAATGAAGTATAACAACGAATTATGGTTACTAAGAGCAACAATTCATGCATCTCAAGCTTTTAAAATTTAATAAAAATAAAATGCTACTATCTTTAAATAACTATTCATTGTAATCAGTACTAAACTAAACAAGCTCGAAAATTGTCAAATAAAGAAAAGTTTAAACAAACTCGGACCAGTAATAAACCTCAGTGATCATGGCATGGTCAAACAAGCTCGAACCTTTTATCAGTTTCTATGTGACAATTCCTGCACAAGTTGTGCAAAATAATTGTCCTTCTGAACAGCCTGAACCCACCTTGCATTGATTTGAACTCTCTCGAGACTCTGTCTCAAGGTTCTTGCAATTGTAGGCTTCATTCGACTTGAGAAGAATTCTTCGACTTCCTTTGCCTTTTCAGTGGTGGAGAACTGTGGAAGCAAATGTGAAACAGATCCATATTAATTAAACAACCAAAGCAACAAAGTATGAATTTTGTGAAGTGTGCTTTTCCATTATATAAAGTTGACAAAGAATGGCAAGAGAGAGAGACATACAGGTGACACAATTGCACTGATAAAGCGGGTGATTAGATAACCGGAGCCCCATGTTTTTGAAATGTAATCCCAGTTATCCTGTAACAAACATTAATGAAGAAAGTTTAGTTAAAACAACTGTAAACAAATAATTCAAGTCCAAAATGTTGTACCAAGATAAGATTTTTCTTTTTTTTTTTGAAGCAGTGATGGTTGAGAGTTGCATTGGGATTTGGGAAGATTGTGTAAATGAAGTCGTTAATTCAAAGTGGCGATCCATAAACTTTATAAAAGCATAATATCGAACATTTAACAACTACACTCGGATAAAGGATGCTGTATTCGGTATAACAGTTAATGGGAATGAGCTTAAATCACCTGAAGCCATTTCCAAGCAGTTTCACGCCCTTCCTTGCTGACTGAGAGTCCAAAAATAGCATCTTGACTTCGAACCTTCACAGTTAATTTTCTCAAAGATCAAGTTATTGCATCATTTAGAATCAAACATCAAAAGGTTCTGTAGTTATAGCTTACCTCAGAAGACAACAAAAAGTTGAGAACTTCAAGAACAATATTTGGGTCTGGGCAGGATGCCAGTGAACCTATGAATCACCGAAAAAACCAATATACAGAAGAAAAAAGAAGGTTAATGAGCAAACTTGGTAGCCTCAGAATATGCACCAAAAGGTGAGACCATTTACCTATTATACGTCCCTTCTCTTGGCTCAGATCAGTCTCTCTGTATACTTTCAAAAGAGCTTCATAACCTGATTTATTTGATGCATTGACTTTCTGCATCACAGCAGTATATGTAGCCTATACACAATTGAAAAACACGGACGAATACTATGAGATTTTGCGCTTTGAACTAATATTGCAAGGGTCAAAATTATGCAGGACATGGCAAATGAGCAAGGAGCTATGTGAAAAACATGTCATAATTTGACACTAAGTTCTTGTTCACCAAATTTATAAGACGGAGCAGAAGAGACACAAGAGAGGAAAGTGTTCATTTTGTTGTTGGGCTACCCACGGACACATTACTGATATAAGGAGCAGAGACAAATTCAATTCACGTGTAAGGTAAGGCTAGGAGCTCTATTACTAGTGGTTCGTTTCATGCTCAATCTAAGAACCACATACAGATTCCGCTGTTCAAAGGTCACCTTGATTTCAATCCAGTGAAGGAGATCATTTCTTACTTTGGGGATTTTTGGCGGCACCATTAATTTAATTTGTCCATTGGTTCAGCTTTTGCAGCAGTACAGGAAGAATTTCCCCGGATTAACCATGACAATGATGTCTAGTGGCATTTGGAATTTTCTTGGCAGTAGTTTGTGGTGGTTATTCGGAGTAATAAAAAATTAAGGTTCTTTTTAATTCGGAAAAATTGATTCTAAAAATACAACCTTTAAGCGGTCTGCTAAAAAAGGCCTGAATTTTTGTTTAACTAAGAATAATACAACCTTTTGGACATATTTTCTTTTAAACGGCTTCTCTTAAATAATGGCCTGCTATCTCTCCCGCCATATGTCTCTTCCTCCTCTCTCCCCCTTATTCTTCTTATATATTTAACATTTCCCTCCATTCTTCTCTTCTAATCAAGGATAGTTATAAAAATATGATAAAGAAAACAGAGGATATTTTACAATAATTAGCGAATCAATTACCAGCTCTTAAGTCTCAGTGCTATCAGCCTATCGATGAATGTACAAGTGAAATGCAACTTGTAAAACGATTATCAATTCCCAAAATATTTGGAGCTTATTAAAACTCCCATATTGTCAGAAGTTCTCTGCGTTTTTCGGGCACTTGCATCTTCATTCCTACTGACTGACACTTCTGATCTAATCTTTTCTACCAACCGTGCAATGGATGATCACATCAAATCAGGGTCTTTAGATTATGCCCACCAACTGTTTGACGACTGTCTATGTGAGACGTTTCTTGGAATTTGCTAACTTCTGGGTACAAACGCTCTGGAGATGTTGTTTCTTGGAATTTGCTAATTTCTGGGTACAAACGCTATAGATTACCAGGGAAAGCATTTGAATTTTATTCTGAAATGTTATTTCAAGGTTATAGACAAAGCCCATTAACGTTTTCATCTGTTATGAGCATTTGTAGTAACACTGGTTTTTTGTTTGAGGGGACTCAAGTAAATATATTGTATAGTGATTTCACTTGGATTTTGCGGGGATTTGTATACTGGAAGTTCTATTGTTCATGTTTGTACGCAAATGGGGTTTGTTTATGATGGGTTGAAAGTTTTGGATGAATGTCTGAGAGGTATGTTGCTGTTTGGAATTTGGCTTTTCGAGGATTTTGTAAATTGGGTACAGTGGGATGAGATTGTAAGGTGATTTCCTAGAGTTAAATTTGATGGGGTTAAGTAACTTATGTTGAATGATCTTATGGCATTGTGTAACAGATATAAAAGCCACGTCAGCATATTACCCATAGTAGCAGGTCATTGTCTAAAGAAGCTCTTTAAAAGAAGATATGTCCAAAAGGTTGTGATATTCTTAGTCAACAAAAATTCAGCCCTTTTTTAGCAGACCGTTTAAAGGTTGTATTTTTAGAATCAATTTTTCCTTTTTATTCTTACTTGTACATTAGTCAGCTTTTTTTAAATCTAAAACTAATAGGCTTTGGAGATGTCAAATTCCCTTATTTGCTAAAGGAGTTTCAGTTTTATTTTTAAGTTTGAAAGCTTTAGCATTGGTTGAACAGTTGTTTGAGAAGGGTAAAAGGTAGACTAAGGGTTTCCAAGTGCAATCTTTTTAATCTTTTTAACCCGGAGCTTGACTTAATTTTTGGTTTAGTACTTTCTCCCTCCCTCGACCAAAATGTGTTTTCTTACCTAACATAAAGTAGTTTATAATTGGATTTCCAAAATGTACTAAGGCGGAGTGATTGAAAAAGCAAATGATCCAACAACATTTTATAAAGCATCTTTTAGTAAAATTGTGTAAAAATCATTATTACAAGAATTGGGGCCATGTAATGCATATTTCAGGACACACAGAATAAACAATACTCCGTAAATGTGATGTATACATGTACAAGAGGAAGTCAGTTTTATGCGTTACACTACCTTTCTGGTATCAGGTGGTAGAAGCGGTGAATCCCTGTCAGCACAGAATGCGTCAAAACGCCTAATAGCTTCATTTAGGGTATTCTCGTGCCCAAGCTCAGCAAGCACAGTCAGCAGTTCCCCTCTCAACATGGCATCCAAGTGGCTCTCACCGGACTTAGAATCCCAGCCAAGTTTCCTGCATTATATTTAAAAAGAAAATAATCAAGAAGAAAATAAACAAAGTCGCAATTGGCTAAAGCAGAGCCAAAATCAAACTGTTAACAAATCCATAAGCATTGATGAGTTGACTCTTAATAAGCATGACATAAGCATAGAAAAGAAAAAAGACAGCCAGAAAACTAACAGATTCAGAATTCATATCAAACTACCCCTCAACAAACTAATGTAGTTCCACACTCTATGCCACACAAGCTCAAAAAAACCTTCAGCAGAAAAAGAAAGAATCTTTTCCATGGTTGCTTAACTAGAAATGTCTCCTACTGCTCAAACAACAGTGTTAAGATCCATCAGAGTTCAATGCGCACAGAAATTTCTCACACGAAATGCTCCATATTGAGTTAAACTTCAAATTTGAAGTAATTGTCAATATACCACACAGCTCTAAGCAACACAGAGAGAAAGACCTCTATTCTTAACTACTGAGCCATCCATATCTGTGGTTAAATAAAAACCAACTTTTGCTGCTACAAGGTAGCATGGTTAACTCTGAAATTTCATGATAGAAGAAATGCTTTTTCGCCCTCGTTTACGACTAAAATAGTGTACAATGTTGAAGTTTTCTTCTATTTTGCATAGTTGTTTATTTTAGTGATTTAGTTCATTCATTTTAAAGCTCTCCAGTAAATTATAAATTGATTACTCAGAATACTACACTGCTACGCACCATTTAAATCCACTGTTTCCCACGTTTACCATTCTCTCGCATATTTGAAAAGGACGTATACTAGACTCTCTCTAAGAATTACTTAGAGAATCAATTTTAGTGGACAATGAGCCAAATGAACAACAATTTGAGGTCATTAAAATAAGCTTGCTTACATCGTCAAAATCTATAAGTAATACAATAAGACCTAAAGTAAAAAAAATAAAATAACACAAAACAGACACATCTTGATTCAACTATTTGCATAAGATAATCATAAATGTAACTGTAGTGTGCTATGCATAAATGAATGAACTCATTTTGAGCTCATATAAATGGTAAACGTGCAGGATACTCACAGTGCAGGATACTCAAAGAGGTTGATGAAGAACTTTCTGAGATTATCAACTAATTCAGGTGTGGCGTCAGCAACTATTCTCATAACTTTGTAGCTAATCTGAGGAAACGAAAAAAATAAAAAAAATTAGCATTTCACACAATTGAGTTGCTTCAGTAAAAAAAAATGATGGTTAAATTACATTTATCAAATTGGATAGAACAGTATATTCGGTTTCCTCTCTGAATGATGCAATCAAAGTCAACAAATTTATCAGAGATTGCTGACCACTGGTACACAGGGCAAACAAATCATCCAGAACACCTGTTGGTAAGAAGTTTAATGTCAAACAATTACAGAACTATTTATATAATAGAAATGACACAATAAAGCCTGCACAAACAAACTTACCAAATCTATCAGTTGCAGACAATTGGCCACTCTCTATAGCATGTCGAAGTTTAGCTCCAAGTTCTTCATCATATTTCACTCTATAAAACCCAGTCTGGTCCACATTAAGCTTAACATAAGCAGCATCTTTGATACCAAGACTTCCAGACTTCTCTTTCAGGAGATAACTGTAACGGTTATCGTAGGATCCGCAACATAAAGTGATTGGGACAATCCATTGGCTATCACTAGGGGAACCGCTCAACAAAAAGTGTGACTGTCATCAATTACACAATGTTAGATCTAGAAGTTATATAAGACATTAACAAGGAAAAGTCCAAGTGGTTGGTAATTAATTAATTTCTTGTAGTGGTAGCGCACTAGACCGAAAGTAAAAAAAATTACGAAGTATAAATTAAGCGCATTGCACCTGTTCTAAATCGAGCTTCTCGTCTTTGACCCTCACGGAAACAACCGGATATCCTTTCTGCTGTGTCCATGAATTCATTAGTTCCTTTACTGGTTCACCAGATACCTCCTCAAGAACAGCCCATAGGTCTTCAGTCTTTGCATTTGAGCAAGCATATTTCTTTATGTAGCATGCCAGAGCTCTCTGGTAGAAGAATTTAGTTAAACATAAGTCAAACCATTAAACTTTGAAAGAAAATGAAGATAGAAGATACCAATATCAGGATGTCTAACCAAGCAAACATGTTAGGGAGACCAAAAGAACTTATGACGGAACAAAGCTACATTAGAAAGCCATGCAATGATGTGTGAAACTATTACAATGAAATCGACTTGCAATCAAAATTATTTCCATGGAATCAGCTTGAAAATTGTTTTCATCTGGGTATTTCGAGCATTTTACGAGCGAAGATGAAATTCTTCAACGCCAACCAATCCAATTCTATACTATGCCAACCCGTGTCAGTTAAAAAAAATAGAATTTAGAATTTTTCAAAGAAAAGGAATAAGTGAAGCTCAGATACTGGAAGTATGATGTTCTGAGGCACATGCACCAAACTATGCGTTCACTTGGGTGCATATAAGAATTTTCAGCGAAAAAAATAAACGGTATTTGAGTTTAACTGGAAACAACATGCAATTCCTAGAACAAAACAGAAAACAAGAAGTCAAAAACATATAGCAAATTCGGAAATTATACAGACACTCGGAAATTATACAGACACAACAGGAGTAAACCTGAAAAGTATCTGCCCCAATATAACTTTGAAGCATCCTGATGACAGATGCGCCTTTCCTGTAACTGATGGCATCAAATATTTCATCAATTTCACTAGCATGATTTATCTCCACCTGGAAATAAGACACAACTTTAGCATTATAAGTTGAATTTTTCAGATACTGATACACCTAAACAAGCAAACAATAAGTAAGAGTAAAACCTCAATAGCATGTGATTCAGAAAGACCATCCAGCCTAAGCCCATCAGTAGTCTGGTCAAGAAATTGAGTCCAAATATTCCATTCTGGAAAAATAGCATCAGCGGCTAAGTAGGATACCTGTGGACAGACCAATAATAATAAAATAATTTCAGTATTTAAAATGCTGAAATTTTCAGTTTAAACAGAACATTGCTTTGATTATAAATTAAAGTTACCCATGTTGCAAATCCCTCATTCAACCACAAATGAGTCCACCATTCCATAGTCACGAGATTTCCAAACCACTGATGTGCTAATTCATGAGCAACCACGATAGCAACCTTAACAGAAGAGAATTCCATTATTGAACAGACAGAACAAATAATTTAGTGATGCCTCAGCCAGCTAAGCAAACTAATTACCCTTTGCTTGTTAGCAGCAGCGGAGTGCTTCTCATCATACAGCAATGCATTCTCACGATATGTAACCAAACCATAGTTCTCCATGGCACCAGCAGCAAAATCAGGAATCGCAATCATATCCAATTTGGGCAAGGCGTAAGGCACATCAAAATACCTTTTAAAAGTGTGAACAGTATTATAATAACAAACAGATAAGAAGAAACATGGGAAAATATATACGTAGTAGTTTGGAATCAACAAAGAAAAGACAGTGTGAGAGCAAGTTACTTTTTATATAATTCAAGGGTCTTAACAGCAACCTCTAAAGCAAACTTCCCTTGGTCTGACTTGCCAACTTGACAATAACATCTAACTTTAATACCTGCACAATAAGAAAGAAATGTGGTCATATATAAAGATCCCCTGAGGCGTAGTTCATTAAAAAACAGTAGCACTACAAGCAGAATTCCAGGTATACCATCAGATGTGCTACTTTCCACAAAATCAAACAAACCCACAACTACAGCAACCAAGTATGTCGACATGATTGGTGACTCCTCAAAGTAAACAGTCTTAAGATCTCCTTCTTTCTTTTCTTCAATGACAGGCATGTTGGAGAGTGCTATAAGATTAGATGGAACATCCAGGGTAATCTTGAATGTAGCCTGAACAGAAAAGAGATAAACAAAATTCATACGATAAATAAGGAGCTGTAAACAGATTGGCGAGCAAATTAAAGTTTAAACAAAACTTGAACAGACTGCATCACTGCAAACAACAATCAAGAATTCCTAAGACTTGGTAATGTTAGCATTTTTGACAACTTAGTGTTTACCTACAAATCGATATCACTAGTAGCAGGAAAATCACCAAACAAATAGTTATGCGCATAATCACAGTGATGACACAACCCAACTCCATTATTTTCAAGGAATTCTTCTGATTATTGTTCTAATTGAAAATCTCTAACCCTAAGTTTAAGTGCTTCTGTTCCGAACAAAATCCTTGCATAACACGTGATTACATGAACACAGCAAACGAATTCAGATAGTTGTAAAGCTAATCTAAGCAACCCTAAATGAATCAGCAACAAAAGAAACAGAAAGTAAAAACCTTGGCTGCTGGTTCATCCCAGCATGGAAAACATCGCCGGGCGTCAGCTGGCTCAAATTGAGTGACTGCCATGTTCTTCTTCTCCCCATTGATCTCATACACACTGAACATAATTTCAAAAAAAAAAAGCACTCAAGGATCAAACTTTAGCAATCCGGAAAACTAACAGTGTGACAATGTAAATGGAGTTCAATCGATACATTGCATGCCAAATCAAAGTCCATGCAAAAGGCCAACTAATCAATCCCTTACTTTTAATTTTAAAACTTTCTGCAATACCAAAGACACATAACAAGAATAAAAAATTAAGAACCCAATTAAAACATTAACCATTTAATTGAAAAAAAATCAAATACCTTCTATAAAATCCCTTCATTTGATCATTTAGGGTTCCTTGAAAGGAAATATTCAAAACCCCAATTCCAAGCGAAAGCTCCTCCGCAAATTCAACAATTAATAACTCATCTTCTTCAATCAATCCCACTCCAGAAGCTCGAAGTTCCTAAATCAAATTTTAAAAAACAAATCTTTGTTATCCCAAAAACAAAAATGAAGATAACACCCAAAATTTTAAAACAATTCACATTGGAGAGCGATCATCACCTGAGAAGATGACTTGGGTTTGAAGGAAACAGATGAAGAATCAACATTGAGATCGGCAGCATTGAGTACAAGGTATTTAGTCGATGAAACGACGTCGACGTCGATTGAAACGATGCCATTGAATATGCAGGAATCAAGGTCGGGTTTTAGGCGGATATCGTAGCGTTTAGGCGTTGCGAATTTGGGGAGACGAGGTTTGCCTTTGAAGTCTGAGTAAGGAGATGCCATTGTTTTTTCCTACTTGTTCTTGTGGAGTTTAAGTTTTCTCTCTCCTTTGTTCTTCAAGTGAGTAGAGAGAGCAAGAGATTCATGTGAAAATTTGAGAAGGTTAATTCATTGAGTTAAAACATAAATTTGGGGGTTGCTTTTCCCATTTCTCACCGTTTGGATCAAACTTTTTTTTCACCCACCTATAAAACATTTTTTTGTCAAAAATTAACTCATAAATATAAAAGATAAATCCCTTTAATTAAAAGATTAGACCCTTAGTTAAAGTTTTATATGGCTTGTTATAATTTGTTTCGCGTTAAACAAGATACTTGAGTCATAAAATGAGAAATAAGTGGATATTGTTACAATCACATACATCTCAATTGTACCTTGGACTTAAGAACAAATCGCTTGGAGGATCGACAAGAACACACATTTGAAACGAGTTTAGTGTACGAAAAGGCATATTGGGTTTTGTATTAAAAAAAACATAGTCGATACAAGAGTAGATTACAGAGTAATAGAGTACAAACAACAAAGAGATTAAGGCTACGTTTGTTTTGACGAAAAACACTTTTCCGGAAATTTATTTTCTCATATTTGTTTTGTTAAAGGTGAAAAATAATTTTCTCAATTATTTTCTCAAAGGTGCGTGGAAAACAACTTTCTCTAGAGGAAAACCAACTTCCTCTGAAAAGAAGGAATGCCGCATTTCCACTCTAATCCCTTACATTTCCTTTTCTCTCATCTCATTCCCACTTTTATGTTATGTTTCTTTGTAATTTTTTCTTACCAGTAAACAAACAAATGAAAACTATTTTTCGTTGATGTTTTCCCTTGAACATTGTTAAAAGAAATGATTTTCCGTTGAAACAAATGAAACCTAGTAGGGAGAATGTGTTGAAGTGAGGTAGGAGTAGATCCTAGAAGAAGTATGAGTTATATGCGTGAATAGATAAGTGTATAATAATTAGGATGATAAAAAGGTATAGTACCTATACGCGTAAACAACAAATGATTACACACCTAATTGCATGTAAGAGTAACTATTATTTCCACTTGGCTAATTACAGTAGGAAGGAACCCCAACTAGTGGTAAGTGTGAGATTTGGATTAAATTTCCAAGAACCTAAGAGGTAAACCCGATGCAAATTGCTCTAGGTGTATTAAGAGGCGCATTGAGGGATTTAAATAGATGACAAGTTGCTAATAAACAGATTGACATAAAGGAAATTTGATGCAATTTGAGGAAAATTTGTGAAATTAATTGCAGTTGTGAACCCTGAAAAAATCACGTAAGTAATGACAAATTGCAAAAAAAGAAAAAGAAGTTGACAAGTGTTTAGAAGAGGAGGATTTAAGGATATAATTCTAATTTACCTAAGGTATGAGCCAAATTAACTACTCCGTAAGAGTGTTAGTAAAACTAATCTAAGAACAAACCCTATACAAGTAGGGAAGAACACTCTCATTGTTTTGAGCTGGTTGCTTTAAAGAGATTTTTTGAGCTATATAGTTGCTTTCATTCTTACACAAATCTTTTAAATTTCCTCCTTCAAAAAACGTCTTTTAAATTTCCAGATATCATTATTTGCTTTAAATTAGTTTTATTTATATTCATGTTGTAGTTAACGGTAAGTTAACTTGACGGAAAGTAGAGTTGAGGTACTAAGGGATGAAAAAAAGAAAATATAAGTTCTAAAGGTGAAAAATTAAAAGGTGAGACCCCAAACATTAGCTTAACTCTTAATTCATTTATAAATTTTATAAGATGGTGGCTAAGATAGAAAAAAGATCAAAAAATTATATGATGGAAAATATTAATTTGAAAATCAAGGAGTATGATGTCTAATCGGTCGGGTAAATACGAAGTATGATGCCTGGATCGTGAAAAAGCATGTTAGATCGATTTCAATGACAACCTAGCCAAGGACGCCTTAAACAATATAAAGGCCTTGTGCTAAATATGAAAGTGGACCTCGAAATTTTAATATGCCAAATTATATGTGTTAAATTCTTTTCTTGATTTGTAAGTAAGTAATTTTTTTTAATACACTACATTCTAACACAAAAACACAAAAAGAAATATACAATGAAATTTAATGAAATAGAAATACAAAAAGTAGCACACATAGAAAAACATAACTTATAGGGGTGAGGCTACCATTGGGCCTAAGTCGCCATCCCCCCAACCCTTACTCAGTTACTTGGGCCCTTAAAAAAAGCTAAGTCAGTCAACAAAAGCAAAAAGGTTTGGGCTTTAGATCAGTAGCCCCCTTAATTACATGCTATAATAAATTAACAAATGATATTGTGTGCACTAAGTTTGTGAGATCTAAAGATTTAGATTCTTAGAATAAAGAGATTATGTCTTAAAAAAAACTCCACCTTCACAGTAATACAGAATATATGTTGATTATGTTTTCAAAATACACACCCATCGTCTTTAAATATACGGATTTTTCATGAAATACCCCTGAATTTTGGCGAAATTCACCAAATGCCCCTCGACTTTCAGAAATTCATAAAATACCCCTATTTCAATACTTAATGTATCAAATACCCTTATGACGTCATCAATCCTAATTAATCCATTTAACTCACCCATTAACCCATTTTTTTCCCAATTAATCCACTAAACTCCTAATTAACCCATTTTTTCTTTTCTCTCTCCCCCACTTTTTCTTCCAGTTTCTTCCATGGATCTCCCACCTCCACCAGGATGGTCGAATTTCCATCCGCCACTGTCGCCGCCAAGCAACAATAACAACATCAGCAGCGACGGTGGAAGCAGACCGGCGACTAATTTTCTTTGTTTTTCGACTGCACCACCAACTCATTTTCTCTCCTTCTGTCGCGACAAGTCCAACTCCATCTACCCCATCAACTCCATCAACAACTCCGAATAAAATTCCCAGAAAAGGGTGTAAGCAAGAGAGGCTCAAATCTGCATTTTATCAAAACAAAAGAGGCTCGAATTAGGGGAGAATTTTAAGGGAGAAACAACCTTTTTCTGTTTGATGTTATTGTTTGCTCACTTTCTTTGAAGTTCTTCGTTCTTCAATTTTCTCTAAATCTCTTCTAATTTCTCTTCGAATTTTGTTTCAATTCTTCGAATTTCTCTTCGAAATTCCTCAAATTTCTCTTCGAATCTCTGGGGTTTTTTAAATTAATGAAATTCATTAAATTCGTTCAATTGCTTTGACTTTTTTGTGTGATTAAATATGATGGAATTTGGTTTGGCTTCGATGGAAAAAAATGTAGTCATGATTTAATGGTGAGCTGATGAAAGGAGGAAGGTGTTAGGTTATGATACATATGACATTACATAGATCATGCGGAAACAACCATTAACCCAGGACTACATATTATTTACACATAATCATATAGCATAATTTAGATGCATACTCTTTGTTGCGTGCCCTCCCTAGCTGCGCCCGAACCGAACAAGAACAAGTCTTTAGGACTCCAAGTGTCGTCCCTCCGTAGATAGTCCACAGCACGTCCGGATCCGCCTTAAGATTGACCAACTAGAATCGCCCTTAAGGTACTAGAAAATTTCGGCACTTATTGAGCAAGATGTGTGTTTGAATTTTCTCTCAAAAACTCACTTTGAATACTTTGAAACTCGTTATAAATTGTGAGCCCAAGCCTCATATTTATAGGGGTATGGATAGGGAATCGAAATCCTATTCAGATACAAATTAATTAAACCTAGAATCCTACAAGAACTCTAATTTAATTAATTTATCAAATAGAATTAGGAATTTAATCATTAACCGAACTCTGCATGTTTTAGGAAACGTGCACGAACACAAACACTTGCACACACACGCACGGCAGCCACGATGGGCCGCCCATGCGTGCGCGCGAGCAGCAGCCCACGCAGCGAGGCCTGCGCGAGCTGCAAGCCCACGCAGCTCCCGCGCGCGCTGCGCGCGCTGTGCGCGCTGCGCGGCCTGCTGGGCCTGGCCTTGCGCTGGGCCTGGCGTGGCTGTTTGTGCGGCGCGCTTGGCTTGCTAGGCGATGGCCTGGCTTCGTGCTGGGCCTCGTCCGGCAGGCCTCGTCCGATGCTTATTCGTACGATGCGCTTCCGATTAAATTTCCGATTCCGGAATTCATTTCCGATACGAACAATATTTAACATTTCCGATTCCGGAATTAATTTCCGTTTCGAACAAATATTTAATATTTCCGTTTCCGGAATAATTTTCCGATTCCGGTAATATTTCTGATTCTGACAATATTTCCGTTTCCGGCAATATTTCCGATTCTGGCAATATTTCCATTTCCGATAATATTTTCCGATACGTACCATGTTTCCGTTTCCGGCAACATCTACGACTTGGATAATATTTATATTTCCGATACGATCCATATTTCCGCTTCCGGCAATATCATCGTATCCGGAGTATTCATTTCTTGCCTGTGACGATCTCAGCTCCCACTGAAACCAAGATCCGTCTATTCCGAATATTCATAGATGGAGTATTTAATGCCATTAAATACTTGATCCGTTTACGTACTATTTGTGTGACCCTACGGGTTCAGTCAAGAGTAAGCTGTGGATTAATATCATTAATTCCACTTGAACTGAAGCGGCCTCTAGCTAGGCATTCAGCTCACTTGATCTCACTGAATTATTAACTTGTTAATTAATACTGAACCGCATTTATTAGACTTAACATAGAATGCATACTTGGACCAAGGGCATTATTTCCTTCAGTCTCCCACTTGTCCTTAGGGACAAGTGTGCATTCCCTAATTCCTTTGTCGCTCGATGCTTGCTCTTGAACATAAGGTAAGAGTTGTCATCCTTATTATGTCCAGAGGTGTTCCTCGGTTTCAGAGTTCAACTGATCAAATAAACAGATAATCATAGCCTATGATTCATCCGAGCACGGCCATGCATTTCACAGTTTCTAGCTCTCCGAGTGGCCTTGTACAACTTTTAAGCATCTCATCCCGATTTATGGGAGGACAATCCCAATCTTGCGATCTTGAGATTAGACTTCGTTTGATAGGTGATTACCTGAGCGTTGCCTTTATAGCCTCCTTTTACGGTGCGACGGTTGGTCAACGTCAAGGCAACCAGTTCTCAAACAAGTAATCTCAAATCACTCAGGTATTGAGGATTTAGTGTCTAATAATTTAATGAAATTTACTTATGACAGATTTTCATCTCTTACAGTAAAGTTTCATAGGTCTTGTCCGATACTAGTCTTCCCAAAGTAAGTATCTATGCAAATGATTATGACATTGCCATGTCCACATAGTTCAAGAAACAGAACTACTAGTCATCTTGCATTCTAATCGTCTAACGTTTTCTATGCGTCCAATTTTATAGAAAACTCCGATTAGGGACCAATTTCAACCTTTGACATTCAAGTTCACTTGATAGACATTTCTTAGTCACAGGACTGGTCCTGACAGTCTATCTTGAATATATTGTCAAATTGAAGGGACTCATCATTTAATAAACCACAAATTAAATGGAAAAATGAATTCATTTCATTTATTGTGAATGATTAACCAATAATGTTTTGCAAAGATTTAAACTCTAAAACTTTAAAACATTAAACAGAGACATCAAAGCCATTCTCCAATATGCTTGATTCCCATAGCTGCAGTGTGCGAGTTGTGCTTCGCCTGCGGCAGAGGTTTAGTTAATGGATCTGATATGTTGTCATCAGTTCCAATTTTGCTTATCTCGACTTCTTTTCTTTCAACGAACTCTCGTAGAAGGTGAAATCTACGAAGTACATGCTTGACTCTCTGGTGGTGTCTAGGCTCTTTTGCCTGTGCAATAGCTCCGTTATTATCACAATACAGGGCTATTGGTCCTTTAATGGAGGGGACTACACCAAGTTCACCTATGAACTTCCTTAGCCATATAGCTTCCTTTGCTGCTTCATGTGCAGCAATGTACTCCGCTTCAGTTGTAGAATCCGCAATGGTGCTTTGCTTAGCACTTTTCCAGCTTACTGCTCCTCCGTTGAGGCAGAAGACAAACCCAGACTGTGATCTAAAATCATCTTTGTCGGTTTGGAAACTTGCGTCCGTATAGCCTTTAACAATTAATTCATCATCTCCACCATAGACCAGGAAGTCATCTTTGTGCCTTTTCAGGTACTTCAGAATATTCTTGGCAGCAGTCCAATGCGCCTCTCCTGGGTCTGACTGGTATCTGCTCGTAGCACTGAGTGCGTACGCAACATCCGGGCGTGTACATATCATAGCATACATTATTGAACCAATCAATGATGCATATGGAATCCCATTCATTCGTCTACGCTCATCAAGTGTTTTTGGGCACTGAGTCTTGCTTAGAGTCATTCCATGAGACATGGGTAGGTAGCCTCGCTTGGAGTCCGCCATCTTGAACCTATCAAGCACCTTATTGATATAAGTGCTTTGACTAAGTCCAATCATCCTTTTAGATCTATCTCTGTAAATCTTGATGCCCAATATGTACTGTGCTTCTCCTAGATCCTTCATCGAAAAACATTTCCCAAGCCAAATCTTGACAGAGTTCAACATAGGAATGTCATTTCCGATAAGCAATATGTCATCGACATATAATACTAGGAAAGCAATTTTGCTCCCACTGACCTTCTTGTATACACAAGATTCGTCTGCGTTCTTGATGAAACCAAAGTCACTGACTGCTTCATCAAAACGTATATTCCAGCTCCTGGATGCCTGCTTCAATCCGTAGATTGACTTCTTTAGCTTGCATACCTTCTTAGCATTCTTTGGATCCTCAAAACCTTCAGGCTGTGTCATAAACACAGTTTCTGTTAAAACGCCGTTTAAGAAAGCAGTTTTGACATCCATCTGCCATATTTCGTAATCGTAATATGCAGCGATTGCTAACATTATTCGAATATACTTTAGCATTGCAACTGGTGAAAAGGTTTCATCGTAATCCACACCGTGGACTTGCCTGTAACCTTTTGCAACCAATCTAGCTTTGAAAACTTCAAGTTTCCCATCCTTGTCCTTTTTCAGTTTGAAAACCCATTTGCATCCAATGGCTTGGTAGCCATCTGGCAAATCGACCAAATCCCATACTTGGTTTTCAGACATGGAGTCTAATTCAGATTGCATGGCTTCTTGCCATTGCTTGGAGCTAGGGCTCGTCATAGCTTGTTTGTAAGTCGCAGGTTCATCACTTTCAAGTAATAGAACGTCATAGCTCTCGTTCGTCAAGATACCTAAGTACCTTTCCGGTTGAGATCTATATCTTTGCGATCTACGCGGGGTAACATTTCTAGATTGACCATGATTCTCACCAGATTCTTCTAAAGATCTCTGAGTTTCATCCTGAATGTCATCTTGAGCATTCTCTAGAGTTTGTTGTTCGACTCGAATTTCTTCGAGGTCTACTTTTCTCCCACTTGTCATTTTGGAAATGTGATCCTTCTCCAAAAAGACACCATCTCGAGCAACAAACACTTTGTTCTCAGATGTATTGTAGAAGTAATACCCCTTTGTTTCCTTTGGATAGCCCACAAGGATACATTTGTCAGATTTTGGATGAAGTTTGTCTGAGATTAATCGTTTGACGTATACTTCACATCCCCAAATCTTAAGAAAAGACACATTTTGGAGGCTTTCCAAACCATAATTCGTATGGAGTCTTTTCGACAGCTTTAGACGGAGCTCTATTTATAGTGAGTGCAGCAGTATTTAGTGCATGTCCCCAAAATTCTAATGGAAGTTCGGCCTGACCCATCATTGACCTGACCATGTCTAGCAAGGTTCTGTTCCTCCGTTCCGACACACCGTTCCATTGTGGTGTTACAGGAGGAGTCAATTCTGATAGAATTCCACATTCTTTCAGATGATCATCAAATTCATAGCTCAGATATTCACCGCCTCTATCAGACCGCAGTGCCTTAATCTTCTTGCCTAATTGATTCTCTACTTCACTCTGAAATTCCTTGAATTTGTCAAAGGATTCAGACTTATGCTTCATTAGGTAGACATAACCATACCTACTGAAGTCATCAGTGAAAGTGATAAAGTAGCTGAAACCACCTCTAGCATTTGTACTCATTGGTCCACATACATCTGTATGGATTAAACCCAATAGTTCATTTTCTCTTTCTCCAACTTTAGAGAAAGGTTTCTTTGTCATTTTGCCAAGTAAACATGATTCGCATTTACCATAATCCTCTAAGTCAAATGGTCCTAGAATTCCTTCCTTTTGAAGTCTTTCTAAGCGTTTCAAGTTTATATGGCTTAATCGACAATGCCACAGATAGGTGAGATCTGAATCATTCTTTTTGGCCTTTTTGGTATTTATGTTATATACTTGTTTGTCGTGATCTAATAAATAAAGTCCATTGACTAATCTAGCAGATCCATAAAACATCTCTTTAAAATAAAACGAACAACTATTGTCTTTATTAAAAAGGAAAATCCCTTAGCATCTAAGCAAGAAACTGAAATGATGTTTTTAGTAAGACTTGGAACATGGAAACATTCTTCCAGTTCCAAAACTAGCCCAGAGGGCAACGACAAATAGTAAGTTCCTACAGCTAATGCAGCAATCCGTGCTCCATTTCCCACTCGTAGGTCGACTTCACCCTTGCTTAACTTTCTACTTCTTCTTAGTCCCTGTGGATTGGAACATAAGTGTGAGCCACAACCTGTATCTAATACCCAAGAAGTTGAATTAGCAAGTATACAGTCTATAACGAAAATACCTGAAGATGGAACGACTGTTCCGTTCTTCTGATCTTCCTTTAGCTTCAAGCAATCTCTCTTCCAATGCCCCTTCTTCTTGCAGTAGAAGCATTCGGATTCAGAAGTGGGTTGACTGACCTTCCTCTTTGCAGATTTGGCGCCAGTTTTTTTAGTTGGGCTGGCCTTGTTGCCACCTTTCTTAGCATTCCTCTTCTTTCCAGATTTCTTGAACTTGCCCCCACGCACCATAAGCACATCCTGCTTATCACTTTTGAGCGTCTTTTCAGCGGTCTTCAGCATACCGTGAAGCTCAGTGAGCGTTTTGTCCAGACTATTCATACTGTAGTTCAGTTTGAACTGATCATACCCGCTATGAAGAGAATGGAGGATGGTGTCTATAGCCATTTCCTGAGAAAATTGCTGATCCAGCCGACTCATATTCTCAATGAGTCCAATCATTTTGAGAACATGTGGACTTACGGGCTCGCCTTTCTTAAGCTTGGTCTCAAGAATTTGCCTATGAGTCTCGAATCTTTCGACTCGAGCCAGATCTTGGAACATGTTCTTCAACTCACTGATGATTGTGAAAGCATCTGAGTTGATGAACGTTTTCTGCAGATCCGCACTCATGGTGGCGAGCATTAGACATTTTACATCCTTGTTGGCATCAATCCAACGATTGAGGGCTGCCTGAGTGACCCCGTCGCCTGCAGCTTCGGGCATCGCCTCATCTAGGACATACTCCTTTTCTTCCTGCATAAGAACTATTTGCAAGTTCCTTTGCCAGTCAAGGAAGTTTTTCCCGTTCAACTTCTCCTTTTCGAGAATTGATCGAATGTTGAATGAATTGTTGTTTGCCATATTAAAAACTACAATTGAAAAGAATAAACAAATAAATAACCATTC
The DNA here is from genome assembly GCF_020520425.1 of Spinacia oleracea. Taxonomy (NCBI): domain Eukaryota; kingdom Viridiplantae; phylum Streptophyta; class Magnoliopsida; order Caryophyllales; family Amaranthaceae; genus Spinacia; species Spinacia oleracea. The sequence goes on along the minus strand of NC_079487.1, from coordinate 120,232,144 downwards.
ACAGTTTCTCTTAATAAACTTAAATTCTAGCATACATGCATAATTCAATGTTTATTAAGCATTTTATTCAAGTTATGTGTTCCGGCAGGTGTGAATAAAATGATTCCAAGATCCTAAAATCATTGAAGAACTAAGCACAGTTTGTCGACTTAATCCTAGAACATCTTAGGTAAGCAAAAGCCTTTTGCTAATAGTCTAGAAACTATTCTTGGTTGATAGGTACGTCTAAGAACTTATTAGGTAAACCTATCGAATTTGCCACGACATAAAAGGACTCCTTACTTATATCGTTGAGTTTCACCAAAACTAACATGTACTCACAATTATTTGTGTACCTTGCCCCTTTAGGACCAATAAGTAACACCCCGCTGAGCGAAAACTATTACTAGATTGATGTAAAGGATATCCAAGCAAGTGTATATTTTGGCATGGCACCTTTTAACTCAATTTTTAAGTTTGGAACTTAAGGCTTTTACTATGTTGGTTAGATTTTAAGTGAACTAAAATCCTTAATCATGCAACATAATCAAGCTTTTGATCTCATGCATTTTAAGACATATTTAAAAGCAATAAATAACTTAAAACATGCATAAGATATTTGTGATCTAGTATGGCCCGACTTCATCTTGAAGCTTTGACTTCAAAGTCCGTCTTGAAAATCTCCGTGGGAGGCACCATTTTCTTCAAATAGGATAAGCTATAACTAATTACAACTATTTGATGGTACGCAGACCATATTTGAATTGAAAAACAACTTTGGTGCTTTAGACCAATTACATTCAAATTAATGGTACGCAGACCATATTTTCTATCCTATTTGGGCCATACTAGTCACTTCATAACCTGCAAAACAGTACATATACAATATATACCATTCACCCATTCATTATTATGAATGGCCCACATAGCTGGTTAGTAAAACACATTATGCATCACGTAAACATTTGCAGCAATTAATCAAGGGCACCAATAATCTACCAATTATTCAGTCCTTATTAATTCTAATCAAGTTGTTTTAACCTTAAGGATTCGTAGACCTAATCAAGAGTTTATGACTAAAAAGCGCTCCCACTTAAACCAATAAATTTATATGCTTTACTAATTTTAAACATAAAAATGTATTTCTAGTCTAACAGGAAACATACAAATTTAATTAAAATTTAAAGCTCATATAAATTTATAACTGAATCCAAAAAGTTTAATTTAATTTCAGTCGTTATTTAAATTAATTCATGATTTTAATTTTAGTAAAATAATTAGAATAAATAACATTTATTATAATTATAATATTCAAAATTAAAATCCAAGAAAATAATTTAAATTATTAATTTTAAAATTAATTAAAATTACGTGAACTGAAATTTTCAAATTAAACATTCAAAACGATCTAATCGTAACGCAAACACCCTACGCATTGCACGCCCATGGGCCGCACGCACACAGCCATCGCTGGCCATGTGCGCGCAGCCCATGCGCTCGTCGCATAGCTGCTGCATCCCCATCGCAAGCCTCCGCACGCATTGGTGCTCGCTGCGCGCGCCAGCGCTCATCGCACGCGAGCTATCGCTCGCAGTGCGCGCGACATCGCTCGCTGCGACATCGCTCGCTGGGCGCGCGAGCCATTGCTCGCTGGGCGCGCGACATCGCTCGCTGGGCGGGCGACATCGCTCGCTGGGCGGGCGACATCGCTCGCTGTGCGCGCGAGCCCTCGCTCGTTGTGCGCGCGAGCAATGCTGGGCGCAGCGCTCGTGGCATGCGAGCTTGCGCTCGCTGCGCGCGAGGCTGCGCGCTCTTGCGCGAGGTAGTGCGCGTCGTGGCGCAGCTCGCTTGCTGCCCACACGCGACTGCCTTGGCTCGCCCATCGCCCATGCCCATTCGTCCATTGCTCGTGGCACACGACACAAGGCAGGGCTGCTGCCTTGTGCTCGTGCACTACGCCCTTGCTCATTGCATTCGTGCCGCACGGGCGACGAGCTCCCTTGCTCGTCGTCGCATGCCCGCATTATACAACACCCCTTAAGGGTAACACGAAGCGTCCATTGCTTTGTGCGTGCAAGTTATGTGAACGAATCGCATTAAAAATTTAGAATTTATAAAATTAATGACAAATTAATAAATATTATTAATTTCATAATTTTAGGGCGAAAAATCGAAAATTTATTATCCAATTGATTTCCGATTGTTATGGATTCAAGTCTAGGTCATAAAAATTTAAAATTTATTATAAATTTACAATTTTTATGGTGGTTTTTAATCATAGGTTTCTAATTAAATTACAATTAATTATGAAAATCAAATTAATTCTAAATTATTCTAATTTTCAACAAATTAATCATAATTACAAATTAGATTGCATAATTAACAAGACTAGGCATTCAAACTTGTTAAACATATGCAGTAGGTCAATCAAAAATTCAAGATTTATCAACAAGAATCGCAAATATTTAATTTAACATCTTAAATTTACGAAATTTTGCATTCGAAAAACTAAAACCTTCGAAAAGTCATAGTTAGGCTTCGAATTTGAGAATTCTGGGTTCGGCAGAAAAAAATTATTTTTGTCAAAATTTTAGAATGCCTTTTACATGCGGAATTGACACAAAAATCACTCAATTTGGATGAGTAACGAAGAAACTGCCGAAAAACTGCGTACGTATAATTAAATAAACGCAATTTGCAATTAATTAACAATTACGAAAATTAATCACCCCTTTTAATTCTTGCAAATTTGTAATATTTAACCATGTTCATGCAATTTAGATTATGAAAATAATAAGGGGCTCGTGATACCACTGTTAGGTTATGATACATATGACATTACATAGATCATGCGGAAACAACCATTAACCCAGGACTACATATTATTTACACATAATCATATAGCATAATTTAGATGCATACTCTTTGTTGCGTGCCCTCCCTAGCTGCGCCCGAACCGAACAAGAACAAGTCTTTAGGACTCCAAGTGTCGTCCCTCCGTAGATAGTCCACAGCACGTCCGGATCCGCCTTAAGATTGACCAACTAGAATCGCCCTTAAGGTACTAGAAAATTTCGGCACTTATTGAGCAAGATGTGTGTTTGAATTTTCTCTCAAAAACTCACTTTGAATACTTTGAAACTCGTTATAAATTGTGAGCCCAAGCCTCATATTTATAGGGGTATGGATAGGGAATCGAAATCCTATTCAGATACAAATTAATTAAACCTAGAATCCTACAAGAACTCTAATTTAATTAATTTATCAAATAGAATTAGGAATTTAATCATTAACCGAACTCTGCATGTTTTAGGAAACGTGCACGAACACAAACACTTGCACACACACGCACGGCAGCCACGATGGGCCGCCCATGCGTGCGCGCGAGCAGCAGCCCACGCAGCGAGGCCTGCGCGAGCTGCAAGCCCACGCAGCTCCCGCGCGCGCTGCGCGCGCTGTGCTCGCTGCGCGGCCTGCTGGGCCTAGCCTTGCGCTGGGCCTGGCGTGGCTGTTTGTGCGGCGCGCTTGGCTTGCTGGGCGATGGCCTGGCTTCGTGCTGGGCCTCGTCCGGCAGGCCTCGTCCGATGCTTATTCGTACGATGCGCTTCCGATTAAATTTCCGATTCCGGAATTCATTTCCGATACGAACAATATTTAACATTTCCGATTCCGGAATTAATTTCCGTTTCGAACAAATATTTAATATTTCCGTTTCCGGAATAATTTTCCGATTCCGGTAATATTTCTGATTCTGACAATATTTCCGTTTCCGGCAATATTTCCGATTCTGGCAATATTTCCATTTCCGATAATATTTTCCGATACGTACCATGTTTCCGTTTCCGGCAACATCTACGACTTGGATAATATTTATATTTCCGATACGATCCATATTTCCGCTTCCGGCAATATCATCGTATCCGGAGTATTCATTTCTTGCCTGTGACGATCTCAGCTCCCACTGAAACCAAGATCCGTCTATTCCGAATATTCATAGATGGAGTATTTAATGCCATTAAATACTTGATCCGTTTACGTACTATTTGTGTGACCCTACGGGTTCAGTCAAGAGTAAGCTGTGGATTAATATCATTAATTCCACTTGAACTGAAGCGGCCTCTAGCTAGGCATTCAGCTCACTTGATCTCACTGAATTATTAACTTGTTAATTAATACTGAACCGCATTTATTAGACTTAACATAGAATGCATACTTGGACCAAGGGCATTATTTCCTTCAGAAGGAGGAAGGAAGGAGGAGAGAGAGAAAAGAAAAGAAAAATTGGTGGGTTAGTGGGTTAATGGGTGGGTTAATTAGGTTTGTTAATGGGTGAGTTGATTAGGGGTGTTAATTAGGGATTAGATGGGTATAGGCGTTAATTGGTCGATTATAGGTATGATGACGTCATTAAATATATTTGTTGTATTAAGTTTTGAAATAAGGGTATTTGGTACATTAAGTATGGAAATAGGGGTTTTTTGTGAATTTTTGAAAGTCGGGGCATTTGGTGAATTTCGCCAAAACTCGAGGGTATTTCATGAAAAATCAGTTAAATATATTTTGATGTTTAAATCTTCAACTTTTTTTGTGTACTTAATATTTACTCCGTTTAATATACTTCCTTCGTTCTTATTTAGTTGACATAATTTGACTTTAGCACTATTTATACTCTTTTTAACTGTTTTTTTTTATGCATAAGGTTAAATCTAGTCATGTGAGACCTTGTTAAATTCGTCTTGATAAATTTTTTGAAAATATCAACCTTTTATAATTTTTTCTTTTACATAATAAAAGATATTAGTGATAAAAAACTATGCATTGACAAACATGACTAAAGAAATACTCTGTATGTCAACCAAATAAGGACGAATGAAGTATATACATAGTAAAAAGTACCACTCGTACTATTTGTGAAAAATATAAATTTATGCGATTGTTTTTAGTCAAATAACTAGTGTGTGGCCCGGGCGTTGCCCCGGGTTTTGACTTTTATTCGGATTTATTTGTTGTAAATATGTGTCCATGTATATGATGAGTCGTCATAGAATTATGGGGTTACACACTGAAGGAAATAATGCCCTTGGTCCAAGTATGCATTCTATGTTAAGTCTAATAAATGCGGTTCAGTATTAATTAACAAGTTAATAATTCAGTGAGATCAAGTGAGCTGAATGCCTAGCTAGAGGCCGCTTCGGTTCAAGTGGAATTAATGATATTAATCCACAGCTTACTCTTGACTGAACCCGTAGGGTCACACAAATAGTACGTAAACGGATCAAGTATTTAATGGCATTAGATACTCCATCTATGGATATTCAGAATCGACGGATCTTGGTTTCAGTGGGAGCTGAGATCGTCACAGGCAAGAAATGAATACTCCGGAAACGATGATATTGCCGGAAACGGAAATATGGATCGTATCGGAAATATAAATATTATCCAAGTCGTAGATGTTGCCGGAAACGGAAACATGGTACGTATCGGAAAATATTATCGGAAATGGAAATATTGCCAGAATCGGAAATATTGCCGGAAACGGAAATATTGTCAGAATCGGAAATATTATCGGAATCGGAAAATAATTCCGGAAACGGAAATATTAAATATTTGTTCGAAACGGAAATTAATTCCGGAATCGAAAATATTAAATATTGTTCGTATCGGAAATATATTCCGGAATCGGGAATTTAATCGGAAGCGTATCGTACAAATAAGCATCGGACGAGGCCTGCCGGACGAGGGCCCAGCACGAAGCCAGGCCATCGCCCAGCAAGCCAAGCGCGCCACACGAACAGCCAAGGCCACGCCAGGCCCAGCAGGCCGTGGCAGCGCGCACAGCGCGCGCAGCGCGCACAGCTGCTTGCGTGGGCTTGTAGCTCGCGTAGGCCGTGCGGCCGTGTGGGCTGTGCGCGGGCATGGCCTGCACGCTTGCGGTTCGTGCTCGCGTAAGTGTTTGTGTTCGCATACGAAACCTAAAACGTGCAGAGTTCGGTTAATGATTAAATTCCTAATTCTATTTGATAAATTAATTTAATAAGAGTTTTATTATAATTCTAATTTAATTAATTCGTATCCTAATAGGATTCCAATTCTCTTTCCATACCCCTATAAATATGTGGCCTGGGTTCACAATTTATAACGAGTTTTCAAGTATTCAAAGTGAGTTTTTGAGAGAAAAATTCAGCCACACATCTTGCTCAAAAGTGCCGAAAAATCTAGTACCTTAAGGGCGATTCTAGTTGGTCAATCTTAAGGCGGATCCGGACGTGCTGTGGACTATCTACGGAGGGACGACACTTGGAGTCCTAAAGACTTGTTCTTGTTCGGTTCGGGCGCAGCTAGGGAAGGCACGCAACAAAGAGTATGCATCTAAATTATGCTATATGATTATGTGTAAATAATATGTATTCCTGGCTTAATGGTTGTTTCCGCATGATTTATGTAATGTCATATGTATAGTGCGGGCATGCGACGACGAGCAAGGGAGCTCGTCGCCCGTGCAGCACGAATGCAATGAGCAAGGGCGTGGTGCACGAGCACAAGGCAGCAGCCCTGCCTTGTGTCGTGGGCCACGAGCTATGAACAAATGGGCATGGGCGAAAGGCAAGCCAAGGCAGTCGCGTGTGGGCAGCAAGCGAGCTGCGCCACAACGCGCACTGCCTCGCGCAAGAGCGCGCAGCCTCGCGCGCAGCGAGCGCAAGCTCGCGTGCCACGAGCGCTGCGCCCAGCGTTGATCGCGCGCGATGGCTCGCGCGCACAGCGAGCGATGTCGCGCGCACAGCGAGCGATGTCTCGCGCGCACAGCGAGCAATGGCTCGCGCGCACAGCGAGCGATGGCTCGCGTGCGTCGAGCGCTGGCGCGCGCGCAGCGAGCACCACAGCGTGCGATGGCTTGCGATGGAAGATGCAGCAGCTATGCGACGAGCGCATGGGCTGCGCGCACATGGCCAACAATGGCTGTGTGCGTGCGGCCCATGGGCGTGCAATGCGTAGGGTGTTTGCGTTGCGATTAGATCGTTTTGAATGTTTAATTTGAAATTTTTCAGTTTACGTAATTTTAATTAATTTTAAAATTAATAATTTAAATTATTTTCTTGGATTTTAATTTTGAATATTGTAATTATAATAAATTTTATTTATTCTAATTATTTTACTAAAATTAAAATCATGAATTAATTTAAATACGACTGAAATTAAATTAAACTTTTTGGATTCAATTATAAATTCATATGAGCTTTAAATTTTAATTAAATTTGTATGTTTCCGGTTAGACTAGAAATACATTTTAATGTTTAAAATTAGTAAAGCATATAAATTTATTGGTTTAAGTGGGAGCGCTTTTTAGTCATAAACTCTTGATTAGGTCTACGAATCCTTAAGGTTAAAACAACTTGATTAGAATTAATAAGGACTGAATAATTGGTAGATTATTGGTGCCCTTGATTAATTGCTGCAAATGTTTACGTGATGCATAATGTGTTTTACTAACCAGCTATGTGGGCCATTCATAATAATGAATGGGTGAATGGTATATATTGTATATGTACTGTTTTGCAGGTTATGAAGTGACTAGTATGGCCCAAATAGGATAGAAAATATGGTCTGCGTACCATTAATTTGAATGTAATTGGTCTAAAGCACCAAAGTTGTTTTTCAATTCAAATATGGTCTGCGTACCATCAAATAGTTGTAATTAGTTATAGCTTATCCTATTTGAAGAAAATGGTGCCTCCCACGGAGATTTTCAAGACGGACTTTGAAGTCAAAGCTTCAAGATGAAGTCGGGCCATACTAGATCACATTTATCTTATGCATGTTTTAAGTTATTTATTGCTTTAAATATGTCTTAATTATGCATAAGATTGTGGCTTGATTATGTTGCATGATTAAGGATTTTAGTTCACTTAAAATCTAACCAACATAGTAAGAGCCTTAAGTTCCAAACTTAAAAATTGAGTTAAAAGGTGCCATGCCAAAATATACACTTGCTTGGATATCCTTTACATCAATCTAGTAATAGTTTTCGCTCAGCGAGGTGTTGCTTATTGGTCCTAAAGGGGCAAGGTACACAAATAATTGTGAGTACATGTTAGTTTTGGTGAAACTCAACGATATAAGTAAGGAGTCCTTTTATGTCGTGGCAAAATCGATAGGTTTTCCTAATAAGTTCTTAGACGTACCTATCAACCAAGAGTAGTTTCTAGACTATTAGCAAAAGGCTTTTGCTTACCTAAAATGTTTTAGAATTGAGTCGACAAACTGTGCTTAATTCTTCAATGGTTTTAGGGTCTTGGAATCATTTTATTCAAACCTGCCGGAACACATAATTCGAATAAAATGCTAATGACTTGCTTAAATTGCATGATTGCTTTCATTTTCAAGTTATTATTCATGATAAATGTTTAGACTTTGCATGCTTCAATGAATGTTTTAATTATTGTTTATAATTAAATATCTTGCACTGCGGTAAATCCTTTTAGAAAGGTAACAGTAAATTTCCTCGATTGGTAGTGAATCCAAGAACGATTCACGGAAAAGAGAGAAAGTGAGCAATTTAAAATGTACGTTTCTTATATCGACTTTTATGGTTGTTTTCGAATATCAAAATCGAATGGCAAACCGATTGGTGCTTGTGAATTCAAAATACAATGTAGTTTTGAGATCATAAAGCATTGAGTATAAACACTCAACTTTACCAATGGTTAACAACCTAATATCTTTGTCCATTTAATTCTCGAATGAGTCTAGTAGATCGATGCTTAGAGAACTTTAGAAGCTTCTGGTAAGATCATCTAGTTGAAACAAAATATTCAACATAAATTAAAATGGTAAAGAACCTTGTTGGTGACATTGGACATCTCTAACAAAGTATAAAAGTCAACACTAAAGAATTCTTAAGACTATAAGAAAGGGTACAAGAAATAGGAAAACAAAGGAACAGATGAAAGGAATTTACAATTCCGTTTCTACCTGTAAGTTTATGTTTAAAGAGAAGTGACCTAGCAATCAAACTTCCTTGGTATCATATACCGCTTGAGGTTCTTACTTCGGTAATAACTCAAACAATGGAAGCTAGGCTACACTAATGACCTACAAGTGGGAAATGAAGCATGGCAATGCTACATTAGTTGTAGGGTCATCTAGTTTGTTTTAAGTCTTTTCAAAGGCTGGAACTTAATGGCTATTTTGTTCCATAATCAGCATACTTAAATTTCTGCTTCAAACACAGAAAGACTCACATTCAGAAGAACGAAAACAATGCTTGTTTGTTTGTTTATTTGAATGAAATGGTCATTTACGGTTTGAGTCAATATGCTTGATTAAAACAAACAACTCTTTAAATAAAAACTTTACTAGGTTCAAATCAAACCCTTGATTTGAGTTCCACTAATCTTTGGCATTGTTGCTTAGACCATGTCAACAAGTTAACATTCACAAGCTCTATTTTAATGGACTTTTGAAAGTTGGTTGATTTCTAGATCAACTTAAGACAAGCTAGTCTTACTTGTTGAAAGTAACAAAGAATATGAACTATTGTTAGAACGCCTAGACGATAGAGTTCAAAGCTAAAGAAAGGTTTTATGACTTTATTATTTCACATGGATTTGAGTGAATATAGGTTTATTTACTCAAATGTGATATAAGCTGAATCTGTTTGGCTAAGTTCAAAGATTCAAAAGTATAAAATCCACTTGGCAAGAAATCATAAAGATCTAGGTTAGATCATGTTGATGATTACTTGAGACCAAATATGATCATCAATGATTGTGTGTTGTAATTTCACAATCTAGGTCCATAAGATATGGCATGTCTTAGTTGGAATAATCGAAGACAATTAGTACTTGATTCGATCAATGATGGATCATAAAGACTTTTCCTATAATTTCTAAAACAAAATGCTCAACTACCACCAAACTAAACCAAATTCGTCAAAGCTATTGAAAAGTAATTTCATAATATCTTTTCATAATATATCTAAAGAGTTCCTAAACTCAGTGGGAGCTTAGTGTTTGTTATTCAACAAACTAAGGCCCAAGTATAGATATATGTTTCATTATGATTTATTCAAATGAGACACAAGGGTATTGTTTCTACCACGAATTTTTGAGAACATAATGTTTGTTTGCTCGAAATGATGTCCTTTTGGAGATTCGTTTCCAAAATGACAAGTGGGAGAAAATAGACCTCGAAAGTCTTCGAGGCGAACAACAAACATAAACGGACATTCCGGAGGCTTTTCGAAGTGCTTCAGAAAAACCGAACTTATTCTTTAAGGACTTTAGAAGTGGCTTTAAAGAATAGACATCTCTTAGAAGACTTTACAAGTGCTTCAAAGAGAATAGAATATTCAAAGGACTCTCAAAGTGCCTGTTGATATTCTATTGTTTGATGTTCTATACCCAAGTAGGCATAGAGTTCAAGTCACTGGAACTATGAGATTCTTCTATTAGATAGTAAAGAAACATAGAGTTCTGGTCAATGAAACTATGAGATTCTTCTATTAAATAGTGAAGAAACCTACAACTTGCAGTCAAACTATTATCATATAGATTAATGAGTTTGTGACTTGTAAGAAAGCTATGACGAAATATAGATTCCCTAAAATGGTTAGAGGCCATATATAGACTATATGTTTAAATGGTTAGAGGCCATAAAACATACTCAATGTTTTGATGACAAAATTGAAATTTTGTTGATTTGCAAGAATAGTTTCACACCTATTGGTTGCAAGTTTGTTTTAAGGATAAAAACCATCAAACATGGAATTGTGTTCACGCACAAAGCTAGATTAGTTGCTGAAAGGTTACAAGCAAATTCACGGCGTGGATTGTGTTGAAACATCATGCATAATCGTAATGGCCCAAGTCTATAAATCAAGCAATGATTGCATATTGGTACATATGGCAATTGGATGACAAAACAATTCCTCAATAAAATGTTGGAACAAACTATGTACATGGTATGTCATAGGATTTGTGGATCCAAATAAATGCTTGAAAAGAATAGCTAGCTTATGAAATCTAAGTACAGATTTAAGCAAGCAATTGGGAATTAGAAATGTATTTTAGTGAAGCTAATAAGTATTTTAGTTTCATAAAATATACATGATTCTTATAGATATATAAGAAGTTTAGTGGGAGTACGTAAAACTTAATTGGTCCTATGTGTATCACACACATATCTCTCTATTGTGAAATAACATTCAAATGCTAATTACTTAGATTTGAAATTATTCATCAATGATGGACCATGGCGAAACTTAGTACATACTGGGTATTAAGATCTATTTACAAAGATCTTATGATATTGTTTTGGATTAAGTAATGGCATTTACTAAATCAAACACGAAAGACTCCATTGGAGATATTTGACCCATATGAATAAATCTAAGTAAAGGATGTTTGAACTATGCATTTACTAAGTTAAACATCAAAGAGTCTAAATGAGATTCTTAAACCTATATTATATGTCAAAGAATTTAGCTGGATTCAGTATCTGCTGAAATTGAATGAGCTAAAGTTACATGAATAGAATTCAATTGGGAATCATTCTGCAAAAGAATTTATCATGTATGATATAATATGAGGATCGCCAAAAACGTATCGTATGACTTTAGGCATGACGAACATATACCAATCTCTATTGATCTAAGTGAAGATCAACTAGATTGAGATCAAGAATACTTATGGTACTTGAAAAGGTACATAGGAATAGTTCTTGATTCAAGGAAATAAAGATATGCTAAATATTGATGCTACACGCATAAACACTGGCAAAGGATCAAGCAAGACCCTTTGGAGTTAACCATTGATAAGGACGAGCTATAGAGCATCGTGTTTTGAAAATGGCAACATGGGTTGGAGACCATGAGTTATTGCGTGGGAAATTAAAATAATAATTTCTATGTTCTAAGATATAGTTGGAGAGTCTTCCACATATCTATGAACTGCTTGGATAGGTAAATCCAAACAAAGCATCACTAGCAACCTATACAGTTGAAGTAAAAGTAATTATTGCCTAAGAAGCAATAAAACAGGGTTGTTTAAAGTTCTTCACTGAACTTGGGTAGATCACCTATCTGCTGGCTTGATGGTTCTTCATTGAAAAATGCGTAGAACCACTCTTGAAGCAAGAAAAACGTCTGCTAACTTGATGGTTCTTCATTGCAAAATGAGTAAAACCACCATCGAAGTAAGAAAGACTAGATCACATAATAAACAAACTCGAAAAGATCTTATCATCATATCTCGAAGAACATTCGATGAAAAGGATATTAAGATTGGCAAAGCATGATAACTAAACCTATGCAACAAGTGAGAAGCAACACTCACGTTGTAGCACTGGAAATCAAGCATAGCTTTGAATTCCATGAATTGTTTTAGAAGATGGGTTTGAGGCCCATGGTTATAAAACAATGGGGTTAAACATTTATCATATATGAAATGTATTTTCATATTCCATTTAATCTTGGTTTAGTATTAAATGATGAGTCCCTTCAATTTGACAATATATTCAAGATAGACTGTCAGGACCAGTCCTGTGACTAAGAAATGTCTATCAAGTGAACTTGAATGTCAAAGGTTGAAAATGGTCCCTAGTCGGAGTTTTCTATAAAATTGGACGCATAGAAAACGTTAGACGATTAGAATGCAAGATGACTAGTAGTTCTGTTTCTTGAACTATGTGGACATGGCAATGTCATAATCATTTGCATAGATACTTACTTTGGGAAGACTAGTATCGGACAAGACCTATGAAACTTTACTGTAAGAGATGAAAATTTGTCATAAGTAAATTTCATTAAAATTATTAGACACTAAATCCTCAATACCTGAGTGATTTGAGATTACTTGTTTGAGAACTGGTTGCTTTGACGTTGACCAACCGTCGCACCGTAAAAGGAGGCTATAAAGGCAACGCTCAGGTAATCACCTATCAAACGAAGTCTAATCTCAAGATCGCAAGATTGGGATTGTCCTCCCATAAATCGGGATGAGATGCTTAAAAGTTGTACAAGGCCACTCGGAGAGCTAGAAACTGTGAAATGCATGGTCGTGCTCGGATGAATCATAGGCTATGATTATCTGTTTATTTGATCAGTTGAACTCTGAAACCGAGGAACACCTCTGGACATAATAAGGATGACAACTCTTACCTTATGTTCAAGAGCAAGCATCGAGCGACAAAGGAATTAGGAAATGCACACTTGTCCCTAAGGACAAGTGGGAGACTGAAGGAAATAATGCCCTTGGTCCAAGTATGCATTCTATGTTAAGTCTAATAAATGCGGTTCAGTATTAATTAACAAGTTAATAATTCAGTGAGATCAAGTGAGCTGAATGCCTAGCTAGAGGCCGCTTCAGTTCAAGTGGAATTAATGATATTAATCCACAGCTTACTCTTGACTGAACCCGTAGGGTCACACAAATAGTACGTAAACGGATCAAGTATTTAATGGCATTAGATACTCCATCTATGGATATTCGGAATCGACGGATCTTGGTTTCAGTGGGAGCTGAGATCGTCACAGGCAAGAAATGAATACTCCGGAAACGATGATATTGCCGGAAACGGAAATATGGATCGTATCGGAAATATAAATATTATCCAAGTCGTAGATGTTGCCGGAAACGGAAACATGGTACGTATCGGAAAATATTATCGGAAATGGAAATATTGCCAGAATCGGAAATATTGCCGGAAACGGAAATATTGTCAGAATCGGAAATATTATCGGAATCGGAAAATAATTCCGGAAACGGAAATATTAAATATTTGTTCGAAACGGAAATTAATTCCGGAATCGAAAATATTAAATATTGTTCGTATCGGAAATATATTCCGGAATCGGGAATTTAATCGGAAGCGTATCGTACGAATAAGCATCGGACGAGGCCTGCCGGACGAGGGCCCAGCACGAAGCCAGGCCATCGCCCAGCAAGCCAAGCGCGCCACACGAACAGCCAAGGCCACGCCAGGCCCAGCAGGCCGTGGCAGCGCGCACAGCTGCTTGCGTGGGCTTGTAGCTCGCGTGGGCCGTGCGGCCGTGTGGGCTGTGCGCGGGCATGGCCTGCACGCTTGCGGTTCGTGCTCGCGTAAGTGTTTGTGTTCGCATACGAAACCTAAAACGTGCAGAGTTCGGTTAATGATTAAATTCCTAATTCTATTTGATAAATTAATTTAATAAGAGTTTTATTATAATTCTAATTTAATTAATTCGTATCCTAATAGGATTCCAATTCTCTTTCCATACCCCTATAAATATGTGGCCTGGGTTCACAATTTATAACGAGTTTTCAAGTATTCAAAGTGAGTTTTTGAGAGAAAAATTCAGCCACACATCTTGCTCAAAAGTGCCGAAAAATCTAGTACCTTAAGGGCGATTCTAGTTGGTCAATCTTAAGGCGGATCCGGACGTGCTGTGGACTATCTACGGAGGGACGACACTTGGAGTCCTAAAGACTTGTTCTTGTTCGGTTCGGGCGCAGCTAGGGAAGGCACGCAACAAAGAGTATGCATCTAAATTATGCTATATGATTATGTGTAAATAATATGTATTCCTGGCTTAATGGTTGTTTCCGCATGATTTATGTAATGTCATATGTATCATAACCTAACACACACAAGATTAGTTGCCGATTAATAACCTTCCCAAGCTGAAACTCCACGCTCTATTACCCCGAATGCATGTAATATGTTCTATAATTATTCAACCACTTACTCGTTATTACGTTCTATTACCCTGAGTTTTTTTTAAGGCTTAATCTAGAAAAGTAATAATTGTACATTTATAAATTGAAAAGTAATAATTGTACATTTATAAATTAAAAAGTAATAATTGTACATTTATAAATTGAATAATCATTTCCTTTTTTTGCATTCACTTCTATTCGATTTGTTGTTTATTGTAAAAAAGATCATAACTGTTTAAATAGAATATATAACACAAGTTGTGGTTGGTTAAGATGGTTGGACGTTGAACTTTTAACAAAGAGGTTTGGTGTTCGATCCTTGCTTACATGTTTTTTGGTTGTCAATGACATGTCATGATTCTGATTAGTGGTGACGTGGCGTAATAAGAAGAGGTATACGTGACACGTATACGTTCTTAAAAACGCCTTTTAATATATTAGTATAGATTGTTACTAGGAAAAACGCTAAAAGTGATTATATATAAATTCACAAACTTCTTTAAAAAAAAATAGCTAAAAGTTTGTTAACAATCTTCAAATGGACCCCGTTAATGACCAAGTCTACCTACGTTCCTGGTAACTTACCAATGACCTAAGCCCCTCTAACGAAAAACTATTTACCAACTTTTAAAATTTATTAGCCACTCCCTAATCCACCTTATCATAATCCAATAACTTTCAATTAAAAAGAAAATGAATTGTTTTATATTTTTTTAAGGAAAAAAGAAAGAAATTGTAGAGAGAGATTGAATATTAGGCGCTTTGATTTGGAAATAATGAAGCATATTTAAAATAATAATAAAGAAAGTAAGATTGTTTTTCTTACAAAAATAGAATCATTTTTCTTAACTTAAGCAATGTAAGAGCAATTCCGATGGTTGTATTTAGGGACTTGCTTGCAATTTCCAAAACTTTCAAGCAAGTAATTAAATCATTGGAGCAATTTTGTTAAATTAGCTAGACAAAGCAAATTAGCTCTACCAATCTAATTAACTTGGGAAAAAACAACTTCTTTTTCCTAATTAATAGCAATGTAAACGTAAGAATTGAATAAAAAAATTAAAATAGGAAGTTAGACAAAAATCAAGCTACTTGCTAACCATTGGAGCATGTTGTAGCTATAAAATGTTGTTGCTTGAAAATTTGATGTGGCTTACCGAGTTACAATGATATTAGCTAACCATTAAAGATGAGCATCTACAACGGCAATCTAATTTCTAAATTAGCTTGTCATGCCACATAAGAGCATCTCCAATGGTTGTAGCTAGGGACTAGCTTGCAATTTTTAGAAATTCTAAGCTACTAGCTTGACCATTGGAGTTCAAATGATGAATTAGCTTGGCCAAGCAAATTAGCTTAAACAAACTAATTTGCTAGAAAAAAATTGGCCAATGAAATAATATTAAATAAATTATATTTAAAATATTGATTGACAAATATGACTACATAATATAAAGCTAGTAGTTAACCATTGAGGTACCAACTACCTAAAAAGGAAAATAGCCAGATATATTATGTGGCATGACAAGCTAATTTAAAAGTTAGCTTACCATTAAAGATGTTCTAATATTTCAAGTTACTTCCCTTTCTAGCTAGTTAGTAACTTAGTACCCTAGTGGTTAGCTATTAGTTTGATATTTAATGTAGTCATATTTGTCAATCAATATTTTAGTTTAATTTAATATTATTATTTCATTGGTTTGCTTAGCCAAGCTAATTTATCATTTCAACTCCAATGGTCAAGTTAGTAGCTTAGAATTTCTAAAAATTGCAAACAAGTCCCTAGCTACAACCATTGAATATGCTAGAATGTTGGAGTAAATATTGCAATCAAGGATAAAAAAATGAAAAGAAAAAATGAGGCATCCCTCCCACATTACACACAAAAAAAAAACTCTGTCTTATAATAACAGCGAAATCACATAAATTTCTAACCTGAAATAAACTAATAAATACTTCAACTTATTGTTACTCCACCCTTTTAGAGGGCGTTTTGCAACAAATTTTGGAATCATGTAAGGGTTCGGAATCATCTAAACCCCTACCTAGTGTTTGGTTTGATTTTTTTTCAAATCTGAAACTTAAAGGCCACCCCTAAAACCCCAAGGTATCTGTTTTTCATGCCTATGGGGAGTTGGGTTTGGGAGAAACATCCACTCTTGGAATTAGAGATGGCCAATGTGGTGGGTTGGGTGAGTTTGGTCAGTTTCATGGGTTTGGTGGGTTGGGTGGCCAGTTGACACAAGATCCGCCTCAGTCAAAATTAGGGTGGGTCGGGTCGTGGATTGTATTGGAAAATATGGACATAGTACGTGATGGGTCGTAGATTACGTGGGTTGTCACAGTCCTAAAGAATTGCGGGTACTACCAAAACATACTTCATAAAATGTACATATTACAAACACCAGTATTGCACGGTTGCACCCTATATATGTAGCAATGTAGCATAATACTCGTACTACTCGAAAGATCAAATTTACATTTTAGCCTAAGAATACGGAGTATTACATTAGTGGGTGCTACCAAGAATATTCAACAACACCATACGATGGAGAATATCCACAACTTGTTTAACCAAGTTTGAAAGAGTAAAGTGGAGATTGGAGAAGTGCCAACCAAGAAATAGCTAGCTATGTGACCTGTTACTTGTTAGCCAGCAACAATCCAGTCATTAACGTACAATTCAAAATATCTTTAAAGAAACACCCAATCATATAACGCCACGCCAGTTGTACAATACCAATGCCGACTTCCAGATCCAATTTCAAGTCGGTTACCCGCAACCTCGCTCCCTTTATAAACGCAACCCTCTTCTCTCTCTTACCTAACTGCCATCATTCACGTATAATCAAATCACCAGCCGTCAAATTAACAAATCTCTCACTTTCTCTCTCCTCAACAACAACAACAACAACAGCAACAATGGGTGGTTTTGAGAAGCAGGTCAAGGAAAGAGCTCAAGGATTGAAGGTTCTCTTCAAGAAAGGTGTCAAAGTTGTTGGCGATTACAGTAAGAAAGGATGGTACAAGGTCAAGAATCTTCGCAAGTGATAAAAATCAAAGAATTTGATGTTTTGATTTTGTTTTTGTGGGTGGTGGATTAATCGGATTATTGTAGTTTGTAGATTTTAGGGTTTATTGATGAGGTTGGGTGTTTTGGATGTTTTTGTACGGAGTAATACATAATTTGACATCGTATTAGATCTTATTGATTGAATTTGTTCTTGTTGAGTAATTGATTGAATTTGTTCTTTTCGAGTAATTGATTGAAATTGTTCTTTTTGAGTAATTGATTTTTTTATTTTTTTTGAGGGAAATTTGAGAAATTGATTGAATTTGTTCTTTTGAGTAATTGAGATTACTCTTTTGCTATCTTTTATCTATCAATGTTCAATCTATGTACAAAATTACTCGCGGTTCACCCCAATCAATATTTCAGATATTTTGTTTACTTAGTTTGTTTTAGTAGAGAAACTGAAATCCAACCTAGAACACCAAAATCCATTGGATCAAACACCTTAACCACCATTCCAACAACCAATCACGGTTACTGAAATGGCGATGCGACGGAGCTGCAGTGTTGATAATTTTTTTTACTAAGGTCTATGACGTGTATCCGGGGTAGGGTCGGTCTGTCCTGTTGTAGACCTGTTAAACGGGTCGGGCCGGGTTGTCCAAAAAAACTTTTTCGAGTTCGGGTTGAATTGAGTCGATTACTTTCGAGCTTGGGTTTACAAATAGTTCTTCAAGATCCAGAACTTTCGGGTTCGGGTCAACCCAACGATTTGAGAGATTTTAAAACGCGCATTATATTTTCATTAATTTAGGTATAAATATAAAAAATATGAGCACATGTTAACAAAATTTCTACAGAAGTTTATATTAAATCAAATTCAACCATAAGATGGCGTATAATTCAAATTAAAATCATATTACACACTACAATAGTAAAAACGTGTTTATTATGCTTGATTTTTCTCATAATTTCATTTTGTTACTATAAATATAAGGAAAAATTACTTTAAATAATCCAACATTTCGACGATTTTCCGTTAATAATCCAACATTTGAATTATTATCTAATAATCCAACATTTGCACCCCATTAACTTTTATTAGACCTAAGTGACCGGGAACCGGTAAAGAAGGTCAACTTTTTTCTTTTAGTTTTTTTCCCCTAACCTCCTTCCTCCTAATTCCTCTGCCTCCATAGCCATTTTCTGATATATCTTCTTCTTCCCTCCCAGCTACTTACCTAATCAAGATATTGGGTCAAATTTGGAACTTGCTAACTAGGAAAGGAGTTCAAAATTGAAACATGAGTTTCGGTGATTTTCACAAAGCAAGGAACAATGAGAAGAGGGTGGAGGTTCGTTCAATGGCGGCAAGGGTGGAGGTTCGTTCAATGGCGGCGACGCTCACTTTCTCCTATCTTCTGTGTCATGTCATACAAAGAAATTTAAGGGGGTAATTTGTTATCAATTTCTCAATGAAAAACCCTTAATAAATCAATCACAATGTTTTCTACCAAAAATGCAAAATTGCGTGATTCAAACTAAAATAGTCAGAGCCAAAGACTCCTAATTTTCGCCGACGAGGTGATTTCTTGTTGTTGAGTTTTTCTGCTACCTCGCACCACCAACCAAAGTTCAATTGGCGGCGAATTTCTACTCTTCACCCTATCTCTCATCTCCTCACCCCTGCTACAGCTGTTATTGTTGTTGGTTGTTGGTTGTTGGTGTTGTTGTAATACTTGTTTGTCGCTCATTGGTCTAATTACTCTTCAATCGTTCAATTGGAGGTGAAGAGAAAGGGGGTTGTGGAAGGGAGGAGATAGAAAGGGTCAATAGATGAGGAGGGGTTTTTTGGTGTGTATAGGTTGTCAATGGGTGGAGGAGCACTAAGCAGCAACGGTGGTGCATGGAGGAGGTGTTGTGGTGGACCGGAGGGTAGGAGAGACGGGGTCTGTACTCTGTAGGAGGAGTAAGAGGATGAAGAATAAGAAAAATAAAATAAATAAATATTCTAAAAGGAAGAGGAAATTAATAAAAAGAAAAAAAAAAAAAAAAAAACTTGTGACCAATGGTTTCTTGACATGTGTACAGATTACCTATTATTTTAGGTTGGTGACCTGTTGGGTACAATAAAAGTTAATGGGGTATAAATGTTGGATTATTAATTAATAATCGATAGGTTGGATTATTAGCGGAAAATCGTCAAAAGGTTGGATTATTTAAAGTAATTTTTCCTAAATATAATGATTTTCAATCGACCGGGTCCAAAACGGGTTCGGTCGAATTTTGACCCATTACTTTTCAGGTTGCTCAGGTTCGATAAAATCGGGTTATGGAACGCAAAATCTTGTTCAAGACCCAGTATTTTCGTGTGAGTTTGGGCTAATTTTCGGGTCAGGTCGATTTTTGACAGATCTAACTATATGTAACGCCCTATAATATTTAATTTAAATAATTAAATTAATATTATTTCATTAGTTTTTTTTTTCCCAAACAAACAAGCTACCGAGGAATCAAACTAATGAGTTACACTATGTCCAGGATTGTGCCAACTACCGAGGAATCAAACTAACGAGTCACACTATGAAACTTTGGGAGTGGATTATTGAGCAAAGATTGAAGACAACTGTAAAAATTTCGGAGAACCAGTTTGGATTTATGCCTGAGAGATCGACTATGGAGGCCATTCATCTTATAAGGCAACTAATGGATAATTATCGGGATAAGAAGAAGGATTTACATATGGTTTTCATTGATTTGGAGAAGCGTATGATAAGGTACCAAGAGAAATTCTTTGGTGGGTATTAAGTAGGATGTGAATTCTGAGGAAGTATATTGATATCATCAAGTACATGTATGAGGGAGTTAGTACGAGTGTGAGAACTAGCGTTGGTAAGACTGAAGAATTCCCCATTACGATTGGAGTGCATCAAGGTTCCGCACTTAGCCCGTTTCTTTTTGCTATAGTCATGGACGAATTGACGAGGTCAATCCAAGATGGTATACCCTGGTGCATGATGTTTGCAGATGATATTGTGTTGATTGATGAAACAAAAGAAGGAGTGGAAAGTAAGTTGGAGTTATGGAGACAAACTTTGGAATCTCGAGGTTTTAGGCTGAGTAGAAACAAGACGGAATATATGGAGTGTAAGTTTAGTGGAGTCCAAGATAGAGAGATAGGGACGATTACCTTAGATGGGAAAATTGTTCAAGGCTCTGAAATGTTTCGGTATTTAGGATCTATTATCCAAAAGGATGGAGAATTGGATGGCGATGTGGCCCGTAGAATCAAAGCAGGTTGGTTGAAGTGGAAAAGTGTCACGGGGTTCCTATGTGATTCAGGCATGCCTCAAAGATTGAAGGGAAAATTTTACAGCACGGGAATTCGACTGGCTTTGTTATACGGCACGGAATGCTGGGCAGTGAAACATTGTCACGTGCACAAGATGAATGTGGCGGAGATGCGCATGTTACATTGGATGTGTGGGCATACAAAAAAGGATCGTTTGAGGAATGAGATTATTAGGAAGAAAGTAGGGGTTGCACCGATTGAGTTTAAGATGATGGGAAATCGTTTAAGATGGTTTGGACATTTAAGCAACAGATCAAATGATTCCCCGGTTAGGAGGTAGAAGGGTGGCAAAGGGATAGAATTGCAAGTGGTAGGGGAAGACCTAATAAAACTTAGAGGAAGGTGATTGAGCACGATATGAGCTTTCTTGGGATTGAGGAAAATATGGCGTTGGATAGGACAGAGTGGAGGGAGAGAATATACATTGATGACTTCATTTGACTTATAAAACTTCAATGTTTCTGATTCTCTTTATTTTTATTTTTACTTTTTTTTTTTGAAAAGAAATTCTTTTTTTTTTCACATGCTATTTTGAAATGTACTTATTTTACTTATTCATTTATTTTAAATTTTACTTATTTTTTATTATCTCTTACAATATTTCTTCTATAATATATGGAAAATTTGTCAAATACAACCTAATAAAGTTCTTTATTTGCCAATTACAACCTCAAATTTTTATTTTTGCCAATTACAACCTTAAACTTATATATCCATTTTAAATACAACCCGAAATTATTTTCCGGCAAAAATCACCGCAAGATGATGCCATAAAGTTATTAAAAAATCAAAAGGTTGGACCCTAACCTTTATCCTGGCTTATTATTTGAGTGATAGTATGGTTAACGGTAGGTTAAACTATGATTAACTGACAGTAAAATAAAAACGAGGTCCCAAAAAGTGAAAAAGGGTTGAAGTCAGTTAAAAAACCAAAAGTTTGGACCAACCTATTTTAACTCCACAAAACCTCGTTTTATTTGTGTTTACTAGTTGAGTGTACGTGTGTTGCACATGATTTTTTTTAAATAAAACAATAAATATTTTTTGAGTAATATTGATGTGTTATTTTCACAAAAGTGATGTACTTCAATATTTTAGGAAAAAGAAACTAATTAAAGAAAATGAATATCTCTGGTATGAATTATTTATGAGATTAATCAAAACTTGACAATTAGGTACTCGATCCGTATATGGTCGTTACGTATAATAAAGCTCTAAAACTTATCGAAAGCTTGAATTGCATTCTACATTGTGTTGCTCAATGCTAAAGCTTTAAGTGAACCCGAAATAGGCCTATTCAAAGTTAATCGATTCATTTTAATTTAATCGGTAATTCCATCAGTTTTGACAATTTGTACACGATGAATCCACTCCTTACTTAAATACCCTTAACTATACAGAGTAATAATTATATTCATTTAAATATTTAAAATTGTGCGTATATATTTGTGTATGATGTAATTCTATGCCAGACAAGCAAAAACAATGCAAAAGAATTATTAGTCTGAAAATGTTTTTGACGTGTGATAATAAGATAAATCAATCATACACTCTTGATTCTTGAAGTCTTGATAATCATACTCTTACATCATAACTAATTTTTTTTAATATGGTTTAAAGTAATATGGATTTGGCCATATACTTATTATAAGTTTTTAAGGAAAGTGAGTGTCATAGAGAACTTTATAGGCATCCAAACAAAGCTAAGCATGTCATTACATTGACGAGGAGCAAAATTGGAAAAAAAAATACGCAAACTAGGGGTGAGTGTTCGACTTTTGTAAGTAATAGAGAAACGAAAAAGAATAAGTAATAGATAAAAGATTAAAAAACACAAGTGTTTATATTAAAAAAAGGCAAATTTGCCAAAAAGGACATTTTATAACTCAAATTTTGCGAGAAAGGACCTTATATAATTTTTTTTGTGAAATCACACCTTAATGTATTTTTTTGCGAGAAATGACCTAAGGGAAGATTCCGGCATTGACTGAGCTTTTCCGGATATTGACTTGCGCGTGACCAACACGTGTGGCTTAACTTGGATAAAGACACTGATTTTCCCGAGTCTTGAATTTTCAAATTTGATTTTATTTCGATTTTTTATCAACTTTAGATTTTAAAGCTTAGAACTTTGGAGGAAAATTGGATGTGGTTAGCAAAATAAAGCCACACGTGCTTCTCACGTGCAAGTCAATGGCCGGAAAAACTCAGTCAATGCCGGAAACTTACTTTTGGTTGTCTTTCGCAAAAAAAATTAAGGTGTGATTTCAAAAAAATAAAATTATACAACATTCTTTCTCGAAAATAAATAAATTACATTAAGGTGTGATTTCACAAAAAAAATTATATAAGTCATTTCTCGCAAAATTTGGGTTATAAAATGTCATCTATATATTATACTAAAAGAGAGGAAATCAATGTGGTGATGACAAATTTCACTCATTGATTCGCCTCTCTTTTAAATAGAAAATAATAATTAAAACACTTAAATTAAGGAAAAAATATTATTGATTTTCACTATAAATCTAAAGATTCTGTTGATAATAAACATACTAAAATATTTTCTGGCTCTTTTCCCCTTCCTAATTAAACAAATAAATTATACGGAGGATATACTTCAGTTCAACACCTTATTACGAAGTATATTTTTAAAAGATATTATTGCTAAACTAAAAAATATATTTTATAATTTATGTATTAGTAATTAGTAAACATTAAATGGAATTACTACGACATACGGATTATATGTGAACGCAACTGATATGCTTCATATTATGTCCATGCAAAACTAGATATTACGATAACATTAATTTGTGATATAACAAGATAAGACAGGTGAGCATAGACATACATATAACTTAGTAAAATTTTAATTTTGGATTTTACGATTTATATTAAGTACGATTTAAAAGTTGATGAATAAGATAAATTTTTAAATGGGTCAATTCAGTTAAGAGGGTGTAGTATGCCATTTTTTAATGAATATTTGGTCGAATAAAGTTGGTAAGTACATTTGATCTACTAATAATATATCATATTGTATCATATTTGGGGTGAAGGGGCAAAGATGATTTTGATTTCTAACTCCATAAGCCAACATAGACTTTATAATGGTTATATCTTATAATTAAGGGTTTATTATATTGTACGTTGTAGTATTTTATATTGTAACAAAATTATTATTAATATGTTTGCAACGACAAAAATAATTTTTCTATGTTAATGTAAAGGATTGTAATATCCCTTATATATAAAATTTTGTGTAAAATTAACATTATGATATATAAACCATGCATCACACTTGATATGGGTGAGTCCAGACTTAATTAATTTATTCTAAGGACGAAGATAAAGATAGATTATTGACTAATATTGTCTAATAAATAGAGATTTGGTGTTGGTGAATAGATATGAGGATAACGTGTACCAAGCCACCTTGGTGGTGGGGCGAGTTTGAATTATTGGATTTGAGAACCCGAATCCTCACCCAATTCTAATTATATAGGTCACATTTAGATATTTTCATCAATATTATAGCTAATAAAATCAATTTTAATAATAAACTTATGTCAATATATTCAAAAGTAAGATGCATGAAAGACAAAGTGACGTATTTAACGAATATAAGGACGAAAGGTTATCAGTGGGGCGAGTTTTTTTTGGGTTAAGAGGGTAACGGGACGAGGATGCATGAATTTTTTATTAGCCTCGCCCGCCTCCTCTTATCATTCAACTAATTTATCGCAAATCTTTCAAAAAAAAAACTATTAACCTACATATTATAATGTTTTGTTCATTTACTCTAATCAGACAATCAAATTGTAGAAGACTCTATAATAGAGTTTTAAATTCATAATTCTCTTACCAAAACAAAAAATGTTGATTTTGGGGGTGGGTTTGAGGCTGGTGTAGATACACGGGAGGATGATTGAACGTGGATGAATTATATTGTTTACCCTTCAGGAAAGGGATTGGGTGGGGTGGCCCGGTTGGTACTATTGTTCCTATTGTGGGTGGCGAGGAGGGGGATAAGATCTTAGGTGTTACGAGTGTGGAGGTCCCTCCCCGCCCCAAAGTCATCTCTATCTGAATAAAGTAAATGGTACGGGTATGCGTTAAATGATCGTGTAATGAGGTAGTTAATTAAGACGAACATGAATGAGATTGGGGTTTGGTACCATACCAACAGTTGGTGGAGGGGATAAAAGTTTTACGCGGGTACGATTGTGGAGGCTCCGCCCGCCTCAAAGTCATTTATAGTCGAATAAAATAGACGGAGGAGGTAGGCGTTAAGTGATAGGCTAATGAGATAGACGGCGAGGGAGTATTAGAGGAGTATGACTACCGAAGTATAGGGTGGATGAGAATAATTTTATATTTGATACGGGTGATGAACTGGGACGAAAACAATCATATCTTTGTACCCTTATTTGTTTAATTTTTTTTTAATAAATAAGACATTAACAACGTATTTTATCCATCATTAATTTTTAAATAGAAAATATTTATATGCTATATTTTTTTTATTTATTATAGATTGTCTGCAAATACATTTTAGATTTCATGCAAATTTAATATTAGGATTATAAACTGTGCAATCGCACGGGCACTATACTAGTTTTTAACTAATTTTCCTTAAAAAGATAAAGGAAATTTATCAATGAGTTGTAAGATTATGGCAATATAGAAAATAAGGTATAGTGGGGAAAAAACGATGCAAAACTTAAAGAAGGAGTTGGGGCTTTTATATTTATACTAAGTAGAGGATCTATTAAAGAAAAACAATGAAGCAACAAATCGAATTCAGTATTTGAAACCCTAGAACTTTGAAAGAGTGAAAGGGGAAAACTTAAATTAATTCGACAGGAAGGAGGAGAGAGGAAGCTGATGCTCGTCTGAAACTGGTAAGCTTATTACTTTCTCAATTACAGTTTTTGTAATTCTTGTCGCACAATTTTGTGTTCCCCCTCACCCCGACAATTCTAGGGTTTCCGCCTTTCCCTGCGGAATTATATTTGTTGCTTGATTGATTTCTTTCTGGGTCTTTTGTTTTTGCTAGAATTTGTTGATTTTGCGAATATATTCATTTTATTGGGCTGGGGTTAGCTACCAAGAAATATATTCTTCAATAGAAACGATTGTTTGTACCTGAATAGATGATTATTCATTCCTATTTTCGCAATTATTTCATTTGTATGTTTATTTGCATCAATTAGGTGGAACTTGCTCTGTTTTGTTCGCCATGGGTTCAAGGGTAAAAAATCTAAAGAATTTTTGGGAATCAGTTTCTGTAAAAGACCCAGTTTTTGTAAAAGATGCAAATTCTGCAAAAGATAAAGTGTTGGAGAGAAGTGTTTCTGGAAATGGCATAGTTACTTTATTAGAAAAAAACGAGGAGAATATCGAAATTGAAAGGGGATGCTGCAATCTGCAATTATCAGTGGGTATGAGCACAGATGAACAGAAGCCACTCACTAACAGAGAACAAGAGCGAAAGAACAGAGAACAAGAGCTAAAGAAAATGGCGGAATCACTTGAAGCCATACAAACTGATCCTTGGGCCTGCCATGGTTATGTGCATGTTAGAAGTGAACCAGTGTTTGAGGTTCTATCAGTGAATCTTCGCAACAAAAGCAATACCCTATCACACAGCAGCAATCAGTCATTGGAGCTCTATGGTAATATTGATGTCTATGATGCTAGTGAACGTAGTAATAGGTACATTCTCTTTGAACGCACTGAGCAAGATGAGTCAGAGCTTATCCCTTTTGTTGGTGGTACCTTAAGTCTAACAGGGCCTGATGATATAAAGTCAATGGACAAACCAACTGTTCTTGTTAATATTTTGGATAAAGTTTCAGGCAAAAACCTTATCTTTGGGGCTGCTCCTTTGCTCAAGACAACTGATATAGTCAAACAGGATCATCAGTTTGAACAATTTCGGAGCATTACTCTATCTGGTACTGGCTGTTCTGCTGAGGTGGAGTACTTGGCATTGACTTTTGGTATGTTTGCCCAAGTTGAGGTCAGACTTTTTAAGTCGCGATTTGTGGGAAGTGAGAGCGATGAAGAGGAAGAGGTAGAGGAAGGGGAAGGTGAAGAGCTTGATGTATATGGGAAAATTTCTGCTGAGTATAAACTTTATGGCTCTGAAAAGCAAGTCCATAGCGTTACTCTTTTCGAGATTAAGAAGGGTTCTAATAAGCTTGGACAAGTAATATTGGGGTCTCCTATTTCCCTGTCTAGATCAGTGGTGGCTGTTCCTGCATATTCAACTCTCACAATTTCTGTAGAAGTATGGGATGGTGCTAAGAATGAGATAGTTTTCGGGGGAAGTTGTGAGTTTGAAACTAATAACCATAGCAGGGAGCAAGACATCATTCGTGGTCCAGATTGTTTACATGCTCAAGTGTTTACTGAATGGAGGGAACCATTTATGCTGGATAAATCATATAACAAAATGGATAGGTTGGGATTGAACAATGTACGTCACTTCTCAATCCCGGTATGTTTTTTTTTCACTTGTGCTTTCTCATTTTTCTTAGTATTTGATGATGTACTTTTTTCTGCTTTAAATTGACCTTTCTTTGTCACTTGTATGTTCAGCCCAACCCAGGAGAGTTCACGGCACATCGAGAAGTCGAGGTGTTCTCTATATTTATAGGTCGGCCAAATGAGCAGAAGTTAAGTCTCCATGGCATGGTTAACTTTTACGGCAGTTGGGGTCCGATTAATATCTTTGAAAGGGACAAGAATGATCCCTATATATTGTACCCTGGCTGCAACTTATTACCTCTAAAATTCCCCAAGTATCTTCTCTCACCGGGGGACTTTTTTGGTATATCAGTAAACCTTGAAGATGTTGAGGGTCATGTGTCGATCAAGGGAGACGTGGCGTCGAGTACTGGATTGAATTACCGTTTGAGTCCTTGGCAAGATTGCCTCTTGTGTTCTGTTATTAAAGGTGCAAATCATCATTGCTTTGCATCTGTTCATTACACGGTCTTCTCGTTTGCAGTTCACTGTGTACTTAAAGTTGGTTTCCTTTTCAAGGATCATCAACATTTTGCTGATGCTGATGCTGATGCTTGTAGCAAACTTCATGGGAGTATCGTTGCTCGCTATAAAAAGTATGGTGACAAAACATCTTATGAAAGATTATATTTCAGGAGTGTACTTTTTGAGAGGACTTTGGGAAATCCTTTAGAAAAGATAGGTAAGGATTTTGAGATGGAGCTTTCGAAACCTGTGGTTGTTGTTCCGTATGATTCTTCCTTGTTTATAGACGTAGATTTGAGTTGCCGATATGGTGGTTATACTCACCTTATAAATGGCACTAGAGAATTTCAAATTGGCATTGGTGTTGGTGATGGTGTAACAATTGAGGGAGATAAAGTTGGCATCAATATCACTATGGCATGGAGCCGACCTAGATTTGTTGCTTAATTTATAGTATTAGTTTTGTTTCTCATGTCGTTTGTAATAACTTTCTTTGTACGATGACTGTAGTAATATGATATTCTGACATTGGGCTTGCTGACATTTGGAGAAGGATGTCAAGTGCAAATGTTAGGGAAGACTATGAAAAAGAGATGGTGCCTCAACAAGCTGCTTGATTGCTATGGGTTGCTTTTGGACAGGATTAAGTACAATGACTATCATGCTAACTGCTCTAACTCCACCTATTTTGGGTTTGTATTATATAAAGCTACTAGGCTAATTATCTTTTCAGCCATAACTCTGTTTACTGGTTTTTGGATGCTAGCTATGGGCTGCTTTTGCTGCTTTGTAAGACTCTTATGTTTGGGTTGTGAGGTTTTTAATACCTCTTAATATATTTCCTATTTCTGCGTAAAAAAAAAAGAAGTAATATGATATTCTTATGAATCTATGATCACTGAAGATCTCCTATATATATAATATATATTAAAAAAAACCGCCAAGTCTTTCATTTTGCGTAATTTTATACCCTTTATACACCTACTCCTTTGCTATTTGCATGGTTCTTCATTGACACTGCCAGATTGCCATCCATGTGTTTATTTTCTTGAGTTTGACGGTTAGGTTACTTGACACTATCAATTCCTTCTTCCTTCTCAAGAATTGGTTAGTTCTTTGTCGCCGACCCAATTAACCGGCTAATTACCTATCTCTGTTGAACTCATCATATTGTCTGAAATCAGTAAATCCTCTTGCCATAAAACAAAGTTATTGTTTTGGGTTTGGTCCGATTTCATCAATTTTATCTTACTATATGTTTGTTTTGGGTTTAATCCAATTTATCAAGTTTATCTGATTTTGTGCAAATTTATTTGTAGGATTGTTTCATAAACGTCAAGTGATAGATAAAAATTGTGAATTTTGTTAGATTGAGTTTTGGGGTTATTAGTACGAAGTATATGTTAATTATATGATTTCTAAATTTTTTCCGCTTTGTCTCCCTTTGCATGTGAAATCCAAAGCAATTTGCATACTATACTGGCTCAAGTGCTCAACAGGTACAATTGCGTTGTTTAACAATTGGTATACAATTTAATTTTTGTTACATTTTGAAGTGATCAATTTTTTTTGCTGATTGTTTGCTTTGGAATCTCTTTCACGTAGCATGATTTATGGATATTTTGGATCGGTTATCCGAAAAAAATCAGTATAAACGTGATTAATTTTATACATTTTTTAAAATTCGTATAGTTTTCGAATTTTCGAATTTTCGAATACCCGATCAAAAACTTTCGGATTCGGATCACATTTTTCCTATCTGAAAATTTCGGATCGGATTCGATATAAGAAATTGAACACCCCTTGTCAGCATAAAATGGGACTGCAACATTTATTTGACGTTATAATATTGCAAAAATGGAGTTGCTTATTGTTTTAACGATTTTATTTATTTATTTTAAAATACATAATAGAGAAAACGGTTGTAACACCCCGTATTTTTAAGCCTGTTTTATTATTCTGTAATTACGATTATTAACGTAATTACGTCCTAAATTTTCCGAGCTATTTTAATTATCCTACTTATGTCTATCTATTTATTGTGACTTAATATCAATTATTTAAGCCCAATTTATTTTTCATACGATGAGTCTGCTCTTTCAAGCCAACTTTATTGCCCAAAATCTGATTTCTATTTCATCTTTATTTCTATTCTAAGTTCATAAATTACTATTTTGCCATTATATCAATTGAAAAACCAAAGACCCATTTTTCTTCTTGTTCCTTCTCCATACGTGTAACACCCCGACCTCTAAATCACTTATTTAATCATAATTAGCAGCGGAATTAACCTAATTCGGTCGGGACATCACCCGCCGTAACTCCCTCTTGGGAATTACAAGGCAACTATCAATCATAAGCTATTAAACTCCAAAATTCACATAATCATCCTTCTCAATTCCTTAATAAAAGTACGAAACTTAATCAAGAATCTTTACTTAAACTTGTTACAACTTAACATTAACTTAGGTGAACTTGGTAATAGTGAAATCCTCGCCACTACTCGTTTCCGTGGTCCCCAGCATTACCTAAATCAGAAAACAAAACGGTGAGCCGAAGACTCAGTAACAAGTTACCCTAGCATCGTAACATCATTTCAATTCATTTTATTTAATAAACAGGTAGAATAGAATATAGTAAAACATTTAATAAATCAACATTTCATCATTTCAAAAATATCATTTCAGGAACATTAAATTTCAGGAACATCGTTTCAGGAACATTATTTCAGGATCGTCATTTAATTAATCTTTTTCCTTTTAACATTATTATTCTGGTCCTCAGGACTTTACAGGAAAACATGGTAGGACGTCTCCTACGAACAGGGGAAGCCAGTGCTTCATAACAGGGGGAGTCAATGCTCCATAACAGGGGAAGCCAGTGCTTCATTTCAGGGGAACCTTGGTTCCATATCAGGGGAAGCTAGTGCTTCTTATCAGGGGGAACCTTGGTTTCATATCAGGGGAAGCCAGTGCTTCTTATCAGGGGGAACCTGGGCTCCATATCAGGGGAACTTGACCAGTTCTTAAACTTTCATTTATCATGTTTACATTTCTTTTAGTTGAACATTAATCAGGAAAATCTCAATCATTAGGGTGGTTCAATATACCATTAAATCTCGTTATTTCATAAAATCGTTTCTTTCAGAAATTAATAATAATTCATTAAATCAATACCTTGCATAAAGCTGCATTATCGTAAAACAATTCAATCAAATCATACTTGTAATCCCGCAATTCATAAAACATCATTATAAAACATCAATCATTCATAACATCATTCATAAATACATTTCGAAGGGAATGCGGGTACTAGCAATAACCGTTACCTCAACCGCAGTTTTTATACTTCCTGTCCGATGGATCGTCCTTCCTGAGCCCCGAGTCCAATTTCTTTCAAAATATTAAATTATCGAATTAGTATTAAATCGACAAATAATTATAAAATCGATATTTTATAAATATTAAGTTTATAAATAATGAATTTATAAATAACGTATTTTAATATAATTTCATAATTTAATGAAAATATTATTAAACGAAATTTTAATCGAAATATATTTATATATTTCGTAAATCGATTTTCATGAAAATATTATTTAAATTTCATATATTAACGAAAATATTATTTAAATCAAATTTTCAGTATATATATATATATATATATATATATATATATATATATATATATATATATATATATATATATATATATATATATATATATATATATATATATATATATATATATATATAATCATCATTTAAAAATCCATTTTATTTCAAGGCTTAAGTAATCATTTATTTTCATAAAATATTAAGATTAGTAAGTATATGGACATGTTACCTAAATTCACTTGAGCTATTGGGCTAAAAGGAAAGTTGGGCTTGCTTGAATAATTAAAGGAACAAAGTTCCAATATTGGAACCTGTTTCTCGCGGAACAGGGCACGAAGCAGGGGAGAACGGACGAAGGGGAAGGAGAGAGGGAAGGGAGGAGGGTGGCTGGCGGCACGGCGGTGCTGTCGAGAGAAACCCGTCAAAAGGCGACGGTGGAGGGTGATTTGCGGCGGCAGAGCACAAGGGGACGGAGGGGAAAGACACGAGCAAAGGCGACAACAGGGGAGGAGGTGTGAACCGAGGAGGAGATCGGGGAGCTTGAGGGAGGAAGTGGGTGGTTCTGGGCGGAGGCACGCCGGGTATTGGAGCGGATATTGGTTGGTGAAGGTGGTTGGAGTGGTGGTGACTGCGGCGTGGGTGGTGTAGAATGGCAGAAAAGGGGAGGGAGACAGGGGAACGGGGCAGGGGATGCGTGCGTAGGAGGGAGAGGGTGAGGGAGGTGTGGTGGTGGTGCTGGGTGGTCGGGAATGGGGCGCAGCAAGGTGGTGCAGCGAAGGGGAGAAGGGGACAGCAGTGGTGGCAGCCACCGGTGGTGGTGGTTCGATCAAACAGGAAAAAAAAAGGGGAGTAAAATTGATTTTTAGTTTTTGAAATTCAACTTGAAATTGGAGCTGATTGAATGAAGAATTGGGGCAGATTTTTGCTCTGATTTGTAGTTTTAAGTAGAGTGAAAGAGAAGCTAAGGTCCTTGGGGAGCAAGGCATGAACAAGGACCGAATTGAGGGAAAGAGAGGAAGGAAGGAATTGCTTCCTTCTTCCTGGTACACGTGAAGAGCAAGGAAAGGGAAAAAAAAATGAAGTTTTTGTTCTTTTAAAGCATTTTGTTGTTTTGTCATTTTACTTTAGTTAGGCAAAAATTCAGAAAATTGATTTCTATTTTTAGGAAATTAATTTGAATAGAAATGTTTAAATAAAAATTTAGTTTTAAATAATCCTTTATATAAATATCGTTATCGAAAAATGAATTTAGTTTCCGAATAAATAAGAATGTTTTGAAATTATTAAAAATCCGAAATCAATTACGAAATAACTAATATTTAAAAAGTAGCTTAAACTCGTAAATTTGAAATTAAATCATAGAATTTGAAAATTAATAAATAGTGTAACAATATTTAAAAATTCAAGCGAAATAAAACTTCGTTAATTAAAAATAAAGTTCGAATTTTAGGACTTAAAACGATTTTAAGCTAAATAAAAATAATTAAGCCTAATTAACCGAGTTTTAAAAATTCGGGGTATTACAATACGTGTAAATGGAGAGCTTTGCCACCAAGCCTTTGACTTTCCTTTGTCTCCAAATTCTGTCCAAATGCATAGAAAAGCCAATTCATCCTTCTTCATTCTTGTGTGGCAAAATTTCGGATAGCCAAATGTCTAAACCATTTCTCAATTTCATGACTCACCATGTCAATAAAGATTTATAAATAGCCTTCTAATTTTCAGTAATTTGGAAATTGCAATACCAAAACCAATTAAAAAGTGAGTAAGAAAAATAAATAAACCATTGATGAAACTTGAAGCTTTTCCACTATTTTCTCTCTCCTCCGTTTCACCACCGCGGCGCCACCTCCCTCGGCCACCGCTGCTACACTCCCTGCCGGAGACTGTCTCCAGTTGACGGCCGACCACCATCCTTATCCGGCACTATTCGTGGCCATTGTTGCTGGATGCGGTGCGGTGTTGTTGTTGTTGTTGTGCGGCTCCCTATTCTTTTCGCTGCTATGCTACTGCTTATTGCTTTATTGATCTTTTCCAAATAAAATCCTAAGTATAAAGAGGGGTTGTTAGTGGGCCATGATAATATTAATGAGTTAGCAAGTTATTTTGTGGGCTTTGACTATGAATACAAGAAACTAGGGAAGGCCACGTAAGTGTAAGTGTCCTAAACTCCTAATCTAGTGGTCTTTCCCTTTATTTTGGTAGAATGAATTTTATTAATTCCTATGTTTACTTTGTATATTGTTGAGGTTTTTGAGTTTGATTAAAGGAATTGAAAGCAATGGTCAAGGATTATGGTATTTAAGTTGAGCTTCGTACTAAATTAAGCCTACGGAATTACGATCGAGGTAATTATTATGTCTAGCATTTTATTCTACATGTCCGTATACGTTATGTAATACTTATGTCCATCAATTATGTTTATGTCCGTATGTGTACTATGTGAGACTACATGATTTTTATGTGATTTATGTGCTAAATGATATGATATATGTTTATGATTATGATCATGATGATATGTTAAAGTATTTTATTATTTTATGATGTTAAAGACGTTGTTCGGAAATAATTATGATATTTATAAAGTTATTTTAAATAAAGACGATGTTGCTTTTGTCGGCCTGGAAAAGTGAACTGAACTAGTAAATGGGCAAGTTACAGGTGGAGGCAAGTTAAAGTCAAAGTTAAAGTTAAAGGGAAACAGTTCCCCCCCTGAAAAGATGTAAGAAAAGTCCCGCCAAAGCCTGTACTTGCCAATGAGCTGTAAAGGAAATGATTCCTTGCCGACACAGTTTTCAAGATAACGAGATTAAGTTAGTTGTTTCCGAACAATAAATGCTAATGATTGATATGTGCCAAATGATTTTCAAAATAAAACCGTTTTGACGGGTTGGAGTAATATTACTGAGTTTTCCGCTCATTTTTGGATTTTTCCTGTGTTTTTCCTGTTTTCTATTTTTATGATGATGTACAGGTTCGGTTATGGAGCTCGAGTTGCTCAAGAGGAGAGTTATTACTGGAGTTGGTAGTTTATTATGGGGATATCGAGATGGGAATTATTTATTATGGAAATCCTGTTATTGAGGTTGTTATAAGAATATTGATTTATATTTATTTATGGGAATATTGTATTGTTATTTAAGGATTATTTTATTTGTGGGCCCATACCCACAGGTCCCAGGATTAATTATGCCTAATTCCGCTGCTAATGATCAGTTAAATACGGTTTATTACCGCTAATTAAGGAGCCGAAAAGTCGGGGCGTTACAACGGTGGTTCATAATAACTGTGCTATATGCTAATGGAAACGAGGTAGTATATAGAGCAGTTGTCTACTGCAACTGTTACCTATTTTATTGTTTATTTAACGGTTAAATATGATAACCGCTCTATATTCCTTCTCCATTTATTGATTTTAGGCAGGGTATATAGAGAGCACCCTTCTCAAATTAACCACCGTAATGTATGACCAGACATATAAAGCGCCTCTTCCAACCGCTTTATAAACTTTATAAAGCGTTGAGCAGGAGAGCGCCTATAAGACGCTTTATAAAGCCTATTTTAACAGCTCTATATTCCTATTTTTGTAGTAGTGAATCCGTGAGTGAATATAACTCAACCATGTTTAAAATTACTTCTCACCTGAAATTAAGTAGAGAGAAAATTACTGGTGCAGATATGTTAGAAAAAACATACTCCACTTTTCATGCAAACAATGTTGTCCTGCAAACACAGTATCGAGAAAAGGGTTTTAAGAAATATTCTGAATTGATATCTTGTCTTCTCGTGGCTGAACAAAATAATGAGTTGTTAATGAAAAATCATGAAGCACGCCCTATTGGCTTAACTCCATTCCCTGAAGCGAATATGACATCCTATAATGGGAAAGAATTACAGAAAAAAGACCATGCCATCAGCAGTGGTCGTGGCCAATGTTGAGGTCGTGGGCGTTGATCGCGGAAAAACTAGGTCGTTACTAGTCTCTCCTAATCAAACAAATTACCTAAACTAACCACTAAACACAAGTAAAGCGGTAAGCAAGGGTCGGAATCCACAAGGACTAAGGTGCGCTAATTTATGCTAATCGAACAACAAGCTAGGTCGAAACGAGTTGGAAAGTCAACTAACCAACTAAAACTAAATCAACTAAACTAAGAAATCAAAAGTAAACGAGATTAGGGAATGGGTCAAACAACAACAAATCATGGATTGAACCTAAGAGAATTGAAAACGGGGAAGATTCACAAGCACTACATGATAAGCGTTGAATTCACAAATAGCTCCAACCATCTTCCGACATGCGAGCAATTTTCCTAAGCATCAAGGATGAACTCCCGTTCTACCCTATCATACCCGGGGTAAATCAAAGTCCTAATTCAACTACATAATCAAGTTTAGGTCTTTAATCCCTTTTCAACCCAACTAGACTACTCCAAGCAATCATGGAACACTTAATTGATCAAGTTAAATGCAACATGTATTGAAAATGCCTAAACATGTGTAACACCCTTCATTTCTAAAATATTAATTAATTATTACTAATTATTTTTAGCGTAAAAAAATGCCAAATTTATTTATTTCTTAATTTATTTTACACCTAATATTATTAGTAGTGTGGTTTTATGAACCATCTTTTACATAATAAGTATGTATTTTTGTAAATTGATTTCTGAAAACTAATCTTTAATATTAGTATAACTAAGACGTGAGTAACTAAGTCACAATTCAATCCTCTTTTACAATTCTAAAATCAGAAAATTGGGCAAAGTAACTGAAATTACAATTGTGCCCCTAAGTCAACCAATAAAAGAGCAAAGTCAACTCCTCCTTCTTCCCTTCTATGTCGTGTAAGCAGCTCAATGAGAGCATGAAAATACTTCACAAGTGTCACTTAGAAAACAATATTACTCATCATTCCATGCTTACTAAGCAAATTCAAGAGTATCCAGTTTTTCTTTTTACAATTTCCTACTCCATTTTCTTAATTCCCATGGTATTAAAGGAATTCTAAAACCACTAAAATGAAGTCATTGCTTACGTTTTTATGCTATTCCAATACCCTATAAATACCCATTGAAGCTGATCATACTCCTCACTCCATCAAGCCTCATTTGAGTCATTTCCCAGCAAATTAAACCAAGTAAAAGTATCCCCTTTAAACCCCACATTCCTCTCTGTTTCTACGCACCACCACCGTAACACCGCCTCCTCTGCAACCTACTTCCACCACATGAATGACTTGCTCCCACTCTCGATCACCATGTACGACCACTAACCTCCGATATCAAGCTTTAATTATAGCATTCCGTTGTCGAACCCGAAACCCGAACTCACTCCTCCCATCTCTTCTGGAGTACGACCACCAAACGTTGCTACACGGACCATCGCCGTTCTGCCTCCCTTACTTCTGACCACATGACCTCCACCTTAGAACTACCTTTGTACCGCCTCTCGCAAGTCCTAATTCCTAAACTACCT
Organism: Spinacia oleracea; assembly: GCF_020520425.1. Classification (NCBI taxonomy): domain Eukaryota; kingdom Viridiplantae; phylum Streptophyta; class Magnoliopsida; order Caryophyllales; family Amaranthaceae; genus Spinacia; species Spinacia oleracea. Next base: position 120,195,013 of record NC_079487.1, on the reverse strand, counting down.
CCCTCATTTTTCTGTTCGTGGTGGTTAGAAAAGACCAACGTTGGTCTCTGGATTCTCCAATTTGGAAACATGTGCACCTAAATCCTAAAAAGTCAACTCTTGTGGGCCTTACTAACTAATAAGACATAACGTGTAAGTGTATTTCATTTTGTTTCATTTATTTTATGTAATGTTTTATCAAAATGATTTTAAACTAGTTGAAATATAATGGTATCTATAATTATTAGTTAACAATTTTACATTCTAAATTACAAGTATAAATGGTATTCGGAGCTCGGAAGAACGGTCCATCAAACGGGAAGTATAAAACTACGGTTGAGGTAACATCTATTGCTAACACCTACAATCCCCTTATGGAATGTGTTTTATGAGATTATGAAATATGTTTATAATGATGTGTTTTTATTGGATTATGGGATATGAAATGTATTTATGAAGTGTGTTATAAATGATGATATTTAAATATGTTTATGAATGATTTTATAAGATGATGTTTATGAGTTATTAATAAGATACGAAACATGATAAATACAAGTGTAACCGGTTCTGGCAGTTAGTGGGGTTACTATTTCTAGGTCGTGCACGTACCGCCGTACCGCGGGACACCCAACAAGGGAGAGTGCTCCTTGAGGGTTACCGCAAGCTAAAAAAAGAGAAACTAATTAGGTACGGGCGTATGTCCAACAAGGGAGAGTGCTCCTTGAGGACTATCGCAAGGTGGGAGACGTTCCGCAAGGCTAACTTGTCAGTTACCAAGTAAAATGAAGATTTTATGAAAGATAATGGAAACTATTAAAGTTTCAAGTTATAAATGAGATTTTATTATGCTTTTATGAAAGTGATTTACTATATTCTATTCTCCCTGTTTGCAAAGTAAATAAAATTAATTGAAATGAATTTACGTTGTTAGGGTAGTATATTACTGGGCCTCGGCTCACGATGTTGCTTTTGTTTTAGGTACAAAGAAGATCATGGGATGCCTTAGAGTGAGGATGCAACCATCAAATTCACGATCGTTCTTTAGTAAAGATAACTATGTCTCACTAGTAATAATGGATGTATTAATTAAACTCTAGTTTAATTGCAAGAAATGAGTTAGACTTTTATATTAATATTTAATCAATGTTAGGAGTATGTATTATTAAAGTTTATTTAGTAACTTAAGAAGTATTTTGTCGCCTTGTATTCCCGCGAGGGAGATATGGCATGCGACGCTCCGACTAAATTAGGATTTCCGCTGCTAATTAAACATAATTAACCTAATTAATGGTGTTTAGAAGTCGGGGCGTTACAACATGTACTCCCTCCGTCCCGGAATACTCGACCCGGTTTGACCGGCACAGAGTTTAAGGGACTTGAATTGACTTATTTAATTTAATAGGTAGTAGTTGATAGTGGGATATTATTTTAATATAGTTAGTGGGAAATGTGTAAAGGAGTGGGGTTGGGGGAGAGTAAGGGTTGAATTTTTAATTATTTTTTGTATGGAGTAGGGAGTAGGTGGGTTAATAGGGGTAGAGTGAGAAATAATATAATATTGTTAGAATATTTCCATTTTTAGAAACAGGTCAAGTATTAATGGACGACCCGATAAGGAAACAGGTCACGTATTCCGGGACGGAGGGAGTAATAATTTAATCATGAAAATCCCTAATTTCCAATCACAAGCACTCAAACCAATCAATGTTGAGTTTTCACCAAACCCTAATCAATAAACTACTCAATCAACATAAACACAAAATTTATAGAAATTAACAACTAAAAACATGGTTCTAAACAATAATAAGAACTAATCTAAATATGAATCATTAAGCTAAACAAAAAAAAATTGAACTAATTAAAACAATAAATGAAAACAATAAATAAGGAGATAGAGTAAGAAATTGTTCATTGATTAATTGGTTGATCCTTCCATACAAGTTGTCACCCTTGAATTTCAAAAGCCCAATTTTTCATTGATTTTCCCTCACTTTCTCTCACCAAAAACTAATCTTATACCCTGAACCCTAAGAAAAAGACTAATTATGTACGGAGTACATTTTTTTTTTGAAAGATAAGTTTTTTTTTTTTTTTTTTAATAGGAAAGATCGTAGATTTCAATTCTACGACAAGAAAATCGGGTACCCAAGTGGGTGACTAATTATGTACATTGTAAGTTTTTTTAACCCAAATTTTGGTATTTATACTAAGGCCTAAAAAAAAGGAAAAATAAATAAAGAGAAAAGAAAATAAATAAAGGAAATTAAAACAAAAGAAAAGAAAAGAAAAGAAAAAGAAAAAGAAAAAGCTAAACTAAAGTACTGTAAAACTAATTAAAAGAAGAAAATAAGAAATAAAAAAATAAAAAGAAAAAGGAAAAGCCTTAAAGCAACTCTAATGGTTACAAAATGGACCTGCTCACAAAAAAATGAATATGTGAGCAGGTAGCCCACCATTGGTACAACAATGACATAAACAACTCAAAAAATCTTGTAGCTATTTTGGGCTACGTAGCTCAAAAATAATATAGCTCAAATAAATAAATTATTTAAAATAAATATTATAGGGAGCTACAAAGTATTATAGCCCACCAATATGATAAATTATAGTTTTAATCAATTATAGTTAAAAATTTAATGTGGCAAATTTAGCCACAACATATTGTAACAAATGCTCTTAAACAATGAGAACCTCACAAAATCAAAATGTATCCGACATTTTGAACCAGAACCCCCTTTTGTTGTTTTGTCTTTTTTCGCCCCCTTTCCCCTTCGTCCATTTTCGTCCAAATTAATTGGGGTTTTCTTGCTCCCTGCTTCACTGCGCCTCATCTCCTCAATCATCATCCTCGTCCGTCATCATCTATCAATCATCAACCGTTCATCAGCTTCCATCATCAATCATCACAATCAATCATAGGCTTCCGATTTCCAATCACCCAACCCCAATTCGAAGAACAAACAATCACAACCTTTCACTCTTCAATCAAATCGCAGCCTTCAAATGGAGTTGTACGGCGAAAAATCGAGGGCACCAACAATGAACCACCAAGGCAAGCACGTGACCTTCATTAATTCCGTACAAGAACTCGACCGCCCAAATGTTCGGACGAACTGATAGTAGGTCCGGTCGAACTTAGTGGTGGTTTGGGCGAACTTCATTCAGGTTCGACTGAACCTCATACAACCAGGAACTCTAAATTTTCGGTTCGGTCGAACATAATTACGGGTTCGGTCGAACTCAATTCCTCTGTTTTTGCTCTGTTTTTCTGATGTGATTTTGTGCGTTTTGTTGCGTAGCTGGTGTTGTGCATGGTTGTGTTGGATGGCGGCGGTGATAACAGTATTGTTGGTGTTGCTTGGTGATGCGTGGTAGGTTGCGATGAATGTACGGTGGAGATTGGTGTTGGAGGAGCAGCGGCTGGGCAGCGTTGAGAGATGAGAGCTGCTCCGCGGTGGCTATTGTGTGGTTGAAAGATGATGGGCGCTGCAGTACTTTGTTTGTGTGGCGAGTAGTAGAGAAAGGAAGAAGAGTTGGGTGGTGGTGATGGATAAGACAAGAGTGGTGGTGTAGGCTAAGCTATGCAATGTTGCACCATTCTTGGCAGCAGTTTGGCCCAAGTTTTGAGGCCCACAAGCCACGAAGTCCATAATCCAATTCTTTAGTGAAGAAATTACTTCTCTCATGCGTGATTCAATTTCTTTTCCCTGTTATTGAAATATGGTGCTAATTATCACTTATCATCAGGTTGTGTGAAGGTGGAGAGTTGCTGGATCGAATATTATCTAAGTAAACAATGTTCTATTCAGCCGCGTTTTCATGATGTTATTTCCAGAAGCGTTAATGTCAAATTTTTGTTACATAAATGTTCTAATGTTAATTGCTTTTGTTATCCAAATCAGAAAGGATAGCTGGTATTAAGAGAAAGACGCAGCAGTGGTGGTGCGTCAGATGTTGAAAGTCGCTGCTCAGTGTCACTTACATGGTTTGGTTCACCGTGATATGAAACCTGAGGTAGATTTTCATCTACATATTTGAACTTTAAAATCCAACTTGATCGAACTATGACTGTTATTAATGTTTGATTCCGACGTGTTTCTTGTCTGCAGAATTTTCTTTTCAAGTCGCCTAAAAAGGATTCATCTTTAAAGGCCACAGATTTTGGACTATCAGGTTTCATAAAACCTGGAGAGTAGAAAAAATTAACATCAATTTTGGATAATTAGTTCTCTTAAGCCTAGTTCTGGAGGATCCTATGGTTCATCCTTTATGAGTGTTATCCATTTAAAGGTGTAAGAACCAGTGAAATACTCATCTTTGTTATGACTGCCATATGATTTGCTTCAAAGTTCTGATGCTTCTGGGCAAAACATTTCTTCTTGCAGGGAGAAAATTCATAGATATTGTTGGTAGTGCCTACTATGTGGCTCCAGAAGTACTAAAACGAAAATCAAGTCCAGTGTCCGATGTTCGGAGTATTGGTGTCATCACCTATATATTACTTTGTGGCAGACGCCCATTTTGGGATAAAACTGAAGGTGGTGTTTAAGGAGGTATGTTAAATGTGTATCCTTCTAAAATATTGAGTTATTTCTTTCTATATGGAGTACATCGAATTAGGGTTTTGTTTCTTGCTTTTAATTGGCGAACCCACTTTCTTGCTTACAAACGCTGCCTTTGAATTGGAGGCCGGTAAATTGTAATCAACTGCCAGAGAAGGTAGTCGTTCATGAGATTTGAAGCTTATTTTGTTAAATGTATGTAGGAAAGATTTAAAGTTGAGACGGCTCAGTAGTACAAGCTCGCTACTGGCAGGTATTTGGAGTCTTCATTTTAAACAGAGGAAGAATATTTGAACTCTCAAGGGTCAGTTGTTTCTCTTTAACCAAAAGTCGCTGATGTAAACTTAGCACATGAGTTCGACAAACATTGAGTCTTAGGTGAATTGGTGATCATAAAATCGACATAATAGATAGATGCCACAGTATTTGATATATTAATAGAAGACCTTCAACAACAAAATCATTCAGATATGAAGCAAAGTGAGAGCATCAACAATGATACCAAAAATCATTACTGCTACGTGATACGGGATTTGCAATCAATCTTAGATTTCAACATAATTGTCTGGATACACATTTGTAGCCTGAAATGAAGAAGGCCTGACATTTTAAATTTTAAGGCATTCTGATAGATGGACCTTAGATTTAACTCATATTTTTATCCTACCTGACTTTTAAGGTGTATCAGTTAGTGTCAAACTCTGTTTAAGTGCCCTCAACCAGAACATAGGCTGAGTTTGAGAGGATAGCAGACAATAGAGCGTCCACAAGTTTTCCCAGAAAATCTTTGATCTACAAAGGAAACTTGACATAAACAATGACTTACCAGAAAATCTTTGATCTACAAAGCACACACTGCCATATGATATGACTGAACTTTTTGCAAGATGCTGTTTGAAAGTATGAAATTACAGAACTTCTTCAGCAATTAATATTTACATTTAATGATCCTTTGATGTCGCCTTCTTTTTTAGGATGTCTCCAACGTTGGCAACAATACCAGTGCTGATAGGTCTTTACAGAGCCCTTTCATATGTTGCTAATGAGGTAATGCAGTATTGATCATGGGGTAGCTAATAACTCTCGGCTGTGATATTTTTCTTAATATTGTTAATTATAGCTACAAACCTGCATTGGCGTGCTAGCATTTTGAAAGTTAGCGCTTTACAATTAATTTTTCGGGCACTTGCATCTTCATTCCTACTGACTGACACTTCTGATCTAATCTTTTCTACCAACCGTGCAATGGATGATCACATCAAATCAGGGTCTTTAGATTATGCCCACCAACTGTTTGACGACTGTCTATGTGAGATGTTTCTTGGAATTTGCTAACTTCTGGGTACAAACGCTATGGAGATGTTGTTTCTTGGAATTTGCTAATTTCTGGGTACAAACGCTATAGATTACCAGGGAAAGCATTTGAATTTTATTCTGAAATGTTATTTCAAGGTTATAGACAAAGCCCATTAACGTTTTCATCTGTTATGAGCATTTGTAGTAACACTGGTTTTTTGTTTGAGGGGACTCAAGTTAATATATTGTATAGTGATTTCACTTGGATTTTGCGGGGATTTGTATACTGGAAGTTCTATTGTTCATGTTTGTACGCAAATGGGGTTTGTTTATGATGGGTTGAAAGTTTTGGATGAATGTCTGAGAGGTATGTTGCTGTTTGGAATTTGGCTTTTCGAGGATTTTGTAAATTGGGTACAGTGGGATGAGATTGTAAGGTGATTTCCTAGAGTTAAATTTGATGGGGTTAAGTAACTTATGTTGAATGATCTTATGGCATTGTGTAACAGATATAAAAGCCACGTCAGCATATTACCCATAGTAGCAGGTCATTGTCTAAAGAAGCTCTTTAAAAGAAGATATGTCCAAAAGGTTGTGATATTCTTAGTCAACAAAAATTCAGCCCTTTTTTAGCAGACCGTTTAAAGGTTGTATTTTTAGAATCAATTTTTCCTTTTTATTCTTACTTGTACATTAGTCAGCTTTTTTTTAATCTAAAACTAATAGGCTTTGGAGATGTCAAATTCCCTTATTTGCTAAAGGAGTTTCAGTTTTATTTTTAAGTTTGAAAGCTTTAGCATTGGTTGAACAGTTGTTTGAGAAGGGTAAAAGGTAGACTAAGGGTTTCCAAGTGCAATCTTTTTAATCTTTTTAACCCGGAGCTTGACTTAATTTTTGGTTTAGTACTTTCTCCCTCCCTCGACCAAAATGTGTTTTCTTACCTAACATAAAGTAGTTTATAATTGGATTTCCAAAATGTACTAAGGCGGAGTGATTGAAAAAGCAAATGATCCAACAACATTTTATAAAGCATCTTTTAGTAAAATTGTGTAAAAATCATTATTACAAGAATTGGGGCCATGTAATGCATATTTCAGGACACACAGAATAAATAATACTCCGTAAATGTGATGTATACATGTACAAGAGGAAGTCAGTTTTATGCGTTACACTACCTTTCTGGTATCAGGTGGTAGAAGCGGTGAATCCCTGTCAGCACAGAATGCGTCAAAACGCCTAATAGCTTCATTTAGGGTATTCTCGTGCCCAAGCTCAGCAAGCACAGTCAGCAGTTCCCCTCTCAACGTGGCATCCAAGTGGCTCTCACCGGACTTAGAATCCCAGCCAAGTTTCCTGCATTATATTTAAAAAGAAAATAATCAAGAAGAAAATAAACAAAGTCGCAATTGGCTAAAGCAGAGCCAAAATCAAACTGTTAACAAATCCACAAGCATTGATGAGTTGACTCTTAATAAGCATGACATAAGCATAGAAAAGAAAAAAGACAGCCAGAAAACTAACAGATTCAGAATTCATATCAAACTACCCCTCAACAAACTAATGTAGTTCCACACTCTATGCCACACAAGCTCAAAAAAACCTTCAGCAGAAAAAGAAATAATCTTTTCCATGGTTGCTTAACTAGAAATGTCTCCTACTGCTCAAACAACAGTGTTAAGATCCATCAGAGTTCAATGCGCACAGAAATTTCTCACACGAAATGCTCCATATTGAGTTAAACTTCAAATTTGAAGTAATTGTCAATATACCACACAGCTCTAAGCAACACAGAGAGAAAGACCTCTATTCTTAACTACTGAGCCATCCATATCTGTGGTTAAATAAAAACCAACTTTTGCTGCTACAAGGTAGCATGGTTAACTCTGAAATTTCATGATAGAAGAAATGCTTTTTCGCCCTCGTTTACGACTAAAATAGTGTACAATGTTGAAGTTTTCTTCTATTTTGCATAGTTGTTTATTTTAGTGATTTAGTTCATTCATTTTAAAGCTCTCCAGTAAATTATAAATTGATTACTCAGAATACTACACTGCTACGCACCATTTAAATCCACTGTTTCCCACGTTTACCATTCTCTCGCATATTTGAAAAGGACGTATACTAGACTCTCTCTAAGAATTACTTAGAGAATCAATTTTAGTGGACAATGAGCCAAATGAACAACAATTTGAGGTCATTAAAATAAGCTTGCTTACATCGTCAAAATCTATAAGTAATACAATAAGACCTAAAGTAAAAAAAAAAAAAAAATAACACAAAACAGACACATCTTGATTCAACTATTTGCATAAGATAATCATAAATGTAACTGTAGTGTGCTATGCATAAATGAATGAACTCATTTTGAGCTCATATAAATGGTAAACGTGCAGGATACTCACAGTGCAGGATACTCAAAGAGGTTGATGAAGAACTTTCTGAGATTATCAACTAATTCAGGTGTGGCGTCAGCAACTATTCTCATAACTTTGTAGCTAATCTGAGGAAACGAAAAAAATAAAAAAAATTAGCATTTCACACAATTGAGTTGCTTCAGTAAAAAAAATGATGGTTAAATTACATTTATCAAATTGGATAGAACAGTATATTCGGTTTCCTCTCTGAATGATGCAATCAAAGTCAACAAATTTATCAGAGATTGCTGACTACTGGTACACAGGGCAAACAAATCATCCAGAACACCTGTTGGTAAGAAGTTTAATGTCAAACAATTACAGAACTATTTATATAATAGAAATGACACAATAAAGCCTGCACAAACAAACTTACCAAATCTATCAGTTGCAGACAATTGGCCACTCTCTATAGCATGTCGAAGTTTAGCTCCAAGTTCTTCATCATATTTCACTCTATAAAACCCAGTCTGGTCCACATTAAGCTTAACATAAGCAGCATCTTTGATACCAAGACTTCCAGACTTCTCTTTCAGGAGATAACTGTAACGGTTATCGTAGGATCCGCAACATAAAGTGATTGGGACAATCCATTGGCTATCACTAGGGGAACCGCTCAACAAAAAGTGTGACTGTCATCAATTACACAATGTTAGATCTAGAAGTTATATAAGACATTAACAAGGAAAAGTCCAAGTGGTTGGTAATTAATTAATTTCTTGTAGTGGTAGCGCACTAGACCGAAAGTAAAAAAAATTACGAAGTATAAATTAAGCGCATTGCACCTGTTCTAAATCGAGCTTCTCGTCTTTGACCCTCACGGAAACAACCGGATATCCTTTCTGCTGTGTCCATGAATTCATTAGTTCCTTTACTGGTTCACCAGATACCTCCTCAAGAACAGCCCATAGGTCTTCAGTCTTTGCATTTGAGCAAGCATATTTCTTTATGTAGCATGCCAGAGCTCTCTGGTAGAAGAATTTAGTTAAACATAAGTCAAACCATTAAACTTTGAAAGAAAATGAAGATAGAAGATACCAATATCAGGATGTCTAACCAAGCAAACATGTTAGGGAGACCAAAAGAACTTATGACGGAACAAAGCTACATTAGAAAGCCATGCAATGATGTGTGAAACTATTACAATGAAATCGACTTGCAATCAAAATTATTTCCATGGAATCAGCTTGAAAATTGTTTTCATCTGGGTATTTCGAGCATTTTACGAGCGAAGATGAAATTCTTCAACGCCAACCAATCCAATTCTATACTATGCCAACCCGTGTCAGTTAAAAAAAATAGAATTTAGAATTTTTCAAAGAAAAGGAATAAGTGAAGCTCAGATACTGGAAGTATGATGTTCTGAGGCACATGCACCAAACTATGCGTTCACTTGGGTGCATATAAGAATTTTCAGCGAAAAAAATAAACGGTATTTGAGTTTAACTGGAAACAACATGCAATTCCTAGAACAAAACAGAAAACAAGAAGTCAAAAACATATAGCAAATTCGGAAATTATACAGACACTCGGAAATTATACAGACACAACAGGAGTAAACCTGAAAAGTATCTGCCCCAATATAACTTTGAAGCATCCTGATGACAGATGCGCCTTTCCTGTAACTGATGGCATCAAATATTTCATCAATTTCACTAGCATGATTTATCTCCACCTGGAAATAAGACACAACTTTAGCATTATAAGTTGAATTTTTCAGATACTGATACACCTAAACAAGCAAACAATAAGTAAGAGTAAAACCTCAATAGCATGTGATTCAGAAAGACCATCCAGCCTAAGCCCATCAGTAGTCTGGTCAAGAAATTGAGTCCAAATATTCCATTCTGGAAAAATAGCATCAGCGGCTAAGTAGGATACCTGTGGACAGACCAATAATAATAAAATAATTTCAGTATTTAAAATGCTGAAATTTTCAGTTTAAACAGAACATTGCTTTGATTATAAATTAAAGTTACCCATGTTGCAAATCCCTCATTCAACCACAAATGAGTCCACCATTCCATAGTCACGAGATTTCCAAACCACTGATGTGCTAATTCATGAGCAACCACGATAGCAACCTTAACAGAAGAGAATTCCATTATTGAACAGACAGAACAAATAATTTAGTGATGCCTCAGCCAGCTAAGCAAACTAATTACCCTTTGCTTGTTAGCAGCAGCGGAGTGCTTCTCATCATACAGCAATGCATTCTCACGATATGTGACCAAACCATAGTTCTCCATGGCACCAGCAGCAAAATCAGGAATCGCAATCATATCCAATTTGGGCAAGGCGTAAGGCACATCAAAATACCTTATAAAAGTGTGAACAGTATTATAATAACAAACAGATAAGAAGAAACATGGGAAAATATATACGTAGTAGTTTGGAATCAACAAAGAAAAGACAGTGTGAGAGCAAGTTACTTTTTATATAATTCAAGGGTCTTAACAGCAACCTCTAAAGCAAACTTCCCTTGGTCTGACTTGCCAACTTGACAATAACATCTAACTTTAATACCTGCACAATAAGAAAGAAATGTGGTCATATATAAAGATCCCCTGAGGCGTAGTTCATTAAAAAACAGTAGCACTACAAGCAGAATTCCAGGTATACCATCAGATGTGCTACTTTCCACAAAATCAAACAAACCCACAACTACAGCAACCAAGTATGTCGACATGATTGGTGACTCCTCAAAGTAAACAGTCTTAAGATCTCCTTCTTTCTTTTCTTCAATGACAGGCATGTTGGAGAGTGCTATAAGATTAGATGGAACATCCAGGGTAATCTTGAATGTAGCCTGAACAGAAAAGAGATAAACAAAATTCATACGATAAATAAGGAGTTGTAAACAGATTGGCGAGCAAATTAAAGTTTAAACAAAACTTGAACAGACTGCATCACTGCAAACAACAATCAAGAATGCCTAAGACTTGGTAATGTTAGCATTTTTGACAACTTAGTGTTTACCTACAAATCGATATCACTAGTAGCAGGAAAATCACCAAACAAATAGTTATGCGCATAATCACAGTGATGACACAACCCAACTCCATTATTTTCAAGGAATTCTTCTGATTATTGTTCTAATTGAAAATCTCTAACCCTAAGTTTAAGTGCTTCTGTTCCGAACAAAATCCTTGCATAACACGTGATTGAAGGAAATAATGCCCTTGGTCCAAGTATGCATTCTATGTTAAGTCTAATAAATGCGGTTCAGTATTAATTGACAAGTTAATAATTCAGTGAGATCAAGTGAGCTGAATGCCTAGCTAGAGGCCGCTTCAATTCAAGTGGAATTAATGATATTAATCCACAGCTTACTCTTGACTGAACCCGTAGGGTCACACAAATAGTACGTAAACGGATCAAGTATCTAATGGCATTAGATACTCTATCTATGAATATTCGGAACCGACGAATCTTGGTTTCAGTGGGAGCTAAGATCGTCACAGACAAGAAGTGAATACTCCGGAAACGATGATATTGCCGGAAACGGAAATATGGATCGTATCGGAAATATAAATATTATCCAAGTCGTAGATGTTGCCGGAAACGGAAACATGGTACGTGTCGGAAAATATTATCGGAAATGGAAATATTGTCAGAATCGGAAATATTACCGGAATCGGAAAATAATTCCGGAAACGGAAATATTAAATATTTGTTCGAAACGGAAATTAATTCCGGAATCGGAAATATTAAATATTGTTCGTATCGGAAATGAATTCCGGAATCGGAAATTTAATCGGAAGCGCATCGTACGAATAAGCATCGGACGAGACCTGCCGGACGAGGCCCAGCACGAAGCCAGGCCATCGCCCAGCAAGCCAAGCGCGCCGCACAAACAGCAAGGCCAGGCCCAGCAGGCTGCGCGCAGCGCGCAGCGCGCACAGCGCGCACAGCACGCGCAGCGCGCAGCGCGCGCGGGCGCTGAGTGGGCTGCTGCTCGCGCGCACGCATGAGGCCCATCGTGGCTGTCGTGCGTGTGTGTGTGCAAGTGTTTGTGTTCGTGCACGTTTCCTAAAACATGCAGAGTTCGGTTAATGATTAAATTCCTAATTCTATTTGATAAATTAATTAAATTAGAGTTCTTGTAAGATTCTAGGTTTGATTAATTTGTATCTGAATAGGATTACGATTCCCTTTCCATACCGCTATAAATATGAGGCTAGGGCTCACAATTTATAACACAAGTTTCAAAGTATTCAAAGTGAGTTTTTGAGAGAAAAATTCAAACACACATCTTGCTCAAATTGCCGAAATTTTCTAGTACCTTAAGGGCGATTCTAGTTGGTCAATCTTAAGGCGGATCCGGACGTGCTGTGGACTATCTACGGAGGGACGACACTTGGAGTCCTAAAAGACTTGTTCTTGTTCGGTTCGGGCGCAGCTAGGGAAGGCACGCAACAAAGAGTATGCATCTAATCTATGCTAAATGATTATGTGTAAATAATATGTTTTCCTGGGTTTATGGTTTTTTCCGCATGATTTATGAATTGTCATATGTATCATAACCTAACAGTGGTATCAAGAGCCCCTTATTATTTTCATAATCTAAATTGCATGAACATGGTTAAATATTACAAATTTGCAAGAATTAAAAGGGGTGATTAATTTTCGTAATTGTTAATTAATTGCAAATTGCGTTTATTTAATTATACGTACGCAGTTTTTCGGCAGTTTCTTCGTTACTCATCCGAATTGAGTGATTTTTGTGTCAATTCCGCATGTAAAAGGCATTCTAAAAATTTTGACAAAAGTAGTATTTTTCTGCCGAACCCAGAATTCTCAAATTCGAAGCCTAACTATGACTTTTCGAAGGTTTTAGTTTTTCGAATGCAAAATTTCGTAAATTTAAGATGTTAAATTAAATATTTGCGATTCTTGTTGATAAATCTTGAATTTTTGATTGACCTACTGCATATGTTTAACAAGTTTGAATGCCTAGTCTTGTTAATTATGATTAATTTGTTGAAAATTAGAATAATTTAGAATTAATTTGATTTTCATAATTAATTGTAATTTAATTAGAAACCTATGATTAAAAACCACCATAAAAATTGTAAATTTACGATAAATTTTAAATTTTTATGACCTAAACTTGAATCCATATCAATCGGAAATCAATTGGATAATAAATTTTCGATTTTTTCGCCCTAAAATTATGAAATTAATATTATTTATTAATTTGTCATTAATTTTAAATATAAATTTTAAATTTTATGCGATTCGTTCATATAACTTGAACGCACGAAGCAATGGACGCTTCGTGTTACCCTTAAGGGGTGTTGTATAATGCGGGCATGCGACGACGAGCAAGGGAGCTCGTCGCCCGTGCGGCACGAATGCAATGAGCAAGGGCGTAGTGCACGAGCACAAGGCAGCAGCCCTGCCTTGTGTCATGTGCCACGAGCTATGAACGAATGGGCATGGGCGAAGAGCGAGCCAAGGCAGTCGCGTGTGGGCAGCAAGCGAGCTGCGCCACAACGCGCGCTGCCTCGCACAAGAGCGCGCAGCCTCGCGCGCAGCGAGCGCAAGCTCGCGTGCCACGAGCGCTGCGCCCAACATTACTCGCGCGCACAGCGAGCGATGTCGCGCGCCCAGCGAGCGATGTCGCGCCCCAGCGAGTGATGGCTCGCGCGCACAGCGAGCGATGTCGCGCGCCCAGCGAGCGATGTCGCGCGCCCAGCGAGCGATGACTCGCGCGCCCAGCGAGCGATGTCGCGCGCCCAGCGAGCGATGTCGCGCGCGCGCACTGCGAGCGATAGCTCGCGTGCGATGAGCGCTGGCGCGCGCAGCGAGCACCAATGCGTGCGGAGGCTTGCGATAGGGAAGCAGCAGCTATGCGACGAGCGCATGGGCTGCGCGCACATGGCCAGCAATGGCTGTGTGCGTACGGCCCATGGGCGTGCAACGCGTAGGGTGTTTGCGTTACGATTAGATCGTTTTGAATGTTTAATTTGAAAATTTCAGTTCACGTAATTTTAATTAATTTTAAAATTAATAATTTGAATTATTTTCTTGGATTTTAATTTTGAATATTATAATTATAATAAATGTTATTTATTCTAATTATTTTACTAAAATTAAAATCATGAATTAATTTAAATACGACTGAAATTAAATTAAATTTTTGGATTCAATTATAAATTGATATGAGCTTTAAATTTTAATTAAATTTGTATGTTTCCGGTTAGACTAGAAATACATTTTTATGTTTAAAATTGGTAAAGCATATGAATTTATTGGTTTAAGTGGGAGCGCTTTTTAGTCATAAACTCTTGATTAGGTCTACAAATCCTTAAGGTTAAAACAACTTGATTAGAATTAATAAGGACTGAATAATTGGTAGATTATTGGTGCCCTTGATTAATTGCTGCAAATGTTTACGTGATGCATAATGTGTTTTACTAACCAGCTACGTGGGCCATTCATGATAATGAATGGGTGAATGGTATATATTGTATATGTACTGTTTTGCAGGTTATGAAGTGACTAGTATGGCCCAAATAGGATAGAAAATATGGTCTGCGTACATTAATTTGAATGTAATTGGTCTAAAGTACCAAAGTTATTTTTCAATTCAAATATGGTCTGCGAACCATCAAATAGTTGTAATTAGTTATAGCTTATCCTATTTGAAGAAAATGGTGCCTCCCACGGAGATTTTCAAGACGGACTTTGAAGTCAAAGCTTCAAGATGAAGTCGGGCCATACTAGATCACATTTATCTTATGCATGTTTTAAGTTATTTATTGCTTTTAAATATGTCTTAAAATGCATGAGATCAAAAGCTTGATTATGTTGCATGATTAAGGATTTTAGTTCACTTAAAATCTAACCAACATAGTAAGAGCCTTAAGTTCCAAACTTAAAAATTGAGTTAAAAGGTGCCATGCCAAAATATACACTTGCTTGGATATCCTTTACATCAATCTATTAATAGTTTTCGCTCAGCGAGGTGTTACTTATTGGTCCTAAAGGGGCAAGGTACACAAATAATTGTGAGTACATGTTAGTTTTGGTGAAACTCAATGATATAAGTAAGGAGTCCTTTTATGTCGTGGCAAATTCGATAGGTTTACCTAATAAGTTCTTAGACGTACCTATCAACCAAGAGTAGTTTCTAGACTATTAGCAAAAGGCTTTTGCTTACCTAAAATGTTTTAGAATTGAGTCGACAAACTGTGCTTAATTCTTCAATGGTTTTAGGGTCTTGGAATCATTTTATTCACACCTGCCGGAACAATAAAATCGAATAAAATGCTAATAACTTGTTTGAATTGCATGGTTGCTTTAATTTCAAGTTATTATTCATGATAAATGTTTAGACTTTGCATGCTTCAATGTATGTTTTAATTATTGTTTATAATTAAAATCTTGCACTGCAATAAATCCTTTTAGAAAGGTAACAGTAAATTTCCTCGATTGGTAGTGAATCCAAGAACGATTCACGGAAATGAGAGAAAGTGAGCAATTTAAAGTGTACGTTTCTTATAGCGACTTTTATGGTTGTTTTCGAATATCAAAATCGAATGGCAAACCAATTGGTGCTTGTGAATTCAAAATACACTGTAGTTTTGAGATCGTAAAGCATTGAGTTTAAACGCTCAGCCTTACCAATGGTTAACAACCTAATATCGTTGTCCATTTAATTCTCGAATGAGTCTAGTCCCTAGACATTCGAATAGATCGATGCTTAGAGAACTTTAGAAGCTTCTGGTAAGATCATCTAGTTGAAACAAAATATTCAACATAAATTAAAATGGTAAAGAACCTTGTTGGTGACATTGGACATGTCTAACAAAGTATAAAAGTCAACACTAAAGAATTCAATTCTTAAGACTATAAGAAAAGGTACAAGAAATAGGAAAACGAGGAACAAATGAAAGGAATTTACGATTCCGTTTCTACCTATAAGTTTATGTTTAAAGAGAAGTAACCTAGCAATCAAACTTCCTTGGTATCATATACCGCTTGAGGTTCTTACTTCGATAATAACTCAAACAATGGAAGCTAGGATACACTAATGACCTACAAGTAGGAAATGAAGCATGGCAATGCTACATTAGTTGTAGGGTCATCTAGTTTGTTTTAACTCCTTTCAAAGGCTGGAACTTAATGGCTATTTTGTTCCATAATCAGCATACCTAAAATTCTGCTTCAAACACAGAAAGACTCACATTCAGAAGAACAAAAACAATGCTTGTTTGTTTGTTTATTTGAATGAAATGGTCATTTACGGGATGAGTCAATATGCTTGATTAAAACAAACAACTCTTTAAAGAACTTTACTAGGTTCAAATCAACCACTTGATTTGAGTTCCACTAATCTTTGGCATTGTTGCTTAGACCATGTCAACAAGTTAACATTCACAAGCTCTATTTTAATGGACTTTTGAAAGTTGGTTGATTTCTAGATCAACTTAAGACAAGCTAGTCTTACTTGTTGAAAGTAACAAAAGATATGAACTATTGTTAGAACGCCTAGACAATAGAGTTCAAGGCTAAAGAAAGATTTTATGACTTTATTATTTCACATGGATTTGAGTGAATATAGGCTTATTTACTCAAATGTGATATAAGTTGAATTTGTTTGGCTAGTTCAAAGATTCAGAAGTATAAATCCACTTGGCAAGAAATCATAAAGATCTAGGTTAGATCATGTTGATGATTACTTGAGACCAAATATGATCATCAATGATTGTGTGTTGTAATTTCACAATCTAGGTCCATAAGATATGGCATATCTTAGTTGGAATAATCGAAGTCGATTAGTACTTGATTCGATCAATGATGAATCATAAAGACTTTTCCTATAATTTCTAAAACAAAATGCTCAACTACCACCAAACTAAACCAAATTCGTCAAAGCTATTGAAAAGTAATTTCAAAATATCTTTTCATAATATATCTAAAGAGTTCCTAAACTCAGTGGGAGCTTAGTGTTTGTTATTCAACAAACTAAGGCCCAAGTATAGATATATGTTTCATTGTGATTTATTCAAATGAGGCACAAGGGTATTGTTTCTACCACGAATTTTGAGAACATAATGTTTGTTTGTTCGAAATAATGTCCTTTTGGAGATTCGTTTCCAAAATGACAAGTGGGAGAAAATAGACCTCGAAAGTCTTCGAGGCGAACAACAAACATAAACGGACATTCCGGAGGCTTTTCGAAGTGCTTCAGAAAATCCGAACTTATTCTTTAAGGACTTTAGAAGTGGCTTTAAAGAATAGACATCTCTTAGAAGACTTTACAAGTGCTTCAAGGAGAACAGAATATTCAAAGGACTTTCAAGTGGCTATTGATATTCTATTGTTTGATGTTCTATACCCTAGTAGGCATAGAGTTCAAGTCACTGGAACTATGCGATTCTTCCATTAGATAGTGAAGAAACCTACAACTTGCAGTCAAACTATTATCATGTAGATTAATGAGTTTGTGACTTGTAAGAAAGCTATGACGAAACCCAGATTCCCTAAAATGGTTAGAGGCCATATATAGACTATATGTTTAATTGGTTAAAGGCCATAAAACATACTCAATGTTTTGATGACAAAATTGAAATTTTGTTGATTTGCAAGAATAGTTTCACACCTATTGGTTGCAAGTTTGTTTTAAGGATAAAAACCATCAAACATGGAATTGTGTTCACACACAAAGCTAGATTAGTTGCTAAAGGTTACAAGCAAATTCATGGCATGGATTGTGTTGAAACCTCATGCAAAATCGTAATACTTAAGTCTATAATTCAAGCAATGATTGCATATTGGTACATATGGCAATTGGATGACAAAACGTATTCCTCAGTCAAATGTTGGAATATAATATGTACATGGTATGTCATAGAATTTGTGGATCCAAATAAATGCTTGAAAAAGAAAGCTAGCTTATGAAATCTAAGTACAGATTTAAGCAAGCAATTGGGAATTAGAAATGTATTTTAGTGAAGCTAATAAGTATTTTAGTTTCATAAAATGTACATGATTCTTATAGATATATAAGAAGTTTAGTGGGAGTACATAAAACTTAATTGGTCCTATGTGTATCACACACATATCTCTCTATTGTAAAATAACATTCAAATGCTAATGACTTAGATTTGAGATTATTCATCAATGATGGACCATGGCGAAACTTAGTACATACTGGGTATTAAGATCTATTTACAAAGATCTTATGATATTGTTTTGGATTAAGTAATGGCATTTACTAAATCAAACACGAAAATCTCCATTGGAGATATTCGACCCATGTAAATAAATCTAAGTAAAGAATGTTTGAACTATGTATAAGCATTTACTAAGTTAAACATCAAAGAGTCTAAATGAGATTCTTAACCTATATTATATGTCAAAGAATTTAGCTGGATTCAGTATCTACTAAAATTGAATGAGCTAAAGTTACATGAATAGAATTCAATTGGGAATTATTCTGCAAAAGAATTTATCATGTATGATATAATATGAGGATCGCCAAAAATGTATCGTATGACTTTAGGCATGACGAACATATACCAATCTCTATTGATCTAAGTGAAGATCAACTAGGTTGAGATCAAGAATACTTATGGTACTTGAAAAGGTACATAGGAATAGTTCTTGATTCAAGGAAATAAAGATATGCTAAATATTGATGCTACACGCATAAACACTGGCAAAGGATCAAGCAAGACCCTTTGGAGTTAACCATTGATAAGGACGAGCTATAGAGCATCGTGTTTTGAAATGGCAACATGGATTGGAGACCATGAGTTGTTGCGTGGGAAATTAAAATATTAATTTCTATGTTCTAAGATACAGCTGGAAAGTCTTCCACATATCTGTGAACTGCTTGGATAAGTAAATCCAAACAAAGCATCACTAGCAACCTAAACAGTTGAAGTAAAAGTAATTATTGCCTAAGAAGCAATAAAACAGGGTTGTTTAAAGTTCTTCACTGAACTTGGGTAGATCACCTATCTGCTGGCTTGATGGTTCTTCATTGAAAAATGCGTGGAACCACTCTTGAAGCAAGAAAAACGTCTGCTAACTTAATGGTTCTTCATTGCAAAATGCGTAGAACCACTAATGTAGTAAGAAAGACTAGATCACATAATAAACAAACTCGAAAAGATCTTATCATCATATCTCAAAGAACATTCGATGAAAAGGATGTTAAGATTGGCAAAGCATGATAACTAAACCTATGCAACAAGTGAGAAGCAACACTCACATTGTCGCACTGGAAATCAAGCACAGCTTTGAATTCCATGAATTGTTTTAGAAAATGGGTTTGAGGCCCATGGTTATAAAACATTGGGGTTGAACATTTATCATATATGAAATGTATTTTCATATTCCATTTAATCTTGGTTTAGTATTAAATGATGAGTCCCTTCAAATTTGACGAAATATTCAAGATAGACTGTCAGGACCAGTCCTGTGACTAAGAAATGTCTATCAAGTGAACTTGAATGTCAAAGGTTGAAAATGGTCCCTAATCGGAGTTTTCTATAAAATTGGACGCATAGAAAACGTTAGACGATTAGAATGCAAGATGACTAGTAGTTCTGTTTCTTGAACTATGTGGACATGGCAATGTCATAATCATTTGCATAGATACTTACTTTGGGAAGACTAGTATCGGACAAGACCTATGAAACTTTACTGTAAGAGATGAAAGTCTGTCATAAGTAAATTTCATTAAATTATTAGACACTAAATCCTCAATACCTGAGTGATTTGAGATTACTTGTTTGAGAACTGGTTGCTTTGACGTTGACCAACCGTCGCACCGTAAAAGGAGGCTATAAAGGCAACGCTCAGGTAATCACCTATCAAACGAAGTCTAATCTCAAGATCGCAAGATTGGGATTATCCTCCCATAAATCGGGATGAGATGCTTAAAAGTTGTACAAGGCCACTCGGAGAGCTAGAAACTGTGAAATGCATGGCCGTGCTCGGATGAATCATAGGCTATGATTATCTGTTTATTTGATCAGTTGAACTCTGAAACCGAGGAACACCTCTGGACATAATAAGGATGACAACTCTTACCTTATGTTCAAGAGCAAGCATCGAGTGACAAAGGAATTAGGAAATGCACACTTGTCCCTAAGGACAAGTGGGAGACTGAAGGAAATAATGCCCTTGGTCCAAGTATGCATTCTATGTTAAGTCTAATAAATGCGGTTCAGTATTAATTGACAAGTTAATAATTCAGTGAGATCAAGTGAGCTGAATGCCTAGCTAGAGGCCGCTTCAGTTCAAGTGGAATTAATGATATTAATCCACAGCTTACTCTTGACTGAACCCGTAGGGTCACACAAATAGTACGTAAACGGATCAAGTATCTAATGGCATTAGATACTCTATCTATGAATATTCGGAACCGACGAATCTTGGTTTCAGTGGGAGCTAAGATCGTCACAGACAAGAAGTGAATACTCCGGAAACGATGATATTGCCGGAAACGGAAATATGGATCGTATCGGAAATATAAATATTATCCAAGTCGTAGATGTTGCCGGAAACGGAAACATGGTACGTGTCGGAAAATATTATCGGAAATGGAAATATTGTCAGAATCGGAAATATTACCGGAATCGGAAAATAATTCCGGAAACGGAAATATTAAATATTTGTTCGAAACGGAAATTAATTCCGGAATCGGAAATATTAAATATTGTTCGTATCGGAAATGAATTCCGGAATCGGAAATTTAATCGGAAGCGCATCGTACGAATAAGCATCGGACGAGGCCTGCCGGACGAGGCCCAGCACGAAGCCAGGCCATCGCCCAGCAAGCCAAGCGCGCCGCACAAACAGCAAGGCCAGGCCCAGCAGGCTGCGCGCAGCGCGCAGCGCGCACAGCGCGCGCAGCGCGCACAGCGCGCACAGCACGCGCAGCGCGCAGCGCGCGCGGGCGCTGAGTGGGCTGCTGCTCGCGCGCACGCATGAGGCCCATCGTGGCTGTCGTGCGTGTGTGTGTGCAAGTGTTTGTGTTCGTGCACGTTTCCTAAAACATGCAGAGTTCGGTTAATGATTAAATTCCTAATTCTATTTGATAAATTAATTAAATTAGAGTTCTTGTAAGATTCTAGGTTTGATTAATTTGTATCTGAATAGGATTACGATTCCCTTTCCATACCGCTATAAATATGAGGCTAGGGCTCACAATTTATAACACAAGTTTCAAAGTATTCAAAGTGAGTTTTTGAGAGAAAAATTCAAACACACATCTTGCTCAAATTGCCGAAATTTTCTAGTACCTTAAGGGCGATTCTAGTTGGTCAATCTTAAGGCGGATCCGGACGTGCTGTGGACTATCTACGGAGGGACGACACTTGGAGTCCTAAAAGACTTGTTCTTGTTCGGTTCGGGCGCAGCTAGGGAAGGCACGCAACAAAGAGTATGCATCTAATCTATGCTAAATGATTATGTGTAAATAATATGTTTTCCTGGGTTTATGGTTTTTTCCGCATGATTTATGAATTGTCATATGTATCATAACCTAACAGTGATTACATGAACACAGCAAACGAATTCAGATAGTTGTAAAGCTAATCTAAGCAACCCTAAATGAATCAGCAACAAAAGAAACAGAAAGTAAAAACCTTGGCTGCTGGTTCATCCCAGCATGGAAAACATCGCCGGGCGTCAGCTGGCTCAAATTGAGTGACTGCCATGTTCTTCTTCTCCCCATTGATCTCATACACACTGAACATTATTTCAAAAAAAAAAAGCACTCAAGGATCAAACTTTAGCAATCCGGAAAACTAACAGTGTGACAATGTAAATGGAGTTCAATCGATACATTGCATGCCAAATCAAAGTCCATGCAAAAGGCCAACTAATCAATCCCTTACTTTTAATTTTAAAACTTTCTGCAATACCAAAGACACATAACAAGAATAAAAAATTAAGAACCCAATTAAAACATTAACCATTTAATTGAAAAAAAATCAAATACCTTCTATAAAATCCCTTCATTTGATCATTTAGGGTTCCTTGAAAGGAAGTATTCAAAACCCCAATTCCAAGCGGAAGCTCCTCCGCAAATTCAACAATTAATAACTCATCTTCTTCAATCAATCCCACTCCAGAAGCTCGAAGTTCCTAAATCAAATTTTAAAAAACAAATTTTTGTTATCCCAAAAACAAAAATGAAGATAACACCCAAAATTTTAAAACAATTCACATTGGAGAGCGATCATCACCTGAGAAGATGACTTGGGTTTGAAGGAAACAGATGAAGAATCAACATTGAGATCGGCAGCATTGAGTACAAGGTATTTAGTCGATGAAACGACGTCGACGTCGATTGAAACGATGCCATTGAATATGCAGGAATCAAGGTCGGGTTTTAGGCGGATATCGTAGCGTTTAGGCGTTGCGAATTTGGGGAGACGAGGTTTGCCTTTGAAGTCTGAGTAAGGAGATGCCATTGTTTTTTCCTACTTGTTCTTGTGGAGTTTAAGTTTTCTCTCTCCTTTGTTCTTCAAGTGAGTAGAGAGAGCAAGAGATTCATGTGAAAATTTGAGAAGGTTAATTCATTGAGTTAAAACATAAATTTGGGGGTTGCTTTTCCCATTTCTCACCGTTTGGATCAAACTTTTTTTTCACCCACCTATAAAACATTTTTTGTCAAAAATTAACTCATAAATATAAAAGATAAATCCCTTTAATTAAAAGATTAGACCCTTAGTTAAAGTTTTATATGGCTTGTTATAATTTGTTTCGCGTTAAACAAGATACTTGAGTCATAAAATGAGAAATAAGTGGATATTGTTACAATCACATACATCTCAATTGTACCTTGGACTTAAGAACAAATCGCTTGGAGGATCGACAAGAACACACATTTGAAACGAGTTTAGTGTACGAAAAGGCATATTGGGTTTTGTATTAAAAAAAACATAGTCGATACAAGAGTAGATTACAGAGTAATAGAGTACAAACAACAAAGAGATTAAGGCTACGTTTGTTTTGACGAAAAACACTTTTCCGGAAATTTATTTTCTCATATTTGTTTTGTTAAAGGTGGAAAATAATTTTCTCAATTATTTTCTCAAAGGTGCGTGGAAAACAACTTTCTCTAGAGGAAAACCAACTTCCTCTGAAAAGAAGGAATGCCGCATTTTCACTCTAATCCCTTACATTTCCTTTTCTCTCATCTCATTCCCACTTTTATGTTATGTTTCTTTGTAATTTTTTCTTACCAGTAAACAAACAAATGAAAACTATTTTTCGTTGATGTTTTCCCTTGAACATTGTTAAAATAAATGATTTTCCGTTGAAACAAATGAAACCTAGTAGGGAGAATGTGTTGAAGTGAGGTAGGAGTAGATCCTAGAAGAAGTATGAGTTATATGCGTGAATAGATAAGTGTATAATAATTAGGATGATAAAAAGGTATAGTACCTATACGCGTAAACAACAAATGATTACACACCTAATTGCATGTAAGAGTAACTATTATTTCCACTTGGCTAATTACAGTAGGAAGGAACCCCAACTAGTGGTAAGTGTGAGATTTGGATTAAATTTCCAAGAACCTAAGAGGTAAACCCGATGCAAATTGCTCTAGGTGTATTATGAGGCGCATTGAGGGATTTAAATAGATGACAAGTTGCTAATAAACAGATTGACATAAAGGAAATTTGATGCAATTTGAGGAAAATTTGTGAAATTAATTGCAGTTGTGAACCCTGAAAAAATCACGTAAGTAATGACAAATTGCAAAAAAAGAAAAAGAAGTTGACAAGTGTTTAGAAGAGGAGGATTTAAGGATATAATTCTAATTTACCTAAGGTATGAGCCAAATTAACTACTCCGTAAGAGTGTTAGTAAAACTAATCTAAGAACAAACCCTATACAAGTAGGGAAGAACACTCTCATTGTTTTGAGCTGGTTGCTTTAAAGAGATTTTTTGAGCTATATAGTTGCTTTCATTCTTACACAAATCTTTTAAATTTCCTCCTTCAAAAAAAGTCTTTTAAATTTCCAGATATCATTATTTGCTTTAAATTAGTTTTATTTATATTCATGTTGTAGTTGACGGTAAGTTAACTTGACGGAAAGTAGAGTTGAGGTACTAAGGGATGAAAAAAAGAAAATATAAGTTCTAAAGGTGAAACATTAAAAGGTGAGACCCCAAGCATTAGCTTAACTCTTAATTCATTTATAAATTTCATTTACAAATAAATTTTAATGGCTAAGATAGAAAAAAGATCAAAAAATTATATGATGGAAAATATTAATTTGAAAATCAAGGAGTATGATGTCTAATCGGTCGGGTAAATACGAAGTATGATGCCTGGATCGTGAAAAAGCATGTTAGATCGATTTCAATGACAACCTAGTCAAGGACGCCTTAAACAATATAAAGGCCTTGTGCTAAATATGAAAGTGGACCTCGAAATTTTAATATGCCAAATTATATGTGTTAAATGCTTTTCTTGATTTGTAAGTAAGTAAATTTTTTTAATACACTACATTCTAACACAAAAACACAAAAAGAAATATACAATGAAATTTAATGAAATAGAAATACAAAAAGTAGCACACATAGAAAAACATAACTTATAGGGGTGAGGCTACCATTGGGCCTAAGTCGCCATCCCCCCAACCCTTACTCAGTTACTTGGGCCCTTAAAAAAAGCTAAGTCAATCAACAAAAGCAAAAAGGTTTGGGCTTTAGATCAGTAGCCCCCTTAATTACATGCTATAATAAATTAACAAATGATATTGTGTGCACTAAGTTTGTGAGATCTAAAGATTTAGATTCTTACAATAAAGAGATTATGTCTTAAAAAAAAACTCCACCTTCACAGTATTACAAAATATATGTTGATTATGTTTTCAAAATACACACCCATCGTCTTTAAATATACGGATTTTTCATGAAATACCCCTGAATTTTGGCGAAATTCACCAAATGCCCCTCGACTTTCAGAAATTCATAAAATACCCCTATTTCAATACTTAATGTATCAAATACCCTTATGACGTCATCAATCCTAATTAACCCATTTAACTCACCCATTAACCCATTTTTTTCCCAATTAATCCACTAAACTCCTAATTAACCCATTTTTTCTTTTCTCTCTCCCCCACTTTTTCTTCCAGTTTCTTCCATGGATCTCCCACCTCCACCAGGATGGTCGAATTTCCATCCGCCACTGTCGCCGCCAAGCAACAATAACAACATCAGCAGCGACGGTGGAAGCAGGCCGGCGACTAATTTTCTTTGTTTTTCGGCTGCACCACCAACTCATTTTCTCTCCTTCTGTCACGACAAGTCCAACTCCATCTACCCCATCAACGCCATCAACAACTCCGACTAAAATTCCCAGAAAAGGGTGTAAGCAAGAGAGGCTCAAATCTGCATTTTATCAAAACAAAAGAGGCTCGAATTGGGGGAGAATTTTAAGGGAGAAACAAACTTTTTCTGTTTGATGTTATTGTTTGCTCACTTTCTTTGAAGTTCTTCGTTCTTCAATTTTCTCTAAATCTCTTCTAATTTCTCTTCGAATTTTGTTTCAATTCTTCGAATTTCTCTTCGAAATTCCTCAAATTTCTCTTCGAATCTCTGGGGTTTGTTAAATTGATGAAATTCGTTAAATTCGTTCAATTGCTTTGACTTTTTTGTGTGATTAAATATGATGGAATTTGGTTAATTGGTCGATTATAGGTATGATGACGTCATTAAATATATTTGTTGTATTAAGTTTTGAAATAAGGGTATTTGGTACATTAAGTATTGAAATAGGGGTTTTTTATGAATTTTTGAAAGTCGGGGCATTTGGTGAATTTCGCCAAAACTCGAGGGTATTTCATGAAAAATCAGTTAAATATATTTTGATGTTTAACTCTTCAACTTTTTTTGTGTACTTAATATTTACTCCGTTTAATATACTTCCTTCGTTCTTATTTAGTTGACATAATTTGACTTTAGCACTATTTATACTCTTTTTAACTGTTTTTTTTTTATGCATAAGGTTAAATCTAGTCATGTGAGACCTTGTTAAATTCGTCTTGATAAACTTTTTGAAAATATCAACCTTTTATAATTTTTTCTTTTACATAATAAAAGATATTAGTGATAAAAAACTATGCATTGACAAACATGACTAAAGAAATACTCTGTATGTCAACCAAATAAGGACGAATGAAGTATATACATAGTAAAAAGTACCACTCGTACTATTTGTGAAAAATATAAATTTATGCGATTGTTTTTAGTCAAATAACTAGTGTGTGGCCCGGGCGTTGCCCCGGGTTTTGACTTTTATTCGGATTTATTTGTTGTAAATATGTGTCCATGTATATGATGAGTCGTCGTAGAATTATGGGGTTACACACAAGATTAGTTGCCGATTAATAACCTTCCCAAGCTGAAACTCCACGCTCTATTACCCCGAATGCATGTAATATGTTCTATAATTATTCAACCACTTACTCGTTATTACGTTCTATTACCCTGAGTTTTTTTTTAAGGCTTAATCTAGAAAAGTAATAATTGTACATTTATAAATTGAAAAGTAATAATTGTACATTTATAAATTAAAAAGTAATAATTGTACATTTATAAATTGAATAATCATTTCCTTTTTTTGCATTCACTTCTATTCGATTTGTTGTTTATTGTAAAAAAGATCATAACTGTTTAAATAGAATATATAACACAAGTTGTGGTTGGTTAAGATGGTTGGACGTTGAACTTTTAACAAAGAGGTTTGGTGTTCGATCCTTGCTTACATGTTTTTTGGTTGTCAATGACATGTCATGATGCTGATTAGTGGTGACGTGGCGTAGTAAGAAGAGGTATACGTGACACATATACGTTCTTAAAAACGCCTTTTAATATATTAGTATAGATTGTTACTAGGAAAAACGCTAAAAGTGATTATATATAAATTCACAAACTTCTTTAAAAAAAAATAGCTAAAAGTTTGTTAACAATCTTCAAATGGACCCCATTAATGACCAAGTCTACCTACATTCCTGGTAACTTACCAATGACCTAAGCCCCTCTAATGAAAAACTATTTACCAACTTTTACAATTTATTAGCCACTCCCTAATCCACCTTATCATAATCCAATAACTTTCAATTAAAAAGAAAATGAATTGTTTTATATTTTTTTAAGGAAAAAAGAAAGAAATGGTAGAGAGAGATTGAATATTAGGCGCTTTGATTTGGAAATAATGAAGCATATTTAAAATAATAATAAAGAAAGTAAGATTGTTTTTCTTACAAAAATAGAATCATTTTTCTTAACTTAAGCAATGTAAGAGCAACTCCGATGGTTGTATTTAGGGACTTGCTTGCAATTTCCAAAACTTTCAAGCAAGTAATTAAATCATTGGAGCAATTTTGTTAAATTAGCTAGACAAAGCAAATTAGCTCTACCAATCTAATTAACTTGGGAAAAAACAACTTCTTTTTCCTAATTAATAGCAATGTAAACGTAAGAATTGAATAAAAAAATTAAAATAGGAAGTTAGACAAAAATCAAGCTACTTGCTAACCATTGGAGCATGTTGTAGCTATAAAATGTTGTTGCTTGAAAATTTGATGTGGCATACCGAGTTACAATGATATTAGCTAACCATTAAAGATGAGCATCTACAACGGCAATCTAATTTCTAAATTAGCTTGTCATGCCACATAAGAGCATCTCCAATGGTTGTAGCTAGGGACTAGCTTGCAATTTTTAGAAATTCTAAGCTACTAGCTTGACCATTGGAGTTCAAATGATGAATTAGCTTGGCCAAGCAAATTAGCTTAAACAAACTAATTTGCTAGAAAAAAATTGGCCAATGAAATAATATTAAATAAATTATATTTAAAATATTGATTGACAAATATGACTACATAATATAAAGCTAGTAGTTAACCATTGAGGTACCAACTACCTAAAAAGGAAAATAGCCAGATATATTATGTGGCATGACAAGCTAATTTAAAAGTTAGCTTACCATTAAAGATGTTCAAATATTTCAAGTTACTTCCCTTTCTAGCTAGTTAGTAACTTAGTGAAGGAAATAATGCCCTTGGTCCAAGTATGCATTCTATGTTAAGTCTAATAAATGCGGTTCAGTATTAATTAACAAGTTAATAATTCAGTGAGATCAAGTGAGCTGAATGCCTAGCTAGAGGCCGCTTCAGTTCAAGTGGAATTAATGATATTAATCCACAGCTTACTCTTGACTGAACCCGTAGGGTCACACAAATAGTACGTAAACGGATCAAGTATTTAATGGCATTAAATACTCCATCTATGAATATTCGGAATCGACGGATCTTGGTTTCAGTGGGAGCTGAGATCGTCACAGGCAAGAAATGAATACCCCGGAAACGATGATATTGCCGGAAACGGAAATATGGATCGTATCGGAAATATGAATATTATCCAAGTCGTAGATTTTGCCGGAAACGGAAACATGGTACGTATCGGAAAATATTATCGGAAATGGAAATATTGCCAGAATCGGAAATATTGCCGGAAACGGAAATATTGTCAGAATCGGAAATATTACCGGAATCGGAAAATATTACCGGAATCGGAAAATAATTCCGGAAACGGAAATATTAAATATTTGTTCGAAACGGAAATTAATTCCGGAATCGGAAATGTTAAATATTGTTCGTATCGGAAATGAATTCCGGAATCGGAAATTTAATCGGAAGCGCATCGTACGAATAAGCATCGGACGAGGCCTGCCGGACGAGGGCCCAGCACGAAGCCAGGCCATCGCCCAGCAAGCCAAGCGCGCCGCACAAACAGCCACGCCAGGCCCAGCGCAAGGCCAGGCCCAGCAGGCCGTGGCAGCGCGCACAGCGCGCGCAGCGCGCACAGCGCGCACAGCACGCGCAGCGCGCGCGGGAGCTGCGTGGGCTGCTGCTCGCGCGCACGCATGGGCGGCCCATCGTGGCTGCCGTGTGTGTGTGTGCAAGTGTTTGTGTTCGTGCACGTTTCCTAAAACATGCAGAGTTCGGTTAATGATTAAATTCCTAATTCTATTTGATAAATTAATTAAATTAGAGTTCTCGTAGGATTCTAGGTTTAATTAATTTGTATCTGAATAGGATTTCGATTCCCTTTCCATACCCCTATAAATATGAGGCTTGGGCTCACAATTTATAACGAGTTTCAAAGTATTCAAAGTGAGTTTTTGAGAGAAAATTCAAACACACATCTTGCTCATAAGTGCCGAAATTTTCTAGTACCTTAAGGGCGATTCTAGTTGGTCAATCTTAAAGCGGATCCGGACGTGCTGTGGACTATCTACGGAGGGACGACACTTGGAGTCCTAAAGACTTGTTCTTGTTCGGTTCGGGCGCAGCTAGGGAGGGCACGCAACAAAGAGTATGCATCTAAATTATGCTATATGATTATGTGTAAATAATATGTATTCCTGGGTTAATGGTTGTTTCCGCATGATTTATGTAATATCATATGTATCATAACCTAACAGTGGTATCACGAGCCCCTTATTATTTTCATAATCTAAATTGCATGAACATGGTTAAATATTACAAATTTGCAAGAATTAAAAGGGGTGATTAATTTTCGTAATTGTTAATTAATTGCAAATTGCGTTTATTTCATTATACGTACGCAGTTTTTCGGCAGTTTCTTCGTTACTCATCCAAATCGAGTGATTTTTGTGTCAATTCCGCATGTAAAAGGCATTCTAAAATTTTGACAAAAATAATATTTTTCTGCCGAACCCAGAATTCTCAAATTCGAAGCCTAACTATGACTTTTCGAAGGTTTTAGTTTTTCGAATGCAAAATTTCGTAAATTTAAGATGTTAAATTAAATATTTGCGATTCTTGTTGATAAATCTTGAATTTTTGATTGACCTACTGCATATGTTTAACAAGTTTGAATGCCTAGTCTTGTTAATTATGATTAATTTGTTGAAAATTAGAATAATTTAGAATTAATTTGATTTTCATAATTAATTGTAATTTAATTAGAAACCTATGATTAAAAACCACCATAAAAATTGTAAATTTACGATAAATTTTAAATTTTTATGACCTAAACTTGAATCCATATCAATCGGAAATCAATTGGATAATAAATTTTCGATTTTTTCGCCCTAAAATTATGAAATTAATATTATTTATTAATTTGTCATTAATTTTAAATATAAATTTTAAATTTTATGCGATTCGTTCATATAACTTGAACGCACGAAGCAATGGACGCTTCGTGTTACCCTTAAGGGGTGTTGTATAATGCGGGCATGCGACGACGAGCAAGGGAGCTCGTCGCCCGTGCGGCACGAATGCAATGAGCAAGGGCGTAGTGCACGAGCACAAGGCAGCAGCCCTGCCTTGTGTCGTGGGCCACGAGCAATGGACGAATGGGCATGGGCGAAGGGCGAGCCAAGGCAGTCGCGTGTGGGCAGCAAGCGAGCTGCGCCACGACGCGCACTACCTCGTGCAAGAGCGTGCAGCCTCGCGCGCAGCGAGCGCAAGCTCGCGTGCCACGAGCGCTGCGCCCAGCATTGCTCGCGCGCACAGCGAGCGAGGGCTCGCGCGCACAGCGAGCAATTGCTCGCGCGCACAGCGAGCGAGGGCTCGCGCGCACAGCGAGCAATTGCTCGCGCGCACAGCGAGCGGTCGAGCGCGCGCAGCGAGCGCTGGCGAGCGCGCACTGCGAGCGATAGCTCGCATGCGATGAGCGCTGGCGCGCGCAGCGAGCACCGAAGCGTGCGAAGGCTTGCGATGGGTAGGCAGCAGCTATGCGACGAGCGCATGGGCTGCGCGCACATGGCCAGCGATGGCTGTGTGCGTGCGGCCCATGGGCGTGCAATGCGTAGGGTGTTTGCGTTACGATTAAAGATCGTTTTGAATGTTTAATTTGAAAATTTCAGTTCACGTAATTTTAATTAATTTTAAAATTAATAATTTAAATTATTTTCTTGGATTTTAATTTTGAATATTGTAATTATAATAAATGTTATTTATTCTAATTATTTTACTAAAATTAAAATCATGAATTAATTTAAATACGACTGAAATTAAATTAAACTTTTTGGATTCAATTATAAATTTATATGAGCTTTAAATTTTAATTAAATTTGTATGTTTCCGGTAAGACTAGAAATACATTTTTATGTTTAAAATTAGTAAAGCATATGAATTTATTGGTTTAAGTGGGAGCGCTTTTAGTCATAAACTCTTGATTAGGTCTACAAATCCCTAAGGTTAAAACAACTTGATTAGAATTAATAAGGACTGAATAATTGGTAGATTATTGGTGCCCTTGATTAATTGCTGCAAATGTTTACGTGATGCATAATGTGTTTTACTAACCAGCTATGTGGGCCATTCATGATAATGAATGGGTGAATGGTATATATTGTATATGTACTGTTTTGCAGGTTATGAAGTGACTAGTATGGCCCAAATAGGATAGAAAATATGGTCTGCGTACCATTAATTTGAATGTAATTGGTCTAAAGTACCAAAGTCATTTTTCAATTCAAATATGGTATGCGTACCATCAAATAGTTGTAATTAGTTATAGCTTATCCTATTTGAAGAAAATGGTGCCTCCCACGGAGATTTTCAAGACGGACTTTGAAGTCAAAGCTTCAAGATGAAGTCGGGCCATACTAGATCACAAATATCTTATGCATGTTTTAAGTTATTTATTGCTTTTAAATATGTCTGAGATCAAAAGCTTGATTATGTTGCATGATTAAGGATTTTAGTTCACTTAAAATCTAACCAACATAGTAAGAGCCTTAAGTTCCAAACTTAAAAATTGAGTTAAAAGGTGCCATGCCAAAATATACACTTGCTTGGATATCCTTTACTACATCAATCTAGTAATAGTTTTCGCTCAGCGAGGTGTTACTTATTGGTCCTAAAGGGGCAAGGTACACAAATAATTGTGAGTACATGTTAGTTTTGGTGAAACTCAACGATATAAGTAAGGAGTCCTTTTATGTCGTGGCAAATTCGATAGGTTTACCTAATAAGTTCTTAGACGTACCTATCAACCAAGAATAGTTTCTAGACTATTAGCAAAAGGCTTTTGCTTACCTAAGATATTCTAGGATTAAGTCGACAAACTGTGCTTAGTTCTTCAATGATTTTAGGATCTTGGAATCATTTTATTCACACCTGCCGGAACACATAACTTGAATAAAATGCTTAATAAACATTGAATTATGCATGTATGCTAGAATTTAAGTTTATTAAGAGAAACTGTGAATGGTTATTTATTTGTTTATTCTTTTCAATTGTAGTTTTTAATATGGCAAACAACAATTCATTCAACATTCGATCAATTCTCGAAAAGGAGAAGTTGAACGGGAAAAACTTCCTTGACTGGCAAAGGAACTTGCAAATAGTTCTTATGCAGGAAGAAAAGGAGTATGTCCTAGATGAGGCGATGCCCGAAGCTGCAGGCGACGGGGTCACTCAGGCAGCCCTCAATCGTTGGATTGATGCCAACAAGGATGTGAAATGTCTAATGCTCGCCACCATGAGTGCGGATCTGCAGAAAACGTTCATCAACTCAGATGCTTTCACAATCATCAGTGAGTTGAAGAACATGTTCCAAGATCTGGCTCGAGTCGAAAGATTCGAGACTCATAGGCAAATTCTTGAGACCAAGCTTAAGAAAGGCGAGCCCGTAAGTCCACATGTTCTCAAAATGATTGGACTCGTTGAGAATATGAGTCGGCTGGATCAGCAATTTTCTCAGGAAATGGCTATAGACACCATCCTCCATTCTCTTCATAGCGGGTATGATCAGTTCAAACTGAACTACAGTATGAATAGTCTGGACAAAACGCTCACTGAGCTTCACGGTATGCTGAAGACCGCTGAAAAGACGCTCAAAAGTGATAAGCAGGATGTGCTTATGGTGCGTGGGGGCAAGTTCAAGAAATCTGGAAAGAAGAGGAATGCTAAGAAAGGTGGCAACAAGGCCAGCCCAACTAAGCAAACTGGCGCCAAATCTGCAAAGAGGAAGGTCAGTCAACCCACTTCTGAATCCGAATGCTTCTACTGCAAGAGGAAGGGGCATTGGAAGAGAGATTGCTTGAAGCTAAAGGAAGATTAGAAGAACGGAACAGTCGTTCCATCTTCAGGTATTTTTCGTTATAGACTGTATACTTGCTAATTCAACTTCTTGAGTATTAGATACAGGTTGTGGCTCACACTTATGTTCCAATCCACAGGGACTAAGAAGAAGTAGAAAGTTAAGCAAGGGTGAAGTCGACCTACGAGTGGGAAATGGAGCACGGATTGCTGCATTAGCTGTAGGAACTTACTATTTGTCGTTGCCCTCCGGGCTAGTTTTGGAACTGGAAGAATGTTTCCATGTTCCAAGTCTTACTAAAAACATCATTTCAGTTTCTTGCTTAGATGCTAAGGGATTTTCCTTTTTAATAAAAGACAATAGTTGTTCGTTTTATTTTAAAGAGATGTTTTATGGATCTGCTAGATTAGTCAATGGACTTTATTTATTAGATCACGACAAACAAGTATATAACATAAATACCAAAAGGGCCAAAAAGGATGATTCAGATCTCACCTATCTGTGGCATTGTCGATTAGGCCATATAAACTTGAAACGCTTAGAAAGACTTCAAAAGGAAGGAATTCTAGAACCATTTGACTTAGAGGATTATGGTAAATGCGAATCATGTTTACTTGGCAAAATGACAAAGCAACCTTTCTCTAAAGTTGGAGAAAGAGCAAATGAACTATTGGGTTTAATCCATACAGATGTATGTGGACCAATGAGTACAAATGCTAGAGGTGGTTTCAGCTACTTTATCACTTTCACTGATGACTTCAGTAGGTATGGTTATGTCTACCTAATGAAGCATAAGTCTGAATCCTTTGACAAATTCAAGGAATTTCAGAGTGAAGTAGAGAATCAATTAGGCAAGAAGATTAAGGCACTGCGGTCTGATAGAGGCGGTGAATATCTGAGCTATGAATTTGATGACCATCTGAAAGAATGTGGAATTCTATCAGAATTGACTCCTCCTGGAACACCACAATGGAATGGTGTGTCGGAACGGAGGAACTGAACCTTGCTAGACATGGTCAGGTCAATGATGGGTCAGGCCGAACTTCCATTAGAATTTTGGGGACATGCACTAAATACAGCTGCACTCACTATAAATAGAGCTCCGTCTAAAGCTGTCGAAAAGACTCCATACGAATTATGGTTTGGAAAGCCTCCAAATGTGTCTTTTCTTAAGATTTGGGGATGTGAAGTATACGTCAAACGATTAATTTCAGACAAACTTCATCCAAAATCTGACAAATGTATCCTTGTGGGCTATCCAAAGGAAACAAAGGGGTATTACTTCTACAATACATCTGAGAACAAAGTGTTTGTTGCTCGAGATGGTGTCTTTTTGGAGAAGGATCACATTTCCAAAATGACAAGTGGGAGAAAAGTAGACCTCGAAGAAATTCGAGTCGAACAACAAACTCTAGAGAATGCTCAAGATGACATTCAGGATGAAACTCAGAGATCTTTAGAAGAATCTGGTGAGAATCATGGTCAATCTAGAAATGTTACCCCGCGTAGATCGCAAAGATATAGATCTCAACCGGAAAGGTACTTAGGTATTTTGACGAACGAGAGCTATGATGTTCTATTACTTGAAAGTGATGAACCTGCGACTTACAAACAAGCTATGACGAGCCCTAGCTCCAAGCAATGGCAAGAAGCCATGCAATCTGAATTAGACTCCATGTCTGAAAACCAAGTATGGGATTTGGTCGATTTGCCAGATGGCTATCAAGCCATTGGAAGCAAATGGGTTTTCAAACTGAAAAAGGACAAGGATGGGAAACTTGAAGTTTTCAAAGCTAGATTGGTTGCAAAAGGTTACAGGCAAGTCCACGGTGTGGATTACGATGAAACCTTTTCACCAGTTGCAATGCTAAAGTCTATTCGAATAATGTTAGCAATCGCTGCATATTACGATTACGAAATATGGAAGATGGATGTCAAAACTGCTTTCTTAAACGGCGTTTTAACAGAAACTGTGTTTATGACACAGCCTGAAGGTTTTGAGGATCCAAAGAATGCTAAAAAGGTATGCAAGCTAAAGAAGTCAATCTACGGATTGAAGCAGGCATCCAGGAGCTGGAATATACGTTTTGATGAAGCAGTCAGTGACTTTGGTTTCATCAAGAACGCAGACGAATCTTGTGTATACAAGAAGGTCAGTGGGAGCAAAATTGCTTTCCTAGTATTATATGTCGACGACATATTGCTTATCGGAAATGACATTCCTATGTTGAACTCTGTCAAGATTTGGCTTGGGAAATGTTTTTCGATGAAGGATCTAGGAGAAGCACAGTACATATTGGGCATCAAGATTTACAGAGATAGATCTAAAAGGATGATTGG